>NC_083292.1:30983469-31583469 GCF_963506605.1 Zootoca vivipara | reverse complement strand
TGATGAGAGTTGGAGACTAGTGATGTCCAGAGTGCCACAGACTTTGCACCCCAGTCCTTGACACATGTCCCAGCCAATCTGGGTTTACATATGAAAGGCACTGACAGAGGTGTAAAATAGGAATGGGGCTCCAATCCCCATCAGCCCCAACAAGTATGGCCAACAGTCATGGGTGATTGGAGTGGCAGTCCAGTAATAACTAGAAGGCCACCGTTCCTCCACTCCTACCTTTGTTGATCCAGAGAGCAGGCAATTTTGCTGCTCAAATGGGGGACTGCTCAGAGGAGTACATTGTTCTCACAGGTGCACTTAGCTTTTGGTGTTGTAGCTCCAGCCCTCTGGATAGAAATGATTGGCTGAAATCAGGTGGGCACTTGATGTCATTTTTTGGGGTACCCATTGAAGACATGTTTTGTTCAAGGAGGCTTCCCTTGATAGGTGTTACAGTCATGTATGAAAATTGATTGTCTGTTTATTGATATTGTTTTTAGAAATTACAGCTTTTAGAAACTGGGGTTTGTGTTTTTAAATTGCTTTAATGGCAGTTGCTGTACCACTGAGCTACTGTTTTTAAAGTTCCTTTTCTCTCTCCTTATCGCAGTTGACCTTTCTGCAGGTCCAAATAAAAATGCCCAGAGTGGCAAGCGGCAGAAGAAGAAGAAGAATGGGGAGAAAACAGCTGGCCCAGATGTAGAGATGGCAGAAGTGGAGCCTGCAGCAGAACCGGGGAGCTCAGATCTTCCTTTACAGTCTTAAATCTCAGTCTCCTCTCTCTCTTTCATTGCCTGCTGGCAGAACTCTGGGGTTATGGCTGCAAAACCAGGAAAGTCATAAGCATTGAGCTTTGAAGCTCTTCAGCCCCATGGACTTGATGTGGCTAGATTTCCTTTAAATACACACATAGTCTTGAGAGGTTTGCTGAACAGGCTGCAACTGTCTAGTTCCTTTGCCTCTCCAGATATTGCTGAACTACAACTCCCATCATCCCCTAGCCTTTGGCATCTAGATGGGGGCTGATGGGAGTTGAGGGACATTTTTTTTCTGTCTGAGGATTGCATGTTGATGGGGTGTCAAACCAAAAGTGGGTGGGGCTATAGCTGAAATGCATAACATGGATACTGTGCACACATGCAGACTTTCACTCTTCTATTGCAGCAGCCTTTGGCTATAAGCAATAAACTTGACTGACTGACACTCTTCTTCTCTCACTCCCCCCCCAAGCTATGGGGTTTGTTGAGGGTAAAGCATTTTGGGGTGTGTGTGCACTTAATGAAGACTGCAGCTGAGGAGGGACATTTTCTGCTCAAAGATCTCTTATCCTCCAGTGCAATAACTAGGCTGGAAAACAGTCTGCATTTGGCACCAATCTAGAAGGCTTTGTTTCCAAGCCTAATTTTGGGGTACAATTGGATTTGGGGCAGATGTTCCAGGGCTGAAATATTGTCCCAATAAAATAGCAGAAAACCAGTTCTGTCTCCTGGCTTCTAATTTCTTCCTTGCTTTTTGTGTGTTTTTAGTGGTGGTGGGGAACAATAGGTTTCTGGGCTATTGGAAGGAGGAGTTCTGGATCAAAAAGAAAGGAAATCTGTAATCTGTAATTTACTATCCTTTAGAAAGGGAGGGAGTGTAGCAACTTTTTACCAAACTGGGAGCTGCTTATGTGGATTGATTGCCACCAGCCCAAGTGCTGGCGCATAGTTGACATATCAATAGAATGGAGCCCCCTCAATCCCCAGGAGTAACTCCCCGTGAACTACTTGTTATTGTTTAGTCGTTTAGTCGTGTCCGACTCTTCATGACCCCATGGACCAGAGCACGCCAGGCACTCCTGTCTTCCACTGCCTCCTGCAGTTTGGTCAGACTCATGTTGGTAGCTTTGAGAACACTGTCCAACCATCTCGTCCTCTGTCGTCCCCTTCTCCTAGTGCCCTCAATCTTTCCCAACATCAGGGTCCTTTCCATGGAGTCTTTTCTTCTCATGAGGTGGCCAAAGTATTGGAGCCTCAGCTTCAGGATCTGTCCTTCCAGTGAGCACTCAGGGCTGATTTCCTTCAGAATGGATAGGTTTGATCTTCTTGTAGTCCATGGGACTCTCAAGAGTCTCCTCCAGCACCATAATTCAAAAGCATCAATTCTTCGGCGATCAGCCTTCTTTATGGTCCACCTCTCACTTCCATACATCACTACAGTGAACTTGTACAGTCTGTCAAATAAAACTCCAAAGGGGTCTTGCGGCACCTGAAAGGTTAACAGGGTAATGAATAATGCAAGAGCGAGTGGGAGGGATCCGCGGCGGAGCGGCCGGCCGGCCGATTCGAAAAGCGAAGAGGCTGGCTCATACCGCGGGATCCAATAAGAAGCCTCGGTGGGGAGGGGGAGGGGCCGATAACCCTCTGCGGGAGGGGCCAGTCAAGCGGGATCCAAGATGGCGGCGGCAGCTGCGGGGAGGTGAGAGCGAGGCTCACTTGTGGGGTGGCGGCTATGCGGGGTGGGGAAGAGGGCTGTTTTCAGAATGGGTGCCCTCCCTTCCCACCGAAGACCACCAACTCTTCATTCCTCCTGAATTACACTTTAACTTCCGGGGCTTCCCTTCAGCCCCCGCTGCCTTCCCACAGTCGCCTTATTCCCGCCCTCCAACCCCACATGGTCTCCCCGCCCCCATTGTGCTTCCACGTCGCTGCTGGAATAGACCTCCTTCCCGCAGGTAGCCTCACAGGTGCGCGTGCTGCTCCTTGCCCCTGCTCACCCACCCAGTCCGTGGTCCCCGAATCCCTTGCAGGACCCCTTTCCATTTGTGCAACCCCCATAAGCCCCTTCTAAGGCTTGCAGACCCCTTACAATGCAGCCACCTGCCTGTACGTCTGTCTACCTGTGCTGTGCGCACACGATGCATTCAAAATACCCAGTGCAAAGAATCCTGGGAACTAATTTACCCTGTCAGGGATCTACAGTTCCCAGCGCCCTTAACCAACTCCACTTCCCTGGATTCTTAGAATCACAGAATTGTGGAGTTGGAGGGGACCCTGACAGTCATCTAGTTCCACTCCTTGCAATTCAATTGGTCATCTAGTCCAACCTCTTCCTCCCCCTCATTTCTTTGGGGAGAGCCATGTACTCTAAATGTATAGTGTGGATGTGATCCATCTCTGCAATTTTTTTTATAATGAAACAGATAATCCAGTATCTCCATTTGACAGACCAAGTTCAAGAGACACTAGCCCAGGACCACCTAAACAAAACTGTGACTGCACGGTGATTTTGAATGCAGTTTGACCTGATCCAGCAGGACTTTTCATATGTTCATATGTTGTATTCCACTGGTCAGTCTAAAACAGGGGTTGTCAACCTGGTCCCAACCGCCCAATAGTAGGCATTTCAGGATTCTAGGTAGGCAGTAGGGGGATCTATGGCACAAGCTGAATCCTCCTTCCATCAAGCACTGGTGGGCAGCAAGGAAATTTTACCATCAAGAAAATTTCATTAGTGGGCGGTAGGTAAAAAGGTTGACTACCCCTGGTCTAAAAGAAGTCATAATGACACTTTTCAGATTACAAGCCCAAAGCCAGAGTGAAAAGTTGCCCCCACACCTTTTGATTTTCAGAATTATTTTTAAATACTGTAGTGTAAGTCAACAAAATGTATGTATTCCTACCCCATTTGTTTCCCCGTTTATAGCTTGTAAGCCCCTGAGGTCAGGGGCCTGTTTTGTTACTCTGCCGCCGGCTTCTTTTCCTTCCTGGTCAATTGATTACTGTACTTGATCTTTTGTTTTCCCTTGTATTTGTACATAAATCTGAAAGGACTGGTATAAACCAGGGTGGAGGGTGAGAATGTCATGCACTTTCATGATGATGATGATTAATGATAATACTAAAAACAGATCATGCTATTAAAAAACACCTGTCGAGCTTTTAAGGTGCCACAAGTTTTCTTTTTTTTAAACAGGCGACGCATACATCTCAGTTTTGGCAACTGCCCTGTAAAAGAAGCAAAAAACCATTCTGACTGGCAAGTCAAGGCAATTGAGGAACACTCCTCCAGTTAAAGAGTGACACAGTGCTTGCCTTCCATGGGTGCCAAGCGTTATAACGGAAAGTGGAATGCTAATCTGAAAGGACGGCAGGCCTGCACGGAACAATTTTCCAAGGGGGCACTTTCTGTGCGCTGTTTGTATGCTTCCCTCAACGCTGCTCAACCGCGCGCAGGCGCAGAAGGGAAGTAGGGGGGACAAAGGGACTGGTTCTTCTGCAGCTTTTCTCCCCTTGGGCGGTATGTCCGCTCTGTGCGATCCCCCGGGGGTGGCAGGGCCTCCGGGGTCCAGCCCCAAACCAGCAGCTGCTTCTCCATCGCTCAGGTACTGATTCTCTTACCTCTTCTCTCTCCTCCCCTGCCACTTGTAAGGGACTAGGACGCCCCCTTTACACTGGCACCACCCAGCCCCCTCATCTTTGTACAGAGGGTGTGGTGATGGTCACTTTCTCTGGTGGCTCTGGGAAGGAATAATTACAGCGCGCTTGTGTCATTTTACAGAGGTCCCTGCCTCGAAGAGCTTGCAGTCTAAAATCCGAAGAGAAATGGTAGCGGGGAGGGTTAACACAGGGAAAACATAGGTACCATTTATGTGCATTTTGGGTTAGGTTGCTGCTACTATTGTGCACAGCAACGGGGGTTGGACTAGATGACCTTTGGGGTCCCTTCCAACTCTGCAAGTAAGGCTTGTTGGGAAATTCAGATGTGACAGATGGGAAATAGGACTTGGGATGGGAAATAGGACTGGAGGCAGAGCATCTGCTTTGAGCGCAGAAAGTACCAGGTTCCGTACCCAGTAGCATCTCCAGGCAGGGCTGCGAAGAAGTGCCTGAAGCCCTGGAGAGCTACTGCCAGTCAGTGTAACCAGTACTGAGCTAGATGGAGCAAGGATCTGACTTGTATAAGGGAGCTTCCTATGTTAACATGCTGGATCAGACTCAAGGCTAATAATGACAGAATTATTTTTGAAAGGAAGCTCTCACCCCTACCCTGGTCATGTTTTTCTTGTGAAATGACACATGCATAAAGTTCAGATATTTAGCAAATCACATTTCAAAGCAAATTAAAACAATCATTAACACCAGCCATTGTTCATAAAGTGGACTGTGAGCTTATGAATTAAACACAACACTTTTCCAAGCTGGATGTGGGGGGCGAGAATTGTAAAAGGAGAGAAATGCTTCTGTGGGAACACATGGTGATAAAGCTAGTTTCTGTTGTGAGATTGCAATAGAGTAAGCCCTTGCAAGCAAATTAAGCCCCCACCACCTGCACTTTATATTTAAAGCAGTATCATACCACTTTAAAACAATATTGTTTAGGATCGTGACCCAGGATTGATGCTATGTTTCCTTCTTTTTCCTTTGCCTCCTGTAGTTCGCAAGAGCTGGCCCAGGAAATCAAGGCCTTCCTTAGTGGTGTAGACCCTTTGCACGGCAACAAACTCACCCTGAAGGAGCATGCCCGATGTGCCATCCTGCTGCTGCGCAGTCTGCCGCCTGCTCGCAGCGCCGTCCTGGACCACCTCCGGGGTGTCTTTGATGAGTATGTGTGCACCTACTTGCTGGACCTGGAGAGCAGCGAGGGTGGGCTGGGCTCCATCCGCTCCCAGGGTCCCAACTTGGATGACGTGGTGCAAGAGATCCAGGCCGTGCTGTCCGAGTTTGTCCGCATGAACCCCAAGGCGTGGGCAGCCTTGGTCTCGGCCTGGTCCATCGACCTGATGGGACAGCTGAGCAGCAAGTATGCTGGCCGGCACGGCGTGCCCCACGCCAGCAGCCTGAATGAGCTGCTGCAGCTGTGGATGTCCTGCAAGGCGACTCGGACGCTGATGGAGATCTACACGCAGTGCCTCTCCTCCATGATCAGCACCTGCCCAGACGCTTGCGTGGATGCCCTGCTAGACACCTCGGTCCAGCACTCTCCACACTTCGACTGGGTGGTGGCCCACATCGGCTCGTCCTTCCCCAACACGATCATCAACCGCGTGCTCTCCTGTGGGCTGAAGGACTTCTGCATGCATGGCACGGCCTCGGCTGACCTCCTCCTCTTCCCTAGCGCCACAGCGGCAGACAAGAGGGTCCCCAAGATCGCCTCGGTGGTGGGCATCCTGGGCCACTTGGCCTCCCGCCACTCCGAGAGCATCAAGCAGGAGCTGCTAAGGATGTTCCATGGGAGCCTGGGCCCCACGCGGGACCAGCAGCAGAAGGCCACCGTGCCCTTCTTGCTCCAGCTGGCCGTCATGTCTCCCACTCTGCTGGGCACCATCTCGGCCGAGCTGGTGGACTCCCTCAAGCCAGGCGTGCTCAACCAGCTGCACCAGCACTTTGCCTCGCTCCCTCGGGAGGATCTGGAGAACATGGTGAGTATCGTGGTGCACCTCATCTGCCAGACGTCGGGAGGAGCTTACCGCACCCTGCAGTTCCTCATCAACACAGCCATGCCGGCTTCTGTCATCACCACCCCAGGCCTGGCCGTCCACGACAGCGTGCGAGAGGCTTGCGACCGTGTCATCCAGCTGCTGCTGCTCAACCTCCAGAAACTGGTGTACAACCGGGGCTCAGCCAGCTTGGCAGAGGCCCCTCCCCGGCCGGTGCCTTTCCTGGACGAGCTGAAGGGCCACGTGCGGGAACTGTGTGTGGAGACGCTGCGGCTGGAGAGGAAGCGGTTCCTCTGGCAGCACCAGCTGCTGGTCCTCCTCTCCGTCTACTGCACCCCCAGCTGCGCCAGCGAGGCCCTCTTCTTTTTGCTGACGCTGGCCAGGAGCCAGGAGGAGCTCAGCCTGGCCACTCAGCTCCACGCTGTGCTCAGCTCTTGCATGAGCGACCTGCTGCCGGCCACCGTGAAGAAGTGCGTGTGCCAGATCCACGCCGGCGCCCTCTCCGAGCAGCACATGGCTCAGCTCTTCCAGAACCTGGCCTTGATCATGCAGAGGGAGAGCGAGGGCCCCGCCTCCATGGGCCACCAGCTGGGCCAGGCTGTCGCGTCGCACCTCTATGACTTTGGGCAGCTCCTGCTGCACTGCAACCCGGAGGTGGCCCAGGTGGCGGCCTTGCTGCTCTCCGTCTGCCCCATGCCAAAGGCCATCCGGCCAGCTCACCTCCTTTTCCTCATCCGCTCAGCCGTCCACCACTTCTTCCTGGTGCTGCGCTGCAAGTCCCCCACAGGCATCAGCTACGGAAGCCGGCTCCTCTGCTGCCTCAGCGGGGCTTCGCCCACCGCTGGCAAGGCCATACTTCAGTACCTGGTGGAAGGGGCCCTGCACCCAGGGAACGCCGAGATCTTTGGCGGGCTGCCCGAGCCTCCTGCGGTTGGGAACGACCCTGCCACCCTGGAAGGCACCAAGGTCTCCCTGCTGGATATCAACCGCCGATTTATGGCCGCAGTGAACTTCTCGGGGAGTGTATGGTCTGTGTTCCATGCCGGCGTGATTGGGAGGGGCCTGAAGCCGCCCCACGCCCCCTACCAACGAGAGCCGGAGGAGATATCCCACAATGTCCAGACCTTCCTGGGTTTGCTGCTGCGGTGCTGCGGAGCTGAGCGCTGCAGCCCGGAGCCCTCCCAGCACGCTGCAGTCAGCCCCGAGGCAGCGAAGACGGTGGCGGTGGTGCTGGTGGAGACCGTCTGCCCTGACATCACCAACAGCGAATTGGCGTGGCCTCCGGAGGAGCACACCCGCAACACAGTGGAGCGGGACATCCAGATTGGGAGGGCTTTCCGCGACAACCCCCTGCTCTTCCAGCTGCTTAGCCTGGTGGCAGCGGGGAGGCCAGCCCTCTGTTACTGCTCAGTGCTTCTCCGCGGCCTCCTGGCGACTTTGATGGCGCACTGGGAGGCTTCGCGGGAGAACGACACCACCAGCTCCCCCTGGCACTTGCAGGCCTCCTGCGCCCTGGTGGCCTGCATGGGCGAGGGCCACCTCCTCCCGCCCGTGCTCAGCAACATGCATGAGATTTTTGACCAGCTGGCGCCCTTTGAGGTCCACCTCTTGCTCCTCAGCGTCTGGGACTACATGCGCGACAACAGCCCGCTGCCGCAGAAGTTCACCTTCAACTCTGGCACAGGGCTCTTCTTCCGGGACTTCAGCAGAGACACCGACATTGGCAAATACCTTTGCGTCCTGCACAGCGTCCTGCATAAAAACATTGACCGGCTGGGGCTGCTCTCAGGGCGCTTCCAGATCTAGCTCCCCTTTTGGTGCTCTTGCCCTGTGGGATTGGTCAGCCTGCCTGCCACTGTCAGGGGAGGGAACATCCTGCCCTCCTGCCTTTTTAAAAGTCTGGTTTTGATTGTAAGCAAAGGAAAAACTGCCATATGACTTGTCCAGGTGTGCAGCAGTTGGGGGGTTGTCATGAGAAAGAAGGAACAGAAGGTCCTTCTTTCCTAGGCCTCATCTCTATCCTCAGCTTCGATGTGATGCCCCCCCCCCCAAGCTGGTGTTGGCAGCTTAGTTTGCAGAAGGACCTATGAATTGTGAGCTGAAAATGCAGTTAAAAGTAGTGAGATGCTGCTTCAAAAGCACAACATGCAGCAAGTAGAGAAGTTGCCAGGATGACCTGGCACTTGAGAGGGTCATAGGCCTCGGTTAAAGCCAGACGGTAGCAGTTTGGACACAGTCTGGTGTACTCTGCTGTGTGCCATGTGTTATGGCTGTCAATGTCAACTGACATAGCCATATCCAGGTAGGCTGAGGGGGAAATGCCTGAAGCTTTTGCATTTCTCTCTCTTGTTTTTCCAGATCTGTTAGCTCACTTCCTTGCCATAGTATTGCTATGATCTGGAAATCTGTTAAGAATCCCACGGAGGTTACAATCACTGAGCAGGTACACATTCCTAAATGCACAAGAATAGGGAGGGGGCAAGGAGGGAAATTTTGGTAAATAAATTCTGGTGCAAACCACCCCCTCCCCGCAAAAACAAACAAAACAAAACCCATTTCCCCATAATAAAGGACAAATAGATTAAGTAATAATCACTTATCGGGCTGCTCAGTTGGTGAGTGCGCATAAGAATGTGCAAATATTTCTAGTTACACAGAGTTGGTGAAATGTTGCCCTACTGAAGAGCTCTTGGAAGACTTTCATGTTTCTGGGTTATGCAGAGCTCTTCTGTGGGCCCAAAATGCAATGCTTCAACACGAGCAGGGCCCAGTCAGTATTGCCTTACTTGACGTGAGAGTGTTTTCCCCATACTGCTTCACTAAAGTAAGGATTTGGGCAGGTGAAGCCATTTGCCTGTTTGGCTGCTTCTCAAGAGTGGCTCTGAGCTGACCATTGATTGCGCCCTACTACAATTCCTGGTGATGGGGGTTTGCCACATGGGGTTGTAGCCAGCTAAGTCCTGTTCATTGAAACTTTTATTTCAGTGGGCCTTCTCTGAGTAGCACTTGGATACAACACTTTGCATAAACAGATGTGGTCAGCTTATCCTACAAAGCAGAGGGCTCTTCTCCAGAAGGTTTCTGATGCTGTTGTGTGGGAACAACTGACCATAGTGCCAGAACTTAGCTAAACTTATCCGTGCGTACTTGAGCACTGATCTATATAGCCAGTCCAAAGAAAGATGTCCCCCTGTTGGTACCAGAGCTCCGCTTGTGTGTGACAAGAGTCCTGCTTGACCTCCTTGTGCCTAAATGCCCTCTGGGCAATTGCTACTTTCCTTTTCAGGGACGATTCAAGTGCTAGAAAGAGGTCATGTGTGGCACGGGGTTCTTGCTGTCAGTCATTTTCAGCAGGGCTGGAGGGTTGCTGACCTTTCTGCTTTTGCATCATCACAGCCCAGTTGGGTGGTTTTTGTGGGAGGTGATGGGTTAAACCATTTTCTAAATAATAAAAAAGTGAAGAAGGAACTTCTGTCCCTTTGCTTTTTTCAGTTAGAGACAGAGGGCTAAGAGAGTTTCCATCTTGATGGCGAAATAAGCAGTTGTAACAATGTTGAGCAAATTTCAATTTCTTTTTCTTTTTTTTAAGGAAACGGAGCTTATATGACTCTGCAGCTGGCTTGGCATACAAAGAGCAGCTCACGCAGCACTGGCGCTTTGTCCAGAAACAGTCTTCCTGCAAATACTTTTTAATTTGTAAAAAAATAATCATAATAATTAAATGACAAATTCCAGCCAATGAAAGAACACCAGCAGCCTTCCACCTAGGGTTGCTCTGGGGTTTATGAAGCCAAAGAAGATCAGTGCAATTTTGTGATCTGCGGTTAGAATCAGTGCTGTTTCAAAAGGTTCAGTCTGCCATCTTGATTTTAAAAAACCCATCCAAACACAGACAAAAACTTGTTCCTTGATCTCAGGAACCATTGTGCAAAATTTGGTTATGGTATTTTAAGAGGTGTTCAAAATGTAGAGCGAGGCAGCAGTAAATCACATTCTGCAAGTTGGAGTTAACTCTTTATTAACAAAAACACAATCTACACAGGAGTGTTAGGCCTAATGAGCACAGCCACTCATCTCCAGTAGATCCTGCCTCCATGAAGCAGTTGCTGAGACTAAAGGTCCCCACCTCCCCACAGCTGTCTACATCCCCTCCTCTCCAGGGTTTTTTCCAAGCAATCTCCACCCTTTTCATGCGTCTTCTGGTTCTGGGAGGCAAGGAAGAGAGCTTGTCGCAGCAGGAGTGGGAGACACTGTTGATGTTTTTATGATCGTGGTGCTATAAAGTTCATTAGTGGGTCATAAAACACTCGTGGACCCACGCTGCCAAGTTGCAATGACGCCCAGCCACGTTCCCGCTGTGCCAGTTTAAAATCCTCTTCTTGTATCTAGCAGAGTTACTGCGCAACTGGAACCAGATAGCAGTTTGCCGGTGTCTTCAAGAAAACAAGCACACTGTAGCTTCAAAGACTAACTTAAACTTTATTTACTGAAGCTTAACATAATACATCTAAACCAACTGAACTAAGCTGCATTTTAGCAGCACTCTTATCTCTTAACACTCCTCTCACCTAACTTTCTGCTCTCATGCTCCAACTCAAACTTCACAGAGACACAGAGAGAGAGCATTCTCTTTAGAGCATGATTTATGACTACACGGCAATTAGCAATCAGCGCACAGCTGTGGGCTAGCACCCAGAGAAATAAGAACGCCTGAGAGTGTTTTTTTAACTCCTTGCTGTCCAGAATCCCAACAGACACCCTTGACACTTGACTTCTCTCCCCCCACCCTCCTGCTTCAGCTTCAGCCTCTGATTCCAGACTTCTCTCTGACACAGACTCTCCAGCTCACTAGGCCCTGTTACCTCTTCGGTTTCTGACACCTCCTCTTCCCAGTCTTCTCCCTTGGACTATTACTCATTGTTATCCCCAAGTTCTGAGCCTTCTCCCCTTGGTGCTTCTCCATCTGGTTTCTCCCGCCATTCCTTTGTGTCCAACCAGTTCATAACAACAAACAACTGTCCAAAATATGTAGTAGATATACAAACAAACAAACTTATAAGAACCTTGCTGCACCAGGCCATTGGCTCATTGAAGTCCAGCCTTCTGTTCACACTGACAGATCAGATGCCTTGCAGGTGGGCAGAGTGCTGTTGTGCTCATGTCCTGCTTTCAGTTTCCCCACAGGCTTCTGGTTGGCCACTGTGAGAACAGGATGCTGTACTAGATCGGTCAATGGCCAGATCCAGCAGGTGTGTCTTGCCTTATTAAGACATTCTTACCCAAGGATGTGTTGCCCTCAAGCTGTCATTGGGCTCTAGCTCTCATCAGCCCCAGCCAGCACAGGCAACAGGGAAGTTGCAGTTCATCAGCACCTGGAAGGCCACAAGGTCACCTCAACTCTAATCACTATACCACACTGCCTTTCTTGATAGCATGGCATTCAGTGTGGCTTTTACCATGTCAAACTTATTGGCAGCAGCTCCGTAGGGTTTAATTCGGGGTAAATTCTTAGCCCTACATGGGGACACTAATGATTGAATTATTGGGACCTTCTGCATGTGGAGCAGGTGCCCTGTTGTTGAACTACGGCCCTCTCGCCATCGCCAGCTACCTGATCCTGTTAACTGATGACTGGTGCCATATCCACACTGTACATTTAAGCAGCATGGCTTCCCTTAAATAATGGGGACTGTAATTTAAGGGTGCTGGGGAGAAAAGCAATGACAAACCTAGACAGCATCTTAAAAACCAGAGACATCACCTTGCCGATAAAGGTCCATATAGTTAAAGCTATCATTTTCCCAGTAGTGGTGTATGGAAGTGAGAGCTGGACCATAAAGAAGAATGATCACCGAAGAATTGATGCTTTTGAATTATGGTGTTGGAGGAGACTCTTGAGAGTCCCATGGACTGCTAGAAGATCAAACCTATCCATTCTGAAGGAAATCAGCCCTGAGTGCTCACTGGAAGGACAGATCGTGAAGCTGAGGCTCCAATACTTTGGCCACCTCATGAGAAGAGAAGACTCCCTGGAAAAGACCCTGATGTTGGGAAAGATGGAGGGCATCCCCTTCTCCTTGTGCCCTCCATCTTTCCCAACATCAGGGTCTTTTCCAGGGAGTCTTCTCTTCTCATGAGGTGGCCAAAGTATTGGAGCCTCAGCTTCACGATCTGTCCTTCCAGTGAGCGGATATATACAACCCCAAATGAACAGAGTACATAAGCCCTCAAAAGAAAAAGAGTTCCATTGAGTTTGGGGCATTGCGGTGGGGGACAGCTGGCTTCGCGGTTTTGGCTAGATGAACAGAACACACATCCTACTGCTCACTTTCTAAAATTTCAGTAAGGGGCCAGGACCAGTCCAAGACTCCTTTCTCAGAATCGGATCCCTGATGTTCATTCTCCCAGGACGGGACCCAGGCGTTCGAATGTCCCATCTCACAACAGGATCCAGGCACCGAAGCTTCGTATCATCATTTCCCAGAACGGGACCCAGGTGTCCGAGCGCTGCCCCCATCCCCCGCTCCCGGGAAACGTGCCTTTGCCACCTCCGGTGTACGCACGCGCCGGGAAAGCCCGCTCATGAATAATGCAACAGTGAGTGGGAGGGACCCGCGGCGGAGCGGCCGGCCGATTCGAGAAGCGAAGGGGCGGGCTCATGTCGTGGGATCCAATAAGAAGCCTCGGTGGGGACGGGGTGGGGACGATAACCCTCGGCGGGAGGGGCCAGTCAAGCGGGATCCAAGATGGCGGCGGCGGCGGCAGCAGGGAGGTGAGAGCGAGGCTCACTTGTGGGGTGGCGGCTACGCGGGGTGTGTGTGGGGGGGGTGAGGGCTGTTTTTAGAATGGGTTCCCTGCCTCCCCACCGAATACCACCAACTCTTCATTCCTCCTGAATTACACTTTAACTTCCGGGGCTTCCCTTCAGCCCCCGCTGCCTTCCCACAGTCGCCTTATTCCCGCCCTCCAACCCCACATGTTCTCCCCGCCCCCATTGTGCTTCCACGTCGCTTCTGGAATAGACCTCCTTCCCGCAGGTCGCCTCACAGGTGCGCGTGCTGCTCCTTGCCCCTGCTCACCCACCCAGCCCGTGGTCCCCGAATCCCTTGCAGGACCCCTTTCCATTTGTGCAACCCCCATAAGCCCCTTCTAAGGCTTGCAGACCCCTTAGAATGCAGCCACCTGCCTGTACGTCTGTCTACCTGTGCTGTGCGCACACGATGCATTCAAAATACCCAGTGCAAAGAATCCTGGGAACTAATTTACCCTGTCAGGGATCTACAGTTCCCAGAGCCCTTAACCAACTCCACTTCTCTGGATATTTTGCGGTGTAGCTAGGCCTCCCAATGTATGGCGTGGGTGTGACCTTTCTCTAATTCATCTCCACAATTATTTTTTATTATGAAGCAGATAATCCAATATTTCCATTTTGGCAGACCAAGTTCAGGGGACACTAGTCTAAAACCACCTAAGCAAAGCCAAGGCTGGGCTGTGATTTCAAACTTAGTTTGCAAGATTCTTCAAGGATCAGGTTTGGATGTGACAACAGGATCTTGGACTAGATGGGGCTTTGACTTGATCCAGCAGTCCTTTTTTAGTTTGCTGTGCTCTGTACCAGTTATTAAGAAGCACAGCACTGAGCCTTTTTGCTTGTTGACCATTTCATATTCCATTACATTCATTTTGTATGTTCTTGAGGACTGGAAACTTTATTCTGCTGAGATTTACAGAAAACTATGAAAATGATTTGTACTGTGGACTGTGCTCTGCACATTTTTGCATAGCCATGGGTCTGTGTCTGTGCTGTAGAGCATCTGATTGGAGATGCCACTGGCAGTCAGTGTCAAGAACTCTGGCCTAGATGAACCATTGTGCCAACTCAGTACCGTACAAAGCAGCTTCCTATGTACCTGTGCTGTGTTCACAGCTCAGTGGTAGAACATCTGCTTTGTATGCAGAAGGTCCCAAGTTCAGTCCCCAAAATCTTTAGGTAGAGCTGGAAGAGACCCTGCCTAAAACCCTGGAGAGCTGCTGCAAGTCCGTTTAGACAAGACTGAGCTAGGCACACCAATAGTCTGATTCTATATAAGATGGTTTTCTATGTTCCCTAATACCCATCCCAATTGTAGTTCTTGTGATTGAACCATGGCATGGTTGTGATTATTTCCCTTAGTTTTTGTTTTCGTGGTGTGCTTCAAAATACTTTTCAAAATAATGTGGACGACCAAAAAGGACAGGTCCCTGCCTCAAGGAACTATGTTTTGAAAAAGATGAGGAACCAAAAAATAAAGGGGCAGTTTTTCTTTTTATCTTTTTATTACTGAAACTGCCTTCAGAACTTAGTGCTTTTGCAAGTGAGGTCTTGTCCAGCCCAGTGTGCTGATCCTGCTATTAGCACATGGCTCCTGCTTTTCAGCCTTTGATCACTCAGATGCAGCATGTGTGGAAACGAGCACTGACCTTCACACCAGCAGTGGAGAGCTCTGTTTGCCCTTTGCACTCTCCCTGTGCCCATAGTTCTGTCTCTAGAAGCTACTTCCTGATCACTGACGGCACAGCAGATGGCTGGTCCCATCTTGGAATTCCTGCTATGAATGAGTCTGTGCGTCAAGAACAGGTGTTGGCAGATTTTACAGTCGCATCTTCTCTATACATTGAAAGCACTCTCATGCTTCTTTAATAGTCATGACTCCCCGTTTCCCACTCAAGAATCTTGGGAACTGTAGTTTGTGCTGAGAGTTATTGGGAGAACTCTCAAGAGCTATGATCCTCTACATCCTTCACAAAACACAGTTTCCAGGATTCTTTGGGGAAGCCTTGATTGCTCAAGTGGTATAAAAGCGCTGCTCTTATTATGTATTAACATATCCATTTATTTATTAAAGTGTTTATAGACTGCACTTAAAAAAAACATATAGCAGGTTGGTATACAGTGTACAAAATTACATTAAGAGACATAAAAACATCAGTAAGAATATCAGTAGATATTCATTGGCAATAAGAAATCCACATTGCAAAGGCCTGTCTGAATAACACAGTTTTTTGGAGATACATGAAAGGAGGCAGAGATGATTCCTGCCAAACCTTCACTGGCAGGAAGTTTCACCGAGCAGGGCTCACCAAAACCCAGGGGCATGCGGGACCATGAGAAGTACCCCATTGCAGGATGCCAGTGATCAAGGTAGAACATAATGCTGAGGCAGGGCTTTCAGCGTGTTGTGGATGTGAGCAAAAGCTGTTTAGGTGGAATCCCACTCTGGTGTTTTTACTAAGGCCCCAAGCTCCACCATTCAGAGACAGGTATAGTGGCTGGAGAAGAGGAGGAAACGCCTCATGAGCCAGAAATGGGGATAATGTGCATGTACAAGTACAAATCCCCTTGAGTGAGCTTTATATGTGGGATTCTAACTGCCTAATTTGGGGAGAGAGAAAAGCTTTCTCTTGTTGCTGTTGTTAAATAATTAGGAGCCAGAACCCCTTGTTGATGTTCTGCCAATGCTGATTTGTGTGTGAGTGTGCATTTTTGCATGCCTGCCTAGACATATAATTTGGTTACCTACATTTTATTCTTTTATTCTGCGTTTTAATCATAATGGTTTTGTGCATTTCTAATTGGTTAGTAGATTGCAGCTGTTGTTTATCTATAGTTTTAGTTGTACACCACGTAGAGAGGTTTGTAAAAATTATGTGATTTATAAATCTCCTGCATTTAAAAAAAATCATGTTGTGTAGGTCAGGCACAGATCCTAGCTTCGATCCCCAGTGCATCTAGGTCAGGCTGGCAAAGCCTGTTGTCTGAGACCCTGGAGAACTGATGCCAGTGTAGACAGCAGTGAGTTAGATGAAGCAATGGTCTGCTTTGGTGTAAAGCAGTTTTCTCTGTTCCTATCTGGTGATCCTGATCTTTCTTTTTGTCATTACTACACTACAGATGAGATAAGGCAATCCAGAAGCCATCTTTCAGTTGAGAGCTTGCGCAGGACCTGTGTTTTTAAACACTGTGGGGAAGGGCTGTAGTTCGGTGGTAGAGCATCTGCTTTACATGCAGATAGTCTCAGCAGTCCTGATTACCCCCCCCCCCCAAAAGGATGTTGTTCAATGCTAGAGCATGATTCTCTTAATGTCAGAGCCAAGGGTTTGAGCCACACATTGGGCAAAAGATTCCTGCATTGCTGGGGTTGTACTAGGTGAACCTCATGGTCCCTTCCAACTCTACAATTCTATGATTCTATTATTCTGTGTATCTTCTGTATTCCCATTCTCATTTCCCTTTTTCAGTGAAGCAATTGAGCAGCCTGTGTCAGTGGGATCTTAGCTTTGAAAAGGCATTTTGTGTCTGCCCTGCTTGGGTTAGGCTGGTGTAGAAATTCCAGGTGGCACCTGGGCCTTAAAACATCCCTTTTGAGCACAATCAAAGTAGTTGTAAGATGTAAGTAAAGGTAAAGGGGCCCCTGACCATCAGGTCCAGTCGTGTCTGACTCTGGGGTTGCGGCGCTCATCTCGCTCTATAGGCCGAGGGAGCCGGCGTTTGTCCGCAGACAGCTTCCGGGTCATGTGGCCAGCATGACAAAGCTGCTTCTGGCGAACCAGAGCAGTGCACGGAAACGCCGTTTACCTTCCCACCGGAGCGGTCCCTATTTATCTACTTGCACTTTGATGTGCTTTCGAACTGCTAGGTGGGCAGGAGCTCGGACTGAGCAACGGGGGCTCACCCCGTTGCAGGGATTCAAACCGCTGACCTTCTGATCAGCAAGCCCTAGACTCTGTGGTTTAACCCACAGCGCCACCTGGGTCCCAAGATGTAAGTAGTTGTTGGTTAATGCTAGCTGGCTTGGAGCAGGCACATATAGTGAGACCCTGGTCCCTCTAGCTCAGTATTGTCTGAACTTGCTGGCAGCAGCACTCCAGGGTTTCAGGCAGGGAGTCTGCCCTACCTGGAGATGAATCTGGGGCCGTTTGCATCAAAACGCGCTTGCTGTCTCTGTGAGCCAGCAGCCCTCAAGTACATCTGGTGGTGGAGAGTCTGCAAGTTAACAATGTATTGCATGGAGAAACTTCTTCCTTCCCAATAGACTCGAGATGGCAGCTCTTGCTTGGTTAGCTCTTTGCCTGGCTGTTGTCTATGCTGTGGACAGAAGCAACTTCAAGACATGCGACCAGAGCTCCTTTTGCAAGTAAGTTGGGCGCCTTATATCTGCTGTCAGGGGAGGGCTCTCGAGTGGGGAGAGCGTTGCTGTTGTACTCAGGTCTTGCTTGTGGTCTTCCCTTAAGGATCTGTTTGACCAGTATAAGAACAGGATACAGGACTAGGTAGGCCTCCGGCCTGATCCAGCAGGCTCTTATCTTCTTACAATAAAAGCATCAGTCAGCCACTGATAGCCTCAATTTTGACTCTCCCCACCGGTCAGAGGTAGTATGCCTCTGAACAGCAGTCCCTGGAAATCATTTGCTGTTGTCCTCACGTCCTCCTTGCAGGCTTCCTACTGAGGCATCTGGTTGACCAGTGTGGGAACAGGATGCTCGTCTGATGTTCCTGTTATTTATTTCTTCATTGTATTGCTCCAAAGGAGCCCAGAGTGAAAAATAGCAGCATTAAAACGATATTACTAAAAGCAGCTTAGAAATATTTTTTTTAAAAGTTTAAATGTTTGTCCTGGCTGAGGAAAAAGGGCTGGCGCTCATTTCCTCAACAGGATTCCTGTTCCCCGAGGAAAGGATGAGGTCCTTTCCCTGTGCCGTGAAGTTTCCTCTTGTGGCTACGAGTACAGAAACAAACAAGCTTCCTAAAATGGGAGGGAGGGATAGTAAAAGGTGGCCCTGATCATTTGCCTCCAGTAACCATGGTTTCCTCTCCCTAGGCGCCAGAGGAACGTGGAAGCTGGGAGTTCACCCTACAGGGCGCTGCTGGAGTCGCTGCAGCTCAGCCAGGATTCCATGAAGATCCAGCTCATCAATGAAGCTAACAAGGTGAATTGACGAGTTGAAACCCTAGGTAGCCAGGGTGGTGTAGTGGTTAGAGTGTTGGACTAGGACCTGGGAAATTGGGGTTCAAATCCCCATTCAGTCATGAAGCTCTCTGGGTGACCTTGGGCCAGTCGCAGTGTCTTGACCTACCTCATAGGGTCCTTGCAGGGATTAATTGAGGAGTGGGATGAACCATGCACTCTTTGGAGAAAAAGGTAGGATATAAATGCAAGAAATAAGCTCTTCCGCTTACCTGCTTAAGAAAGCTGGAGTGGCCAGCCAGATGGAGATGTCAGTCGCCAACCTGGTGTCCAGCGATCTCCATGTGGTCCATGTAATTCGCAAAACACGCCTGGCACCTGGCTAATTTTGAACACTAGTTGGAGGGCATCTGCCAGAGAGACCCTGGATAACTGCTGCCCTGGAGGAGAGAGTGCTTGACTAGAGTGCCAAATTTATGACTTGGTACAAGGTGGATATCCTACATCTGTGTAGCTCAGTGAAAGAACAGGTGGCTGGTGTAGAGAAGCTCACAATTTCAATCCCCCTCAGCTCATCACTAAAAACAACCTCCATTTGCAAGGCTGGAAAGGCCCTTATCCGAATTTTTGGAGAGCTGCTGCCAGCCAAATGTAGGCCATGCTTGTAAACATACATGTATCAGGCAGCAGTCTCAGCTGTGGGGCTGGACCCTCAGTGTAAAACAGGGACAGGGAACCTGGGGGCCCTCCACATGACATTGGAATCCAATCAGCCCCAGCCAGCATGGCCAGCGGTCAGGTATGATGGGAGCTGTACTCCAGCAACATCTGGAGGGCCACAGATGTTCCCCACCTCTGGAAAAAGACAGGACTTGACCCTGCTCTCTGCCTTCAGGTCCCTCTCCTCCTCGAGCTCTACGGCTTGAAAGGGAACATGACCCGGATCCGGATCAATGAGTTGAACCCGCTCAAGCCCCGCTATGAGGTACCAGATGTGTTAGTCCAGGACCCGTCCACTACCAGGTACGCAGATGGAGGGCCATTTATACATCCTAGCTCACCGTGGGATGTGAGGAGAAGGCACAGCGGTTTAGTGTAGGGGCAGGGAACCTCAGGCCCAGGGTGGGATGGGGAATTTGTGTTTGTTGCCCCACCCACTTTCCCCCTCAAGCCCCACCCACCACTTGCATGGCGCCTCCAGAAGGTTGTCTTGAAGGGAATGTGTCCCTCGCACTTGAAAAGGTTCCCTGCTTTAAAGGGAACCCTTCCCCCTGGGGTGGGGGAGCGAAACAGCATCTGCCCTTCCTTTCTGCGCCCGAAGATCCAGCAAGATCTTGTCAGGGCCTGGTTGATTCCCACCACAAAGTAGCAGCAGTCTATAGTAGGGCAGGGTGATAGCTGATTTTCAACATCGCGATATACTGATATGTCACAATGTCAGAAATAAGGATGGAGCTATGTAGAGGCATTGGTTGGCTTTACCGTTCTTCCCACGTTGTGATTTTTGCATAGCAAAAAATAATATTTGCTATGTGAATCACGCATTATCATGATTTGTGGTACATTGCTAGGTCAAAGATCACATTATGAACGTGAAACTGGGTTTGGACCATACATCAATATATCGCCCAGCCCTAGTCTATAGAATAGCGCCCAGGATCTTTTATGTAGCCATGAGGATATCTTCCTGCCCTCTCTTTAGACGCTTCCCTTTCTTCATGCCACCTGCTCTGTTCTTTCCCCTTAATCCTCCTACCCCCACCTCCCACCAAAGATTATCTGTCACAGGCCGGGACGATAACAGCGTGGAGCTGTCCCTGGGCGAGGGGAACCACAAGCTGATTCTGACGGCCAAGCCCTTCCGCATGGACTTGCTGGAAGGGCGGGAGCTGGTGCTGAGCGTCAACTCCCGGGGGCTGCTTGTCTTTGAGCACCTGCGGCAGCGGAAGGACTCGTGAGTACCGGGGCCGTCGGCACAGGGGAAAGGGAGGGGAATGCTGTTCCTGGCTTCTAGGCAGCTTCTGTCTTCCTCAAACGAAAAAGATCAAGCAAACAAACAAGGGAAAGGGGATCTGTCAATGGACAAGGTTGGGGTGTATCTGACAGGTGGGAGCCTGCTGCTTTCAAGTCTTCTAGGAAAAGCGGCTGACCCAGGGAAATGGGGTGTAGAAAGGAGAGGTCGGCCTCCTCTTTCATTTCACACCATTGACTTCCCTATGGGTCTACCCTTCCCATTCCAGAATGGGTTGTGGGGTGGGGTATTCGGTATGAGGCAGGAGTCCTGATTTGTGGAAAGCGGGGACGGCCTGTTTCCTAGAATAATATTTTGTAGAGTTAGGCGAGACCCAAATAGTCATCTAGTCCCAACCCTCTGCAATGCAGCTAAATAACCCTTTTAGCTGCAGTCTGCTTTTTCTTCCAGCAGGAGCAAGGGGTGCTCCCAGTGCTTCACGGGTGCCTGCAAAAGGGGCCTGTGCCAGAAGCCTTTCTGGGTGTGTTTTTAACCCCGCACTCTCACTGGGAAGTGCTACCAGGCAAGACCTGATGGGGCTCTCTGATGCTTTTCATCTCCAGCCTCCCACCAGTGGGGAACACTGTAGTGATGTTTCAACCTCCATTCGGGCCTGGGCGACTGAGCAAAGGCCTCTTTGTATGGGTTTCATTCACACCCTCTCTTCGGGGCACAAGGCCAGAAGTTGCTATCATCCAGGATGTTGGAGAAGAGGGAGGGGTATAGCTTAGGTCAGCCTTCCCAACCTGGTGCTCTCTGGGTGGTGTTGGACTATGGCTTCCACCAGGCACAGCCCAATGGTCAGTGGTGATGGGAATTGTAGTCCAGCAACATCTGGGTGAGCTGTGCTGCAGTATGATCCTGGAGGCTGAACTACGTCATCTCCAAGATCTCTTCCAGCTCTGTGATTCATTCTGTAGAGCGAGAGCATGTCACAAGCACATCTCTTAAAGCAGGGCTAGGAAACCTGCTTTCCTCTGCTGTTCGGACTCCAAATCCCATCAGCCTCAGCTGTCCTGGATGGGTCTGATGGGAACTGAAGTTCATAGTGTCTGGAGGACACCAGGTTGAGGGAAGACTGGGCTAGGGAAAGCAGCAGGCTTTCTGTACAAGGGGTGGGAAGGGGGTCTCAGTTTACCTACCCTGCCCCCTTTTCCCTACCCTTGCTCCCCAGTCCTAGTTGTCCTGGAGGGAAGAGCAGGGCCATTTTCAGGGGTGGTTGGGGGGCTGGCTGGAGGAATGTGTCTCTACGTCTCTGGGATTCCTTGCACTGACTCTCGTTGTGTTTTCTGTTTTTGTTGGTTTGTGCCTCCCCCTCCCGCTCGGCCCCCCCAGTTTCTCGGATAAAGTTAGTAGCACGGTCGTTAGCATTTGGGATAGGATCAAGAACCTTTTCTCTAGGTAAATCTGCAGCTTCTGCTACTGTTTCTAAAACCCTCCCCACCCGCCGCCGCCTAGACAGTGGCTCTGCCATTCCCTGCCCACCTTTACCTGTGCCGTATTTGGGGATCCCTGTGGTTAGTTGCTGCCCTCTCAAATCCTTGAGGGTGTGTGGCAGCCTTTAGCTCTGTTTCCAAGGTGTGCATGAACGCATTTGACTGTCCCGTTTCCCGCAAACCTTGCCTTGAGTAAGTTTATGAAGTTGAATTTCATGCGACTCAGTGCTGGCAGCAGCCAAATCAAAGTGTCCCTGTTAAAAATAAAAGTAAAAAGTCTGGGTGTGATCCAGCCAGATTTAAGTCGTTTTACTTTCGACATAGTAAAGTTGAAGCCCAATGCTTAGGTTTATTCTGTTTTTCCTGGAATTGTATTATTATCATTGTTATTACCACCCCATCAGTGTACATGGCATCTTGACAGCAGTACATAGGGAGGTGTAGGGAACCTGTGACTTTCCAGATGTTGCTGAACTACAACTCCCATCATTACTGGCTTGCTAGGGCTGATGGAAGTTGCAGTTGAGCAACATCTGGAAGGCCAAAATTTCCCCATACCTGACATAGGCAGCCTAAAATATTTAGACAGTGGAGATTTACAGCAAATGGGAGGGAATGGGGTTGGGCAAAATCCTGGGTTTTGGTTAAGAATGAGGACCGGGAGGATGAGCCAATAGCCTTGGGGTGAATGGGATTTTGAACGGGATTTGAATAAAAAGGAAGAGGAAGCTGCCCTACCTCCAGCTCAGTATTGTCTACACCGACTGGCAGCAATTCTCCAGGGTTTCAGGCAGGGGACATTCTCAGCCCTAACTGGAGATGCTGGGGACTGAACCTGGCACCTTCCGCATGCCAGGCAGATGCTCTGCCCCTGAGCTATGGCCCTTGCTCACACATACCCATGCTCAGAGAGATGAAGTTCTAGGCATAAAGGCATCAAAGCTTGCTTCACTTTGGCTGGATCATGTCCTTTTGTCCTTGTCGCCTATGATTTCTAACTCTGTCCCAGGTTGTTAAGTAATTTCCCCGACTCTTTCACACATTTTGTTTGCTTGCTCTTTAAGCAGAAACACAAAGGTAGTGTGCAAATGAGGCTAATAGATATCCAGATATTATACAAATGAATACCAAAGAAATATTGTGCCACCTTAAAGCAGGGGTGGAGAACATCAGTGACCTTCCTAATGGTGCTGGACTACAATTCCCATTTCTCCCAATCATTGGCCATGCTGACTGGGGGCTGGTGGGAGTTGGAGTCCAACAGCGTCTGGAGGGCCACAGGTTGCCCACCCCTCCTTAAAGGCTTACCAGTTTTTCCCAAACCAGTTTTTGGCCTACAACTCCCATCATCCCTAGCTTTCAGGACCAGTGCTCAGGAATGATGGGGATTGTAGTTCAAAACAGCTAGAGACCCAAATTTGGGAATCGCTGGCTTACATGCTTATTGTGGCACAGTTGCATGTCTCTTGAGTCCGCAAAAGTATCTGCCGTGATAAGAGCGCAATATTGAGAGATAAACGTGTCCCTAAATTCAGTGAGGTTTACTCCCAGGTAAATGGGTATGGGATTGTAGCCTAAATTTATTAGTCTTGTGTTCAGGGGTAGCCTATGTGGTGCCTGTTGTTGAGACTCCAGCTCAGCTAGCATGGCCACCAATCAGGGATAATGGGAGTTGTAGTCCAGCAACCTCTGGAGGGAACCACATTGTCTGCCACTGCTTAAAGGTGCTGCAATATTCTTCTCTCTGTACATAATGCAGTTAAAGGACTGTTTTAAGAGTGCCATAGCTGGTTGCCACATCTTTAGAATATGGTGGGTGGCAACGCTGGGCAGGGGTGGAGACCCTGTGGCCCTCCAGTTGTTGTTAGACTCCCAACTCCCATCAGCCCTAGCCACCATGGCCAATTGTTAGGGATGCTGGGAGTTGTAGTTCAACAATGTTCTCAGGCTCCATCAGCCCCAGGCAGCATAGCCAATGGTCAGGGACAAAGGGAGCTGAAGTCTAGCAGCATCTGGTGGGCAAAAGGTTCCTCATCTCTGGTTTACTGCCATGTAACATGTGGAGAAAGTATTGCTATTGTACCTGCAATTTCCAGGCTGTGCTAAGCCTAAGAGACCAGCCTTGATGTCAGATCCAGCTTTCTGATATGTTTCTTATGGTCTCGCAAAAAAAGCAAAGAAAACAAATGAAGTGAAATTCCCGAATGTTTGTCTTTTGAAGCAAAATGTGCCAGTGTAGGAGACCAAGGCCCATTTTGCCGCTCATTCCGTATAGTGCATTTCTAGTAGCAGAAATGTTGGACTTTTTCTTGCCTCTTTTTCTCTGTGCTGGTTGGTATCGGGAGGTTGCTGCTAATAGAAATTGTTTCATATCGGAGAGGGCGCTCACACTTTTAAGTCCTTGCCAGAAGAACATGCTGATGGGCTGCTTGCTGCTGTCTCCTTTCTCTGGTTCTGTGTAGACCATGTTTAGTCCTAGATGAGAGCTTGCGTACTTCCAAACCCAGGGCCCTGTAGGATTCCCTTTAAACTCACACACCGTGCATCGGGGGTGTTATGTATGGCTTGATGACAGCAGTCCAATACATAATAAGAGCCTTCCTTAGATCTTTTTCTCCCTTAAAAAGTACATAGAGTTGAAACTGGAAGTTGGAAGAAAGCTCCATGTGCTTTTTAAGTCTTAGATTAATTCTGCTATATGTGACTTTTACCCAGATTTCTCGGAAAAACAAGGTCCGTATGTGTGTGCTTTTCTCTTTCTGTCTTGTTGGGGGGGGGGCAGGGGGAGAGATCCAGCTGAGGGGAGAGAGAAGTGGCCAGCGGAAGACCCTCACTCAAAATTCCAGATGTGCCCCCAGACATTAAAAAGTTGATGTGCCCCAGTCTAAGGGGGAACCATTGGCCTTCTAGATACTGCTGGACAACAACTCCCATCACCCCTGACCATTGGACCACAGTGGCTGAGGCTGCTGGGTGGGCCACAGATTCTCAAGCCTAAGTGAAGACCTTCACTCACACACACACTTGCATGTAGCGGGCAGTTCCAGTCTCTCTGAGAAGTGAGTGTAGTTTTCCAAAACCTTGGAATGCATTCCATACTGCTTACCTGCCCAGGGGGACCCCTTGGCACATCTGCTGATGAACCCATATGCGTTTCAGGGGATATCTGAGTGGGCAAGTGCTCTGATTGTTCAAGGAGCCAGCTGTGCTTGTTTAGGGTGCTGTCTTGTTTGTGTGCTATCTAGCTGTTGCAGAGAAGCAAAGACCTACCCTCAATACTATGCTGCAATGCATATCAAAAGCACTCATTCCTATGACTGACAGATTCCCCGTCACCCGACCACTGTAAGACCTCTCAGGCCACAACCCCAGGCACACTTGCATCTTGAAGTGCAAACTCACTGAACACCACAGGGCTTGCTTCTGAACTGACATGCATAGATCTGCCTGGTTTAGTTGTTTGGCCGCCTGGGTTTTCATCAGCTGCTTGTTAGATGTGCAGATGAAGAAATAACATCTCTAATGAGAAAACCACCCTTGCAAATAAGCCTAGAGCAGACATAGGCAAACTCAGCCCTCCAGATGTTTTGGGACTACAACTCCCATCATCCCTAGCTAACAGGACCAGTAGTCAGGGATGATGGGAATTGTAGTCTCAAAACATCTGGAGGGCCAAGTTTGCCTATGCGTGACCTAGAGGCACAACTGCAACCCCCCCCCTTCTTCTTTAGGTGCAGGACGAAAAGTGGCCAGTCCAAAATGGGATTGGCAACCATTTCCAAGAGAGAGCCCAGCGGGTTTGGAGCTGAGGGAACCAGAGCCTGGTTTTGCACTGTCCTCTGCCCCACAGCTGCCCACACTTCCCCTTCCCTTGCTAACTGGCTGGGCTGCGAATTGGTGTGTGCTGTGCTGCTTGTAGTGGACTAACGGTTCCAGCATTTCATTTGGGCTAGGACAAAGTTGGGATTTTGGTTTCCTTTTCCTTTCAAGCTGCCTGGATGGGGTCATGGGGTAGGTGGGGATACTAGGGCTGAGCCTTCCTTTCTCCCCCCTCCCTTATTTTCTTCCAGAGAACCACCAAAGGAACCAGCATCAGAAGGGGAGGGGGCTGCTGAAGCCTCAGATGCCCCTTTGTCAGCGGAACAGGAGTCTACAGAGAAAACCGAGCAGGTGAGCACAGGGTGGGAAAGGTGTTCACCCGCAGTAGCAGTGAGGAACTGTGGGCCTCCCGATGATGGGGTGCTCATCGACATCAGATTCTTCACCCCTGCTCTGCAAGGAATAAGGGAGCTGAATGCTGAACCATAATGTTTGTGAAGTGAACCACAGTCATGCCAAGCCATGGTTTTTAATGAAGTGAATGAGCCTCTTGGGCTCACTCACTCTTCTCCCAGCACTGCTCGGAGGACATCAGAAGCTTCCAGTTCCAGTTTTGCTTAACCACAGTTTGTTGGATCCCAAGACTGAGAAGCAGTTAACAATAACTCTGGTTTGCGTGAAGCACATCGACTTGAAATGGTGGCTTGAATTTCCTTTGTGTTATTCTCGCAGGGTGAGGAAGCACCCAAAGAGGCTAGTGAGACAGAAGAAGAGCCAGGATCTTGGGAGGAAACATTCAAGACACACACAGACAGCAAGCCCAATGGTAAGTCCTGTCAAGGAAGGCAATCCGAGAAGCATTTTGTTACTGCCCACTTGGGTTAACAGACCATGGTTTCAGATCCTGGTTTAGTAGCCTTTTGCAAACCATGGTTTGTTGCCAGTGCTTCCAAACCCTGCTTTGGTATTAAAGTGTAAGACACTTTAATGCTGCTCCACTTGCCTTCTTCCTAGCCCCCCCCCCTCTTTCTCACTCATTCTCTCTCTCCCTCTCCCTCCGTCCCTCTCTCTCTCTCTCTCTCATTCTGCAGGTCCAACATCCGTGGGGCTAGATTTCTCGTTCCCGGGTGTGGAGAACGTGTATGGGATCCCAGAACACGCAGACTACCTCCGGTTGCGAACCACTGAGTAAGCCCTGGGGCCTGACAGTATTGTTAGCAATGGTGGTGGGGTTCCCTGTGCACGCCCCCCCCCCAATAGAGCTTAAGCAGTTGCAGGAGGGTTGTATGTGTGTGCCCTAGAGATTGGGGTGTGGGGTGTGTGTTCCTTTCCTGGGCGCCCCAGATGGTGTCACGAGTATCAGGGAGGCATCCACTCCATTGGATTCTCCCTGCATTTTCCCCTACTGTTTCTAATTGCCAAATCCTTGGCAGGGGAGGGGACCCATACCGTCTCTATAACCTGGATGTCTTCCAATACGAACTTTATAACCCCATGGCTCTCTATGGCGCTGTTCCTGTCCTGCTGGCCCATAATCCCCAGCGCACTCTGGGCATCTTTTGGCTCAACGCGGCGGAGACTTGGGTGGACGTCACCTCCAATACAGCAGGCAAGGTACTGTTTATCCAAGGGCACATCACCCCTTTTACTCCTTGTGTAAAACTTGTTTCCATTCCTGCGTTGCAGCGTTTCAGGGAGTAGGACTAGATGACCCCCACAGTACCTTCCAACTCTACAGTTCTGTAATTCTAGAACAAGGAGATGGCTATATTTTTCCTCCACTGTCGGCTGCAGTATTCCTCCGAATACCAATTGCTTGGAATCACAGATGGGGAGAGTTATTGTCACGCTCCTGACATGCTTTCAGGCTTCCCAGAGATCTACATCTGTTTGGCCACTATTAGAACAGGATGCTGGACTAGGTGGGCCTTTGGCCTGGTCCAGCAGGACTCCTCTTATTTCATCCCTAGCTGAGACACATCGCACGCACCTGTATGAGACCCAAAGCAAATTGAGATTTATTGACTTATTCCTCATCCAGCTATAATGCAAACTATAGGCCACATATGCACTGTACATTCAAAGCACTGTGATACCCCTTTGATGGTCACGGCTTCCCCCAAAGAATCCTGGGAACTGTAGTTTGCTAAGGGTGCTGAGAGTTGCGAGGAGACCCCTGTTCCCCTCACAGAGCTGTAGTGTAATTCCCAAAGTTCCCAGGAAAGATGGATTGATGGTTAAACCAATCTGGGAATTGTAGCTCTGTGAGGGGAAAAGAGGTCTCCTCTGCTCCCTTTACCAGTTCCCAGGATTATTTGGGGGAAGCCATAACAGCAATACCATACAAGTGGTGTTGTAGTGTTTTGAATGAATGGTGCTGATGTGGCCATAGTTTCTCCTTCAGTTTCTTCTTCCAGGGTTGGTTGGTCTCATCTACTTTCTTCAGAACTGGCATCTCTCATAGTGGGAGGAGCCTCTCCCAGTTTCAGTCCTGCCGACTTTGAAGGAACAGAGCTGACAGCCCTTAATCTATTGCCTGTGTGATGTCCACAATAGCTAGCTAGGATGGACATTTCATTTGCCTCCCTGACCCATGTGTATTTCAGTGGCAGCTGAAAAGGGGATGAAGCGCAACACCTTTGGCAATCTTCCCCCTGCTGCTGGTAGCTTGAAAGCGATCCTTATTGGAAGAGTGGCCATTTTGCCACACACAACTGAAAGCTGTGTGTAAGCTCCCCTGGCAAAGTGCCTTTTATCAAGCCACACATACACACCCCATGCAAGCCATTCTGATTACCCCACAATACTCGGATGTCAAGTGCACTTGGCGCACCCAAACCCGGGAAGGAGGGGGCAGGCAGGTAGATGCCCAGGGGCTGACCTGGTTCAGGTTGTCATGGCAAAGTGGCCTGCTGCAAAAGAGGAAGACAAAGACAATGCATGAAAGCTTATTTATGTAAAGCCAAACTATGGTTTGTTATTCCACCTGAGCTGATTGAACAGTTTGTCACCAGATAATAATATAATAATAATTATTTATTATTTATACCCCGCCCATCTGGCTGGGTTTCCCCAGCCACTCTGGGCAGCTTCCAACCGAATATAAAAAACAGTACAGCATCAAACATTAAAAACTTCCCTAAACAGTTGTCTTCTAAAAGTAAAATAGTTACTTATTGCCTTGACATCTGCTGGGAGGGCGTTCCACAGGGCGGGTCTTTCCCATAGGGCTTAGTGGTGCATTGCGCCAGGGCGCCAGCAAGTGGGGGAGCTGCGTGGCTTTTCTGGCGGCCTCCCTTTTCACTGCCTGCCTACCAGCTGCGCCCCGCCAACCATAAGGCTGGCGGGCGTGCAGCTTTCCTCCCAAGCCTCTGTGGAGACCACTCTCCTCCCGAGGAGGCTTGGGAGGGGTACAACTTCACTCCCAAGCCTCTGCGAGGATCACTGTCCCGCAGCGGCATGTGGGAGAGTTGCGCACCCCCCCCCCATGGCTGGCAGTGCACAGCTAGGGCCACCCCAACACTATCCGTGGTAATTTGGGGGCGCTGGGCGGATATTTGCACCCTGGCACTGCATCTGCTAAAGACAGCCCCATTTGTCACCCCCAAACTCTTTCACAGACTCTGTTTGGGAAGATGTTGGATTACATGCAAGGAGGAGGCGAAACTCCACAGACAGATGTTCGCTGGATGTCTGAGAGCGGGATCATAGATGCGTTTCTCTTGCTGGGCCCTACGCCCAATGACATCTTCCGGCAGTATGCATCCCTCACAGGTGAGTGGGACGGAGATTGTGTTTACTCTGCTTCTGGAGGAAACTGGCTTTAAACAATGGCAGGGATTATCTATTTCCTTTTTTCTTACCGTACTAGTCCTAAGAGTAGACTGAAGTCAATGGCCATGATGTAGTCCTTTTTTATTATTTTTACTTTAAGCAAATAAATTTTGAGTTTATCCAATAAAACAGAAGACCCCCAAGCACATATACAAGTATGTAAATATCATTAAGCTTCTGCTACAATCAAATAAAGACTTATTTTCATAAAGGTCCTAACAGTATATGTAGACTAGCATTCTCTTAAAAAGGCTCCATTTTTTCCACAAAAAGCAGGTCTGTCTCTCCTTTGTGACCCTTACTATATTTGTTAATTTTATAATAACAATAATTTTATTATTTCTACCCTGCCCATCCAGCTGGGTTTTTCCCAGCCAATCTGGGCAGCTTCCAGCACATATAAAAACTTAATAAAATGCCAAACATTAAAAACTTCCAGATGCCATTCAACCATAGATGCAATATCCCATACTTTTCTGTTCTGTTCCTTCAAACTGGGGGCTCTCATATTTTTTCCAAATGTGACACTTGTTCTGGCTGCAGTCAAGACTAATTTTCTGTCCCTAAGTCCATTGCTTTCAAGGGGTTTGTTTTGAGTTGTCGACTTAGTTGGGGGCTCCAGGACAAAGTGGGCCCAGCAGTCTGACAGCTTTTCTCTAGCCCACCCTCTGCGGGCATGAAGATGGGCAGGTGTCCTCGGCTGACCTTCCTTTCTCTCAGGGACCCAGGCCCTTCCTCCGCTCTTCGCCCTGGCCTATCACCAGAGCCGCTGGAACTACAATGACGAGGAGGACGTGAGCACAGTGGACAATGGCTTCGATGAGCACGACATTCCATACGACGTCATCTGGCTGGACATTGAGCACGCTGACGGCAAGCGCTATTTCACCTGGGATCCCAACAAGTTCCCCCGCCCCCGGGAAATGCTTCAGGGCCTGGCAGCCAAGAGGCGCAAGGTGAGGTTTGAGGATACGTCCCCAGCTCTTAAGTTTCCCTGCAGGGACCCCATGGTCATCTGATGTGTGCCAGACATTAATGACATGTAACCATGGGCTAGAGCCTGGGGTGGGGAACCTCAGGCAACAATGCGGCCCTCCAGGCCTCTCTAACTGGCCCCCGGGACTCTCTCCCCAGGCCACACTCCTCAGTGGCCCTGCTTTGCACTGCAGATATTTTTGTCTGCCTGGAATGGGGCCTGCAGCTCTGATCATCTTCTTCCTTCCCTGGATGGGGGATAGGGAGGGGTGCTTGAGTACTGTACGAACGTAAAATTAATATTGCTCCGCCCATTTTTGCATCTGATCTGGCGCTCCAGTGGCATGTGTCCCTCGGAGGGTTACCTAGAAGGGAATGTGGTCCTAGTGCTGAAAATCATCATCATCATTTTTAATTTGTATACTGTCTTTCTATCTTACAATACTCGAGGAGGTTTACAAGCTGCAGACACAAAAAATGTACGTCTTATAACAATCTAATGCAATACAAAAATGTGATAATAAAACATAACTTTAAAATAGGCAACCTACATCAAAAAAGTAACATTCAACAATCATTAGAATAGTATTAAATATTAGTAATAACATATAAAAGTTAAACAGAAATCCATTCAACAGTTACAAAAAATAATTTCTAAACTATAATCAATAAAACAACAGCAAGCCACAGTACATAAAATAATACAATGCAAATTGAGAAGCAGAGACTAGAGGGTGGGGCAAGGCAGGTGGAAAGAGGCCTTGCCTGATGGAGTCTCCCCTCACCTGCTTCCCTACCCCTGCCTTCTTGTTGGCATCCACCTGTCCAGAGAGGCAATGCCCCCAGGGGTGAATTCAAACTGCTGTTTTAGCAACTCAGAAGTGACCTCCCTGAGGCACAAGCCTGGACAGGGTGTCTGGAGGTCCTGGGCTTCCCAGAAGACAAGACCCTCCTCTTGGGCTCTCTGGTGTGGTCCAAAGGAAAACAGAGCAATACACTTGGCTGCAGGAGTTGCCGGAGGGAGGCGTACGAGGCGTCATCCCACCATTTAAGGGACTCCACTCCAGATTTGTGTAGGGTTTACTCCTTAGCTTTTTCTTCTCCCAAAGATTTCCTGCAAGGCAGCGGAGGCTTAGGATCAGAGTTTTCCTTCTCCTAGATGGGCTACCTTCCCAGGTGGACAAGCCCCACCTACCCTTCACTTCCCTCTACAGCACATGCAGAAACCACCTTATTGACTGTCAGACCCACTATTGGCATCGTCTGCTCAATCCTCCAGAGCTTGTCTTTACCTGCAGGGGAAGTGCCTAGCTCACTGAGGGTTTGAGACCCATCCAGCTTCAGTGCCCTGCTTAGCAGTCTCCGCTGTCACTTGCAAACCCAGAATAAATGACGCAGAGGAAGACAAACCATTTGAATTTGGTCTTTCTCAAGGCAGGGGGCAGTGCTCAGCTCAACCACTTTAATCCCTGACCACCCTGGTTTTTCTCAACTCAGATGGTGAGCATTGTGGACCCGCACATCAAGGTGGACAGTGCTTATCGAATCCACAACGAGATTCGCTCCCGGGACTTTTATGTCAAGACAAAGGACGGCAGTGACTACGAGGGCTGGTGTTGGCCAGGTGAGGAAAGTGAATTTGGTTGGTGAGGCAGGAGACTTGTTTTGATGTGCTCCTGGCGTTTGGGGCCTGCCCTGACTGGCAGTCATGTGGGTCGGCCCTCTTGAGTGGCAAACCCTTGAGTGCCATGAAAGGGCAGAGGATTCTCAGGTTTTGTTATACATTATAGCAGCGGTCAGAATTTTCCATGGGAAAAGCTGCAAAGACAATAGTAGGTTTGCTTAAGGAAGCTGAGAGAACAACTAAGTATTGTAAAATGAACAGCTATGCTTAGAGACAAAGAAAGATTTAGAGAAGCTATAAATGGTTGGAGTCTAGTAACACAATATTTAAAGAAACCTAAAACAATCTCAGGAGAAGGAATACATCACAAGTGGCCCTCCTGATGTAGCTGAACTACAGTTCCCATCATCCCTCACGGTTTGCCACACTGGCTGGGGCTGATGGGAGCTGGATCCAAAAACTTCTGCAGAGCAGGCACCACATTGACTACCCCTGGAATAGATTGTATGCATTTTTAAATATAACCTACACCCACCCACCCCGAAATGTGGCTGGATTATGGCCAATATTTAATTTTGTAAATACAGTGGTACCTTGGTACTCCAACAGCTTGACTCTTGAACAAATCGGCTCCTGGATGCCGCAAACCCAGAAGTAAGTGTTCCGGTTTGCAAACGTTTTTCGGAAGCTGAACATCCAACACGGCTTCCACTTGAGTGCTTGAAGCTCCTGCAGCCAATCGGAAGCTGTGCCTTCGTTTTTGAATGGTTTCGGGAGTTGAATGGACTCCCAGAATGGATTAAGTTCGAGAACCAAGGTACCACTGTAACTGATTATTCAGTGGCAGTTTAAAAATATATATCTGCTACATAACATGGGTGCCCAGGGATTGACCAGGGACAGCCCGCGATTGACCAGTAGATCGCGATCGACCGGTTGGACAGGCCTGCTATATAATATTTAGGCTATTAAGTAAATCTTAGGAGATCTTGAAAAGCAAACCACTCAGAAATATGCATACATCTACCAACAGTTCTATAACAACAATTTTACTGATTTGTGTTTCTTAATATATTTGCACTGTATTGATTATTTAATTGTTTATAGTGCACAATACATACTGTTTATCATAAATTTTATATACAGTACCGCTTGACTATAGAAAACCTCAATGAAAGCAGTTTACAGAAAAGAATAAAACAGCAAGATTAGTAGTAAAAACATAGCATTTTTAAAAACCAGCAATAAACTAAAAGCACATCATTTTATTCTGCTTTTTTTTAAAAAAAAACATCAGGTGTTTAATATTTGTTAAACCAAAACGGAAGGGTTTAGCCTAACTCTTTGCTTCCTTTTGCCCAGGCTCAGCAGGCTACCCGGATTTCACCAACCCAGAGATGCGTGCCTGGTGGTCCAGCATGTTTGGCTATGACCACTATGAGGTAGGCAGGTGGTTTACCTCTTAAAAGGAGGCCTCTCTTCAGCTTTGGCGCAGATAGCCCTTCTTGGATCCTCCCCGCCAATTGGCTTTTCCTCTCCTTCGGCTTCAGGGCTCCATGGAAAACCTCTACACCTGGAACGACATGAATGAGCCCTCCGTCTTCAACGGCCCCGAAGTGACGATGCACAAAGATGCAGTGCACCAAGGGGGCTGGGAGCACCGTGACATTCACAACCTGTATGCATTCTATGTGGTGAGCGCTGCCTTCCTTTCCTACTCCCCCTTTCTGGGCCAAGAAAAGCTGAAGTCCACGACATGACCGGTCTGTTTACAAATGAAACAGCTTTTGCTAGCTTGCTCCCCTCCAGCGCATCTGGGGTTGATGGGAATTGTAGTCCAAAGCATCTGGAGGGAACCAGGTTGGTGAAGGCTGGTTTGGAACATCTCTCTCGTCTGGTCTTCCAAGGAACTCAAGTGGGCTGGGAAGTAGCTCAGGATCTGCAGGAAAGATCGCTGGATGCTTGCGGACGTATTTCTTATTCCCATGGCCAGTGGTCAGGGTTGACGGGAAATGAAGTCTACCAGGCAGAGGGCCTTCTCGGTAGTGGCGCCCACCCTGTGGAACGCCCTCGCATCAGATGTCAAAGAAATAAACAACTATCTGACTTTTAGAAGACATCTGAAGGCAGCCCTGTTTAGGGAAGCTTTTAACATTTGATGAATCATTGTATTTTAATATTCTGCTGGAAGCCATCCAGAGTGGCTGGGGAAACCCAGCCAGATGGGCAGGGTATAAATATTATTATTATTATTATTATTATTATTATTATTATTATTGGTAGGGGGTGGCACAGGCTTCTCCTCCCTGGATCAGTGTGGTGTAGTGATTAGAGTGTCAGACTTTGACCTGGGAGACCCCCTAATCCCCACTCAGCTGTGAAGCTCTTGGGCAACCTTGGGCCAGGCACTGTCTCTTGACTGGGCCTACCTCAGAGGGTGTTGTGAAGACAAAATGGGGAGGAGAACCATGGATGTCACCTTGAGTTCCTAGGAGGATAGGTGGGATAGTGAATGAATGAATGAGGTCACCTAGTAAGCTTTGTGGCTGAGGGAGAGTCAATCCTAGGTCCCTCTGGTCTAAGTTCTAACTGCTAGAGCACATTTGAGGAAACTAAGCAGGCATGAATCTGATCAGTACTCTGGATAGGAGACAGACAAATCATAACTTCTAAAATTTGTGTTAAATTTAAGAGTTGGATAAATTACAACCAATTAGGTTGTTGCATTCCCCACACAGATTGGTGTAATTCTTCTTCTACATAAAAATGATTGGTTACAGTTCTGCACACTTTTGTTAGTCATGAGGAGGGGCAAGGCGGTGAGCCAAGCTTCTCAGATTTCAACAGCCCCGCACAGGAATCCAAGCATGTATAGCCATGAGGACCAGAAGCTTGCTTTATTTATTTTTTTAAAAAAATCCACGAAGCAGAATTCTGCACCTGGAACCACATTCTGCGTTCCGTCAGAATCATAATATATATACATGTGCCATATTCTGTTTGAGGAGGGAGGCATGGGCTGCAAGGTTTCTGGGCTTGGGTTCGGGTGTTAAGTTTGATCACGGTTTGAAGTGTCCCCATAACACTTCTTTTTTTCCCCCACTGCCGGCAGCAAATGGCAACAGCGGAGGGGCAGGTGAAACGGTCGGGAGGCTTGGAGCGTCCGTTTGTGTTGACTCGCGGCTTCTTTGCGGGCTCACAGCGCTACGGTTAGTGGTGCATGAGATGGGAGGAGGGAAGAGCCATTGCTCAGTGACAGAGCACCTGCTTTGCATGCAGAAGGTCCCAGGTTGGGTGGTCCCCCCCCCCCCCGTGGCATCTCCAGGTTGGGCTGGGAAAGACTCCCTGCCTGAAACCCTGGAGAGCTGCTTCCAGTCATTGGAGACTGTCCTGGGCTACCTGGACTGATGGACTGGCCCTGTACAATATGGCTTACTATGCAGCAGGCCTGTGGGAAGAAAGGCGGGATATATTTGAAAAATAAACAAGACAGAGAAACTGTAGAGTTGGAAGGGACCTCGAGGGTCATCTGGTCCAACCCCCTGCAATGCAGGAATATTTTGCTCAAACTCACAACCCCGAGATCAAGAGTCTCATGCTCTACCCATTGAGCTTTCCCAGCATGAAAACAAGCAGCTGATAAAAACAAGCCAGCAGGTCAGGGTAGTTTTAAAAACATGGCACAACATTAAAATAAAAAAGAACCAGTCTGCCATGTAAACTCTGCCACAGTGGTTATACCAATTCAGTAAAGACTATTAAGCTAAAAGCTCCTTAAGAAGCCAGGTATGTGAGTGGAGGGGGCAAGCATGCAGACTGTAGGCAGGCTTCCAAGGCAGGGCTGAGGACACCTTTGACCTTCCAAATGTCGTTGGACCCCCAACTCCCATCAGCCCCTGCCAGTATGGCCAGCAGTGAGGGGTGATGCAAGTCCAGCAGGTTAGGGTCACAGGTTAGCCTCTTGTGCTCTAAAGGCTGTCATCAAGGAGTCAACAAAGCAGGCCTTCCTGGGGAGGGAGTTTCAGAGCCCAGGTGAGGCCACAGGAAAGTGGCAGGTTAAGAGATGATCTGTGCACAGGTTGTTCACTATTGCACCTTCTTGTTGTCACCCTCTTTAGGGGCTGTGTGGACCGGTGACAACGCAGCGGAGTGGGACCACTTAAAGATCTCCATCCCCATGTGTCTAAGCCTGGCTCTTGTGGGCATCTCTTTCTGCGGAGGTAAGCCCTGCCAGGTTCAGATAACCCGTGTTGAAGAAGTTGGTCCGTGGCTTAATAATAATAGTAATCGTTAATATGGCACCTCTGAATGATCTACACATTTGGCCTACTTACCATGTAGCACTAAACTGTGGTTTAATTCTTCATGGATGAGCCTCCATAAGTCTGCGGGAAGCATCAGACTCCTTCACACCCCCATCTCCTCCCCCTTCACGGCAAGAAAAAGGACATACACCGAGTTAGAATCTCAGCTTGGTGTTACATACAAACCAGGAGTCATGCTTTACAGGAAACAATGGTTAGTTGCTGAACAAGCCAAATTCAAACCATTGTTTGCTGGAAACCGCGACCTGAAAATTGTACAAGCTACTAAGCTGAGATTCATTGAAAGTGAAACTGAATTCAGCAGAAGATATTTCCAGCTGCACAGGAGTGGGGCGGTCACGTGAGGCCAACATTTGGTTTGCTGTTACGGGAAGCTCATCCATGTGCTTTAATGTTACTTGTGGACACAACCATTTATTGAGATTCTTAACACCGGGGGGGGGGGAGCCTCGGCTGAATTCAGCCCTCATTACTCTCCCCAGGCCACACCCTTTCACTAGGCCACACCCCTCACTTTGCTTTGCATCCTGCTTGAGTTTTTACTTTGGTCAGATGTGACCTATTTGTGATAGGCTTACAAGTTCCCCATCTCTGGATATTAAAAGTATTGATCTTTCTCCTACCTTCCCTCCTCCAGCCGACGTGGGTGGCTTCTTCAAAAACCCTGAGCCGGAGCTGCTGGTGCGCTGGTACCAAGCGGGAGCCTACCAGCCTTTCTTCCGGGCGCATGCCCACATGGACACCACCCGTCGGGAGCCCTGGCTCTTTGGTGAAGAGAACAAGGCCCTGATCCGGGACGCTGTTCGCCAGCGCTATGCCCTCCTGCCCTTTTGGTACACCCTCTTCTACCACAGCTACCGTACAGGCGAGCCTGTCATGAGGTGAGCGAAACGGTGTGAGGGGGTCTCTCCATTTTAGGAAAGGGTGACTTCAGCTCCCTGCACGTAGACTTGCTAAATAGGTAGGTGGTCCAGTCTCAGCAGAGATGCTGTTACACAAAACAGGGACAGCAAATCTTGCTCCAGGTTACTAGCTGTGGCACAGCTGCTCCACCTCCAGAGACCTCTGCCTGAGAGCCTTGAGCAATGGAAAGCTGAAAGCAGACCAGAACCTCAGAAACGGCATGAAATCTAAACTGACTGATGCCTGAAGCCCTAGATTCTTTTTCAGATTTCTAGCCAGCTGCAAACTAGGGTTTATCAGTTCACACATTACACCAAACCAATAGTTACGTTTCCTCAAGCCTGGCTTGGTGTGATGTGTGAAAATCAGCTGCTGTGGTAGGTGGTGCTTTCCCCACTGTTGTGTCTCTACTGCTATCACAACTAGGGTTGCCAGACTCAACCCTTTAATTGCCCTGCTCTCTTTTGAGTTTGGAAACCTTAAAGAGAAACCAGCAGACCCTTTGCTTGGAAATTAAACAAAGGGTCTGCTGGTTTCTCTTTAAGGTTTCCAGACTCAAAAGAGAGCAGGGCAATTAAAGGCACAGAAGTCCTGTCCTCTATTGAGTCTGGCAACCCTAATCACAACTCTGTTTCCCCCCTCCACAGACCTCTTTGGGTGGAATATCCACAGGACGCTACAACATATGCCATTGATGATCAGTATCTGCTTGGTGAGTGTGGCGAATCCCAGGGCTGATGTTGCTTCACTTCCTGTTCTCCGGCAAGAATCTTTGCATTTTAACGTCCCATAGCCATTTTGGTTCTTGAGCATTTCAACTGAGATGTTAGGGGCCCACTTCCTTGAGTTATCTTTTCTGTGATCACCAGGTTCTATACATTTTTGTACCATGGGGATATTTGCAGGCTCTGCAAAGTCTTCTATAGCCTAGCTGCTGCCAGCAGCCATCTTACCTATTCTTGAGATTATAAACATTGACTTTTCCAAGTTTTCTGCAATCACTATGGGTCCCTCCAGACCGGTGAGGTTTCTCAGGGTGTTTTCTTGCAACTTGTGATTGATGCAATAATAATGCATTAGTCATGGGTTTATACTAAACTGTCCACCCATTCTGCTTTGTTAGTTCTGGGGCGCTTCCCCAGTGTTACTATATTTTTCCGCTCTTGCACTAATAGTGCACCAAAAGAGGGGTGAAAAATAAAACTGGAACACCGATGATATAAAAAGTTACAGGGGTTCAGAAGGATGTTGTGAGACATGTGCTGATTCTCTTTCTCTCAACTGTTTTGAGAGACAGAGGTTTTTCTTCCCCTCATAATACTGGAACACAGTTTTATCCTGTGAAGCTGAATGGAGGGAGATTCAGGACTGGCTAAAGGAAGCAGTTCTTCAAAAAGCACATTGTACATACAGGTGAAACTCGGAAAATTAGAATATCGTCGAACAGTGCATTTATTTCAGTAGTCCAGCTTATTATTTTTAATTTTTCTTTTAATTTTTACAAATGCTTTCTTTTGGAAATTCCACAGTAATAAAACAAATAGTTACAATAATACAAAAATAAACATCGCCATTACATTTCATTAATTACATTCCATTTATAATTGACCTGCCTAACGACAAATAATTACAATTACAACATAAAGGCTTGACATATCTTGCTTTGCATGTCATGCATCTATCTCATATATTGGTTTCACCTTTTAAGTTGCATGACTGAAATAAATGCACTTTTCGACGATATTCTAATTTTCCGAGTTTCACCTGTACGTAGACTATAGAATTCAGTTCCACAAGATGTAGTGATGGAATGTTTTGATTGAAGACGATTTCTGGAATTGTATGCGGTTAAAGTTCCCATTAATCTGTATCATGTAGGATGAGGGAATAAGCATTTAAAATAGTCCAAAAAAATGGTATATGAGCCCAATAGGGCTGTTTCTAATGAAGATAACTACCTGTAATTACATACTATAATTACTAAAATGACTGTACAGCAGCTATCAGAACTGGCCCTGTTAAACATTTTCCAAAACAGCAACTGAGACAAATGTTTCAAACCTGCAGTCTTCTTGTACCTGCTGAGCTAGATGAGGGGTGGACCAAGAGGGTAACACATTATCTAATTGGTATAAGATAGTTTGACAGGTTGCTTTTGCTGACTAAAGGAACAGAAATGCAAAGATTCTTTTGTGGTAGATTGGCGCTTTTTTATTGTTTATGCAAACAAAGATGAAATGCAGGCGTTGGATGCAATGCAGCATGCAAAACTTTATGGCTGCTCTGAACATTGTGGGCTTGAACTTTGATACTTCCTAATGGGTTGCATGGGGACGCGGGTGGCGCTGTGGTCTAAACCACAGTGCCTAAGGCTTGCCGATCAGAAGGTCAGTGGTTTGAATCCCTGCGACAGGGTGAGCTCCCATTGCTCGGTCCCTGCTCCTGCCAACCTAGCAGCTCGAAAGCACGCAGTACAAGTAGATAAATATGTACCGCTCCGGCGGGAAGGTAAACGGCGTTTCCATGTGCTGTTCTGGTTCACCAGAAGCGGCTTAGTCATGCTGGCCACATGACCCAGAGGCTGTACGCCGGCTCCCTCAGCCAATAAAGCAAGATGAGCGCACAACCCCAGAGTCGTCCACGACTGGACCTAACAGTCTGGGGTCCCTTTACCTTATTAGATTCATGCTTTTGTTTTGTTTTATTTTACTTTAGACTTCTCTTGCTTGCTCTATGACAGGCATGTCAAACCTGCGGCCCTCCAGATGTTTTGGCCTACAACTCCCATGATCCCTAGCTAGCAGGACCAGTGGTTGGGGAAGATGGGAATTGTAGTCCAAAACATCTGGAGGGCCGCAGGTTTGACATGCCTGCTCTATGAGATGAGGAGGGGATTGTTTTGTACTGTTACAAGTGTGTGTGTGTGTGTGTGTGTGTGTGTGTGTGTGTGTGTAAAATGTAGTGAAGGCCAGCAGCTCAAAAAGGGGATTAGACAAAATATTGGAGGATAAGGCTGCCAGTGGCTGCTAGCCATGTTGGCTCTATTTTGCCTGTAGTATCAGAAGCAGAATACCAGTTGCTGTTGCGTTCAGGTCCTGCTTGTGGGCTTCTCTTTGGCATCTGGTGGGCCACTGTGGGAACAAAATAGTGGACTAGATGGTCCTTTGATCTGGTCCAACAGGGCTCCTCTAATGTTCCTAATTCAGAGCCAGGTTACAAGAGGAGCAGTTAATGCAAGTTTCTAGATCTCATACTTTTATTCTGTTTTCTTCCCTTTGTAGGCGATGCCTTGCTGGTTCACCCAGTCACAGCACAGGGGGCCCGAGGTGTGCAGGTCTACTTGCCTGGCAAAGGAGAGGTAAGTGAGGCTGGCAGAGTGGAAATGAGGCGCGATGGGGTGGGAGAAGGAGAGTCCTTTGTCAGAGTGTATAGCACAGAGAGTGAGCAACTCTGGCAGTTCCTTGGCTTTACCTGTGTCCAGCGCTAAGGAAATAAAGGCTGCGATGACCCAGAGAGAGAAAGAGGAGACAGAGAAGGGGTGGTAAAGGGAGAGAGAAAGTAAAGGGGATGACAGAGAGACAGACATAGACAGAAGGGGTGGTCTTGCCCACTTGAGGCTCTAGGCCCACCTACTGCTGGCATGGGGTCCCACATATTGCCTATGAGGGGCTGCAGCCCTCAACAGAAGAAAGCACAAGATCGACCAGCCCTGTTTTAAATTAAACCTGGCGCTCCCCAGCACTCCCAAGATTCTGTTTGCAGTTTGGAGTGACAAGTCCTGTGGATGTCCATAGTCCTCTCTAACGTGCCTTTTCCCACCATGCAGGTTTGGTATGATGTCCACACTCACCAGAAACTTCATGCGCCCCAAACCCATTATTTAGCAGTCACCATGAGCAGCGTAAGTCAAAAGGGGGGAGAGGGTTGATGCGGTGGCGGGGGGGGGATCCCTGGAGGGAGGAAGAGAACCAAGACAGGGCATGGAAGCCTTGCTTCCTTGGCCACTGGAGGCGTCTGTCTTTCCACCCCACCCCACCCTGGAACCACCACTTAGGATTCTATATTTATTTGAATTCCACTCATGAATCTCTTTCTATGAAACCTCTCGAAGCCATTAATAATAGTGGGTTGCCACAAACTGTGTTGTACTCGGCGTAGAATCACTAAAATTAATGGACCTCAGTGAAAAATTCCTTCCAGTAGCACCTTAGAGACCAACTAAGTTTGTCATTGGTATGAGCTTTCGTGTGCATGCAGCTGAAGAAGTGTGCATGCGCACGAAAGCTCATACAAATGACAAACATGGTTGGTCTCTAAGGTGCTACTGGAAGGAATTTTTTAATTTTGTTTCGACTACGGCAGACCAACGCGGCTGGCTGGCTACCTACCTATAATTGGACCTCAGTGAGTTTCCTCTGAGTAGTACTAGCATTGGCTTGCAACTCAGTAACAAACACCTGTTTTACATACAGTTGTACCTTGGAAGTCAAGTGGAATCCATTCCAGAAGTCCGTTCGACTTCCAAAACGTTCAGAAACCAAAGCACGGCTTCTGATTGGCTGCAGGACGCTCCTGCAGCCAATCGGAAGCCGCAGAAGCCCCATTGGACATTTGGGTTCCAAAGAACATTCGCAAACCGGAACACTCACTTTTGGGTTTGCGGCTTTTGGGAGCCAAAACGTCTGAGTACCAAGGTGTCAACTATATTGGAAATAATTCGAATCCAGTGCACATACAGACTAGGGTTGGTGTTTTTTAAGTGTTGTAAAAAAAAAGCACCAAAAAGACAATAAAGACATTTCTTTACCACCTTCTTTCAAAAGACCACACAATGGTTTACAATATAGTAACATACATAGCATAATATCACTATGCTACAAAAAATTAAACCAGGTGGATAGCAATCAGTAGTACATAATAATTCCTAATACACAGTACTTATTTATACAGTATAGAATATATAATGAACAATGCAGAATAATGTCAACACAGCAGCAAACCTTACAACTTAACCCCCTGAAAAATACTAGTCTCATAATGCAAGTTATAGTTGTTGTTGTTGTTGTTGTTGTTGTTGTTGTTGTTGTTTATTTTATTTGTTCCATTTCACAAGATTTAAATAATATTTGATTGTAATAAAAACCCCAGAGTGTCTTGCAAGAAGAATAAAACAATACAATTATCAGTTAAAAAACATCTAAACACAACTATTTTGAATAATCATTGAGTAATTAAAATCAACAGTGAACTAAAAACCCAGATTAAAACTCATATCAACATCTGGATAGGCTTGTCTAATTATAATTTTTTTAGACCAGAACATTTAAAACAATATAGTCCTTAAAATGCTCATCCTATTACAGAGGGCTGCATCCAATTCATTTCTGCTCACAGTAGAAATTAATGGCTCGATCTTAGTCCTGTCCATTGATCTCAATGGGTCTTAAGTAGAACTAACATTTAACAGCAGCTTTATAGAAAATAAACAAGGAGCTAGGAGGGATAAGGTAGTTGTCCAATGGATGTAGGAAGCAGCGCAACTTGAGCATTGCTCGCAGTGGTAGAGCATCTGGTCCCAGGATCATTCCCTAGCATCCCCGGGTGGGGCTTGGAGAAAGAGACAGAGAGATCCCTGTCTGGAACCCTGGAGAGCTGCTGCCAGTCAGTGCAGACTGAACTAGAGGGACCAGCCGTCTGATTCAGGATAAGGCAGCTTCCTATGGTCCTCAACGCCTCTCTGCAGATTCCTGTGTACCAGCGTGGCGGCAGCATCGTGGCTCGGAAGGAGCGGGTCCGGCGATCTTCAGACTGCATGTACAATGACCCTTACACCCTCTACGTGGCCCTGGGCCCCCAGGTGAGGTGGGAAGGAGCAATGTGGGACAGGGTTGTGGGAGAGATGCTCTACAGCAGGCTTTCCCAAACTTGGGTCTGCAGTTGTTTTTTGGACTACGACTTCCATCATCCCTAGCTAGCAGGTCCTTGCTTCAGCTCCTTGTGCATTTCTGCCTGGCTGGGATGCGTCCTTGAACTCTCATTTTCCTGGAAGGAGGAAGGAAGCAGTGTGTGTAGGGAACTAGTCTACAGTGCTATACTTCACCATCTTAGCCTCTGGTTCCACCCACCACTGGTATGTGACGCCCAGAAGCGAACGGGGCTCCTCAGATTGCAGAGGTTTGCCCATCTCCTATATCCATTCCACACCACTGCCCTGATGGGGAGAGACTGAAAAATCTGGGAGAGTGGTAGCAGCAGCAGCAGCAATAAAGAGGAAGAGGCTGCACAGAGAGTGTCTTGACCATGGTAGCTCCACCCTGTACTGGATTTAACTAGCAGGACCTCCTCGCTTTCTGTGTCAATGCCCCCCCCCCACTTCTCTTTACAGGGCACAGCGCAAGGAGAGCTTTTTGTTGACGACGGGCACACATTCAACTTTGAGACAAAGGGGCAGTACCTCCATCGCCGCTTCAGTTTCTCCGGCAACACGTTGACGGCAAGGTACTTGGCCTCTCTCCTCTTTCCCACAAAATCCCCACCCCAGACCACCTATCCTGCCTGGTTGGTGCTGCTGCTTCTAACTAAGGTGGTCGGCCTATGATTGCACTTCAGATTGCAGGTGGGGCAGTTGCAGGATTAAAGGCTCCTCTCCCCACTCATGGAAAGTTAACGTGCCAGGGAAGAGCAGTCCTGCCCAACCCTGACATGCTAGGTTTCTACAGGCAAGTATTTTTTCCATAACTGGTGGCCATTCAACCACCAACACCCCCATCTAAAGTTTGGAACAGTACAGCCCAGACATGGTGGGTCTGACCACCTCTTTAATGCGAAGGCCAGAGCTGTCTATTTTAATGTAGTCCCATAATTATTTAATTGCTGCTTCTGGGATGGTTATTTGCTGGTGCTGTTTTAGTTTTATTTGCGGCGGTTGTTTTAGCATTTTAATGCCGACATTTTGTTATTCGGCTGTGTAAATCTTATATTGCTTTATTGTAACCTGCTTTGCTTTATTGTAAGTCGGGTGAAAATGTTATGTTTTGGGGGTGGGATTTAGGTGCCATCTTTGTTGACTTTTAAGTAGAGTTTGAGACTACAGTATCACTTCACTGCCCTCCAACCCCCTTCCCCTGCCTTTGTTTTCTCCTGTCTTCCAGCTCCGCAGACCCGAAGGGCAGCTTTGAAACTCCGGCCTGGATTGAACGGGTGGTGATCCTGGGAGCCGGGAAGCCAGCGGCAGTGTTCCTCAAACAGAATGGTGAGTGATTGGAAAGGTCCTGGGCTCCATCTACTGGCATCTCCATGTTTTGTTATTTTGTGGGGGGTGGGGGTGGGAGGACGGTAGCTGAGTGGAAGAACACATGTTTAACATGGAGAAGGCCCAGGCTTGGTCCTGGGTGCCTCCAGTTATAGAAGGAAGTAGGAATCCAGGTGATGAGGGAAGACTCCCCTCTGCCTTAGGCACCCGGGCAGGATAGACAAATTGTGCCTCATTTCAGTAAGCTGAAATACGGTCACCTGAGCTGGGTCATAGTGGGGCTTTCTTAGGAGGAAAAGGAGGGGGCCAACATCTGCTGGGAGAAGTTGTTGTGGCAGGCAGTGAATACCCCCCAACAGCAAAAAAGTTAATGGTTCCCCCTGGTATCCATAAAACTTGAGCAACAGTTTCCTATGAACTAAACTGAACGGTGGTGTTTTGTCTGTGTGCACTGTGAGAATTTTGGGGATGGGAAAAGCGGCATATTAATTTTAATCTAATCTACTTTCAGCTAAGATTTACAGCAATGGGGGAATCTTTGGCCCTCCAGATGTTGCTGGACTACAACTCCCAGAATCCCTGATCATTGGCCCTGTTGGCTGAGGCTGATGGGAGCTGTAGTTCAGCAACACCTGGAAGGTCACAGGTTCCCCGTCCTTGAGCTAAACTCGACTTCAAACTGTCCTCTGTTGGGGAAGGGTGGCACTTCCCCCCCCCCTCAGCTGTGCTCATCTCCTCTCTCTCTCTCTTTCTCTCTCTCTCCCTCCCCCCCCCTAAATCCTAAAAGATGTTGCAGAGTCTCGCCTGGATTTCACACATGAGGCTGAAACGTCTGTCTTAACCATCCGGAAACCTGCAGTCAACATTGGGGCAGACTGGAGCATTTCCCTGCGATAATGCCACGAGGCTGGGCGGGAGGGCGGGCAGAGGGGTTCAGCTGGACAAGAGGGCTAAGGAAACACTCAAGCAGTGTTGGGGAGTTCTGTGGTGCCTCCCCTTTCATGGCCATGTGGGAAGGGAAGGCTATGTGCTCCCCACCCTGCAGGGGCTCAAGTCCAACATCCTGTACCACTCAGGCATGTCTTGGGAGGGGGCGGTGGCGACGATCGCTTCCACCCCTTCCCCTTCCGATCCTGGCTTGGACTCTTTCTTTCCCCCCTGCGTGTGGTTCCATAGATTAACTTTAGCAATATTTGCTGTAGAATGAAGAATCTCCGGGTTGGAGTTGGTTGAGAGTCTCGTTTCCCCTCTGCCGGGGGTGGTGGCTAAGAAAGATCTCTTCCCTTCCCACCCCACCCCACTCCCTGGAGTTGCAATATTGGGACCAACCATTTTGAGGGGCTGGGCCTTTCCAGAGGGGAGGGATAATTGATTTGGTCTCCTCAGTTTCCTATCCATCTCCACTTCCCTCTTCATCTCTCTCCTGCCCAACCAATTCCTGGCTCCAGTTACTGACCACAAAACGATTGACCTTGGCAGGGGTTGCCTTTTAACCTTTTCCTTGCCAACAGGTGAATGTATGGAGAACTCCCTCTTTCATTGTTCCCTGCCCCATGCCGCCACTCGCCATAAACAACAGGGCAACATGTACACCTAGCTCACTTGTGGGGAACCTTGGGCCCCTAAGACATTGCTGAACTACAGCTCCCATCATCCCCTGGTCATTGGTCATGCTACAGCTGATGGAAGTTGTAGTTCAGCAGCATTGGGTTCCCCACACCTGAACTAGATCGTGGCCATTCTCTCCCCACGCTCTCTTTTACCCACCAGTCCCAATACTTTCTTATTTCAACCCCCCCCCCCCCAAATAATCCTTAGTACTGTGAGTGAGAAGGGATTTCTATTTCTTTCCGGAGTGGGGATGGGGCTTATCTTGGTGTCAGTGAATCACTGGCACTTCTATTTATATAATTTCTTGGGGGAGGGTAGATGAGACAGATCATGTGAAGGGAAAGGGGAGGCATGGTGCGGTTTGGTTGGAAAACCAGGCCCTGGGTTATGAGAGCAAGCGGAAGCGAATGTGGAATGGGGGCGTTGTCCTGCACAGGAAAAAACAAGAGTGGCAGGTGGGCGGGGAAAGAAGCTGCTAAGAAATCAGGCCCCTTTCCTGCCAGAAAGAGAGGAGAGGGGCCCATCCTCCTTGGGGTAGAGTGGGACTGGCAGGATTTTTTCTTTTTTACACTTCTCGCTATGCCTTCCATCTCTCCCGCTCCTGCTTCTAGCTATCACTGCTCCTGCCCCCTCTCAGGCTAGGCTGCCTGGCTTGCGTTTGGCCTTGGCCGTCTTGTGTGTGTACGTGGATTAACATTCCTGGTCCTGGCTGGTTCTCCCTCGTGCATTTGCAGGCAAAAGGCCCAGAGCGAGTCTTTTTTCTTTCTTTCTTTTTTTAAAAAAATGGTCAAAATCCCTTCTTTAAAACACACACACACACACACACACACACACACACACTCTTCCTCTCCTCCCATGCTTTCTTGATTGTGATTTCATCTGCAGGTATAAAGCTTTCACTGACTGAGTGTTTTGATAAAAGATGGACAATAAAAAACCATTAAAAATAAGCATTTTGGTTTTTTTTCTTCTTTTGATAGCTGCCATAGATTACGCATGACAATGTCAGAGGCGTCTGTTTTGCTGCATGGATGCATAGTGTATTCGAGTCAGGGGACCATGAGAGCAAAGAAAGAGGCAAGCCTCATAATACCGTGTTTCTCCTAAAATAAGACACGTCTTATATTTAATTTTCCTCTAAAAAAACACATCGCGGCTTATTTTCGGGGGATGTCTTATTTTTTTTTATTGAGCATGGTACAGCATTGTTAAGTATGGTACGGGGCTTTCTTGCGCCGCCCGCTGAGCCCGCTGCCGGGTCCCTGGGCTTTGTGCGGTGCGGCGCGGCTGGGGCTGCTGCCGGCTACTGTGACTTCGCGCTCCGCCCGCTGCCGGGTCCCTGGGCTTCATGTGGTGCGGCTGCGGCTGCTGCTGGCTACTGCCGGCTACTGTGACTTTGTGCGCCGCCCGCTGAGCCCGCTGCTGGGTCCCTGGGCTTTGTGCGGTGCGGTGTGGCGCGGCGCGGCTGGGGCTGCTGCCGGGTCCTGCCGGCTACTGCGACTTCGCGCGCCACCCGCTGCCGGGTCCCTGGGCTTCGTGCGCGCGGCGCGGCTGGGACTGCTGCCGGCTACTGCAACTTCGCGCGCCGCCCGCTGCCGGGTCCCTGGGCTTCGTGCGGTGCGGCGCGGCGCGCCTGGGGCTGCTGCCGGCTCCTGCCGGGTCCTGCGGCTTCGTGCGCCGCCCGCTGCCGGGTCCTGGGGCCCGTTCAGTCGGAGCTCGGCGCGTCTCTGTGCTGGGGCTCCCGCTGGGCTGGGGCCCGGCGCGCGCTGCTGCGTTTGCCGGCTCCCGCTGGGTTGGGTAGGTACCGGTACCCCCAACATGTCTTATTTTGGGGTGATGTCTTATATTTTTTTGCCTTTAAAAGATCGTGCCATGGCTTATTTTAGAGGCACGTCTTATTTTAGTAGAAACACGGTAGTAGCACATATAAAACTTTTAAAAAGGGAATATTGAGCTGTGTTTGGATTTCCTCCCCTTTTGGGGGTGGCGGCTAGGAAACACTGGCCATTTGGACCAGTTTCTTACAGCAGGGAAGGAAACATGGTGCATTTTCAGATGCTATTGGACTCCCAACTCCCATAATTCCTGGCACCTAGGAAGCTGCCTTCTCATCCAGACCATTTTGGACCATCTACCTCAGTATTGCATATCACGGCTTTCAGCAGGGTTCTCTTAGCCGTGCCATGCCAGAGATTGAACCTTCTGCATTCAAGGCAGATTCTCTGCCACTGAGCTACGTCTCTTCTGTTCACCATGCTAGATGGGGCTGATGGGAGTTGGAGTCCAATAGCATCTGAAAGTGCACCATGTTTCCTTCCCTGCTGTAGAAGAGGCTCACATGTAGAGGCTCACAGGTTCCCTGCCTTAGACCTTGTGGGATGAATTGGTAGGTATGGCTACAATTCCTATCCCATAGAACCTTTCTTGTTTTCTCTGTTGAATTTGCATGGGCAAAGTCTGCACCCAGTGGTCATCCACCTTTACATAATCCATATTGGATCTCCCCATAATTATGTGACAATAAAACACCTTATGCCAAAACCTTATGTAGTGTAGTGGTTAGACTGTCAGACTATGACCGGAGAGACCAGGGTTCAAATCACCAGTTGGTCAGGGAGCTCTCGCTTGGTGACCTTAGGCCAGTCACAGCCTCTCAACCATAACTTCATAGGATTAAATAAGTATGGGGAGAATCCTGTATGCTACCTTGAGCTCCTTGGAGAGCTGGGATATAAATGTATGAATGAGAAAGACAGAAAGAAGGATTAAGAAAACAAGCGTCTGATCTGAGGAAGTGTTATCTAGTCCACAAATGTGACCATAATTAATTTGCTAAATCTTTTAAGGCTCTGCAAGACCTTGTGTGCTATTTTTACTTAAGCATGTCACCTCCCCGCCAAAAAAGGACACTGGTTTGCATAAAAATGGCCAATTTAGAGAAACATTTTGCTCTAATTTAAATAGAAATGCAATATAACTCACTGTCATGGGGAGCAAGACTGTGACCAGGTGACCTCTGTGCCATCCACTGGGACCTCCATCCACTGTCCCAAGTAGCGGTGCTAACTAGATGCGCAAGTTCAAGTCCTCTCCCTTCATAGGGTACATTCTCTTTAATCTGGATTTGGGTCACATCCACACTATTTAAAGTGCAGGGTGCTGGGAGTTGAAGCTCTGTCCTCTTGACAGCCCTTCAAACAGGAAAGTAAGACACGCGGTCACCCTATCTGGAAACTTATATGAAAAATGAATTAAACTCGCCCACCCTATTGTCAACATGTTTGCATTCGACATGTCTTCTTTGGCGATCACTCGTAGCCGAGTAAGATTGTCTTCCATAAACACGATTTTAACAATGGGTCTGTAAGTGACTGTGGAGGCCAATTCTGGATCCACATGTCCTTCCACAGTGGGGACATTGGTTTCCAGGCAGGAGTTGATCACAGTGTGGATTTGCCAAGCGTGCCTTCCTCTTAGCACGTTTCTCCCTTGCGTCCTGAGATCGAGTTTCTTCAAAGCCCATGACACCGTTGGTAAAGGCTGTTCTCCAACTGGAGCGCTCGCAGGCCAGTGTTTCCCAGTTGTCTGTGTTTATATTACATTTTTAAAGATTTGCCTTCAGACAGTCTTTAAACCTCTTTTGTTGACCACCAGCATTACGCTTTCCATTTTCATTTTCCATTTGCCTACGTGTCGAATGAATGGTGGTCATTCGACACGTAGGCAGGATGCCACCTACTTTTCTAAAATCAAAACAGCAACCCTTTGTCAAACACTTACCTGTCAATTGTACCATCCCTCTTCGTGACTTTTTTTGACCACTCTATGACGAAAAAGGGGGTATAAATGTATGCTTTGTTTTTTTTGTTCGGGGTTCTCTTTCTTTCCACACGCGGAGAGTGGGGAACCCTGTTGCAACAGTCTTTATCTTTGCAATAAAGGATCGGGCGTAATCGCCGTTTTGCTTCGACTTTGTCTCTAGAGTCGGTCTCTGTTTCCTTACTCCTACCGATTTGGAGCCTCAATTTCTCTATATCGGGTATAAGGACAAAGAGTGGCTTTTATTAATTTCTACAACAAAACGAAACAGCTATAAGCAGAAGAGAACAAAACGGAGTGTACCTGAAGCTAGGGAAAACATTTCAACGTATTTCAACATTTCAGAAGAAAAGGCATGAAGCAATCAGGAGGTGGGGGGAACGGGCCAGACGGGGAATAGCTGCACCGGGGGAGCCTACACGAGAAGGGACCTCTGAAGGACGATAAAAGCGGCTGGACCGGAAGTGCTGGGTTGGCCGGCGCGGGGGACTCCGTGGGGACCCCGGATACGATGAAGGGGGCTTTGAGCAGCTGAGGATCCTAGTCCCCGTAACCCTTCTCCCTCCTTCGCCTCGGGTGGCAGTAGCAGAAGCGTGGTGAGCACCGGCCTTTGCTCCGTCGCCATAGCAACGGTGTCACACCGTCTCCCTTCCCATGCCGGGAGACGGGGGGGGGGGTGTTGAACGGGGGATAGGGGCGTCGGCGTGGGGTTGCTGCTGCGTTGCTAGGAAAAGATGGAGAGGCTCTGCTTAAAGGGGTTGCCAGAGCCTCCATGATGCTGCAGTGCTGAAGGTTGCACAGTAACTGCAAGGGGAAGGGGAGGGGCTTTAGCATACAAGGAGGGAGAGAGATCTCATCAGGGTTTGGGGTTCCTAAAATAAGAGGTTGCAGGGGCTTAGGAGTGTTTGCATCCCACAAGCCAGCAAGCCCTTGCTCTCTTCCTAGGAGTGTGCATGATAGAGAGAGACGTAAAGACACTCTATATGTGCTCAGATGCCATCTCCGCAACTCCAAAGGCATTTGCGTAGCTTGCAGGCTTCAAACTGTCCTGTCGTCGTTGGCCAGATGGTTTCCTGGTAAAGGTTTGGACTTAGGGCAACATTTCCTCCCTACAGAAATGGGAAACCCATTAAGATGCTCTATACCTAGAGACTGTAGTGGGATTTGATGGATTCTTGAAGGCTCTTGGGGATTTTTGGACAGTTAGATAGACCTGGCAACCCTGGTCTCTGAAGAATGATGAGATGTGAGGGTCCAGACAGGATCGCTCCTGAGTTCCTTATTTGATGCTGTGGAGCCCACGCTGCTCCTTGTTATTCCCAGGAGCTGTAAGCAGTGAAGCAGGCTGCTGAGATAGATTTGCTAGGCACTTTGAGGAGAAAAACTACACTTTGGAACTCCCTGCCCATTGATATTAAGCAGGCACTTTCACTGTACTGCTTTTGGCACCAGCTAAAATCTTTTTTGTTTAAGCAAGCCTACTCAGACCTGTTAATCTGGCATGCATTATCAAGACATTATTTTATTTTATAAAGTATATATTTTTAAATTGCTGCTTTTCTTTTTAAAATAAATTAGGCTAACTTGTTTTTATCATCAGATTCTATGGATAGTATTTTGAGTTGTATCCAACAATGTTTTACTCACAGTAGACCTACTAAAAACAATAGTCATGTTCATTAATTTCAGTGGGCCTACTCTGAGCAGGACTAACACTGTATGCAACCCTTTATAATTTATGAAAACTGCTTAGAGGTTTTTATGGTTAAGTGATATTTTTAAAAAACCTTATTAACTTTTTAAAAAATCTCTCATTTTTGCATTACTTAGATGGCATGGTTATGACAAGTCCAGTTGAAGTGCCCAGTGCACTGTCTAGTCTGGTTTATGGGATCAGGTTCAGCTTTTGAGGCCTGAGGATGTGGACAAAGTACGTTGAGTCATTTGGCTAAACACATGTGGTTTCCTTGAGCTAGCCAGGGAAGGCTGACCAGGTGAGTCCAGAGTGTTGTAAGTGCATTATTGTGTGACGGCGACTACCGCTTTAAAAAGGTGGTTGTTTATCTGCTGCTTTCTGACAGTTACCTCCAGGTTGCAAATATGCCCCTCCTCAGCAAGGGGCTCAAGTGGTGGCCCACCTTTGAGAAAACTATCTCAATATATTTCTATCTAGGTTTAGACCGGGTTTTAGCACTGAATCACCCATGGTTGCACCTTTATCAGGCGAGTGGCAAGGGAAGTGTGACCATGTTACTCTTGCTTAATCTCTCTGTCCTGCGAGTTGGCAGTACCATTTTATAGTGGTTCCAATCCTACATACAGGACTACTTTCAGAGAGTAGCATTGGGTGACTATGAGTTGCCTCCAACTCAGTTCTGCTCAGAGTAGATGCACTGAAATGAATGAACCTACCATGCCTATTCATTTCAGTAGGTTCACTCTGAGTAGGAACACTGCTTCTAACCCTGCATCTCGGCCCCCTGGCAATTATGCTGCAGAGTGCTACAGGTTAGCAACTGGTTCCCGGTTCTGGTTGCTATCTATATGAAGCCATTGAGAGCAGCCGTTTGAGGATTTGGAACACAGTGCCATCAACACGCCGATGACACCCAGCTCTATTTCTCTGTTACAATGGAGTCAGGTGAGGCTGTACAAGTCCAGAACCAGTGATTGGCTGGATAAGGGCCAGTAAGCTGAAACTGAATCCTAACAAGACAGAAATATTGTGTGTCAAGCGGTTTACAGCTCTAGGAATTGGATTGGAATGCCTGCCTACTCCGGACAGGGTAGCACTCTCCCAAAATGAACATGTTCATCATCTGTGTGTATTCCCTGGAGTTGTCTTTGTCACTGGAGCCCATGTGGCTTCAGTACCTGTGAGTGTCTTTTTGTGTCTGCTTTGGCTGGAGTGCCAGTAATAACCATCCCTGGGCTGGTATAGCCTTACTACCATGTTTCACACATCGGTAGCCTCAAGTCTTGATTGCTGTAATGCGCTCAACGTGGGGCTGCCCTGGAAGCTGCAACTAGTGTAGAATGCAGCAGCTAGGGTGGCAAGCACAGTGTCCTTCTGTGTACATGTTTACACCACCAATTTAACTGTCATGAAGAATCCTGCAGTGTGTTAAGGGTGCTGGAAACTGTAACTCGGTAATGTCAGCACCATTAGCAAATTACAGTACTGAGGATTCTTTGGGGGGAAGCCCTGACTATTAAAGTGGCGTAAGAGTGCTTTAAATGTATGGTGTGGGTGGTATCTTAATTTTTTACCTACAGAGCCATGTGTTGACCTTTGTTTGATGCTCATCTCTGCAGGGCCTGCCATGAAGGTGAAATTGAAAAACGTGTTTGTCATCTATTTCCTGGTGTCGGTGATCGGCCTGATGTATGCGCTGCTGCAACTGGGTGAGTGGCAAAGGAGGGATGGAGATGTCCTCTTGTTATTATTTAATGGACTTGTAAATCATCGTTCGTGATAACTTCTCTCTCAAGGCACTTTACAATAGCCTGCACAACAGTACAAACCTAAGAAAAGCCCGGCTGGATTAGGCCTAAGGCCCATCTAGTCCAGCGCCTGGTTCTCACAGTGGCCAACCAGATGCCTATGAGAAGCATGTAAGGAGAACCTGACCACAAAAGCAACTGTCCCCACTTCTGATTCTTAGCAACTGGTATTCAGAAGTATACTGCCTCTGACAGTGGAGGGAGGACATAGCCAAAATAGCTGGTAGCCATCAATAGCCTTTTCCTGCATGAATTTGTTTAATCTTCTTTTAAAGCCATCCAGTAAGGTGTCTTATGAGATTACACACACACACACAAAATACAATATTTACATTAATGGTGGCAAATAAAGTTGATAAAAAATTCAGCAGCTGATAAATCACCCAGCACCATTAACCATCTAAAAGGCATCTAGATTATAATGGTATTTAGAGACCTTCCTGAAGGCCAGCAAGGAGGAGACCCAACATTTTTCCCTGGTGAGGGTATTCTAGAGATTTCTGATAGAATAGAGAGTATTATCACCAGGGTACTGAGAATATTTGTTTTTATTTCTTTAAAGCTTCTTTATCTCACAGTTCAACCGTCATCCGTAATCAACTATCATTGTTTTTTTTGGCTTACAAATAACAATGATAAGAGCAGTCCCTATCTGTGGACATACAATCCAAAAGGCACAACACAAAAGGAACATGGATTGGGAGGGAGGAGGGAAGGGGGAAGGGGAAAAAACAAACTCAGGCGCTAGAACATGAACATCGCTTGCTGCTTCAGACAAAAGTCTGTCTAATTTAGTGTTCTGTTTCCAGCCACAGTTAGCCAGATGTTCTGGGAGCTCACAATGACAGCAAGACAGTGGTGGTCCTCCATTGTTGTTTGTCTCTGATACCTGGTACTTTGATGCAGTGCTTTTCTTCTAGGGGACGCAGGAGTACGCATACCCCTAAACATTTTGTGAATTTAAGTTTGGCCTCATTGAGGGGCAGTATTTCAATATGAGTAGGAAAATGAGAGTACCCCTAAACATTTTTTTCAGAAAAAAGCACTGCTTTGTGAGCCAGTGTGGTGTAGTGGTTAAGAGCGGTAGACTCGTAATCTGGGGAACCGGGTTCGTGTCTCCACTCCTCCACATGCAGCTGCTGGGTGACCTTGGGCTAGTCACACTTCTTTGAAGTCTCTCAGCCCCACTCACCTCACAGAGTGTTTGTTGTGGAGGAGGAAGGGAAAGGAGAATGTTAGCCGCTTTCAGACTCCTTCGGGTAGTGATAAAGCGGGATATCAAATCCAAACTCTTCTTCTTCTTCTTTGATGTATACTGCATCTGAACATGACTTGGCAAATTTAAGCTGCATCAATTCTGCATAGAATCATTCCCAGCTAAAACAATGCCCAATTATTGGTACACTATCTAGGACTTAAACCCTACCAGGCATGATGGAACTGCCTTCCAACTAAACACACTGTAAGGATATTTCCAATATTTATTAGCAGGCAATACCCTTATTTAAAGGTAAAGGGACCCCTGACCATTAGGTCCAGTCGTGACCGACTCTGGGGTTGCGCGCTCATCTCGCATTATTGGCCGAGGGAGCCGGCGTATAGCTTCCAGGTCATGTGGCCATCATGACAAAGCCGCTTCTGGCGAACCAGAGCAGCACACGGAAACGCCATTTACCTTCCCGCTGTAGTAGTGGTACCTATTTATCTACTTGCACTTTGACTTGCTTTTGAACTGCTAGGTTGGCAGGAGCAGGGACTAAACAATGGGAGCTCACCCCGTCACAGGGATTCGAACCACCGACCTTCTGATCGGCAAGCCCTAGGCTCTGGTTTAACCCACAGCGTCACCCGCGACAATACCTTTATTTAGGACCAAGCAAATTATGAACAAACTTTTGAGTTCTCAGAACTCTTCCCTAAGGCTGGATATTTAGCACTGCTGGGTAAAGAGTTACAAAAACAACACCTGACTTGATGTTTAAAACAGCCAAGTCTGTATCCAGTCGTAGTCTTATGATGGCCTGCCGACAGATATAGAAGATTTGACTAGGCTCTACTGCATAGAGCTATACTCTCCTGGGCCCTCCAGATACTGCTGGACTCCCAACTTTACACATCTATAAGTACATTTGATATGTGGTCCCTGATTGGTTGGGATATGTGTCTAGGATAGGGTAGGTATTCTCCAGGTGCTTCTAAACTACAACTCCCATCTCTGACCATTGGCCATGCTGTCAAGCTCATGGGAGTTAAAGTCCAACATTATCTTCTGGAGAGCCACAGGTTCCCCACTTCTGATTTAGAATGTAACCCTTTGCCTCCACCCTACCTTACATTGTTCAGGGCTATATCCACACCATACGGCTTCCTTCCCCTTCTTCTCCTGGGAACTTGTTAAGGATTCTGGGAATTGTAGCTCTGTGAGGGGCTAAGTTCTCAGAATTCTTATATATACTGTATTGGCCCGAATATAAGCTGCACCCGCAAATAAGCTGCACCTTTAAAATTCAAAGGGGGGGTGGGAGGAAAAAAGACAATATCCAAATATAAGCCACTCCCTTAATACTGGGTTACAGGCTGAAAATCGCTGTGGTTGATAGAATTGTAACTCCGAGCCAATTTAAGCCTTTGATCTTGCAAGCCCGCAAAAGTTACCGTACAATCGCAAATCGCTATTCAATTGCTACAATTCCACAGGCACTCACACCTGTAAATGGCAAATGAACAGTCTCAAGCTCGCAAATTGGCATTCCGTTTTACCGTATGTCTGTTTCAGCAGCGATATGGTAAAAGCCAATTTTTGTAAGGTTGCGAATTTAAGCTGCACTTTAACTTTTCACGGTCAGAATTGGGAGGGGGGGAGTGAGGCTTATATTCAGGCCAATACAGTATATATACGGATATTATTGCAGCAGTTGTGTGCTGATGTTCCTCCCTCTGGCTTCAGGACAGCCCTGTGACTGCACCCAGCACCTGAAGTCAGCCAGCGACCTCATCCATGCCAAGGAGAAAAAGCTGTCCCAGCTGCAGAATGAGCTGAAGCGGCTCCAGGGGCGGGAAAAAGTCCCAGAGCCAGCAGAACAAGCCTTGCCGGTCATTTATGCCGTCACGCCCACCTACGCTAGGTAAGGTGTCTGCCAGATCCTTGGAGGTAGGGGGCAGTGTCAGTTCAGGATCATAGTTCAGCAACTGGGAAGGATCTGCTGATCAGAGGAGACGTAGGGGCATAGGAAACTGCCCTCTGGTCCCATCTAGCTCAGCGTTGTCTACACTTTGACTGACAGCGACTGCAGGCTTTCATACAGGAGTCTATGTCTAGCCCTACCTGTAGAAGCTGAGGTTCAACTTGGAACCTTCTGTATGAAAAACAGATGCTCTGACACTGAGGTAGAGCCCTTCCCTTAAGACACAGGAAGCTACCATGTACCAAGTCAGACCACTGGTTTGTCCGTCTCTATGTGGCAGCAGATCTCCTGGCTTTCAGGCAGGGGTCTCTCCCGGCCCTGCCTTGAGATGCTGGAGATCAAACCACCAACCTTTAGCAGGCAGAGCAGGGGCTCTACAACTGAGTTAGGGCCTTTCCCCTAAAAATAAACAGAGGTTCCCCTCTTTGTGGTTCTGAATAGACCATATCCAATAAACTTATTGTGCTGTCCAAAGCCCATGGCAATTACATTATAATGTACCAAAATACAAATGTTGATTCCTGTGTTGCAGGGGGTTGGACCAAATGGTCATTGTGGCCCCCTCCAACCCTATGGCTCTATGAAATAAATAAATAGCAAACACTGATAATATAAAGAAAGAAGAATCAGAAGTACCGCCAGCTAACCCAACTTCAGATTAAACCTCCCAGTCTCCCGAAACAATTTATAGCAACATTATCTAATTCTCCGTTTCTAATCCAAGAGCCACTTTATGTGTCCCAAAGCAGTTAGTGTCGCTCCAAATATACGGAGCCGTTCCTTCCAGAAATCTTTCTTCGATCACTGTATAAAGGACAGATTAATAGATAGTGAATAACGTCTTTCACCAGATATTGGCCACAAACGCAGAATCTGTGAAATAGAAACCTAGGAAGCTGCCTTATACAAAGTTCGGACCATTAGCAGTGACTCTTCAGGGGTTTCTGACAAGGGACATTTCTTGGCCTACTTGGAGATCCTGGAGGTTGAACCCGAGACCTTCTGCATGCAAAGGAAACACTCTGCTACCAAACTGTGCATGCCCCTCCCAAAGCTGTGGCTGGATTCCCTCTAAATCTGTCTTCCCAATTTCTCACCTGCTTCCTTCTCTCCGGCCTCCTCCTCCTCCTCCTCCCCAGGCTGGTCCAGAAGGCGGAGCTGGTGCGCCTGTCGCAGACCCTCCTGCACGTGAAGAACCTGCACTGGATTGTGATCGAGGATGCGCCAGCCAAGACGCAGCTGGTCTCGGAGCTGCTGGCTCAGAGCCACCTGCGCTTCACACACCTGCATACCGAGACGCCCAAGGAGCACAAGCGCAAGGAGAGCGACCCCAACTGGCTGAAGCCCCGGGGGGTGGAGCAGCGGAACCTGGCGCTGCAGTGGCTGCGGGAAAACCACGAGCTGGGCAAGAAGGCAGTGGTGTATTTTGCAGATGATGACAACACCTATAGCCTGCGCCTCTTTGACGAAGTCAGTGCCAGCAAGAAGGGGAGCAATAGATTGGGGGCGGGGATTGCAGTTCTCCTAGATTCCAGAATGTTACATATTCTTCTTCTTCTCCTTCTTTTGAAAAACAGAACCTTTTATTTTAACAAATATAATGGGGAGGAGGAGAAAGAAGCATCGTCAGATGATACTAACAATACAAATCTTCCATCAGTTCTGACTTAGCCCCCATCTGCACTGTACATTTAAAGCCGTATCGTGCCACTTTAAATTGTCATGGTTTCCCCCGAAGAATCCTGGGAGGTGTCGTTCATTGGTTTTTTTTGGTTTTTTTGGAATTGCTAAGAGGTCCCTATTCCCCTTTACAGAGCTATAATTTTCAGAGTGGTTTTGCAATCAGCCGCTCTTCTCAGGCAGGGGTGCCAACTTGAATAGGGACCTTGGCCAGAGGCGTAGCAAGCCCAGTTGGTGCCCAGTGCGATTTTTTTTTTTGTCACCCCCCTATGCGGCTCTGGCGAAAAGTGAAAAACATGAATTGCAGAAAAACTAGAGCTTACAGAACAAAACCAACTTCAGATATGAAATCAGCATTGAAAGAACGTATAAGAACAGTTGAAAAATCTCATGCAACAGAAAATTAAAAAAATGTTCCCCAGTGGCGTGCCGAGTGTCTCCCCCCCCTCCAGGGTGGCACCCGGGGCGACCCGCCCCCATCGCTCCCCCTTGCTACGCCACTGACGTTGGCCCCTAAGTGTTGGCTCCCATGTTCCCAGAGATTTAACAAAGTTTGGGTGGGATTCCGTGGGAGTAAATGGATACTCCGCTATCTATCTATTCTGCAGTTGTGTCAGTTTCTACGGACATAGGTGCCTAAGTAACAAGCCTCACAGCTGGTGGGGGGTGGGGGGTTGAACAGAAGGAATTACTCCTTACATACATAAGTCCTAACTTATGTGACTTAAATGATAGAAGCCCACAGTGAATTCTGCCAGATTTCTGTCTAAGTAGACATGGCTAAGGTAGCATGGTAAACTAGCATGTGTTGAGCAGGATTGTTTCGGTGCTTTATTGGGGAGAGGTTCCAGGTTACCACAAGAGATGGGAATAAACAGATTGTTAAATAAAGCAGGCAGCGTTGGTCTCCAGAAGGTGTTGTTGTTGTCGTTCAATTCATATCCCACCCAGGGCTGCAAACACAGCCACAGTTTTTAAAGAAAGTGTTCCAGAAAAGTGAAACATTCTAAAAGCAGTTTTATCAAACGCTTTCCCTCTTTTTCCTTCTTTGCTCCACCCTGTCCCCAACCAGATCCGCTCCACCAAGCGCGTCTCGGTGTGGCCCGTCGGCCTGGTGGGAGGCCTCCGCTTTGAGCGCCCCCTGGTGGAGAACGGCAAAGTGGTGGGTTTCTACACAGCCTGGAAGCCCAACCGACCCTTCCCCATGGACATGGCCGGCTTTGCCGTGGCCCTCGATCTGCTCCTGGCCAATCGGGAAGCTCACTTTGACTTGCTGGCCGAGCGCGGCTACCTGGAGAGCAGCCTGCTGCAGTCACTGGTGTCGATTGAGGAGCTGGAGCCTAAAGCTGACAACTGCACCAAGGTGAGCAGGTTGGCAGACACCAGTAAAACTGCTAGCACATTTGCAAAGCTAAGCAGGGTCTGGTATGGTTTCAAATTGGATGGGAGACCATGTGTTGAGATTCCTGCATTGTAGTGGGTTGGATTAGATGATTTTCAGGGTCCCTTCCAATTCTATGATTCTATTGAGTCCCCCACAGATGCCAATCTCTGATGAAAAAGGAGGGTGGCAGCAGCCTAGGAGCCACAGTCTCCTAGACAGCAGCTATTTCCAACCTGGCAATATTTTTGACCGCCGCAGGGATGAGGAACCTGTGACCCTCTAGATCAGGCACCCCCAAACTTCAGCCCTCCAGATGTTTTGGACTACAATTCCCATCTTCCCCAACCACTGGTCCTGTTAGCTAGGGATCATGGGAATTGTAGGCCAAAACATCTGGAGGGCCACAGTTTGGGGGGGGTGCCTGCTCTAGATGTTGCTGGACTACAACCCCACCAGGCCTGATAATTGGCCACACTGGCTGGTGCTGATGGGAATTGGAGTAAAACAACAGCTGGAGGGCCATGAGCTCCCCATCTCTGCTTTACACCTCTGTAAGTGCATTTAATAATGTGATCCCTGATTGGTTGGGACATGGAGACTACAGGTCCCTCCAGCTATTTATCATTAGCCATGCTGGCTGGGGCTGATGGAAGTTGGAGTCCATCAACATATAGAAGACCACAGGCTTCCCATTCCTGGACTGCAACTTCCCTCAGCTCCTCTGTTCTGCCTCTGGCTGTTGTGAGTTGGTGTCCAAAATATCTGGAGCACACCAGGTCAGGGAAGGCTGCCTTGAATTCTGACCAATGTTTTAGCAGATGACCAGGACAAGGGGAGAGTGTGTGTGCACGGCATTCATTAATACAGGGTTTCACTTCCTCAAGCAGCAGGAAGTTTGCAGCAGCTATTTTAAGGCGGTTTGTCTCGGACGAGGCAGGCCTGACTCCCATTGAGAAGTTCCTTTTTGAGATGTCGAGAAGCAATTTAGCGCCGTTGGTACGGTCACCCCCAAGGGCAGATGGTCCTACTGCTCTTCCCCACATAATGGTTGACGGTGGTAGCCTCTGTGAGTGGGAAATCTTTGTATGTTTGCCCCTGAAACAATACATGTTTGAAAAGGAAAAGGGGTGGGGTGGGAAGAGGAAAACTCAAGCAAACTCGGGGACCAATAGTAGAGAAATGAAACCTAAACACATCTTTTGATCTTGCAGGTGCTCGTCTGGCACACCCGGACCGAAAAGCCCAAGATGAAACAAGAGGAGTTGTTGCAAAAGCAGGGCCTGGGCTCCGACCCCAGCATCGAGGTGTGACTGGGCTCCATTTGGCCACTGAGACATTGGCAGTGCTTCCGTGGGGCGTGGGAGGAGCTAGAAGGACTCGGCCAAACTCGATTGGTCACAGATGCTGAAGCCTTTGACTGCCACTCCCCTGCCCATCTATGGACATGCTGCCCTGGAACTCTTTTATTTATTAAGGATGAGCTCCCTGTTCTTGACCCCCAGCATGGAAGGCACACTCTGTCTCCAGTGAGAAGAGACTTGATTCACAACTGCTGCTATCCCCGCCTCCCCCCTCACCTTCCTACTGCTGGGGAAATGCCTTTTATTTCGGTGCCCTCCCTCTTTAAAAACGTTTCTTCATTGAATGCTGCAGCTTCCTACTGGTGAAAAAGCCCCCTTTGCTTTCCCCTGCTGGCTGCTCTGCCCCCCCCCCAAAAAATGCTCCCCCCCCTCCCTGGCAACATTTGTCTTATAGTCTGACTGCTCTCTCCTATAACAAGAGTGCTTGAATGATGTTGATTGGTGTTGGGAGGGGGACCTAAGTGAAATCCAAAAGTTAATCCCTTTGATTCCCCCCCCATTTTAGCCACCTTTAATCTTCCACTTAATAAAACCAGTTTCTTAAGAGAGCAATCACAACACTACTGTAACAGTTCCTGAGCCACATCCCCACCCACAGGAGCAGAAAACAAACAACAACAACAAAACAGAGGAAAGAGGATCCCCAAATATAATCCAATTGAATCCAATTGACAATGAAATCCTGTCAGAGGTAATGGATCTTTAAACATGAATATGGAAGCATTAACAGATTATGTGTATGAAAATTACAAGATTTACATTTGTATTGTGAATTTGTATTTTATGCACGTATATCGGCACCTGCTTATGCCTGACTATGAGAAGGGAAAGGGTGCAAGGAGGTTAAGCCTCTAGTAGCCCTTGCTGCAATTCTTTGGAAGAAAAAGTTGTAAACAGCTGGAAGCAAGGATAAGGATTCCTGTGTCTCGCCTCCCGCTGATGTGTTCTTCCCCCAATCATAGCATTTTTCTTTGAATCAGGGATGGGGGAATCTATGGCCTTCTGGACATTGCTGGTCTCCAGCTCCCTTCAACTCTGATGCTGTTGGCCCTCTAGGACTGATGGGGCCTGGAGTGCAACGACATCAGGAGCCCCACCACCACACCACCCCTTCTTTCTAGGAAGGACAGCAGCCCTTGCCAAGCCAGGGGCCTGATCCTGGGGAGGGGCTGGTTCCTGTTCCCCATGAGCTCTTGAGTGTTTCTGTGCTGTGTCCGCCTCAGTTTGCATGTGTTGGTGGCTGTTCCAGCAACTTGCATGCTGACCACTCAATAAACATGTTGACTTCCACTGCTTCATCTCATTTGTACCTCGGCCTGCCTTAAGATGTCATGATTGACCCCTCTGTAATGCAGGGTGGTCCTCCAGGGGCTCTTGGACTCCAGCTCCCATCAGCCACTCAGCTGGTATGACTATTGGTCAGGGGCAGGGCTGATGGGATATGTAGTCTAGCTACATCAGGAGGACCTGACAAGTTCCCCATCCCTGCTCTGTTGACTGAGCTGTTATTGCGTTCTTCAGGAGCTGGGTGCCATTTGGATGTTTTGGACTACAATGCCCATCAGGGCTGAGATGGGAGTTGGAGTCCAAAACATCTGAAAGGCACCCCAGTTGCTGAAGGCCACTTTATGGGGTCTCCATAGCTTCCATCTCCACCGTAGACAATGTCTCTAGCTACCCCTGCCACTTTGGCCTCTCCTGCCTCTCCTAAGGTGGTGTGTTCTACAAACACAAACAAACACACAAGCCTTAAATTCTGTGCCCAGGCATGCCAAATCCTGCACCAGTACAAAGTGAATTCTGCAACTTGCTCAAATAATGCAAATATGTCAAATGTGTGTGCATAGTTGCTTCTTTTTTGCGTAATGTCTTGTGGGGTATTTTTTGTTTTCCACTCATGGACAGGAGGACAAAGCTTAGGCAGGCGCTGGTGACTTGCCACGAGGTACTGGGAATATTATTCACAGTGCAAGCCTATGTGTGTGACTATTCAGAAGGAAGTCACATTGAGCTCCATGGGAACTTCCTGTTTTGGGGAGATTTCAGCAAGCATCACCCACATAAGGTGATTTAAAAAAAAATGAAAGCTGAGAGTCTCCGAAGAATTAAGAAACCACTGCGGACATGCAACCCTGTTTTTCCTCTTGTCCCCTCCTTCACCTTTCTGTCATCTTAGTCAAGCTTCACAGTTAAATCTGCTTTTTTTTGTTTGTGAACTGATGGCAGCAGACGCCAGGGGATATTTCTTCCCCCTCATACTTTGGCAACCCTTGTACTGTACAGTGCTTCACATCCAAGCCCAATCAGTTTCTGAAATGCCTCTCTCATACCCCATTCATACCTAAGCATCTCTAACAGGAATGGAAATATCAAGCCTAGTGGCCAAATGTAGGGGGCCCCCCCAGCCCCTATGCCTGGCCCTTAGGAGACTCTATGGGCCACACAGCCTACCGTGCTTCACTCCCTCTCTGTGTGTTTTCTCCTAACTGGAATATGCCATTGAATGATGAATTTTCTTGTTTCCCAGGACAGAGAGGAGAGTGTAGAAACCACTTGCTTTTTTAAAATTATTATTAACAAGAGTACAAAAATTAACATTCATTGCTCTGTCCGCTTTCATCTCTTGCCCCACCCACCATCAACACATGGCCCTTGGAAGGGAATGCGGCCCCTGAGCTAAAAAAAGACTCCCAATTCTTGATCTATAAAATCCCATGCATTTACAAACCTGCCTCCCTGTATCAAGGCAACAGTTCACAGACTCAAATCTGCTATAGCTGGCTATACCTGGTGGAAGTACCCGGTGGCTTGGCCATATTGAACACCTTGGGGACAAGGGACAAGCCTGGTGTCACCGACACCCTGTTTTCCACACCAGACGGCATTCCCTTCATCGCTGCATAACTACTCCTTCCCTCCCAGCTTCTAGGAGTGGAGATCAGGGCTTCCAGGGAAGAGGGCGTGTCTTCTGGGCAGATGTGAGCCTCAAGAAAAATCCATTTCAGCTTTCTTAAAAAATTGCAGCCAGGGTCTCAGGAACTAGTTTCCAGTAGCTTAAAGTATTGCCCAAGAAGCTGATCAATAGCTGAGGTCAGCCTTCGCTGGGTTCAACATGTGCCTCTTGCCAAGCTGTATGTTCTGGGAAATGTTTAGAAAAATGATCAAGGAGCTGTAGCAATTCCTCCGGTAAAGGCAGGTACATTAGGGCAAATGTTGTGCTGCCCCAGTCCAGGGGGGTGGCCTGGCCTGTCGGCTTCCTCCTCCTTAGTCTCAGTGTTGACCCTTGCAGAACTCAGCAAGGAGGCTCCACTTATCAGGGCCAGATCAATACCTTTAGAGACCCTAAGCCAGGCATCCCCAAACTTCGGCCCTCCAGATGTTTTAGACTACATTTCCCATCTTCCCCAACCACTGGTCCTGTTAGCTAGGGATCATGGGAGTTGTAGGCCAAAACATCTGGAGGGCCGCAGTTTGGGGATGCCTGCCCTAAGCACTTAAAAGATTTTGGTTCCCTCATGTATTTCTATTTCAAAATATAAACAATAAACTAAAATAAAATTGTATTCTTCGAAATGAAACAGAACCTACAGTAAGATGGAAAACAATGTTTATTTTTGTAATCTTCCACTTTATATTGGGGAGGGGAATATACATTTTCTAATTGCAAAAGTCCTTGATCAGATCCTCAAAACTAATATTACGTAACACACCTGCTTCTGTACTTAGTAGAGATGAGACGTCCAGCTTGCCTCGCTGCATAGTTGTTCTATTGGGATATACTTCAACACTCAGCTGATCAATTTATGACCGTTACTGGCAATGGAAAATGTCTGTGGCGCTCCCCTTCCCTTGATGCCCTAAGCACGTGCCTATTTTAGTTACTCCAGGCCTGCCGCCTATTGCCTTTTGCTCAGCCTACTGTTGGTTTCCCTGCGTTCTGCCCCATCAGTCTCAAAGGGCTCCATCTACCACAAAATCCCCCTATGAAGAAAGGTTATGACATTTGGGAGGTTTAAAGCAGGGGTCCCCAGACTTACCGAGCAGCGGGCCGGTGCCCGCCGCGCCGCCCGCGCGGTGGGCCGGACGGCAGGGGAGTGCGCGCGCAGCGGGCCGGAGGGCGGGGGAGTGCGCGCCCGTGCGCATGCGCACACGCACACGGGCGGAAAAAAATAGCCGAAAATCGCTTGTGCGCATGCGTATGGGCCTCCCCCGACCCGGAAGTGCACCAGAAATGACCTCTTCCGGGTCGGGAGAGGCCTGTACGCATGCGCACAAAGGATTTTCGGCGATTTTTTGCCGATTTTTTTTATTGTCGCTGCGCCGCGCGCCGTGAGAGCGGGCGGCGGCAGCGGGCGGCGGGGGTCGTCGCGGGCCGGATTGGAAGGCCGATTGGGCCGCATCCGGCCCGGGGGCCGTAGTTTGGGGACCCCTGGTTTAAAGCTTGGAGGAGAGGCGAGTAAGGGAGGACATGATAGAGCTGTATAAGCTTATGCATGGTGTGGGGAAAGTGCATCGGAATATGTTTTTGCTCCCTTTCTCATCATTCTAGAACTTGAGGCTATCCAATGAAGCTGAATCATAAAATATTGGAATTGCAGAGTTGGAAGGGACCCCGAGGGTCATCTAGTCCAACCCCCTGCAATGCAGGAATCTCAACACGTGGTCACCCACCTATTGGAAGATTCAGTACAGACAGAAGGAAGAGCTTATTTACACAGCACTTAGTTAAACTGTGGAACTTGCTTGCTCCCACTTGGGTGGCTTCAAAAGAGGACGGGAGAAATTCATGGAGGAGAGGGCTACAAGTCTACATGGTCACATTCTCCCTCTACTGTCAGGAAGCAGACTGCCTCTGAATGCCAGTTGCTGGGAATCGCAAGTGGGGACCTTTGCCGCTGCGTTCAGGCCCTGTTTCCCAGTTTCCCATCAGCATCTGGTTGGCCACTGTGAGAGCAACATGCTGGACTAGATGGGCCTTGGGCTTAATCCTGAAGGACTCTTCTTATGTTGAACCTCACAAGAGGGACGAGATGAAGCAGCAATTCCCTCCGGGCAATTGATCCGACTCGCCCCAAAGGTCAGCAATGCCTTTGGGGGAGGGATCCCCCCCACTGGAGCCACCTTGTTCACTGGCCACTCAAATCTGGAGTGCAAGTGGTGTTGGGAGTTGGATGCCCACACATCCTGTCCTGCTGGAATAATAAGTTCCTTCAGCAGCTTCTGATTTCCCAGGCTGAAAAAATCGAAACCACCAGCCAGGGCCAGGAGCCAACAGAAATCGCTTATCTGTATAAAGCTTTCACCAGACACTTCCTCCTCTGCGACTTGCTTGAGAACGCAAGAGTCTCCAGTCCTCACGTTCCCCAGCTCAGGATCCGTTTCCACCTTTATGGGCTGAAGAAAATAAAGCAAAAGCTCCTTTGCTTGGCCAAAGGAGCTAGGGCAAGCTATAGGCATGCCTGGGCATGGGCTATATTTGAGGACAGAGGTGATTGAGGACAAATCCTTCTTCATGAGGGTGGACAGTTTATTATTTGCTGGTGCCCATAAATTCAGAGAATGGGCAGACTTCAGGCTTGCAGGATCAACTTTGTTTAAAAATATAGAACCAGTGAAAGCTGCTCCATTCAGGTCAGGCTAAGTAAGTGCTGCCCCACCAGTCTGTAGTCTTCCTACAGATTGCCTCCACTTGCCTGCCTTCTGACTTACCAGCTGCCTAGGGGTTGGCACCAACTGACAGCTCCCTCCTCCTTAGTATCAGAGTTGTTGCCTTTACAGAACTCCTCAGGGAGGGGGTGGAGGACAAAGCTAGAATTGGTTGGCTCTGCCTGCCATTGGATCTGGTGCCACCTACTGGTGGGCTCCCGCCCTTCAGTCCAACCAGTCACCAGCTACCACTGAAATCACTCTTACCAAGGGTCTGAACTGATTCCATGCAAGTCTCCTGCCCTCCTTCGATCTATTTTGTCTCTCTCTCTCCCCCTGCACCCCCTTCAGTGGTGGCTTGTGCCCAATGCGACTGGTAGAGCAGATGGCAAAGGAGCCCAAACTCTAGGTGGAGGTGGAGCTAATGATAACCAGACAGAGGGCCTTCTCGGTAGCAGCACCCGCCCTGTGGAATGCCCTTCCATCAGATGTCAAGGAAATAAGCAGTTATCCTAATTTTAAAAGACATCTGAAGGCAGCCCTGTTTAGGGAAGCTTTTAATATTTAATGCTGTATTGTTTTAATATTCAATTGGGAGCCGCCCAGAGTGGCTGGGGAGACTCAGCCAGATGGGTGGGGTATAAATAATAAATTATTATTATTAACAGAGAAAACTGACTCAAGGTTTCTCCCCATCCTCTTTCCTGTTGAACTCTACAAGGACAACACTCAGATTAAGGAGGAGGAATATCAGTGCTTATCAGCAGCACTGATAAGCAGTGCTACCCCCTGGGATGGAGGAGTCAGGCATGTTGGGGCTGGCAGGATGCCTCCCAAGGGCCTGACTGCTGGATCAATGGCCCATCCAGGTCAGCATCCTGTTCTAGGGTAGCCAACCATGGTGCCCACCTTCGATTCCCAGCAACTGTTATTATTAAGAGGCATACTGCCAGCTCCGACCTCTCTGGCCTATTACTTACAGAGAGCCCAGGGGGTGGCACTGCTTGCCAGCTTCCTCCTCACTCTTGCAGTTTCACTTTTGTAAAATTCAGCAGAGAAGAGGAGGAGGATGGGGACAAAAAAAGAGAGATTGAGTTGTCTCTGCCTGTCATTAGCTCTGGCGCCACCTACCGGTGGGCTCCCTGCCTGCCACCCCATTGGTCCACACCAGGCATCCCCAAACTTCGGCCCTCCAGATGTTTTGGACTACAATTCCCATCTTCCCTGACCACTGGTCCTGTTAGTGAGGGATCATGGGAGTTGTAGGCCAAAACATCTGGAGGGCCGCAGTTTGGGGATGCCTGGTCCACACTACCCTGTGCTCTGACCAGCAGCAAGGACTCTTAATAGCTCAGGTATGAAGAGCCAGCACAGACTCCAACTCCTATCAGCCCCAACCAGGATGGCCAATGATCAGGGTTGATAGAAACTGAAGAGGTGGTGACATAGGCTTCCCCCATCCCTGGGCCAGTGTGATGTAGTGGTTAGAGCACTGGACTAGGATCTGGGTGACTAGGGTTCAAATCCCCACTCAGCCATGAATGTCACTGTGGAACCCTGTGAGGGGGAATAGTCACAGCCTCTCAGCCTAGCCTACCTCACAGGGTTGTTGCAGGGATAAAGAGGAGAAGCTCCTATCAGCTCCTCAGAGAGGTGTGATATAAACCCAATTGCTTTCAGTTGCTGTTGTTTTTGGTCTAGAGCAGGCATCCCCTTCAGATATTTTGGCCTACAACTCCCATGATCCCTAGCTAATAGGACCAGTGGTCAGGGATGATGGGAATTGTAGTCCAAAACATCTGGAGGGCCGAAGTTTGGGGGAGCCTGGTCTAGAGGTATGCAAATATTATGAATTAATTAAAAATGATAAATGTCATCATCTGAGCATGAGGCTCGTCTTGATCCTCAGGGTCGTGGGTTCGAGCCCCACCTTGGGTGAAACATTTATGCATTGCAGGGGGTTGGACTAGAATGACCCTTGTCCCTTGTGGTCCCTTCCAACTCTACAATCCTATGATTCTATGTATGACCATCTTGCCTGCCTGCCTGCCTGCCTGCCTTCCAAGCCCCGTTCTCCAAGGAGAAATCACGCGGTAGGAAGACTTTTCCAACTCTCTTCGATCAATTGGAGAACCTCCAGCGAATATCTCCCACCGCTGCCCCCTCTCCCCTCTTTCCAATTTGGTCCAGCAGAGCGCCGGGGTCCCGTCGCCCCCTCATCTCCCCGCTGGCCAGTTCTTTCCTGTGGGCCCAGCCCAGCGCTTGAGAAACTAACTTTAAAAAAACAAAAAATAAAAAACCCAGCGAGGCGCGAGCGAAGACAGCGCGATGCAAGACTTGTGTGTTTTTTCTCCTCTCCGTGCAAGGGAAATGACATACCGCCCTTCTTGCTTCCTGGGGGTGGGGGGAGCCCGGCCCCAGCAGCGCGATCGGGACAGGGCGGGCGCTTCTGCTGCTACTGCTGCTGCTGCCGCCTCCTCCGCTCGCCGCTTCCCGCAAGTCCCCGGGACCTTACTGGCTCCTTCATCCCCTGGCTCATTCGCCTGGCGAGGAGGGGGACAGAAAAGCACGCGATCGCCGGCTTGAGAGCGCATGGAAACGCGCCGCTCCGCCGCTCCGCCACCACCATGGACGGGTACCCGGAGCGCAGCCCCAACGGTGAGCTTGTGATTTATTCTGATTTTATTTTATTTTGCCCCGTGCGAAGATCGATCGACGCCCTCCATTTCCTCCCCGTCAGCGGGGCTTGGGGAACAGGAGCGCGGAGGAAAGTTGTCTCGCGCCCTGACGCAAGGGGACGCTGGAGAGAGGTGGGGCAACAGAAACGGGGAGAGGTTGCGAAGCGGCTTGAAACCAGCGCAGCGCGATCTCTTCCCACGACATCCTTGCTTCCCCCCACTCCCGGATGATGTCGGGTTGGGAGCGCAGAAGACCGGAGATCGCCTCCGCCCCGCGCCCAACAACACAAACGCGGATACTTGTGGCGTAAAAACAAACAAACACGTGGGTGAAGTTGCAACGTCCTGCAGAATTAAAAAGGGACACAGCAAGCCTTACATCGGAGTAAACAAACGAAGGATCGAGTTGTCCAGCTTATAAACCTAGGAATGCTCACTTGGGAGTTAAAGCTGAAAGCGCTTACTGAGTGGTAGACCCCATAGAACACAGTGGGTGTGTTGTTGTTGTTGTTGTTGTTGTTTAGCCTGCTCTGCTGCTTTTATGGAATAAACAAGCAAATAATCCAGCTCCCCCAACTTGCAATTATTACTCCTTTCCAAGCACCTTAAAACCATTAGACTGTGGTTTGCAGATGTGCAAAGGTACAGGGGGCATTGTGTTGTTGAGCAAGGGCAGATTCTGTTGCTGTTAAGGAGCTCGGAGGCATAGGATGAGAGAGAGTTGTGTGCCTAGTTCAGGGGTCAGCAACCATGGGCCGGTCCACCATCCCTCAGACCATGTGGTGGGCCAGACTATTTTTTTGGGTGGGGGGAAATGAACGAATTCCTATGCCCCTCAAATAACCCAGAGATGCATTTTAAATAAAAGGACACATTCTACACTGATTCCCGGACCATCCGCAGGCCGGATTGAGAAGGCGATTGGGCCGCATCTGGCCCACGGGCCTTAGGTTGCCTACCCCTGGCCTAGTTCATGCAGTGTATGGTTGCAGAGGAAATGTGGGTTGGTTTGGTGGGAAGGGTTTGGGAAGTACGCACTGTGTGAATCTCTCCCCGGGGAAAGCAGGAGGTTTGTGTGTGTGTCCCTGTGTAAATATACTACGTCAACATAGGAGGAGAAAAGTGTTGTGTATGTATATATGTGTGAGATTCTGTGAGCAGAGTTTCCACACTGGAAATAACATGCAGACTGTGTGCAAGAGCATTGTGCATATGAGGTTTGCAAACGTGTTTTTTTCTTCTTCTTCTTTAATCTGAGAAGCATGTGCAAATGTGGACGTGGATTTCCACAGGTCTACAGTCAGTGTGTTGGAAGACTCTGCCCTCTACCCCTGATCATTGGCCATGCTGGCTGGGGCTGATGGGAACTAAAGTCCAACCGCGTTTGGAGGGCCATGGGCTCTCCATCTCTGCTGTACACTTCTGTAAGTGTATTTAATATGTGATCCCTGATAGGTTGGGACAAGATTGGTCTAGAACAGGGTATAGGGAAACTGTGACCCTCCAGATGCTGCTAAACTAAAACTACCATCGACCCTGATCATTGGCCATGCTAGTGGGGACTGATGGGAGTTGGAGTTTAGCAGTACAGTATTTGGAGTTGGCACCAAGCTTTCCGACATACACCCACACCCACAATACCCCTTCCCACTTCTCACCCAGTGTTTTGTTGTTTATTAGGCCCCAATCTATACACATGCATACTCCCCTTTGCTAGAATGACAGGCTGCCTTCTCCCTTCTAAAGCTAAATAGCGTCAATATTTATAATGCCTTCTAAATAACACCAAAAAATTTCCCCCAAGTTTGTGCATGATAGAATCTTTATCCCTGCAAATCTACAGTGGTATTTCTTCCTTCTGTTCCTAGGCAAAGAACCTGCAGCGATTCGTTCCCTGCTTGGGATACATTTTTTGCATATAAACAAATTCACTCACACCCTGACATACTTCTCGTCAGTCCTGAGGCTTAGAGGAAGCCACATACAGTATTGCAACATCTGGAGTCAGAGTCAGTAGAACAGCAGGACATGTGGATGTGGGGCGGAGCTTCTACATTTTACGAAATCAGGAGCCACCAATTGAGTTCATCCCTTGACGCCCCCCCCCAGCATTTAAAGCAAAACCCACCCCAGGAAATATTGAGAACTGTAATTTGTTAAGTGTGCTGGGAATTGTAGCTCTGTGAGTTCCCAAGATTCTTTTAGGGGTGTATAGTGTGTAATCCTGTCTGTTTCATCTTTATTTGTTGAGTGAGACATAAAAGCCCACCCTGCATTTAGGGCCTGGAGTGGGCAACCCTGTTGATTTTCTGTTCCCACAACAACCCTGTGAGGTAAGGCCGGTTCTCTTTATTCAAAAGCAAGTATTACTGGTTTAATCATATTCATATCCCTCCCTGTCCTACAAAGAGCTCAGGTCTGCTGCTTGTCATCTTATCCTGCACTACAACAACCCCGAGAGGTAGGTTAGGCTTAGAGAAAATGACTTGAGCAAGACCACCCAGTTTGCTTCATGGCTATTCTAAGCAAAGGCACAAAGCTTTTTTTGTTTGCCACCCTTTGACTACCCAGACTGTGAGCTTGAGAGCAAAACAGGGTGAGTAGAGGGGTGGTAACCGCTAACTAATATGTATTAAGAGATCTTCATTTGTGACTGTAATTTCGAGCGGCAGTTTTTCACTGGGGTTCCTCAGAAGCTTATCAGTGAGAAGATTAGTCAACGGTGCACAAGATTTCCTCGCTTATCTGTCATTGCTACCCATCAGATATGCAGCTACAGAGGAGTACTGCATTTGGTGTGAGCAAGAGTGCATTATCTGTTCAGAAGAAACAGTCGTGATGAGGCCTAAATATCTAGGATGGTGCCCCATGTGAAATGAGCACTCATAGAACATATCCCAGAATCCTTTGCAACCAGCTGTGATTCAGCAGGGAATGTAGAAGTTCCCCCAATGGTGGGAAGCTTTATATATATAAAAAAACCCAACCCAACTGGGTTAGAAGCAATAATGTTCTGCCTAGTTTAGCAGAGTAGTTACCAGTAATAGTGTGACCTGGAAAGTCCCTTATTCAAATTTTGCCTCAGATAGTGTCTCACTACTAGGTGTAATTAGGCAAAACTATAGAGATAATACAGGTCTACTTTCAAAGGCTGTTGCTTGCAGCCTTACTTTACCAACAGGAACAAAGAGCTCTGAACACCTGAAATACACTATATATAACACCTAATTTAGCTGCAGCTGAATCTGAAAACCAGCCCCTCCTTTTGCCAGTATAATGAGATTGCAGTCTCGTTCTTCGGCTTCCAACGCCAGGTGTGCTATATGGCCCAGGCTGGTCTTTCAGGTGGCGTGTCGTAAATTGGGCCTTCCTGGACAGGTTCCTGCTTCTGGTTCAAGACACTGGTGGAGAGTGGACTTCATGCTCAAAACCAAACTTTCATGGAAAAGAGAAATTATGTTTGGGTGTATTGAGACACAACTGCCTTGTACATTTAAAACAGTATTCTACCACTTTGAACAGTAATGGTTCGCCCCCCAAGAACTGTGGGAACTATCCTTCATTAAGGGTGCTGAGTGTTGTTAGGAGACCCTTATTCTCCTCCTTATTCTCCGTTTCTGCTTACGCTGTGCCTTGCAGCCAGAGTTGTGAAATCCAGAGCAGCTCAGTCTCCTGATTGCATCTCATCCTTCACCCTTTGGCCTACTTCTTTTTTGGCCTGCTCTGCCAAACATAAAGGCAAGTCGGCAAGATCAAATTGTTTCTTTCGGATTAGTTATCCAGAATCAGTTTGCCGCTCTCTTGTTCCTCCTTGCTTGCAGTTCCTCACCTGAATTCGGATTGTGCAAATGTAAATGTACATTTTGTAAATGTGCACCGAGGAATGGAGCAGGGGAAACCAGACCCCTCACTCACTGACTAAGGTGCTCCCCCGACCTGCAAAATTGTGTAGACTGAATCAACCTCCAAAGTTATATGAGAGAAATAATTGAAGCAGTAGCAGATCACAAGAGTTTGAAGAGTGTGTCAAGAAACACAGGCGCTACCGTATACGGAGGTCACATCCACACCATACATTTAAAGTACATGATGACTTCCCACAAAGAATCCTGGGAAGTGAACTATAGTATGAGAAGGGTACTGGGAATTATAGCTCAATCCCCAGAATTCTATAGGGGAAGCCATCAAATGTATGGTGTGGATCTGATCGAGTCAAACCATTGGTCCACCAACACTGTATTGTCTACACTGACTGGCAGTGGTTGTCCAGGGTTTCAGATGGGGGTTCTCCCTATATCTTGTTTGGGAATACCAGGGACGGAACCTGGGACCTTCTGCATGCCAAGCATAGGCTCTATCACTGAGCTAAGCCCCTTCTCCTGTGGGCTTTTTCTCAACAGAAATATAGACAATGCTCTCTTTGTGGAAATTGGTTTGTTTTGCCTCATTCTGCTCTCGAGTTAAAGTCGTCTTATTTGAAGTGGAAATAAGAGTTTGGTGGGTCTTATCCTTCTCACCTACGACAGACGGACACACTTATTAATTTACTCATATTCTCTCTCTCTCTCTCTCTCTCTCTCTCTCTCTCTCACACACACACACACACACACACACACACACACACACACACACACACTGTTCCCCAACTGGGTACTGAAGTAAATTGTGGGTGTCTTTTCCCCCTTCCTCTCTCCATATGTAGCCTGGCAACCGGAAGTGACTGAGCCAGACATGAGTAGCTGGGAAAACCTCAGTCAGGCCTAACCCAGGCTTGTGAAGTCTACATTTGCAAAAAATATAAGAATTTCAAAATGAGTTTTTTTAAAAAAATATTTTGTATCTGCAGTGCTTAGGAAAAACGAACACCCAGTTATGTCACCTGGCACATGAAATATTGTGGTTTAACACATATCAAAACTTACGTTTGCCACATAAGAATTTCAAATTTGTGGATGGGCGGGACATGAATTTATTAATAAAATTAGGACACTTTTTTGCATCTGTGGTGCTGGGAGTGCGGGGGGCGGGGCGGCACCCAGTTATGTTGCTTGACACGTAAAGTGTTGTGGTTTAACATCTATGGAAACTACGTTTGCCACAAAAGAATTTCAAATGGGGAAACTCCCCCCCTTTTAATCAGTGGTGCTTTTTAAAAAGGGCACACTTGGTTATGTCACTTGGCCTGTGAAGCATTGGTGTTTAATGCATGACGGATACTAATTTTATTTATGTATTTACACATTTACGTATTTATTTCTTAGATTTATATACCACCCTTCATCACATGATCTCAGGGCAGTTCACAAGATAAAATACTTTCCAGTCTAAGATGCTGTGCCATTTCAGAGACTGGAAGTATATATAGTTGACAACCTCAATTTCAAAATGACTTCTCCACCCCCTCTGAAGCCAAGGAGAGGCCTAGGAAGCGCCTGTCCCCGAAGGTTTAATTCCTGAGATGAGCACCTTGCCCAAAAATGTCACCCAACGTGTTTGGCGGGGAGGGTGGAGGGCGTGTGTGAGTGTGGGGGCGATTTTTCTAGTGGAAACTGAAAGGCCCAAGAGGGAGCAGGAGGATGCTCTGGCATTTCCATGCACACAGCACACCAGGGCCTGGGCAAGGCTATAAGACTCCTGAAATCCTGTATTGCTTTATTGGTTTTTGGGTGTGGAGCAGGGAAGGTGTGGCGTAGAATTCCTCAGAGTCAGGCCCTCTCAGAAGGTGAGACCAGGAAGCAGAAATTTGAACTAAAAACCTTCTGCCTTATTCTGTAGACTGGGGTGGTAGATCATCAGGCCCAGGGGCTGAATGTGGCCCTTGAGGACTCTCTATCTGGCCCTTGGAACTCTCCCAGACTGCACATCCTCTCCTTAGGCTGCATCCTCCACTGGCCTTGCTTCATACCCCAAATGGATATTTTGTGGTTGGAATGTGCCCTTGAATTCTGATAATGCTTGCCTGAATGGAGGATAAAGTGGGTGTGTATGTGCAGAAACAAGTCTATGGTACAAAGGTAAAATTAACATTTATTGCTCCGCCTACTTTTGCTTCCGGCTCTGGCCCTCGGAAGGCTGCCTAGAAGGGAATGTGGCCCTTGGGTTGAAAAACTTCCCTACTCCTGCTGTAGATGCCACAGGGCACCATTCGGGAAAATACATGGCTGAATGAGGATTTGAATTCGGGATGCAAAACTTCCCATTCTAACACTGACCATTGGTCTAATCTGAAATTTCAGTGGGCAGGCAAGGCCCTCCTGCCCTATCCCTTCCCCTTTTAAGTTGACTGTACTGGGGGCGAGGGAGATGTGAATTGAAAAGGTCACTGAAAAAATGCCTTTTTGTTCAAGGGTTCTTGGGCCCTTGAGTGTGCGGAGGAGGCAAATCTGGACAAAGCTGAGCCTGTTTGGACTATTTTTTAATCTTTAAAGCCCATCTGATTTCTGTGTTCCTCAGCACAGAGACGAAATAAGTCTCCATTATTATTTTTTTGTACCAGCTTCTCAGATCCAGGCTTCTTTTGAGTCCTCTCCACATCCTCTTTTTGTTGGACAAAGGCCTTTACCGCCCACTTCTCAGTCTTTTTTTGGGGGGGGGTAGTTGAGAGAGAGGAAGGAGGGGATGTGGTTTCATCAAGGGGGGTGGTATATCCAACAAGAAAATAACCCTAGCAAGTCTTGCTCGTTGGCTCAGGCTGGAAAACACTTTGGTCTGCTTCGTCACATGCAGCAAGATTGCCAGCTCCCTCTGTTTTCTTTGTATAACTTCCAGCTGGTGTGTTTGGTACCTTGAAGAAGAAGGGGAGGGGGAAATATGAATACTGCACTATTTTATATTTGCATCCACTTCCATACATTGCGAGCTATTTATGAGCCATTGATAGTCTCTTGCTCCATAATGGCAAGATCTGGGACACAGTGAGATCCTCTATGTGCAATTTCCTTCGTACTCTTGCTGTCCTTTTCCTATAGCCTGGATCATCCCTGTGAAGTCCCCATCCATTGATGCCTTTGTCCCCCCCCCCTCTTCTATAGCCCACCTTTTCCTCTAAGTTCGATGCGGCATACGTGGTTTTCTCCCTTCTTATTTTATCCGCACAACAACCTAGGTTAGGTTGAGAGGCAAACGACAGATTTGAACCCTGGTCTCTCCCAAATCCTGCTCTGACATTCTAACCACAGCACCACACTGGCTTAGGTTTATGCTTTTGTTGAGTTGGGATGTGTCATTGAGCTGCAACAAAGCCTCTTACTTTCCTGGATGGAGAGAGGGGAGCATGTGTATTAAAATCTCTTCTGCACAGCTGGAACAAACCATGGTTGAGGTCATCTCTATTGCTCCACCCACTTTTGCCTCTAGCACCATCCACCACAGGCATGCAGCCCCTGGAAGGTTGTTAATGGGGAAAATGTGGCCCTTGGGCTGAAAAAAAAGGTTGAGAGAATAAAAGAAACTTAAGATTTATTAGTCCTGGCAAACAAAGCCATTCTGAATAAAAGCTTATATTTTGCCATTATGGAGTTGTGAGGTGTACGAAACGAAAGTCCAACACTAGCACTGAAGAAGCAGGAGGGAACTAAAGCCTGAGAGAAAAGCAATCTGCTCAATAAGGAATCGGCAAGGGAAGAACGCATTGCCTTTCTGCCACCACAGTTACAAGTGTCATTGCTTTACTCCCAACAATAAGAACATACCAAAGCCAGGGCATGTTGTTTGCTGAGGCAAAGTCTCAGCCCAGACAGGAAATATTTCCTAGCCCTTTTCCGCCAAGGAGGCCTTGGTTGGCCAGATATGCATTGAAGAAGGAGGAGGAGGAGGAGGTTGTAACATCACTAAAAATGGAAGATGACAGAGGACACAAATTTGCATAAAAAATTCAAATGTATAGCTGCAAATTGAGAAATACCGTGTTTCTCATATTATAAGACATGTCTTATATTTATTTTTTCCTCAAAAAAACACACTATGGCTTATTTTCAAGGGATGTCTTATTTTTTTCCTCCTCCTGCTGCTGCGGCCGGCATTGCTGCTGCGCCTATCACTATGTCTTATTTTCGGGGTATGGCTTATATTCCTTGAATGCTTAAAAATCCTGCTATGGCTTATTTTATGGGTATGTCTTAAAATATGAGAAACAGGGTAATTACTGATATTTAAATAAAAACACATATCATTTGCCTGCCTGCTCAGTCTACTGAAGAGCTGTATAGCATAACTGTGGGTTGGCAATTTCAAGGCCACTCCTAACCAGGGCCGGCTCTACATAGACCCCCGGTGGCGCAGTGCACCACGGCGGGGGGCTGGTAAGCTGGGCGCCGGCCTGGCAAGGAGGGCGCCGCGCGGCAAAGCCGCGTGGAAACCAATTGCGCCCTGCGAGGGCGGGGCGGGCGGCGGAGCGATCTCCGCCCTTCAGCACCAGGGCACGCGATCTGCTCAAGACGGCCCTGCTCCTAACCTCCCTTCTTGTGGTTCCTTACCTTTAAACCAGACTTGGACTGGACAGCCCTCAAATAGAAGTCACTTTAGAGAACTGTCCTCTGTAAAGATGTGCTTTTTAGTTTTTCGGGGGAGGCTTTTCGGTTCAGAGAAAAGGCGCGTAATTGGGGGGACAAGATAAAGGTGTATCAAATTGATAGATGGCCTGGAGAAAGTGGCCATGCCTCTCTACTTCACGCAGGTAGACAAAATAAAGTACATCTTCACGCAACACATAGCTAAACTGTGGAATTTGTTCCTGCGAGATGACTACCAACTTGGAGGGGAAGGAGGTTATCAATGGCTATGTTCTAACATACTCTTAAGGAGCCAATATAGCTCTGGATATCAGTTGCTGGGAACCGCAAGTGCCGAGAGTTACTCTCACACTCGGGTCCGGCTTGTAAGCTTCCCAGTTGGCCACTGTGAGAACAGGATGCTCAACCAGGTGGGCTTTTGGCCTGCTCCAGCCACCCTCTTATAGGTTATGGGGAAAGGGTAGTAAAGGGTTAAGCCATCTTGACACCCTCGGTCCTCTGCGTCTCCCACACATCCTTAGAGCACCCAGGGGGGCAGGGGGCATGTGTTGTGCAGCTGACGGCGGCGTCAGGAATGTCTAAGGCGGGAGTCGTTTCCTCCCAACTGCCACTGTCCTCCGCTGCCAGCACAAACAAGGCTGGCTGGGCATGAGGCAAGAACTGGGCTTGCTGCCTGCACAATGCGGGCCAGAGGACCTAGCTTGAACCAAGCAGGCCTCTCCTCTCCTCTGTCGCCCTCCCTCCATGAACTGTGGCACCCCAGGACCGGACCGGCCTTGTGCGGGAAACCTTAACCACCCCCCCCTGCTGTGTTTATTATAGACACTTATGACCATTGTGGCTTCTGGCAAAACATGTGTGTGTTTAAATGCAGCAAATAAGGGCCAGTTCTTCTTGGTGTAGGAGCACACGGACTCTGGCGCTACACAAAAGTCATCACTCGGAGGAACGCTGCAATCTCCAGCGCTGAAACAGAAAAGCTGCTCCTAGGGGTTTTTTCATGGGGAGGGCATGTTGCTATTACAGTATTGTGCTCTATGTAGGACAGGGGAATCTGGGGCCTGAAAGTGGCCCTTCAGACCTCTCCACGTGGCCCTCTGAACTCTCCCCGGCCAGGTTCCCTCTCCACAGCCCTCACCAGCTCTGCTTCACAACCTTATTGAGGTTTTTTTTTTTTTGCCTGGCTGGAATGTATTCTTGAACTCTGATAATGCCTCAGGCTTCTCTAGATGGAGGATTGAGGGTGTGTTTGTGTGTGTGTGGAAACTGGCCTACTGTACAAAGGGAAATTTTACATTCACTATTCCACCCACTTTTGCCTCAGACCTCGCCCGCCACTGCCATTTGGTTGCCCAGGAGGGAATGTGGCTCTCAGGGTCAAAAAGCTTCCATATTCCTGATGTAGGGCTGCCAATGTACCTGGTGTTTGTCTTTTATAGTAATGTAAACAGCTCTCTGCCCTGAGGATGTTGCAGTCTGAAATCGGATGAACTGTGAAATATACTCGGAGTCAAGAGTGAATTTCATGCTCTTTATTCAGCTCATAGTCATCAAGGAGGAGAAGAGAAGACGAATGGCTCTTTTCCCAAAACCATCTGCTTATATACATTATTTACACAATGGGCCTTGCGTGATTGGCTACTTCAGGGCTACACCTGTGGGCCAATTATATTGTGGATTGACTTTTGCCTGCAGCCTGATTGGCTGCTCCTACAGGCCAATCAGGTAGCAGATTCACTTCTGCCAGCCGCCTGATTGGCTGCTCCAGCAGGCCAATCAGGTTGCGGATTCACTTCCACCTGGAGTTGGATTGGGTAGCTCCCGCTGATTCTGAATCCTATTGTTCTAGGATTCAGCTCAGTACATAACACCCCTCCCCTCTAAGTTCCAGTCCTGCCCGGGAAGTTGCATTCGTAGTCCCCAAGGTCTGCTGGCCGCCTCCGTGTGCGTTGTGGCCTGGGGTGTTCCTTGGTCAGGGGTTCTGGTTCTGGCTCGTGTTCCGAGGCTGCTGGCTGTGCCGGGGCTGTCTGGTCTGGCGCCACTGAACCACTAGGTTGTAGCTCTGGTTCCGATGTCCTTCCAGCCTCGGGGCGCCACTCTGTGCCTACTGCTTCTGCTTCCTCTGCCCACCCCTCTCGCTCTACAGGCCTCACTGCCCTGCTGTCCCCTTGGGACCCCTCTGTCCCGCTCTCCTCCCGGGTTCCTCCTGGGAATCGTCGCCGTATCTGGTCGCAGTGGCGGCGCCAACATTGCCCCCCTTCCGTTAGTACCTCGTACGACACGGGACCGGTCACCTTGGTGACTGTGGCGGGTACCCATGCTGGGCCTGCCCCAAAATTCTTTGCATACACTGGGTCCTGGGCCACAAATGTCCGGGGGTTCCTGCCTTTCCCCACCACTACCTCATCCTGAGCTCTGTCGGGGTGAAGTCGGTCCAGTCTAGTTGCAAGGCGCCGGCCCATTAGTAATTCCGCTGGGCTCCGGCCCGTCGTTGTGCTTGGGGTGCTGTGCTGTGCTAGAAGAAATGCAGCAAGGCGGTATTCCCAGTCCCCTTGTGTCATGCGGCGGAGGCTGTCCTTGGTGGTCCGCACCATGCGCTCCGCTTGGCCATTGGTGGCAGGGTGGAATGGTGCTGAGCGGATGTGGCGGATGGCGTTCTGCGCTGTGAAGGTCTGGAACTCCTCTGACGTGAATGCGGTTCCATTGTCCGAGACGAGGGTGTCAGGGAGCCCGTGGGTCGCAAACAGCTTACGTAGTACCCGGATGGCTGCCGCCGTAGAAGTGGATGGTACCAGTGCGACCTCCAGCCATTTGGTGTAGGAATCCACCACTATGAAGAATGTTTTTCCCTGGAAGGGGCCAGCGAAGTCCACGTGCAAGCGTGACCATGGATGTCGGGCGGACTCCCAGGGCTGGACTGGGGCCCTAGGGGGATCCGGGCGGGATTCTTGGCAGGTCTGGCAGTGTTGGACCCAGGCCTCTATCTCTCTGTCAATCCCCGGCCACCACACATAACTCCTGGCAAGGGCCTTCATCCTCACTACCCCTGGGTGTGTCTCGTGTAGGGCTGTGAGGACCCTTTTGCGGAGGGGCTGGGGAACAACAACCCTGCTTCCCCATAACAGGCACCCCTTGTGGGCCGACAGTTCATGTTTGCGGTTTGTGTAGCCAGCGAATTCTGGCCCGGGGCTGCTGCTGGGCCATCCTCGCCACACCCAGTCCAGGACCCGGGAGATGACCCTATCTTTTGTGGAATGGTGCGCAACTTCTTGTGCCTGAATGGGTCGGTCGGGAAGCAGCTCCAGGGTCATAACCTCTTGCGCAGGCGCTGGGTCGGGGCCTGTTTCTGGTAGTGGTAGCCTGCTGAGGGCGTCTGCGTGGCCCATCGCCTTCCCAGGGCGGTGGATTAGTGCATACTGGTAGCCGGCAAGGAAAATTGACCACCTGAGGACACGTGGAGACAACACTTGGGGGGTCTGCTTCTCAGGGGCAAACAGGCCAAGCAACGGCTTGTGGTCAGTCACTATGGTAAAGGGCCGCCCGTACAAGAAATCATGGAATTTTTTTACGCCCTTCACGATTGCCAGACCCTCCTTGTCAATCTGTGAGTAGTTTCGTTCGGCTGCAGCAAGCGTCTGGGAGAAGTATGCCACCGGCACCTCTCTTCCATCCGGGAGTTGGTGTCCCAGGACAGCGCCGATGCCATAGGGAGAGGCGTCGCATGCCAGCACCACTGGCAGCCTCTCGTCGAAGTGTGCTAAGACCGAGTTCGAGACGAGCAAGTCCTTGACTGCCTGGAATGCGGCCCTTTGTCGCTGGCCCCACACCCAAGGGGCCCTTTTATCTAGGAGTCTGTGTAGGGGCTCCGCTACCGCTGCCTTATGGGGAAGGAAGGCATGGTAAAAGGTCAATAGTCCCAAGAATGACTGAAGTTCGGGCTTGCTCTTGGGCGCTGGGGCCTCACAAATGGCCCGTACCTTGTCCCCGTTTGGATGGACCCCTTCTGCGTCCACCTTAAATCCCAGAAAGTCCACCTGCGGCACTCCCAGTAAACACTTTTCCCGCTTCACCTTGAGGCCCGCCGTCTGGAAACGGTGCAGGACGGAGCGGAGGCGGTCCTCAAATTCCTCTGGTGTGGGCCCGGCGATCAGTACATCATCGAAGAAGGGGGTGACACCAGGAATCCCTTTAAGGAGAGAGTCCATTAGATTCTGGAATATGCCTGGTGCCACGCTAACGCCAAATTGCAGCCGCTTTACTCTGAATGCCCCTCTGTGCGTCACAATCGTCTGAGCCTCTGCTGTGGCTTCGTCCACAGGCAACTGTTGATACGCTTGGGCCAAGTCCAGTTTGCCAAAGATTTTTGACCCAGCCAGGGTGGCGAGGACATGGCTGACCACTGGCACTGGGTATGCATGGGCCGTGAGAGCCTTGTTTATGGTGCATTTGTAGTCTGCACAGATGCGGACCGAACCGTTAGGCTTGACGGGTGTGACAATTGGAGTTTCCCAGGGGGCGTTGGGCACCGGCTCCAGCACTCCTTGCTCCACGAGCCGGTCCAATTCCTCGTCTATGCGGGGTTTCAGGGCAAACGGGACCCGGCGGGCCTTGTGCCTGATGGGTCGTACAGCAGGGTCTAGCTGTAGGGCAATGGGGGGTCCTGTATATCGTCCCAATGCCCCATCGAAAACCCCTGGAAACTCTTTGCATATGGCGTCCACGTCCACTTGTAAGCTAGTGCGGTTCACCCCGGTAACGGCTAGCCCCAGAGGTCCAAACCATGCCAGTCCCAGTAAGCTAACGTAGGGGCCCTTAACTACCAGCAAGTCCAATTGTTGCTTTCGCCCTCGATATTGCACCCTGAAGGTCCCCACCCCCATAGTAGGGACCTTACGTTTCTGGAAGTCCCGGAGGGTGAATGGGGCCGGCCTTAGTTTGGGACCCCCATTAGGGCACAGTTCCCTTAATGTTCGGGCCGAGATTATGGATAGAGTTGAACCCGTGTCCAGCTCCATGCGGCATGGGGCTCCCTCTATCTGTACCTCTATATAAATTTTCTCTGTGCTGGGATGGGGCAACTGGAATACCTGGTAGTCCGTGATCTCCGTCGAGTTGCCTTGGTGCATGGTGCCGTGTGACCTGGGGCTCCTGGGTCGGTCATCTGATGCTTGTCGACGGGTGAGTCGAGCCTGACACACCCGGGCGATGTGTCCCAATTTTCTGCACTGCCTGCACTCTGCGTTACGGAAACGACAGGTCCTCCTCTCGTGGTTCTCCCCGCAGCTTGCACAGTTCCCTCCTTCTCGTCGAGGCTGCTGTGGTGTGTGTGCTGCTTGAGTGCGCCGCTGTACTCGGTGTACTTCCTCCCTGTCAGATTCGGATTCGTCGGTGAGGTCTTCGTGGTAGACCCTCGGTTGGGATGGCGGGGCCGGTCGTGCCTCTTGCGTTGACCTCTTGGCGGCTTCGGTTGCCAGGGCTTCCTCCAGAGCAATCTGGAACGTGAGGTCTTTTTTGGCGTAGAGGCGTCGTTGCAACATCTCGTCCCTCAGGCCACCGACGAGGCGGTCACGAAGCATGTTCTCCAATTCTGAGAAGTTGCATAACCGGGCGGCTTGGCGGAGGGAGGTCACAAACCCAGTTATGGTTTCCCCCGGGGCTTGCCGTTTTGCGTAGAAGGCATTTCGGCAAGCTACCACCGAGGGCTGTGGTGAGAAGTGCTCCTTCAGCCGTTCCATTATTGTTTTGTAAGAGACGGTAGCGACATCTCTAGGTGCAAGGAGAGCCCGGGCGATTTCAAACGTCTCCTCTCCACAGACGCTGAAGAATGTCGCCCTCTTCATGGCGTCGTTGGTGACTTCTTTCGCTTGCAGGAGGAAGTTGAAACGGGCGGCGTACCCTTCCCAGTCTCCTGATGCTGGTTTGAATGGCGAGAAGCTGCTGTCGGTTGCCATTCTGGGTTCCTTGGGTCCTGGAGCTGAAGCCTGGATGCACGGTGCGATGCAGCGGTGCAGCAGGTGGCGGTGCTGCGGTGCAGTGCGTGGTGGCGGTCAGCTCAGCAGGATCCCACCTTCGTCGCCAGTGAAATATACTCGGAGTCAAGAGTGAATTTCATGCTCTTTATTCAGCTCATAGTCATCAAGGAGGAGAAGAGAAGACGAATGGCTCTTTTCCCAAAACCATCTGCTTATATACATTATTTACACAATGGGCCTTGCGTGATTGGCTACTTCAGGGCTACACCTGTGGGCCAATTATATTGTGGATTGACTTTTGCCTGCAGCCTGATTGGCTGCTCCTACAGGCCAATCAGGTAGCAGATTCATTTCTGCCAGCCGCCTGATTGGCTGCTCCAGCAGGCCAATCAGGTTGCGGATTCACTTCCACCTGGAGTTGGATTGGGTAGCTCCCACTGATTCTGAATCCTATTGTTCTAGGATTCAGCTCAGTACATAACAAACTGGTTTGGCTGTGGGTTCAAGACAGACTTGTTTTTTAAAACAAAATTAAAAAATTCCTTCCAGCAGCACCTTAGAGACCAACTAAGTTTGTCATAGGTATGAGCTTTCGTGCATGGTCTCTAAGGTGCTGCTGGAAGGAATTTTTTTATTTTGTTTCGACTACATCAGACCAACACGGCTACCTACTTGTGTTTTTTTTTAAGCCTTTATTTGGCGCAATGCAGAATTAACTTTAAGAAATACAAAATAAATCCATGCAACATTCATCTAAAAGTGGCTAGCCCCCACATGGGGACCCTTCAGGCACAGAGGCAGTATGCCCCTACAGAACAGATGCTGAGGACAAGCAGTGGGTAAAGTGTCAACCTTCCTTCTTTGCTCGTAAGCTTTCCAAATGCATCTGTCTAGTTGTTGTTTTGGAAATGGCATGCTTTTCCAAGTAGATGGAGCTTGATCTAGTTTCTAGCAAGGCAATGCTTATGATACCTTAGGAACACAGGTATACTCTGGCTCAGGCTGTTGGTCCATCTTGTTCAGTACTGCCAACACTGACTGGTAGTGGGTCTCCGGGGTTTCGGGCAGGGGACATTCCCAGCCTGACTTACAGATGCCAGAATTTGAACCCGGCACCTTCCGCATGCAAAGCAGATGCTTTCCCACTGAGCTACAGCTCTTCCCCAATACATTATTAGATAGATCCCCAATTATAGATGAGGTCAATGTGGCCTAACCCTGTTACGGGTGTGGGGAATCTTTGGCCCGCTGGATGTTGATGAACTACAGCTCCCATCAGCCCCAGCAAGCATGGCCAATGCCCTGGGATGATGGGAGTTGTAGTTCAGCAACACCCAGAGGGCCAAAGGTTCCCCTTAACCTGCCCTCCTGCATTTTAAAAGCACGGGTTCTCAAATCTAATTGCAGCTCCCTCCTTTGGCAGGTGAGAACCTCCTGGGTAGCAACACCATCCTGCGCCACCCGGCCTGGCTCACTGACCTCGATTCCCGACTGCGGAGCCAAGAGGAGGAGCTGACGCTGGTGAAGTCGGCATTGGCAGACGCATTGCGGAGGCTCAGCTTCTATGACCAGCAGATCCCTCTGCTCAGGCAACAACTGCTTGAAGGTGAGGGTGTCAAGAGTTCCAGTAGATGGGCAGCTATCTATTTGTTTGTTTGTTTTATAAAAATGTATACAACGCTTGATTGTTTTTTTTAAAAAAGGAAAGACCCTCTAAGCAGATGGTAGCTTTTAATCGGAAGAAAGGTGCATACAGGTGAAACTCGGAAAATTAGAATATCATTGAAAAGTGCATTTATTTCAGTAACGCAACTTAAAAGGTGAAACCAATATACAGTATGAGATAGTTGCATGACATGCAAAGCAAGATATGTCAAGCCTTTATTTGTTGTAAATCTAATTATTTGTTGTTAGGCGGGTCAATTATAAATGGAATTAATGAAATGTAATAGTGATGTTAATTTTTGTTTATTTTTGTATTATTGTAACTATTTATTTTATTACTGTGGAATTTCCAAAAGAAAGCATTTGTAAAAATTGAAAGAAAAATAAAAAATAATAAGTTGCATTACTGAAATAAATGCACTTTTTGATGATATTCTAATTTTCCGAGTTTCACCTGTATATACAGGTGAGGGGAGGTGAACCTTCCTAACTGTACCTCCCTGTTAGGCACACAAAATAATTCCCTTCACCTCAGGTCAGACACCAGAAGTGAGCCATGGAGAGTGACAAGTGCCCAGGATAATGGAGAAAAATGCCTGGGGGTGAGCAGGGGGATAAAGTGGAGGTGGAAATCCCTGTTTCATGTGAAAATCAGCCCCCATCCTCACATGGCAGGTTGCTTACAGCCATCAGATTGCTTCATGGGAATGGTTGCTTTAATTCAAATTCCTTTTTCACTGCAGCAAATTCCGGTCTGTCAGATGCCAAAGATCCTGCACTCCTTCCACAAGACAACGGTGCCTTCTGGAGCCTGCCTGCTGCTTTCTCCAATGATTCTTTCAGGTACAGTACTTGCCAAGGGATCTTTGAGAGGCCCCAGCAAAGACTGTGCTCTGCAGCTCACTCCCAAACCATGGAGGCTGGTCTGCTAGGGAGAATGGAGCCCTGGCCCACCAACCTGCCAGCCCTCAGCCAGCTCCCACCTGCCTGCCATCTTATAGATAACCAGTCTAGGAAGGTGGCCCTGCCTGTTTCCTCCTCCTCAGTCTCAGTGTTACTCATTGTATAACTCGGCAGGAAGGAGGATTAGTTGGCTCCACCTGCCATTGGCTCTAGCTCTGCGTACTGCACCTGAGAGTGTTGAAATAAAAGGAGAGGAAGTGCTGTATAATGGTTAACTAAGTGTGGTGGAGTGAGTGAATGAATGAATGTTTATTATTATGACTAATAGTAAAACCAGAATTTCAGCATTATTTTTTCATTAAAATTAAAACGGACAAAGTGGAATTTAACGATCAATATAGCAATCAAATAGATTTAAAATATGTATCCAAGGAAATATAAACTCAATGATTAAAAAAAAAAAGCCAGAAGAATTTGACTGTGAGCTGTGTCAATTTATGATTGTTTGTGGAACTGTGTGGTGGAGTAGCTAACTCCTCACCCACAATAATACCGGTACAACCACCAGACTTAACATAGACACTGGTACCAGCGCCTGCAATAAACCCAGATGCCAACTTTGCTGCCACATACACCTGGACAACACCATTACTGGCCCCATCAACATCAAACATACCATCTCAGGACTATTTAATTGTTCATCTTCTAACATTGTGTATGTCAATATATAAGGGTCTGATGACTTCTATATATAAGGGTCTGGTGACTTCTGTTTCAGTGTATCTAAAGAAGTGTGCATGCACACAAAAGCTCATACCAGTGACAAACTTAGTTGATCTCTAAGGTGCTACTGGAAGGATTTTTATTATTAAATAACAATAACAACTACTACTACTTCTGTTTGAGGGAAATTCTATTGTTTTCTCAGCATCTCAAATTGCGGAATTTAGTCACAGGGAATATAACACCACCACCCCACCACCCCAAAAAAACCAGAAGTGTTTTCTTGCACTTACTGCTCACTTTATTGATTTGTTATTACATTCATATCCCAACTTTCCTCCAAGGAACTCTCTTCCCCCCTCCCATTTTATTCTCACAAAAATTCCTTGAGGTTGGTTAGGCTCATAGCTGCCAAGTTTTCCCTTTTCTCACGAGGAAGCCTATTCAGCATAAGGGAATTTCCCTTAAAAAAGGGGAGAACTTGGCAGCTATGGTTAGGCTGAGAGGCAGGGACTGGTTCAAGGACACCCAGTGAAAGCTTCATGGCCAAGTCGGCATATCGGGGTTTGAATCCTGGTCTCCCAGGTCCTAGCCCAGCACCCTGGCCTAACCACTACACCGCCAGTGGCTCTGTTACTGCACAGTAATTGCATAATAACTCCATCATCTGGGAGGAAAGCTTGGCTTTCTGAAACACATCTGACATGTTGACTTTTTAAAGGGGTGTGTAGGGTATTTACAATGATGATTGAAACAAGCTGGCATCCCACAATTCACATTGTGTTTTGGTTTGCAGGTCCACTATTGCGCAGCAACCTGGAGGCTACAGGGAGTCAGTGCCTTCAGCTGAAAGGGCCCAGGGCTCACCAAGGGTCAGCGTTGGGACGCAAACAGAGGAGTCCTCCATGCTGGAGGCAAAGCAGAGCCAGTACCTAAGCAACAGGCATCTTAAGCAGACAGAGAGCTCGGTGGTCCAAGGACAGACAGACCAAGCCCCTTCCACCCTTGGACTGACAGGCTTCACAGAGGGCTTAGCCAGTGGAGGCCCTCTGGAGCCCGTTAAGAACTCCTTCGGGTTGCAGGCCGAGGGAGGAGGAGACCCAAGATTTGCTTTGGAGTTGCAAAATGTTCAGGGAAAGCAAAAGGTTCAGGAGGAACCCCAGGTTCGAGGCACTGGTTGCCACCTTCCTAGGACTTGCCCTCACGAAACTCAAGATGTCGGGGAGCCTGCCCCTGAAGACAGAGACAAAGTCTCCGGCGTGGGGCAGTCCCAACCCCCAGCTCAGTCGCTGGGTCACCTGCCAGCATCCCCTGAGCCTCCGTTGGAAGTGGGGAGCAGCAACAGCAGCAGCACCCCTGCCTCACCGGTCCCAGCTGTGCAGAGTTTGATGTCCAGCAAGAAGGAGCTGTGAGTTTGAAGGCTGAGGGAACTGGGCTGGATTCTTCTGGGAGAGAAACAGAAAGAGGGGCGAGTGTTTCAGAAGGTTTTCATTGCTCTGGATTTAGTCTTGTGGGTGTTTAAAAATAAAAAAAATCAGCAAAACTCCAGAGATCCAAGAGAAAAAAGGTTGTTTAAGACATGGAGCCTATCTGCCAGAGACCATAGCTTCCTATATGCATATGCCTGGGTTTAAGGCTGGGCGGAGATTGGTAGATTGGAGCAGAGAGCCAGGATTCCCAGGTTTTCTGTCTGATTCTGGGTGCAGGGCAAAACCCACCCATGGCTTGATATTATGTGAAGAGGCTGTGTGCTCCCTTTTCCCCTTGCATGATCTGATTCATTTAGTTGCCTCCTTTTGTATATGTTTGTATATGTTTTTATTCAATTAACAAATCCTGAAGAGTCTCTGCCAGTTTGTAGGCAGAGCAAAATGGACCAATGGTCTGACTTGATATGAGGTGGATTCCTATGTTCCAGATACCAGGGGTGACGGCAGTGCTATGTCTTTCTCCCTGAACTTCCTAGCTTGCTGTCCTCAGGTATGGCAGAGGATGTTGTCCCATTGCTGGTGTTGAAGATCCAGCTGCCTGTTTAGTTGGATTCAGTACATTGAACATATGTGAACATATGTTCCACCCCTGGCATGACCCACTTAGGGTCAGGATGTGATCGTCTGGCGGCTTCCTGCACACCTGTTGAAAACTGATTAACCTACTGGATGGATTTAGGACATTGGTTGGGAACATTTGTGGCCCAGTGGGACAGATCTTTACCTCTCCCCACCCCACAGGACAACTTTAGCAGGTGGGCGGGACCACCCACATGTCAACCATCTGACATCCTAAGTGACAGCAGGTGACAGACAGGTGGGTTGTCCCACCCACCTGCCAAAGTTGACCCACAGGGTTGGGGGGAAATGGCGACCATTCAGGATTGAACTTCCCATGCACCAGCTGATAACGTGGTTCTCTCCTGCTCTCCAGCCACATCTCTACCTGCTCCACGCCTGACAGCAGCTGGACGTGGTTGGGGGGAAAGCTTCCTCATAGGGGGAAAGCTTCCTCATGGGTATCATGAAGGAAACAACATGGGAGTCAGTTATTTATTTATTGCTCCACATTTCCTGTCAGAGGAGAGGAGAGTCGTTTGTAAGATTTTCTGCCTCAGATGGAAAAATCACGTGACCAACCATGGGTCTGGTGTATTTTGACACCTCAGGCAGCGAAATGTCTCAGGTCGGCCCTGTCTCTGGGTCACTTATTGTCCTGTGATTCACCCTTTCTCTCCCCCTCTACCTTTTTGAGCTTCTTTCCCTGCTTGCTCAGAGGAGCCCGCCCCTTTCTCTCTTGGCTGAATTGAAGGTTTGGTAAAAACCAAGCTCTATTTGCAGCTGTGGGCAGAGCGTTGCCCCCGCACCACAAGGCCAAAGGCAGCTTCTTCTTCTTTTTCTGGCTGTGAAGAGCTCTTCCTCATAAGAAAGAGCCTGTCTTCTGCTGCCACCACCACTTCTCTTTAGAAGAAGGGGGTGTCTAGAGATGCTCCTTCTCCGTGGCCTAAGCACCCTGGGGAGAAGCAAATCAGCCAATATCAGTGGGTGCAAAATAGACTCGCAACAAAGAGAAACAACTTCCGCTCTTGCAGGCAAAGGACAACAGGGGAGTTTTTGACTGCAGGATGCATCTCTGTTACTTATTTATTTTATTTAACGCAATTTCTATTCCACTGGATTGTAAGCAAACCTCTAAGTGGTCTACAAAAACAATGATTGAGTTGCATCCATAAGAATGTAAGAAGAGCCTGCCTGCTGGATCAGGCCAGAGGCCCATCTAGTCCAGCATCTTATTTGCACAGTGGCCAACCAGATGCCAAAGGGAAGCCCACAGACAGGACATGAGCACAAGGACAACGCTACAAACTTGTGATTCCCAGCAGATGGTGTTCAAAGCTCTACTAGCTCTGACAGTGGAGGCAGAACGACTGCACTCTAAGTAGACCCACTGAAATGAATGGACCTGACTTAGGTTTTGTCTATATCAATGGGCCTACCTGGAGCAGAGGCGCTTCCAGCTGACCTTTTTTATTGAGCATTCTTTCCTATTTGTTTGCAGGGAGATTAGACGACATTGGCGATTCGATGAACATTCCACTCTGATTTATTTGTGGGGAGCGCCAATCATGTTGCACGAAGGGATGTTTCATCCCACCCTTTCCAGTGCATTTTCCTGTGACTTTCCTTATTGCAAAAAGTCTGATCTTTCAGGGAAGTGAATTTGTTGTGCAAGAGCTCCAAGTCATTTCTATTTGCACATCCTGAATTTGCCTATATGTTCTTGAATCCCACCTGAAAGTACCAACAGTCTAGCTCTGTAGGACTAATGTTGGATACGACACTATAGTGCGGCACCTTACCTATTCCCCCTTTCTTTCTTTTCCAGACTGCGGAGAAACAGCTCCTCTGACAAACCCTCCAAAACCAAGCAGCGCCTCTCCAAGAAGGCAGCGTCCTCAGCCAACCTCTTCAACCACTCCAGCAGCTTTGAGAAGTGAGGCGCCCACATGCACATACCATGTATCACACTGATTCTTCTGTTGTAGGGACATGAGTGGCATTTGGTTGTATTTGCTCTGAGGGTGAGGGAGCATGCGCTCTGTGCATGTTCAAAAGCACAATGCCATCCCAAGGTTGCAATCTGGATTGTTTAGTTATTTGGAGATGCCCAGGGGCAGTCTGCAAAAAAAAAAAGAAAAGAAAAAGAAAAAATACACTACTAAAATATAACCTCAATATCTTAAAGGAGCGGGAGGGAAATACATTTTAAAATATTTGCCTGGTGCCAGAAATATAATCATGCTGCAGGTGGGCTTTTCTGGAGAGGGAATTCCACAACCACAGCACCCACACCAAAAGTACTCTGTCTTCCACTTCGGAATTTTTTTTGAGGGGGGGGGGAATTCGAATCAGTCCACATTTAAAGGCAAACCCATCTGATTTGCATTTTTCAAAACAAGGTATGATCCAAAACACCGTTATCTTTTGAAATTTGAATTTCTCCAGATTTTGCAATGTAGTTCTCCAGCCTGGTAATTTGTATAGAAATGCAGGATGTGTACATAGAAATGCATATATTAGTGAAAATAAAGTACAAAAAACCATTGTTTTATGGCAGGTATAGGCAAACTCAGCCCTCCAGTTGTTTTTGGCCTACAACTCCCATGATCCCTAGTTAACAGGACCAGTGGTCAGGGATGATTGGAATTGAAGTCCCAAAACATCTGGAGGGCCGAGTTTGCCTATGCCTGTATTACGGGGAATAGGTATTGGGAGATCTTTGCACTAAAATGCTGATGAGTTTGCAGGAAGATTTTAAAAAATGCAAATAGATGTGGAATTGTGGAAAAACAAATTTAAGATGGGGAAAAATGAGATGCTGAGAGAAATGGAAATGGACAGATTTGCACATTCCTGCTCTCTGTCTCTCTTGCTGGTTGCTGTCCACCTTACCTAGCTGCAGAGGCACCTGGAGGAGTATTATTGAAGATGACCTCTGGTGACTCTCGCTGCTCCCTATAAGCCAGGGATAGCCAACACGGTGCCCTCTGGGTGTTTTGGTTTCCAACTCACATCAGCCTGCATGGTCATTGATCGGGGATAATTGGGAGATGTAGTCCAAAATATCCAGAAAGCAGCATGTTGGCTAATCTGTTATCTACATCACACAAATACACATAAACATAGACACACACCATATATTGCCATGTGGGATTTGGTTATGTTTGCTCTGTGGGGAGTAATAGGGTATTGTGTGCATGCTCAGAGGTAGTGTTCTTCCCAGTGCTATTTTTCTAGAAAAAGGGGTGCTAGAACTCACCATGAACACTTCCCTTGTTCTCTTAGAATGGCAATGGCGCCTACCTGAGAGGTGCTGGAACTCAGTTCCGGCTGAAAAAAGCCCTGGTTATTCCACAGTTCATTTCCTTCTAAGTTACCTACCACACACATATACCCTGACCGGCCCCTTTAATGTTCTGTTTTCTCTTTGCAGCCGAACAAAGGATCCCTCCCTAAGTCCAGGTGAGCTCTCGAAGTCAAGGATGGTGAAGGGGACAATAAAGCTATTGGGTGGGTTGGAGTTGTAGTCCCAAACCTCTGGAGGGCACCAGGTTGCTGAAGGCTGCTCCAGGCAAAGATGCAGGTTCCTTCTTCTTTCCTACAAATGCCTAATCCTTCCTCCCTCTCCCTCTGCGTAGGGCCACTGAGCGCTCGACGGATGCATCAAGGTGAGGCTTCGGAAACGATTGCATTGGAGAGTTTGGGAAAAGAAAGCAGGCAGGAGTTTTTCTCCCTCCTTCTTAGCACCATAACTTGGGGACATCCTATGAAGCTGAAGGTTGGAAGGTTCAGAACAGACAAAACGAAGTCCTTCTTCACACAGCGCATATGGGAGTTTGTTCTGAAGTAGAGATGTTCACCAGATTGGATGACTTTAAAATACAATTAGGCAAAATCCAGAGGATAGGGCTATGAAGGCTATCTCTGTAGGAGGGGGTATGCTTCTAAGAACATATGAATAGCCCTGCATTCTGTTCTCATAGTGGCTACCAAGATAACTGTGGGAAACCCTCCAGCAGGACCCAAACACAAGAGGACTCTCCCTTCCTGTAGCTTCAAGCAACTGGTACCCAGAAGCATTACTACTATCATGGCTAGTGGTCACTAATGGCCTTTTCCTCCAACAATTTATGAATAGTGGTTTCTGGAAACTGCAGGAGGGGAGAGTGTTGCTGTGCTCAGGTCCTGCTTGCAGGCTTCCCATAGGGATATATAGCTGGCTACTGTGAGAATGGGATGTTAGACTGGACGGGTCACTGGCCTGATGCAGCAGGTTCTTCGTAATGGAAGACAGAACATCTGGTGGTGCTGGTGGTGGAGTTAGGCCACATCCACACCATACATTTAATGCACTCGTGACAGCACTTTAAACAGTAACAGCTTCCTCCAAAGAATCCTGGGAGCTGCAGTTTTCTTAGGGGTACCGAGATAGGTCTGGATAGAGAGGCCTGGGGGTGTGGATTGCATTTGACCCCCTAGGCCTGAGGTTCTCCATCCTTAAGATAGGAGCTTAGGCAAAGTTTTATCACTTGATTCTCCTGGTTGCATCAGGAGTCCTGAAAAGTGGGTGATGCTTGGTCGTTTGAGGGGCAGGACCTCCATACCAGAAGACATGCTGATTGACTTCTTGGGCCAAGGTGGGTTTGGCATTTGTTGTGCTCCAGCTGCTGATGCCCACCTGTTCCCTCCTTCTGTTTTTCTGTCCCTTTAGAAGGACGTTCCACAAAGATGTTCCTGCGTGGCCGCCCCATCACCATGTACATCCCTTCCGACTTCCTCAACTACGAGGAGCTGCGCATGGAGCTGCCAACCGAGAAGCTGAAGCTGGACTGGGTGTATCCTTTGAGGAAGGAGGAGACCTCATTCCTTCATCCGCCACCCGCCTGCTCCAGCCTTTCCTAAAGCACAGTAGCCACCACAGAATAACACTGTTTCCCCAACGAAACCCATTCAAGGAGGGGTAGCCAACCTGGTGCCCTTTGGGTGTTGTTGGACTCCATTTCCCATGAGCCTCAGCCAGCATCACCAATGATCAATGATGGGAGTTGTAGTTCACGATATCTGGAGGGCACCGGGCTGGCAAATGAGAAAATGAGAGACTGAGAAGAATAGACTGAGAGGAATAGAAATGGACAGATAACACTCATTCCCTTTTTCCCCCCTCACCCCCTTCTCTCTGTGTTATCTGTCTTACCCCACATGGGAGTGGCACCTGGAGAAGTGACTCTGAGGAGCACTGACTGTGCCCTATAAACCAAAGGTAGCCAACATGGCACCCTCCAGGTTTTTTGGACTCCATTTCCCATCAGCCCCAGCCAGCATGGCCAACGGTCAAGGATGATGGGAGTCATAGTCCACATTGTGTGCAGGACAGGAGGCTGGCTATCTCTGAATTAAAGCATGCAGATCTAGGGCATAGGAGGAGGATTATTATTTAAATTTACACTTAGATTCTACCTTCTCTGTTTTTTGTTTCTAGTTGACTAGGTTGAGGGAAAGAACTGCAGATCAGTGGTAGAAATCTGCTTTGCATGGAGAAGGTCCCAGGTTCGATCCTCAGCATCTCCAGGTAGAGCTGGAGGGAAAAACCTCCTGCCTGAAACCTTGGAAATCTGCTGCCAGTCAATGTAGACAACACTGAGCTATATAGACCAATAGTTTGATGGGATTAGGCAGCTTCCTATGTTTGTTTGTTTGTTTGTATTATTATTATTATTATTATTATTATTATTATTATTATTATTATTATTATCCCAGCCTTCCTCCAAGAAGCTCAGGGTGGCACACACAGATTTGACACTTTCATCCACACAACAACCCTGTAAGGTAGGTTGGGTTGAGAGTTAAGCAAACCAGTCCAAAGTCACCAATTGAGCTTTGCAACATGAGCAGGGACTAGCACCCAGTTCTTCCTGGTTTAAGTCCCACCATTTTGGACCCTGAAATAGTGGCCTCCCTCACAGGGGTGTTTTCACGAAAGATGTCAGAGTCATCGCTTGAGTCCCCAGTGACACAGAGAGCAGGCAGTTGTGGCTCCCTTGTCCTCCCCGTTTTGCATTTGTGTCGGTTATTTGCTCCTTGACGCCCGTCCCAGATATGGGTACCGGGGCCGCGACTGCCGCTCCAACCTCTACGTGTTGACATCAGGAGAGCTGGTCTACTTCATTGCCTGTGTGGTTGTGCTGTATCACGTGCAACATCGCACACAACGCCACTACCTGCGGCACACTGACTGCGTGCGCTGGTGAGTTGCGGGAGCCATTTCCCAGACCTGAGACCTACTCCAGTACTCCGGTGTATATTACCTATATGTACTCCCACAACACAGGGACAGGCACAGGAAACATATAGACAAATGGTTGTGCTCACTCTCCCATGATGCAAGAAATAGGCACTCCACTACAGGCACCTAGTCTCACCAGTGGCGGCTGGCATCCAATGGGACTGGCCAAAGCAAATGACAGGCAGAGGCAGAGCCAATGACAGGCAGAGCCAACCATCATCCTCCCTGGATCACTGAGACAGGAGGAGGAAGAAGAAGCCAACAGGCATGGCCCCCCCCCACTGGCCTGGTTGTAAGTAAGTAAGAAGGCAGGCAGGTGTGTGGGGCTTGGTGGCTGAGAGTAGGTGGGGCAGCACCCTGTTCACCATAATCATCCAGCAGAGGCAGATTTAGGGGAGTGTGACTGGTTTGCCTGCACTGGGTGCTGAACCAAGAGGGTGGTGCAGGGGGCACTGCAAAGATGAATTAGAACAAAAAGCAGGGGGGGGGAGAGAGATGCTGAATTTTGGCGTTGCACAGGGTGCAACTGAAATTTGAAAGCCCAAAGTCCACCGCTGCGTCCAGGATCCACTAAATCTCACTTACATGAAATGGAAGAAACTTAGTGAAAATTGTGAGTTCCTGTGCTTTGGTCCATGGGGGGTGGGGGTAGAGAATCTGATTGAGCAAAGCAGTTTTCACCTTCTCTGGAGCGAAGAGATTAGGTGACTTTGAGCTTGGGAGCAGATGATGGATTGGGCCTTTCCTCTTGTGAGTCTGTTCTTTCTTCAGCCTAGCAGTGCATCCTGACAAAGTCCGTGTTGCTTCGGGGCAGATGGCTGGTGTGGACAAGGATGGCAAGGTAAACCCCTAGAGCTGGGAGGGACCCAAGGCCGTGATTTCCCCCCTACATGGCTTATAAGCTTTTTGCCCAGAGATAAGATTAATTGACTGCAGTGGTGCCATCAGATTTCAGACTTCGGGGCAGAGAGGTTTGGGGCTCCACTCAGCGAAATGAGCCAGAGTTCTCCCAAACACAATAGGGCTGGTGGCCTTTCACATTTTGAAGTACTACAAAATGCTGTCCAAACCAGTGTTCTTCAACCTTGGCAGCCAGATGTTGCTGGACTACAACCCCCCACAATCCCTAGCAGGATTTATGGGATGATAGGAACTGTAGTTCAACAACTTGCTTTTAATAATAATAATAATTTATTCTTTATACCCCGCCCATCTGGCTGGGTTTCCCCAGCCACTCTGGGCGGTTTCCAACAGAAAAATAAAATAGAATAATCTATTAAACATTAAAAGCCTCCCTAAGCAGGGCTGCCTTCAGATGTCTTCTAAAAATCTGGTAGTTGTTTTTCTCTTTGACATCTGATGGGAGGGCATTCCACAGGGCAGGCGCCAGTACTGAGAAGGCCCTCTGCCTGGTTCCCTGCAACTTGGCTTCTCGCAATTAGGAAACCGCCAGAAGGCCCTCAGTGCTGGACCTCAGGGCAGAACGATGGGGGTGGAGACACTCCTTCAGGTATGCTGGACCGAGGCCATTTAGGGCTTTAAAGGTCAGCACCAACACTTTGAACTGTGCTCAGAAACGTACTGGGAGCCAATGTAGGTCTTTCAAGACCGGTGTTATGTGGTCTCGGCAGCACAAAAAATTCTTTGTGCTTTTAACTTGTTCTTAGCTTGTTATGATCTCATTGTTTGGTTTTACGTTTTTACATTTTTACATTGCTGTAAACTGCTGAGATACAGCTTTATGATACAGTGGTATGTGGTATATAAATATTTTTTGTAAACAAATAAACTTCTGGGGATGCAGGGTTGAAAAACATCTCTTCCTGCTTCCCAATCAGACCACGCTAAGTCCAGAATCTAAAATTACCTAACTGCCCTACTGCCTGGTTACACAGACATCAAAGATGGAGTTCAATAACCTATCAAAACAGAATGCACTTAAATGGCAAACTCTTCTATTGGTCTGGCTACTGACAGCAGGTGGAACCCATTAATAAAGTGTGTGTGCGTGCGCACAAATAAAAAACCAAGCAGGTGTGAGTTACTTGCAGAAAGGAGGATATTAATGTTATTAAAATATAACATATTAAAATTAATTACTCTGTGATAGATAGATAGTCCATTTGAATTAATATTCTGCTACTAGCAATGTGCTTTCTATATATAGTACTGGCTTGTTTTGATCTCCACCTCTTTTTGCTCTACCTCTTTACACAGGGAAGCTGACCTTTCTTATTTCTCTTCCCACTCTCCTTACAGCCTCTGCAACCCTCTGTTCACATCTGGGACTCGTCCAACCTTAGCACCCTGCTAGAAATTGGTCAGGGCAGCTTTGAGAGAGGAGTTGGTTCCCTTGCTTTCTCCACAGCTGTGAGTGTTAGAACTTCGCCATCCTATATGTTGGTTGGTTCAAGGAAAAAATAGGCATATAAAAAGGAGAATTTCTGGATGCCAAGATCCAAGTTTGGGGCAAGTACTCTTTGGTGAGAGGATCCCAAGAGAGGTTTAAAACCACAAAACATGCAGCAAATTGTGGAAATACAGACTGTTAGACCTTTAAAATATGTGCCCTTTAAAGTGAGTTCCAGAATGTCCCTTTAAAAGTTTATTTCCAAAATTTTACACTTCCATAAGCACAGGGGGAAAATCCCACACGTTTGGTAAATTAAAAATGGGTTTACTTATGAACGCTTCAGAGGTCAGGTTCATGTGTTTCAGAGCACAGACAGTAAAACGTAGCTTATTTACAAAATGGTGAAAGTTCCTAAATTATTAGTATAGGAACTCAAGACTGGCTTGTGAAAGCCATGTGGTCTGAGCTGGAGCCATCATTTCAAACCTCTTTATACTCTGGGCTTCTCAGGTAGACTAGGGGAGGACAATAGGCCTGATCACCTATTTCCTCCCAATGTAAGTTGACATAGCTAAGCCTGGCAGGACAACTTACTTCATGCATTAATTAGACTTAAGCATGTTGGTTATATGAGACTGGTTATCCCACACAAAATACTATTATACACTTATTCTCTTGAGCGCCGATCCTTATATATAATTTTCAAAATTACGTATATACCGTATTTTTCTGTGTATAACACGCCCCCATGTATAAGACGACACCTATTTTGGGGGACTACAAATTAAGAAAATTGGGGGGGGATTGCCCAGAGTTGTTGAGATTTTTGTGGGGGGGGGGTTGCCGAAAATCATTCACCCACCTGACCAACGCTGCCAGTCGCATGCATTGCCGAAAACAACAATTGTCTGCCCACTCACCGCCAGCAGCCACCAATCGCCTGCCCAATTGCCACAGCAGCAGACAATCAACAATTGTCACCAATCAACAATTGCCACCAATTGCCTGCCCAATTGCCACAGCCCTTGCCATAGCCACCAATCACCCGCACAATCGCCAATGACAATCTCCTGCTCGTGGCTGAAACCAATCGCCCATCTGCGCTATCCATGCATAAGATGACCCCCAATTTCAAACATTATTTTAGAGTAAAAAACCATCGTCTTATACACAGTAAACTATGGCATTCCACTTTTAAGTTTCATAAGTTAACGCCATAGGTCCCAGAGCAAGCAGTGAGCTAACTGCTTCACACCATAATGCAGGCGTCCCCAAACTGCGGCCCTCCAGAGGTTTTGGCCTACAACTCCCATGATCCCTAGCTAACAGGACCAGTGGTCAGGGATGATGGGGATTGTAGTCCAAAACATCTGGAGGGCCAAAGTTTGGGGATGCCTGCCATAATGGAACCTTGTGTTATGATCATAGGGTCCATCGTGTAAGATGCTGCTACCTACAATGGCTATGTTCTCCCTCCAATGAATGAAGCTCATGGACCACTGGTGGTCCCCAGATCACAGTAGGGCAACCCCTGTGGTAGAGCATCCCCTTGGCATGCAGAAGGTCCCAGGTTCAATCTCTGGCATCTCTAGTTAGGGCGGAGAAAGACTCTCTGCCTGAGACCTTTAGAGAGCTGCTGCCAATCAGTGTAGACAAGATTGAGCTAGGTGGACAGTGAACTAACTCTCTGTAAAGCAGCTCCCTGTGTTCCTATCTCCCTCCAGGATGAGGGGGCATACTTATGTGTGATAGACGAGTCCAACGAGCACATGCTCTCTGTCTGGGACTGTGCCCGTGGTACCAAGCAGGCTGAAATCAAAGTGAGTACTGTGGTGGTGGTTGTTGTTATTTGAACTTGTTTGTTGCCTGTTACACAAAAAGATCTCCAAGCAACTCACAACATTTTTAAAAAGCATAAAGGTAAGTAAAAACAACAACACATGGTAATAAGAACACATGCACACAAAAATACATTCAGTTCATAAAAAAATATATGCAGCCCCCAACAGCAGCAGTAGAAGGTTTGAGAGTCTGAGTAACAGCAAACAGCCTCATTGTGGTCCATTGGTGCTGAAAAGGTGTCAGCAAAGGCATCACTTTGGGCCTGACTGTGGAGAGCTTCCACAACTGGGGAGCCAAAAGACCCTCTCTCTTGTCTGTGTGGAGAGGCCTGGCTTTGCTGTCTCATCTGATTTGAATGCGGTGGGTGGAATTTGACTTTGCACTATTACGATTGTTACACCAGTGCAAGCATTTTTGTCAAAATGCAGCTTACCCCCCCTCCCACCAAAAAAGGATAATTAATAAGAAACAAAAGCATTAAAATAATTCTAATTGTATAAATAGCATAATTAAAAACACCATGAAAGCCCAGAAAAAGTGTTAGAGTTTTAGCTGGCATATGAGTCAGGGAAACATGCACCCCAGCAAGGAGGTCATTCCACAGAGGCAGAGACACCACCCAAATAAAAAACAAAGTAAAAAAAAAATACTGTAGCAATAATTTGGGGGGTGGCTCCTCATAACATCATCATCTCCATCATAATAATAATAATCACCATTGTTATTATTATTATTATTAATTTACTGCTTAATGCCAAAATAAACTTCAAAGTGATTTAAAGGTAAAGGTAAAGGGGCCCCTGACCATTAGATGCAGTCGTGACCAACTTTGGGGTTGCGCTGCTCATCTCCTATTATTGGCCGAGGGAGCTGGCGTACAGCTTCCAGATCATGTGGCCAGCATGACAAAGCCGCTTCTGGCAAACCAGAGCAGCACACGGAAACGCCATTTACCTTCTTGCTGTACCTATTTATCTACTTGCACTTTGACGTGCTTTCGAACTGCTAGGTTGGCAGGAGCTGGGACCGAGCTATGGGAGCTCACCCCGTTGCAGGGATTTGAACCGCCGACCTTCTGATCGGCAAGCCCTAGGCTCTGTGGTTTAACCCACAAAGCTTAAAAGCCAGTTATAAAAATATAAACATCCCTAATTCAAAGTACACAATGAAACAATCCCACTAAAATAACAGCAATGCGAAAAGTGCCTTTTCTTCAGATCATTTCAGGAGTGCAGCAATAAGGCGATGATCTGCTTGTCTGGAGGTTTGATCTTCCCTACACACATAACTAAAGTTAAAAGGCGCTTTGGGAGACTTACAGCACTTTGAATAATTCTTGTGGGCATTTTTGGTGGTGCTGAGAGGCCACATCGCCTGATATCTTCTTCCTTCTACTCCCCACCCATGTCCTCCACCCATCCACCCGATCGCAATGCTCCTTGCAGAGTACCAATGAATCTGTCCTGACTGTGGAGTTCAACCCCCAAGACAGCAGCAACATAATCACCACTGGGAAATCTCATGTCTATTTCTGGACCTGGAGTGGAAACAGCCTAACAAAGAAGCAGGGGATCTTTGGGGTGAGGCAATGCTGGTGTGTGTGTGTGTGTGTGTGCATGCGTGGCGGAGGGGTCGTTGGTAAAGTTGGGGGCCTTAAATAATAGACAATAGGGAGGGAGAAGTGGGGAGGGAAGGCTTCTGAATGCCAGGCCTTAGATGGTCAACCCCAGTTCCTTCCTCGGTGAAAATATGAGTGCTAAATGTGGTGACAGAAAACACCCTGCACATGCTCAGATGCACCCTTTTTAGCTAGCTACGGTGCGTTTTTCAACCAGAGTTTTCCTCAACTGCCTTAAGCCCTGTCTTGATAACTTAATGGTCACATCCACACTATTTGTTTAATTCACATTTAAATCACATGGCTTCCCTCAAAGAATCCTGGGATCTGTCATCTGTTAAGGGTGCTGGGAATTGTAGCTCTGTGAGGGGCAAACTACAGTTTCCTGGATTCTCGGCCGGGGGAGGGGGAAGGCTGTGTGGTGTGGTTGTGACCAGTGTCTCTGCTGACATTTTATTCTGTCCCAATCGATGCTCACGACTCAAAAGTCTCTCATTGTTTCCATGCTTTGCCTGGCGTTAGTTGTTTGTCCAAGTTAATCTTTCTCTTTTCTTCTTCCCATGCAACTCCTCACACACATGCCCAGATTGCTATGCTATCATTTGCTAACTTCAGTGTTTTACCCTGGGCAGAATTGCAAGTGCAAGTTCCTGCTTGAGCAGCTGCTTCTTCCTCCTCCTCCTCTTCTTTTTCTTTTCAACAACCCAAAATCACAGTAGCAGTGCATTACGTTGTTGCCATATACAAATAAAAGGGGGGGGGAATAAATGGTAACAAACCAGTATAAAGCAAAGCCTACATATTTCTCAAACTGGCATGGACGGCAGGAGCAGACTTTGGTAATAGGGTGCCTTGAGCGAGGACAAAATTTGGCTCTGCCCTCCCTAAATATTTCTTATTTTCACAATAATGCCCTTTTTATTTTTTATTATTTTGTGCCCCCTCAGCTCGGCGCCCTGTGTTTGAGCCCACACTGCCTGCCCTAAACCCAGCACTGCAGACAGTGAATGTTTGGCATCTAAGTCCAAAGCATAAGAAATAAAATCACACCAGATGGCGTAGAAGCATTCTGGATCCTCCATCCCTTTGAAGACACAAAATTTATGTGTTTATTTCCCCCACCACAATAGCCAAACTCCTTCAGTTCTTGTACTGTACTACAAAGACAAATGGAGATTCCCGCCCCCCCCCCCTGAAATTTTCCATTACAGGGCTATTGAAATCCTGGCTGCAGCTTTCATCTGTGTTGAAAGTTATTTAGAACAACAAGCTTTCATGCTGTCATTCCACACATTCAGTAACGACCATTAATAGAGAAGCCTGAAGAGGCAATTTGATTATTTTAGATATTTCTTGATAAACTTCCTGCTGGAACTTAGAGTTACGGGAATGAACCTCGCCCAGTTCTGCCCAGCCATCTTTGTATCAGCATCTCCCCTTCCTGATCTTTCCAGAAATACAAGAAACCCAAGTTCATCCAGTGCTTTGTGTTCGACACCAACAGTGATGTGCTGACTGGAGACTCGGAGGGCAACATCCTGACTTGGGCCAGGGTGCCTGCTGACATCCGTACACTGGGCAAGGGGGCGAAAGGTATGTGAAGGTGAATGGTGATAGCAGACCATGGTCTGCTAGGGTGGTTCCTTGGGCATATGCTGATTTGCATGCAATTTGCATATGCTATGGGATGTGGACAGACACAGATTTAGAAACGATTACAGGGGACTCCCCACTTGCGCGCTATCAACTTGTGTGTATACTCATGGTGCCGGGAAATAATGGAGGGAGAGAGCTGGAGAGTCCTTGTAGCTTGCAAAGAGATGCTTCCTGGAGCCCGAAGAGAACTTCAGTTAGGGTGGAGAAGAGACTGCAGGCACAGTGGGGCTTTGTTTAGGCTTCTCGGCTTCCCCACCTAACAGCTGATACGTGAGGTAGTGCAGCAGTAGCCGCCACTTTTCCATGTGTCTTCCAGTCTCCAGCCAGCCCCAGAGCTCCAATTCCAGTTGTGGATAATTTGGTACAGTGGTACCTCGGTTGTCAAACCCAATCCGTTCCGGAAAACTGTTCGACTTCCAAAACGTTCGACAATCGAGGCTCAAAGGGCAGTCTGCAAAGTCAATGGAGAAAATGGGGGGGGGGAAACGCAGTGGAAGCTGTTCAACTTCCAAAAAGCATTTGAAAACCGAAGCATTTACTTCTGAGTTTTTGGCGTTCAACAACTGAAAGGTTCGGCTTCCGAGACGCTTGAAAACTGAGGTACCACTGAACAGCTTTTTAAAATCTGGAATGGAGAGTGAGCGGCCGAGCAGGCATTTAAAGGGTGTTTGGAGCATGCTTCCCAATTACGCGATTTTCACTTACGCGTGCAGGGCGCCAGAATGTAACCCCAGCATAAGTGGGGAGTCACTTGTACTATAAGTGAAACTCGGAAAATTAGAATATCGTCAAAAAGTGCATTTATTTCAGTAATGCAACTTTTTATTTTTTATTTTTCTTTTAATTTTTACAAATGCTTTCTTTTGGAAATTCCATAGTAATAAAATAAATAGTACAAAAATAAACATCGCTATTACATTTCATTAATTACATTCCCTTTATAATTGACCCACCCAATGACAAATAATTACAATTACAACAAACAAAGGCTTGACATATCTTGCTTTGCATGTCATGCATCTATCTCATATATTGGTTTCACCTTTTAAGTTGCATTACTGAAATAAATGCACTTTTCGATGATACAGTAATACCTCGGGTTACGAACGCGATCCGTTCCGGATCGCAGTTCGTAACCCGAATAGTTCGCAACCCGAGCGCGATGGGCGCCGCCATTTTGCGCATGCGCAAAGCGCGATTTTCGCGATTTTCACACTTTGCGCATGCGCAAATCGCGCGATCGCGCGCGCGCGGCTTATGCACGCGCGCGCGGCGAAAACACTTCCGGGTTTGCGCAGTTCGTAACCCGAACTGTTCGCAAACCGAGGTGGTCGTAACCCGAGGTACGACTGTACTCTAATTTTCCAAGTTTCACCTGTATACTATAAATAGATATACAATGGAGAGGCGAACAAGATAGACCAATGGTCTGACTGTACAATAGGGCACCTTCCTATGTTCCTATGGAGAGGCATGCCAACAGAGAATCTGGCACCAATCCCCGTGTCACGTCACCGAAAAGCAATACAAAACTCAACCAGGGTTTGACACAGGTGTGTTTTTACTTCTCTCTTTACAGAGACATACCAGATCAGCAAGCAAACGCGAGCCCACGAAGGCAGCATCTTCTCTCTTTGCCTGTGCCGCGATGGCTCGGTGCTCAGTGGCGGCGGCAAGGACCGGCGCCTAGTCCGGTGGAGCCCCAGCCTCTCCCTGCTGCAGGAGGTGGAGGTAAGAGAGGTGACTGGATCTGCACAGCAGGTCTTGGAGATTACTTGGCATATGCTAATAACCACCATATCCTTTAGCTTAGGGGGTGGCTAACCTCATGTGGCCAGGAGGCCACATTCACCCTTGGCCTACTCTTTGGGGGCTGCGTGCCAGAGGTGGCTAAAAGTGGGCGTGGCCACCTCACACATTTGCACTCGCAGTCTGAGGTACACTCACCCACAGACACAGACACAGACACACACACAAAGTATCCTTTCTGATAGATCTGATGATTAAAAAAGAAGCCGTTTGCATCCGCATCAAAGCAATGAGGTCTTTTCACCCTGGCCCTGAGTCTACTTCAAACATTCTCCCACCTTTTTGCCCCAGCCACCAGAATCAGTAGGGTCTTGGGGGGTGGGTTTTTCTTTTACTAAAATACGCTTGGGGATCTGGGGTTAGCCTCTTAACTGCTTTTGCCCCTCAGTGTAGGTTTGCGCCCGGAGGGAGGATACACCTTATGGTTAAGGCTTGTTGCTCAATTAAAGAAAAATTTACTGATTTAATCATATGAATTTTAAAAATCTCATCAGATGGTTCCCTCTGGTTTTGTTTGACACACTTCGATCCCATCCCTGATGGAGAACAGTGAGTTGCTATAAATCAGGCTTCCTCAACCTCAACCCTCCAGATATTTTGGGACTACAATTCCCATCATTCCTGACCAATGGTCCTGCTAGCTAGGGATCATGGGAGTTGTAGGCCAAAAACATCTGGAGGGCTGAGGTTGAGGAAGCCTGCTACAAATCCTTAAAAATAACAAAAGGCAATAAGGCAAAGTAACTTGAAGCGTTGAATTTCCACATGGGCATGTGGCCCTCGGAAGGTTGCTCAGAAGGAAATGCAGCCCTCAGGCTGAAAAAGGGTTTTAATCCATCCTTGGATAAATTCATCAAACTTTACACACAGACCAGCTTTATAATGCCTGCTTCTTCTTTTACAATCAGATTCCAGAGCAGTTTGGTGCCGTCCGCACCATCGCCGAGGGTGACAGAGGGGAGCTGCTGGTAGGGACCACACGCAATGCCCTGCTACGGGGGAGCTTGGCGGAGGGCTTCCGGCCCATCATCCAGGTAAAGGGGTGGGTCTGGTCTGGTCGCAGGGCCTCCTCTTCAGCCGCTCCTTCCTTCTCCAGCTGCTTCTCAATGCTCTTCCTTTGCAGGGGCACACGGACGAACTGTGGGGGCTGGGCACTCACCCTTCGCGGGACCTTTTTGTCACTTGCGCCCATGACAGGCAGCTCTGCATGTGGGATAGTGGGGAGCACGCGCTGGCTTGGAGCACCACGCTGGAGGTAACTGGACCTGGGAGGGGAGGAACGTGTGGCATGGCCCAGGGGTGTCGGCGATGCCATTGATGTGGTACCGTTCCATGGAATGGGCCAGTGGACAAAGTTTCCTGAGATCAGTTTGGATGGCTTTAAAAAGAGGATTAGACAAATCCATGGAGGGCAAGGCTATTGACAGTAGCTTAGCCATGTTGTCTTATGTTTTCCCTATCGGAGGCATTATGTCAGTTACTGGGAATCACAGGTAGGCAGAGTGCTGTTGTGCTCATGTCCAGCTTGCAGGCATCTGGGTCGACCAGAAGTGTTGTTTCTGCATGATCATCCTACACAAAGCAGACGCAAAACACATGAAAGAAGCGAATTCTTGTCCTGTTGGAAATTTCATTCAGCAAATAAATCCCCCCCCCCTGGCTTCTAAGATTTCAATAGCCATTGGCTAACATGCTTTGGGACTGTAAGGGTTAGAAACTGAAATTTTTTAAAAAAATACAATGAAAACTGTACATAAGAACTTACTTTATTTACTCGAATCTAACACTCACCTTTTTGGGCCAAATTACGTTGCAAAAATTAAGATGCACCTTAGATTCAATGGCACATTTACATTCGCCAGCAAATACAGTTTTTTGGTTTCAAGGTTCTGAAAATTGAGATGATTTGACGGCACATTAGACTTGAGTAAATACAGTCAGATGAACATGCTGGATCAGGCCAATGGCCTATCCAGTCCAGTAGCCTGTTCTTCCAGTGGCTGACGAAATGCCTCTGGAAAGCCTATGAACAGGATGTTAGTGCAACAGCATTCTGCCCCCACTTGTGATTCCCAGACGTTGGTCTTCAGAGGCATAATTTTCCCAGCAGAGGGGAAATATAGCTGACATGGCTAATATCCACTGATAGCCTTATCCTCCAGGAGTTTGTCTAATCCTCTTTCATAGCCTCTTTCCACCTGACTGGGGCAGTTCTGTGCTTTGAACACACTGAATGAATAGCACCGTATCCACTTAGCCACCCTATGTCATGATAGTATTTACAGTAAATCTCATGTCATTCCTCTTTCTCTCTTCTCTAGGAGACAGGGCTCTGTGCTGACTTCCATCCCAGTGGGAAAGTGGTCACAGTGGGGTTCAGCTCTGGACGGTAACTACTTGTTCCACCCCACCCTCCCCTCAACTTTTGCATGCTTGGGAAGGGCAACCCTGCATCGTTAGTAAGGGTTGCCAATTTATTTTCTGGCCTTGAGAACACCTGTGTGAAAAGCAGAAAATCAACAGGTTAAACTCCCTCTGGCCAGAATGCAGTTAGTGGGGGAGCTTTGTCCTGTTAAATTTCAGCTTTCTGTGCACCTACACGCCGGAAAAGAAGTGCGCCTTTTGGTGTGGCCACTGGCTGCTGAGAGAATCTCTTGTTTTCTCCCTCCAACAGATGGGTGGTGCTGGACACGGAGACGCAACAAGTGTTGTCAGGCTACATAGATGGGAACGAGCAGCTCTCAGTAGTGCGCTATTCGCCAGGTTAGGCCGTTGCTTCCTTTTTCACCGGTTACTAAGTTTCCACATAGGAAGCTGCCTCATATTGAGTCAGACCTTTGGTCCATCTAGCTCAGCTGCATTTGCACGAACTGGCAGTAGCTTTCCAGGGTTTCAGACATCTGAATGCAGCCCTGTTTTGGGAAGATTTAATGTTTGATGTTTTGTTCCTTTACCTTTTGTTGGAAGTCGCTCAGGGTGGCTGGGGTAACCCAGTCAGATGGATGGGGTATAAGAAATAACATCATCATCATCATCATTATTATTATTATTATTATTATTATTATTATTATTATTATTATTACCAGCTCTACCTGGAGATGCCAGGGATTCAATCTGGGACCTTCTGTATGTAAGGCAGATGCCATACCACTGAGCAAAGATTCCTCCCTTAAAAATGAAGGAAGATTCCAGTCCTCATGGTTCTAGCTGGACAGCTGCTTTAAATAAGAACATAGGAAGCTGTCTCATCTCAAGTCAGATCACTGGGTCCATCTAGCTTTGTATTGTATATACTGACTAGCAGCAGCTCTTCAGGGTTTCAGACAGGGGACCTTTCCCAGCCATCGTTGGAGATGCCAGGGATTGAATCTGGGACCATTCTGCATGCAAAGCAGATGCTCTACCACAGAGCCTTTGCCCCCACCCCAGCCTTTCCTGTTGGGGAATTTGTTTCTCTGTCCTCCCCCCCGCCTCTAACTTTGCTTTTACCTTCTTTGGCAGATGGGGAGTTCTTGGCCATTGGCTCCCACGACAATTTCATTTATATCTACAGCGTAGAGGACAGTGGGCATAAATACACCCGCTTTGGCCGCTGCACGGTGAGCATATTATTGATTGGTTCGTTGGTAAGCAAAACCAGACCAGATGCTTGCTAATCTGCACACTTTCTCTCCCTGCACTCCAGGGACACTCCAGTTTCATCACACATCTGGACTGGTCCAAGGATGGGAAATTCATCATGTCCAATTCTGGGGACTATGAAATCCTGTACTGTAAGTTCCATGTCTGAGCAGGAGGGGGAAGGAAGCTACATGTTTGCTCAAGGTGAAAACCCTGAGATCCAAATCACAAACCTCTAAAAAAAAAAACTTCTTCCCTGAAGTGCATTGTGTGGTAATTCCTTTAGCTACCAAGGTGTGGAGCTGCTGTTTTATTTCTGCAGTAAGGGCCATTGGTTAGGGAAAGAGAAATTTGGGAGAAGTCCCTGAAGTGGCAGAGAAAGGAAGGTCCTGAGCCTTTGGTTAATTCTGAGACCTGGTAGTTGTTCCCATGTGGTGATCTGGTCTCTGTTCGCTTCCAGACCACCTGTTTATCAAGCATTCACTGTGATTAGTTTGTGTGGAGCTTAGATGACACCATATATTTAAAGGACATCCAACATATATTTAAAGTACATGAGCCCCCCCCCACCTCAAGAATTCTGGGAACTGTTGCTCATTAAGAGTTCTGGGAGTTGTAGCTCTGTGAAGGGGAAAACTTTAGTTCCCATTATTATTTAGGGGAAGAAGGCTGATTGCCAAAGAATTGATGCTTTTGAATTATGGTGCTGGAGGAGACTCTTGAGAGTCCCATGGACTGCAAGAAGATCAAACCTATCCATTCTTAAGGAAATCAGCCCTGAATGCTCACTGGAAGGACAGATCCTGAAGCGGAGGCTCCAATACTTTGGCCACCTCATGAGAAGAGAAGACTCCCTGGAAAAGACCCTGATGTTGGGAAAGATTGAGGGCACAAGGAGAAGGGGACGACAGAGGATGAGATGGTTGGACAGTGTTCTCGAAGCTACCAACATGATTCTGACCAAACTGCGGGAGGCAGCGGAAGACAGGAGTGCCTGGCGTGCTCTGGTCCATGGGGTCACGAAGAGTCGGACACAACTAAACAACAACAATGTGTACTTTCAGTGTGTAGTGTTGAACTGCCCAAAGTGTTATCCCACATTTTCTAGTGCATTTCCTCATCCCTTATAGCAAAAGTCTGGCTTTCTTCGGGGGGGGGGGGAGCAGGCAGGTTTGGTGCACAGGTCTATCATTTGGCTTTAATTGTGCAACCTGAAAACGCCAGTATGTGCCTGAATTGTTGTTGCCATCTGTCTGTCTCAGGAGTGCACTTCTGAGGGTGAAGTCATACGGCTGCTGCATTAGCAGCACCAGAGTGACCTCCCCAGGATGCAAATATGGCCAGTGTCTATGGAGGTCCTGGGTTGCCCAGAAGACAATAACCCCTCTCGGCCTGTGACTGAATTGTACCGGAAAATATCAAGATCCTAGGAGTGCTCTCTCTCTGGGCAATAGTCAGGTATCCTCTACAAAATTAACCCTTACTTTTGCATGTCTGGTTCTCAGGGGATGTTGCTGGAGGTTGCAAGCTGCTGAGGAACCGCTTTGAGAACAAGGACCGCGAATGGGCCTCGTATACCTGTGTGCTGGGCTTTCATGTTTTTGGTAAGTTTGGAGGCGAGATAAGAAAGACAAGCCTACTCCACTGGTTTTGTTGGGAAGCTAACCTGCTGGGTTCTATGTGCTAACCTAGCACATGGGAGGGGGAGAGAGAACATAGTTAGGCTATTGGCCCATCTCATTACTGTGTACTCTGACTGGCAGCAGCTGTCCTGGGTTTCAGGCAGGGAACTTCCCCAACTGTACCTGGTGATGCTGGGGATTGATCCTGGGACCATCTACATGCTCTCTGCCACAGAGTTACATCCCCTCCCTGTAAGATTCTGACCTGGATTTCATCTTGTTCTCCATAGTACTCATCACATCTCACTTCCCCCTCTTTCTTTCCATCCGCTCACAGGGGTGTGGCCTGACGGATCGGATGGCACCGACATCAATGCACTTTGCCGTTCCCACAACGAGCGGGTAGTAGCTGTTGCAGATGATTTCTGCAAGGTGCACCTCTTCCAGTACCCTTGCGCCAAGCCCAAGGTAGAATGGAGTTGACTTGAGGTGGGGTGGGAGAAGAGGTTGCTCACAGGCAAGGATTAATTGAGCTCTGAACTGGGCTAGGCTGGGGATAAGGACATGAGTTCTGTCTTCTGACCACCATTCTAGGCTTGGGTTGATTTCCTTGACTTCAGAGGTACCGCCCTGTACTTTCAAACTTATCCCACACTGCCGGCTGGATCCTGGTGACTCTAGGCTCTCCCAACCTAATCCAGTCTCTTATGGATCATAGGCAAGGCTACTTTCGCCACATTCCTGCATCTGTGCCACTCAGCTAACCTTTAAGGGTATTTCTAGGTCAAAAGGTGCTAGCTGTTGTTGGACTTCAACTCCCATCATCCCTTACCATTGCCTGCGCTGGCTAGGGCTGATGGGAGTTGCAGTCCAACAACAAAATCTGGAGGGCACCACATTGGCTTTCCTGTTCCCAGACACCCCCTTGACGATGGCACCTTTTCAAAACATTTACCCACCTTTTCTTCTTTTCCACAGGCACCAAGTCACGTCTATGGGGGCCATGGGAGCCACGTCACCAATGTGCGTTTCACGCACAACGATAGTCACCTTATCTCCATGGGGGGCAAGGACACCAGCATCTTCCAGTGGCGAGTGGTGGGCGGCAGCCTTGCCCGCAGCCAATCCCTCTCTTCTGCCTCAGTCTCCTCCCAGGATGCTGGGGTCAGCACCTGAAGCCAGCGGGAGAGGAAGAAGCAAAATCTCATACCCCAGTATGGTGACTAAGCCTTTGCAAGAGAGGATGATGGGGCTGACCTCCCATCCCCGTGACTCGTTCTTGTGGACTGAGTGCTCAGGTTGATGGATCCATGGGAAGGCGGGAGTCTCTTCTCCCTGCCAACTTAAATTTCCTTTGGCTAACAATGTGATTTGCTTTATTAACATAAGGGTGGGATCAGCCAGGATGACTAGCAATCCTAGGCTCAGGAGAACTGGCACCGTGAAGGAAAATGTCTAGCCTGTTGTGTGTGAGAAGGCAGAGAGACCTGTTCCTTGTCTCTCAAACAGGAGGGGGTTTTTTTTGAGAGAGAGAAGGACTTATTGTGAGTGGCGAGGGGACAGGGGTGTAAATTTGGGGAACTCTCTGGAGAATGCTCCCTTTGAACCTCAGTGATGTTCCCCTTTCAAGCCTGAAAGACGCTGGATTCTGTTAAGTCCAGAGAAGATGGGTAAATGTCTCCATCTACACACCCCTCCCCTTACTGCCATCCTTCTGTACTTCGTTTACATTCCTAGTGATTCTGGCAGGGGCTGGATCTGATGTGTAAATAGCAAGCGCAAAGAAAGGCCTTAACACTGTGAGAAACGCAGAGAAATAAACCTTTGCATCCAGAGTTCTGCTGTTCCATATCTTTTTTTCACCCTGGACATGGTGGAGGGGGGCGCAAAGACAAGGACTGCAGCAGGAATTTGTTGCCTAGTTGGTAACCCTGGTTACCCAACAACACCAGTGTGTGTTGGGACATATTTTTATAGGAGAGGGAGTGAGGGGAAAAAACTCAGCTTCAGTGCTAAGTTTTGAAATCTACATGTAGTCAAACAATGACCATATGCCCCGTAAGTGGCAACTGTAACAGAAGCCTGGGCCCAATTCAATGTATGTGAAGTAGAGAGGGGCAGGAAATGTTTCCTTTGCTTTAAAAAGTATTGTTTCTGTGTGTGCACATGGTTCGGTTGTTTCTGAAACAGACGGGGAAGATGCCAGTAGGCTATTGCTTATTATTTTTGCACTTTCCCAATCTCTGAGCGGTGCGAGATTCCAGGGTTTCCAAGTACGCTTTATCCAGGGTCCATGTATCCTTTTGGAAATGAGGCACAGTGGAGACTGTGGTGTTTTAATGACAGATGATTTATTTACACATACAGTATATACAGCTTGAGCCTACGATGGAGGGGTTCACAGCATTTACACGCCAATAGGGTCTCGCTTATCCCATAGATACAGCCCTGGATTCAAACAGCCACCAGCCATCTACCTGCTACTTTGCTTCTTGATTACATCACTTTTCACACCAACCTCTCGAACCTAAGATCTGGCTTTATCTTTTAATTAACCCTGAGTTGAGATTTACCATCTCATACCAAGTTCCTTTGGTCCTTTGTAGTCTCCTTACTTGTTTTGTTTTGAAATCTAAGAGGTAAATGGAGCAAGTATCTCCTAGCACCTATTTAGCAGCCCTAAGTTCTTTTGTATAACAGGTGGCATATGAATATGCAATAAGCCTGCAATTTGTGTGCATGTAACTTGTGTACACTCAGCTTCACACACTTGGAAATTAAAAATAAATAAAAGGGGGTAGAAAGGGGTCCAGGAAAAAAAGACTTTGGCAATGCCACCCACCACTGCACTCAATGTGTTTTGACTATATGCATTTTTGGCTTTAGGCATGATCCCCAGAATATAACCCCTATGTTAAGTCTAGGGCTTACTGTACTTCACATTTGTAAAATAGTCGGTCCTACCTCACAGGGTTGTTGTGAGAATAGAAAATCACTGGGCCCTAAAGGCATGGTGGGCTTATAAGTTTCCAGCAACAAATAAAGAGGGAGCAGATAGGACTGTGCTCAACATACATTTAAAGTGCATCCGGTCCCCTCCTAAAGAAACCTGAGGACTGTAGTTTATTCCTAACAGAGCTGCAAGTCCTAGCAGGCTTACTAAACTACAGTTCCTACTTTTTTTGTGGAGGGGAGAGAACTCTGCCTCAATGGGAGTGCCTGATCACCTCATCTGTCTCCTGAGAAATCTCTATGTGGGACAAGAAGTTACAGTTAGAACTGGATATGGAATAACTGATTGTTTCAAAATATGGAAAGGAGTACGACAAGGCTGTATATTGTCTCCCTGCTTATTTAACTTATATACAGAATTCATCATGTGAAAGGCTGGACTGGATGAATCCCAAGCCGGAATTAAGATTGCCGGAAGAAATATCAACAGCTTCAGATATGCTGATGACACAACCTTGATGGCAGAAAGTGAGGAGGAATTAAAGAACATTTTAATAAGGGTGAAAGAGGAGAGTGCAAAATATGGTCTGAAGCTCAACATCAAAAAAACTAAGATCATGGCCACTGGTCCCATCCCATCACCTCCTGGCAAATAGTAGGGGAAGAAATGGAGGCAGTGAGAGATTTTACTTTCTTGGGTTCCATGATCACTGCAGATGGTGACTGCAGTCACAAAATTAAAAGACGCCTGCTTCTTGGGAGAAAGCAATTACAAACCTAGACAGCATCTTAAAAAGCAGAGACATTACCTTGCCGACAAAGGTCCGTATAGTTAAAGCTATGGTTTTCCCAGTAGTGATGTACGGAAGTGAGAGCTGAACCATAAAAAAGGCTGATTGCCAAAGGATTAATGCTTTTGAATTATGGTGCTGGAGGAGACTCTCGAGAGTCCCATGGACTGCAAGAAGATTAAACCTATCCATTCTGAAGGAAATCAGCCCTGAGTGCTCACTGGAAGGACAGATCCTGAAGCTGAGGCCCCATTACTTTGGCCACCTCATGAGAAGAGAAGACTCCCTGAAAAAGACCCTGATGTTGGGAAAGATGGAGGGCACAAGGAGAAGGGGACGACAGAGGACGAGATGGTTGGACAGTGTTCTCGAAGCTACCAACATGAGTCTGACCAAACTGTGGGAGACAGTGGAAGACAGGAGTGCCTGGCGTGCTCTGGTCCATGGGGTCGCGAAGAGTCGGACACAACTAAACGACTAAACAACAACAAATGGAGCCTACGGTTGGTTGTGGCATTATACTGCATATACTAGGGGCAATAAATAAAATGGATAAACTGACGTGGATGTAGGCACACTTTCGAGTTAGTCAGAACACTTCAGCATCCACCCAATAGGTTTCTTGCGTTCTGCGTAGCAAGAAGCGCCCGCACATTCCAGGAGGAGCAGAGGCGTTGAGGAAAGAGTTAATCTATTGACACCGAAAATGAAGACAGCCGAGCGTCGCGGCCTTGCGCCTAATTTGCGAATAGTGACGTAAAGACGCCAAGGAGCGTTCTGAACTCTTGCCACTAAAGAGCAGTCCAGACCCGTGCTCCCTCCCGCTTATGGGGGGGGGGAGGAGATTTGTTTTACGGAACTACCCGAAGCTATCCGGGAAAACACGAGTGGCCCTCGTCCATTTCCGGGTATGGTCAGCAGACGTCGCCCTCATTCATCCGTTGGTAGTATTGGGGGAGGGGGAAAACTGGCTGGGGAAATCCCCGTCTCTTTCCGACCTCTTTTCCGTAAAAGCCCGAGATGCTGTAAGGAAAGGCGTGTTCTTTCGACGAGCGAGAACCGGAAAAAGCCGAGGGTTTCCGAAGATTCCCGAGGGGCTTTCCGGAGGTTCCCGAAGGACTTGAGGCTTGGCCGGCGCCGGCGCTCGCTGCGTGAGAGGGAGACGACAACGGCGGCGGGAGGCGATGAAGAGCGCCCGGGCCCGGAGTTCCTGAGGGGGCCGCGGCGGGCCGGGCCGGGAGGAGTCGAAGCGCCCCACAGGCGTCATGGCGGCCAATATGTACCGGGTGGGCGGTAAGGAAGGAGAGGGGGGCGGGGGGAGAGGGCTTTTTATTTTTTTTGCCTGTGGGGGGAAAATGGGGGAGGGGCGAGACACGAGGGGAGGAGGGGTTGCTGGCTGGAGGGGGGAATGTGAGGGGAGAGGCAGGGAACGAAGGGGGAATTAATAGGTGAGGGGGCTAAAGGGGTTCAGCCTCAGGGGTTAAAGATAGAGGGCTGGTGGGGGTTGCATTGAGGAGTTGGGGGAGGGGAACTTGTCTCACCGAGGGGGGCTAAAAGGAGGGGGGGCTGGACCCAGGAAGTGGGACTAAGTTTATTTGTAATGTGAGGGGGGCCCTTAAAAAAAAAAACCCACCATGGGGAGTATGGTGGAGTTTTGTGTGTGTGTGTGTGTGTGTTTATAAAGTTAGTTGTGAGGGCTGGGTTGTGGATCAGGGGGGCTGCTGAGAGGAGCGAGGAGGCTGGCTGAACTACCTAGTTTGTGGGGTAAAAGGCTTTGAGGAAATAAGGGGGATGCAAAAGAAATGTGGGGTGTTTGGGTGTGTGTGAAAGGAATAAGGGTGGGGGGTTAGTTCCAAGCAGTGGGATGAAGACTTGAAGAGAGGTGGTTTGGTAAAGCAATAAGGGGTTAGTGAAGGAGCTTGGGGGGGTGGGCTGACTTTAAATTGGGGTGCTGTGGGGCAAAGGGTGTTCCCAAGGGGCAGGGAGGGGAGCCGGTGAATGAAATAGTTTGGGGTGGTTTGAGGTTTGTGAGGAATACATGAAGGCACTTGGGTCTAAACAAGTTTGGGATACTGGGGGCACTAAGAGGGTTTGTTCCAAATAGTGGGATAACGTTTGGAAATAGTTTGTTTTAAGGTAATTGAGTGGAGAGAGGGTTTTTTTTGGCGGGGGGGGGGGCTAATACTGGAAATGGTAAAATTAAGAAGTAGCAGTCATAGTGGTAGTGGTGGGGCTTAAAGTGCATGTGGAGCAGGGTGGTGAAAAATAGATATATGAAGGTTGGGGAATATTAAAGAGGTATAGGGAGAAAGGTGTTAAGAGGTCTACTGTAGTTTGAAGTAGCAGCACAAAGATTGGAACCCCAAGGCGTTTGTGTGAATGCACATGGATGTGTGCAAATTGGAGGGCAGTGTGAAAGAATAGGTTGGGGTACTGGGGATAAGATATGGGGCTGGGCAGTTGGGGGCATGAAGGAGTTGGTTGGAGGACTCTGCTAATTACTGTATGTGGTGGATGGGGCAGGCTTAAGAATTCAAAGCCTTTGGGAAAAGGTTTAACTTGAGGAGAGGTGGCGGTTTAAGAGTCTGGCCAACCCTTTTTTGAGTTTGGAATTTGGATGAAATAATTTGCGAGGGGGACACTAAAATTAAAGTATGGTGGGAAACATGATAATTTTCTCTCTCCCCTGCTAAACAGTTGGCTGCAGCAAGTGAGAAGAGGGTGAGCTGTTTTCAGTCTCAGATGTGGTGGTAGAGAAGTGAGGTTCACAGGATTGGGGTGGGTGGGTGAGACAAGACCAGACTGGTGGGAAATTGGGGGGGGGGTTAAGTATTGGTAGAAATGTCAAGATCTGGTTAGTTGTACAGGGAGGTGTGAGGAGGATGTGGTTGGTTCTGGGAGAGAGTGGGAGCGAAGAGACAGATGGGGAAGAGCATAATACACTCAAGGGCTGCACAACTTAGAAGTTGAGCAAAGGGTCTTGTTGGATTTCAGCTGGGGGTAGTTAGAAGTCCGGGCCTGTCAGACTGGGGGGCAGGGGGGCAAGGAGAGTGGTTTGTGCATGGAGTTAAGAACAGGATGCTAGAGAGTTGGTTTTAAGAGTCTGCGGTATGTGAGGTGCTGGAACCTCTGTAGTCAGAAGCAATATAGATGATGGGGGAAAGCATTGGAGAGAGCCATTTCTATGGTGCCTTGCTTACAGACCTCCAGGAGGCATCTGCTTGGGGTTTGTGATGCTGAACTAGGGTTGTAGTCAATGTTATTCCTACTCAGAGTAGACCTATTTCATTTAATAGCAGTGACTTAAGAAAGGTTCATTTATTTCATTGGGTTTGCTCTGCTTACAACTTAGCTGGAAACAACCCAGTGTGTTTCATCTTTGGTCAATTCAGAACACTCTACCAATATATTCTCCCCCCCCCCTTGCCATGATCAGTGCCTCCAGAATTCCCAGCGCCACAGGGCCATAGGTCAATGATAGAAGGCATAGCTTGCTTGTAGAAGGACCCAGGTTCAAAAGGTTCTGGTAGCAGGGCTTTTTTTCAGCTGGAGCTCAACTCTGGCACGTCTCAGGTGGGCGCCATTGCCATTCTAAGAGAACAAGGGAGAAGTTCATAGTGAACTTCATAGTACAAACACATGAGAGAGAGACAGAGAAACATGCTACTTGCAGTCTGATTAGATAATAAGGGGCTGGATGGGCATATGTTCAGTCGTCTCCCTGTCTTTTTTTCCCTTTCACCTTCAAGCTTCTCATTCTTGCATTTAAAACCTGCTGCCCTCATTCCCTCCTACTCTCCTGTTCACAAGCTGTTGGACCCCTTAGTCACCTCTTCCCACTCTTATCTATCTCTTTAAACACCCTGTGGCTCCCTTGGCCTGGAATATCCTTCCTCTCCCTGGTGACAATTCCCCTCTCTTCTAGGCCCCTTCTCTGAAGACTTAACTACTTCAGCCAAATGGTTGGCTGCCATCCACCCTTTGCTTGCCCTCCCATTGTTACCTGACTCTCTCTCCAAGCCAGACTCCCCCCCCCCCCACCGCCGCTTCTTAATTTCTCCACCACCTCCTGTTTAATGTGGGCTGAATCTGAGTCACTCATATATTGCTTATAGTGGCTAGTACTGGTAGGAAAACAAAGAACTTATTGGTAGTGGTGGAAATAGGCCTTGTGGAAGTGCAACAGGAAACCCAACCCTTTCTTACATGTCAGACAAACGACTGGTAACCACACCTGGATTGGGGCTTGGGGCTTGGCTACTCTGGAGACCATGGATGATAGTCTCTATATAGTGATATTGTGTGACTGGCTGGCCTTCTGCACGATGGCTTTCACCTTCAGCATTCCCATAGTGGTGATATTGGCTTGCTTTTATGTGATTGTCGTAAAGATTCAAATATGGTTGTGAAACACTTTAGACAGAAAGGTTTCTAGCCTTTCCCTGGCTTTAGCCACTGATAGGTATGATTTGCACCAAACAAAAAACAAACACCCTATAACTCTGTGTGGAGGCAGCCTGCCTTTTGTAGCGTGTAAGAAATATGCAGATCAGGGAAATTTGCATGTAGTGCTGCTGTTAATGATGGGAAGAAGCAGGGCACTGAAGCCTCATTCCCTAATCAGGGTTGGTGGACAATCCCTCCAAAAACTGCTGGATTACAAAAGCCAATACTGTACAGTGGTATCTTGGAACTCAGATGTAATCCATTCCGGAAGACGGTTCAACTTCTGAAACGTTTGAGTTCTGAGGAACGTTTGAAAACTGGACCACTTACTTCCAGGTTTTTGGTGTTCGGGTGCCGAAATGTTTGAGAATGGAGCCGTTTGAGTTCCATAGTACCACTGTAATTCTCAGTGACCAACAACATCATTTGAGAGCCAAAGGTTCCCAATCCCTGCCCTAACTTTAGAATAGATATGAGGAACCTTCAGTCCTCCTGATGTTGCTGTATTACAATGCCTATGAGCCCCAGCATCCATGACCAATGGCCAGGGATTATAGGAGCTGTACGGTAGTTCTGCAACATATGAAGGTCCAAAGTTTCACCACACCTCCATTAGAAAATTCTGGTTTCTGCAGCTTCAGTAGGCTTTTCCCCAGGACACCCAGTGCTTTCAGGTTCACCTTTTTAAAGGTTCAAATTCTGCTTGCTTTAAAAAGTGGGAAATGAAATATGCTTATGTTGAACTCTTCATCTTGCTGTCAAATTCCATGGGGGTACACACAGCATAACTGCAGAGAAGTGGGAGGTTCACAGCCCTGAGTGTGGGACTTCTGGTGGGATGGACAGAGGGTGCAGTGGAGGGTGGGGCTGAGCTGCAGGGTGGCAAGTCTTGAGGCTGGGCCAGAGGGGAGAAACACAGAATAGTCTTTGTCCTGGATAAAATGGGCTGGGCTGACCTAGATTAGATAAATCTTCATATTTTTCCTAAGGCACTTTGATGGATATAGTATTCCTATACAGTACGCAGTATGCGCTTGAGCAATGGCTACTAGCTATGGTGAATGAACAGAACCTCCATGTTCAAAGGCAGTATGCAAGGGAAGGTGACATGCTTAGAAACTTCCCAGAAGCATTCCTGTTGGCTGCTGTGGGAAATGGGATACTTTACGCACATGACCTTTGAAGTAATCCAGCCAGGCTTTTCATATATTCTTGAGGTGTATCTATGACAACACCTGTAGGTGTCAAGAGCATGGGCTGTAAATGTGGAAGTCTTTAGTTCAAATCTCAGCTCGGCCATGAACTTGCCAGGTTCTGTACAGCATTAAACAATCTCCCCAGCCTCTTGCCCTTATCTGTACAGCATAACAGGGATAATAGTCCTTCTGGCCTTTTTTACAGAGGAGCAATCAGGATCGCTCCAATCAAGGACAGACAGGAGGTGATTGAGACCTCCTGATCGATTTCTGGATGGTTTGCAGTAGCTCAGCAAGGGACTCTGACTCTTCATTATTTAACAAAACCAGCAACCAAAAAAGCTCCCCACCTTCCCTCAAACAGGCTTCTGAAATGAGTAAAGCCTGGGGAATAACCAGGAGCATATTTCCTGTGAAAGGACTTGCAGGAGGTCATTTCTTACAACTTCCAGGGCTGAGTATTACCAATGCCTCCTCCACTGTCAGTGCTTTGCACCTGTTTCTAATTGGTGGACTTTGAAGGTCTCATAAAAAAAAGCACAGGTTGCTTGCACAACTTGCCTTTGATGCACATTCAAAGCACATACCTCCAAAAAATAATAATCCTGTGAGTTGTTGTTTATCCCTTACAGAGCTACAATTCCCAGCACCCATAATAAATTACAGTTCTCAGAATGGGCTTTAAAGGTATGGTGTGTACACAGCCACAGTCCTGAAGTGTTCCTGCCTTGGAACATCCATGAAGCATTTAAAGCAGGGTTGGGGAACCTGTGGCCCTCCAGACTACAGTTCCTACGATCCCTGACCATAGGCCATGCTGGCTAGTGTTGATGAAAGGTGGAATCCAGCAATATCTGGAAGACCACAGAGCACCCTAGGAGGAAAAACCGTTAAACATCCACTTACATTGTTGTTTCAGGAGCTAGTGTCTCCTGAGAATATGTTCCTGCTTTCCAGCTGCTGCTGCTTCCACTCCCTCATTGCCTTTCGTTTTGCCCCTCTTACAGATTATGTCTACTTTGAGAATTCCTCTAGTAACCCCTACCTCGTCCGCCGCATTGAAGAGCTCAACAAGGTAATGACAGCGCTGGTTGCGGGAGGCAGAGAGATGGGGCGGGGGGAGGGGTGCTGGTCCAGCCTTGGGACTGCTGGACCTATTGTAGCCAAGGAAGCCAAGATATTTGGGAGCTGGGGGAATATGGGGGTGAAGTAGGAAGCTGTTGGGTGTGGTGAGGCACTTGAAAAGGATCCTGGTAGTCTCCATAACTCAGTAAGTTTTGTGTTCTCAGGCCTCTGGAGCTTTCTTCCACTTGAGGTTACATAGGCACCCTTCAGGTGCATGGCAAATACTTCCTTATTCCAATGGGCATTTTTTAGGTAGTGTTGATGTTCAGCTTTATGATGAGTTTTCATTCTCCGTGTTTACTTTTATGTACTTAGACTGGCTAATGATTAAGTGGTATAGAAATACCTTACATAAGAACAAGATCTTGAGGCCACTGTTGCCTGCCCACTAATAAACAGCGTTTGCCCCTCTGCTTCTACCCCTAGACGGCCAATGGCAATGTGGAGGCCAAAGTGGTCTGCCTGTTTCGACGGCGTGATATATCCAGTAGCCTCAACAGCCTAGCCGACAGCAATGCCCGTGAGTACTGGGGTCCCTGGTGTGCTTTGCATGTTCTTTGGAGCCAGTAGCTGTGGAGTATATTTGGGTTGGGGGCGAGATGTTGCACTGGGCCTGTTGGGCTGGGTAGTGCATGTGCCGTGTGTCTTTGGGAATGGGCCTTTGGCAGCCTCTCTGGTGACACCAGCCGTGCTGGAGGAGGTTGTGGGGGAGGGGAGAGGCACAGAGGTGGATAGGGAGCTGTTGCCCTCAGGCTGGAGCAAGAGGAGGAGGGAATCCAGCTAGGAAGAGAAAACAGGAAGGGAGTGTGTGAAAGGCTGCCCTACCCTCTTTCCCAGAGCAGTTGCTTCTGAGAGCCCTGGGAAGCTTTCAGAAGTGGAGACTTACTTGGGGGAGGGTGTCTTTATTTCTCTCCACCTGCTTGCTCATAGATCCAAAATACAGAGCAGCAGTTAGTTGCTGGCTGTTTGCATAATACATTTACTCTTTAAAAAACTTTGGCAGGGGTCGGATAGGAGAATAAGGTGTATGTAGATTTGGAACCTTTATGCTTTTCTGCCATTGGAGAGGGGCCTTTAGGGTCTTTGCGGAACTGAATCCCGGTGGCGAAGGCAGGGAGGTGACATCTGCCTCTGGCCCTTATAAAACATAGCCTTCTCTGAATCCTGGCACAGTCATCAGCTGCTGAAGGGTTAACAGAAGTAGGATGGGGTGGGAGGAGCTTGCATGGCTGGTTAGGGCTTCCTGGCCTCTTGGAGCAGGGGCTGTGACCTTGACTCTGTCCAATCAGGCCAGAGGAGGAGGAGGAGGAGGAGGGCTGGTTCAAGGCTGCCTCTAATCCACAGGCCCACCTTTTTTTGCAGAGGGTTTCCTGAGTCAAAAAGCAGGGGCGGGAGGGGAGGGTGGAGTAAGCATCCTTCAAGTCCCTCCCTGGGACTCTGCCAAGTTCTGAGAAGCAGAAGGGGGTTGGGAGAACAATGCGCCTCTTGGTGGACGCTGCTTCTTGGCTGCTTCTAGGAGGGTGGCTGAATGTCTCTCTCTCTCTCTGTATGTGTGTGTGTGTGTGTGTGTAGACAGGGAGAGAAACTGAAATGCAGGCACATGCTGTGTTGCTGCAGAGGGGAGCGGAAATGACGACCCTTTGACAGCAGCAAGTTGGGCACTGCTCTTTTTTTCTTTTTTAATAAAAAGGGAGATTTTGGGTTGCTGTCCTAATCCTGCTTAATTTGGGAGTAAGCCCCATTGGAGTCAAAAGACTCCTGAGTAAACATGGCTAGATCTATGCTGGGAAATGATCAAAAGGTTGGAGTATCTGAGGTGCTTTAGTAGTTGGGTTTTTTGGGGGGAGGGAATTGATTGGGTCAGGGGTCATTATAGGTGTTAGTTACAATTGGAGGAGGGAAAATATTTCTCTCTTTCTCATAGTACTAGAACTCAGGAACACCCAGTGAAAATGAGAGGCAGTCGATTCAGGACAGCCAGAAGGCTTTTCACGCAATGTGTAATTAATTAAAAGATGGAAGCCGCTGCCATAGCATGTGGTGGTAGACTACAACCAATGTGGCTTTTAAAAGAGAATTAGACAAACTTTTTTTTCCCTTGCTCTTCAACCAGAAAAGGTTCCTAGAACAGCTTCTTATTGTTTGTTGAAAGGGAGTTTTTTTTGTTTGTTTTTTTGTATTTTGTCTTCTCATTTTGTATTTTTATGTTGTGAATTGCCCTGTGATGATGTCCAATTGTCAGTACTGTAAGACAATCTCTGCCTCCAGGGTAACTATCTGCAAGATATGAGACACAAACAACAAGGGGTGGGGACTAACTTGTAGTACTTAAAACAACCAGCTGGGATGGAAACAATGTAGGGTAGCCTGATGCATCACCTTTGCTAGGTGACTTTGTGGGAGAGCTAAAGGCAGCTGGTCTCCCTTTGTTCTACAGCCTGGTGGACTCATAGTGGGAGAATAGGTGTATTAACTAAGCATGATACTGAGAATAGAACCTCCATGTTCAAAGGCAGTATACCTGTTTGAATTTAATTTATCACCATTAGATTGAAGCCTTCCTCCAGGGAGTTCAGGGAGGCAAACCCCACTTTAAACTCACAACAGTGCTGTGATCTTAGGCTTTGGGTGTGAATGTGTGATGGAACGAGAGGCCACCCAATGAACTTTGTGACAAGCAAGTATTAAAACCCACATTCTCCAAGTCCTATGTTTTAACTATTGGCATCCTGGCTCTCAGACATTAGAGAGAAACAGGAGAGGGGCCATTGCATTTCTGCACTGCATGTGACTTTCCACATATGTCTAACTGGTTGCCATTGGAAGTGGAGTGTTGGGTTGGGTGGGCCTTTGATTTGATCCAGCAATCCAGTTTTTATGTATGAAAAACTGATTTTAGCCTTTTGAGTAGTCTCCATATTGATTTGGGGGTGATTGCCAGCTAAGTCAAAGGAGCCACATTTTGCTGTTTCTGGGGGAGATGGAATTCCTGGAAGTGAACACCTTTACTTTCTGCCTCTTTCTCCCCACACCCCAAAACAGGAGAATTTGAAGAAGAGTCCAAACAGCCTTCAGTGTCGGAACAGCAGCGGCACCAGCTAAAACACCGGGAACTCTTCCTTTCACGCCAGTTTGAGTCTCTGCCTGCTACCCATATACGGTGAGGAGAGGCTGGAGACAATTGTTATATGTGTGTGTGTGTGTGTGTGTGTGTGTGTGTGTGTGTAAAAACAAGCACTATATTTGTATAACTATTAATAAATAAAATCAAACAACCATACACACACAGTTGAGAGAGCTGCTAGGCTAGATGCAGGTTCTGTTTGTCTTTGCAGGGGAAAATGCAGTGTTACGCTGCTCAACGAGACAGACATCCTCAGCCAGTACCTGGATAAAGAGGTGAGGCAGGTTGCGTAAAAAGGACTGTATGTGGCTGCTTGTAGAGTCCCAGTGTTCTGGACTCGGGATAAGAGGGTATCATCCCTCAGCTCCATCAAACAGAAGAGTAGGGAAGGCAGCTCCCCACTTCTTTAGGCTTTGCAGGAGGAGTGAAGACATCCTCCTACCATCAAGAACTGAAGAGACTGAGGGTTTTAAGAGTACCTCCTTTTAACTTGCCATGTCCATTTTTCCTCCCAGGATTGTTTTTTCTATTCGCTGGTCTTCGACCCAGTACAGAAGACTCTTCTCGCTGACCAGGGTGAAATCCGGGTTGGCTGCAAATATCAGGCAGAGATCCCAGAGCGGCTGGCGGAAGGTGAGTAAGGAAAACACACACACAAACATCGATCACTGAGAAAAAAGGAAGAAAGAAAAGTACTTCCCTTGGTTGGTGGGATCATGGCGGTCTGTGCATTGACAGCCCCTCTCTCATACTCCCTCAGGAGAATCAGACAATCGAAACCAGCAGAAGATGGAAATGAAGGTGTGGGACCCTGACAACCCTCTTACTGACCGGCAGATTGACCAGTTCCTTGTGGTGGCTCGGTGAGATCCAGCTGGGGGGGGGGTGTTGTGGCTCCTCTTGCCAGTCTAGCTCCAGCTCCTGCGGGTCATTAACCCTCCCTTTTCTTCCTTCAATGCCAGGGCTGTTGGCACCTTCGCTCGTGCCCTTGACTGCAGCAGTTCCATCCGGCAGCCCAGCCTTCACATGAGCGCGGCTGCCGCCTCCCGTGACATCACGCTGGTGAGAGGGGGCGAGGAGGGAGAAAAGGGCAATAGCTGTGGGTGGGGCATGACGGGTGGGGAAGGGCTGTATATTTTGTATAGGTAAAAAAAACTGCACCCAAGCCCTGGGTCAGGAAGAGCCGAGGGTTGACCCCAGTGTCAGTTCTACTCCAATCCATGGAAGTTACTAGGCATTACTACCGTATTTTTCTGTGTAGAAGACTAGGTTCCCCCCTTAAAAATAATGTCAAAAATTAGGGGGCGTCTTATACTCTGGGCCATCTCCCCCCATTTTCTTAAATCTGAGTCCCCCAAAATAGGGGGCATTTTATACATGGGGGCGTCTTATAGACGAAAAATACGGTAACATGGATCCATCAGTTACAGTAGGTCTGCTCTGTTGGATACAACCCCGAGATTTGCAAAATGCTAATTTAAAACCATGTCAATTCACTTATTTTCACAAAACTGTGTTTTTTTTAAACAAAACAAAACACAAAAGCTTGGTATAATTTATTCAGTTAAGACAGTTGAGGGACAAGAAAGTCTTCTACTGACATTTGGATCCATATTCAAACACCCCTCTAGCATTGTTTTCAACCATAAGGAATAGGAGCTCAATTCAAACACTACACAAAAGCATATGTTAACCATGGTTTACCACTGGAACCAACTGGTCTTTGAGCTTCCTCTCTTAGAAGGAGCAAGCCATGGTTGTGAGGCTGCTTGTCTGCTCCCTTGCCCCGGCCCCAATCTGCTCAGCAGTCTGCAGAGGCCTCCAGAGACATAGCAGTGGCTACAATTCAGATTTGTTGATTCAGACATGGCACCAAACTATAGCACAATCTGCTTAACAAACCATGGTCTGGTTTGCTAGCGGATTGCAAACCATGGTTTCTCAATTCAAACTTTGCGTCCATTACAGCTAAGTTTCCCTGAGCTGATATGGGGGTCTGAGATTCTGAGGAAACTTAAGTTCTGAATCCAATGCTACATTCAGCAGACTGCACAATCCCACGTTGTACAACTGCCTCCTGTTCTCTATCTCTTCTGTCCCTTTCTGTCTTGGTAGTTCCATGCAATGGATACATTGCAGCGGAATGGCTACGACCTGGCCAAGGCTATGTCAACACTTGTGCCCCAAGGAGGCCCCGTGCTGTGCAGGGACGAGATGGAAGAGTGGTCGGCTTCTGAAGCCATGCTCTTTGAGGAGGCCCTGGAGAAATATGGCAAAGATTTCAATGACATCCGGCAGGACTTTGTGAGTTGGGGCTATGAGTTGGGTGGAAAATAATGGTCAGAGTCTCCTGTAGCTCTACTTTTTATCCCCTCCCCTTCCTTTACCCCCAAAACTGGGAAGGGTGGCTTCTCCCCCACTCTTGCAAAAGGGACATTATCATTTCTCCTCCTGATAAGCAGACAGACCCAGTTTCTAATTTGCGGCAGGACTCAGTCTTTTGGGATGCTTGTAAAACTGGTATTGTGTACAGAAGTGGCTTTCAACCGATGTGTTGTGGCACCCTGAGACGCCTTGAGTGATGGTGGGGGAAGCCACGGGCAGCACCAGCCTCTGTCCTTTCTCCTCCCCTCCCTCCTTTTAATAGATAGATAGATTAGATCATGTATTGATAGAAATGGCCATGCATGGCGGAAGCAAGGATTGCAACACCTACAAAGTGCGCCTCACAGGAAATATAGTTCCCAAGCCCCACCTCCACCTTGGAGGGGGCTACACTGCCCGCAGACAGGCTGAAGGGGAGCCGCAGAAAGAATGTAGTTGGTCAAGGGAGCTCTGGACTCAAAGGTTGAAAACCTGGTGTGCAGAGTTCCTTCTCTTCCAGATTCCAACTGCTTCCCTAACTGTAGTTCGTCCCCACCAATTGGAGGGCTGCCCAGGGTCAAATGCCAGCTCCCCCCCTCAAACTGGTGGGTTGGGCTAGTAACTGTCCGTTCCCTTGAAGTCTTGTCTCTCTTGCAGCTCCCGTGGAAGTCCCTTGCCAGCATTGTGCAGTTCTACTACATGTGGAAAACCACGGACCGATACATCCAGCAAGTGAGTGAACTGGTTTCTGCAGAGCTTTGGGGGTTTGGCAGTGAGGGGGGAAGGGACCATGGCTGGGGTGGGAGAGTCCCGTTCCTTGCCCAGAGGCTGCACCTGCCTGTGGACCCCCCCCCCAACCCAAGTGGCTTTGATAACATGGGATTCAGGCAGAGACGCCCGCTAAAGGCAGCATGTCTTGACCTTCCCACATTCTCCTTTTCCTTACAGAAAAGGTTGAAAGCAGCGGAAGCTGACAGCAAGCTGAAGCAGGTGTACATCCCCACCTAGTGAGTATTCCCCACCCACCTCAGGGACCAGCAGGGACAGATGTGCCCAGAGTTCAGCCTGGCCTCTCTATAACAGCTTTTGTCTTCTTCCCCCATCCCTTCCACACCACCCAGCACAAAACCCAATCCAAACCAAATCATCTCTGTGGGCTCCAAGCCTGGCATGAACGGGGCTGGCTTCCAGAAGGGGCTGACCTGCGAGAGTTGTCACAGTGAGTACCTGCGGGGGGTGGGGGTGGTTGTATCTCTGAGGACAGGGAAACAGCACAAGCCAGTCCACCCCTTGCACAGTCCACCCCTTGCACTGCGCTGCAGTGTTTCACCCAATGTGGGTGGGCTCTGTATTGGTTCACCCGCCTGAGTTATTTGCCTCCTAACCTGGGGGTGGGGGGAGGAGAGAGAGAGAGAGGATCTAGGGTTTCACCTATGAGTCCATGACCCCTCTGCCTCCCTTTTGCCCCACAGCCACCCAGTCAGCACAGTGGTATGCTTGGGGTCCCCCCAACATGCAGTGCCGCCTGTGTGCCTCCTGTTGGATCTACTGGAAGAAATACGGGGGCCTGAAGACCCCGACACAGCTTGAGGGAGCAGCTCGCAGTGTCACGGTAAAGCCTGCTCTAGTATCTCTAGTCCTTGATTTGAACCTGAAGTATAACATTTGTTGTCTTCACCGAAGCCTCTAAAATTGCTATATTTTTCTGGGTTCTACCTGTAATGGCTACTAGCAGCAGCTAATTTAACAGTGATGGGGACTTTGCTCAGAGGATTTCCTGGCCACATTGTTCTTAATCTCTCCATGAAAGCAGCTTTGCCCAGGAACAAATGGTTGGCTTTTTAGATTTTGATACCACATTGGCAGGTGGTACAGTGCTGGCCTCTTTTTGCTATGTTGTCATTGATGTAGCTGGCATGTTCCCACGTGCTGGTTCTTTCCTATTCCCTTTACTTTTTTGGGAGGGCCATTCACTTTGCAAGCTGAGTGGGGATCTCACCACATTGCCCCCTTCTCCCGTTTTCCAGGAGCCACACTCCCGGGGCCACATGTCTCGGCCAGAAGCCCAGAGCCTCTCTCCCTACACAACCAGCGCCAACCGGGCCAAGCTTCTAGCCAAGAACCGGCAGACCTTCCTGCTGCAGACCACCAAGCTGACCCGCATTGCACGCCGCATGTGCCGGGACATCCTGCAGCCGCGCCGGGCTGCTCGTCGTCCATACGCACCCATCAACGCCAATGCCATCAAGGCAGAGTGTATGTTTTGTGGGTGTGGTGGAGAAGGGCTGCTTGGAGCAATGGAGGAGCTGACGGATCTCATTCCTGTTATTTGCTCTCCCCTCCAGGCTCCATCCGGCTTCCCAAGGCCGCAAAGACGCCCCTCAAAATTCACCCTCTGGTGCGGCTTCCACTGGCTACCATTGTCAAGGAGCTAGGTAAGGAGACAGGGCTAGGGCTTATGTCTCACATCTCTTGATGTTGGCCTGATCGCCAAATCACAATTATTGCCACAGGTTTGTGCACTCCTTTCTCACATGTGAATTCCCCTCTCCCTTCTATGGTTTTGCTGTGATGTTCAAATCAAGCAAAAATATGACTGGGATTAACTGGGATTTCCTCCAAACCATGATTTGCAGACAATCCTGACTTGTGTTGAATTCCAAATCATGGGACATAAGAAGGAATTGCACACTCTCCCACCAACCAGTCCACAACCCATTTGAAGATTGTGTCCCTGAATACCGGTTGCTGGGAATTGCAAGTGGGGACAGTTGCTATTGCGCTCAGCTTCTGTTTGTGGGCTTCCTTATGGGCATCTGGTTGCCCACTGTGAAAGCAGGATGCTGGACTAAATGGGCCATTGGCCTGATCCAGCAGCCAGGCTCTTAGGTTCTTATGGTGTCATTCTGGTGTCTTGAAATAGGGGAGAGAGGAAGCTTTGGCCCAAACAAGCTAGTTTCTCCTTCCAAAAACTTCAGATGTTTATAAGAAAACATATCTCCAAAAAATGGGAAGCAAGACTGCTGGGGGAAGGCCTTCAACAGTTGCCCACCTAAGACAATACTCTTGTTCTTCCAGCTGCACAGGCTCCCCTGAAACCAAAAACCCCCCGAGGCACCAAGACGCCCATCAACAGAAACCAGCTGACCCCGAACCGAGGCTTGGCTGGCATCGTGGGCAAGCGGGCATACGAGAGTGTGAGTGCCGCTGGGCTCTGGAAGGTGGGCATCGAAGGGCGGCGGTAGCATGTGGGTGTGATTGAATGTGATCTTAGGGCAGGGAGAAGGGATGTAATAGCAGCAGGCATAGTAGAGAGTGTCAAAGGATTGTATCTGATGTTAACCCCACTCAGAGTGTTTAAATGAATGAACACTACCAAATTGGTTCCATTGAAATCAGTGAGCCTTCTCTAAGTGGAGCTTGGGTGGGTACCACCTTACAGTTCTGAAAGTTTATTTTGTGTGCTTGTGGGAGGGGGAGACCCACACATTTGAAAACCCTAAAAGGGGCAGAAATGGCAAATAATATTTTTTTTAAAAAAACTGCAAAATTGTTAGTGTTCACTGTGGCTGATGCTGCTTAAATTTCCCGTAACTCCTTTTTCTTTTTCTCCTTGGGAGGGAAGGAATACGTTGTTTCTGGGGTTCTTTGTTCTTTCTGGACCTACATCTCTCTTTCTTTCTTTCTCTCTCTCTCTCTCTCTTTTCTTTCTCTCTCTCTCTTTCTGTAAGTTCCTCTCTGCAGTTGGTGGGGAGGATGGGTAGCCAGTTTCCCCCAGCCAGGCAGCATAAGACCCCCCCTCCCATTTTGGGGCAGGGTGAGACTGACTCAGGATGGAGGGAGAGGGCGGGAGCCAGCAAGAGGTGGACACTGCCTTTTGGGGTTTCCTCTCGCTGATAGCTCTATGTGCGACTGGGTGCAGGTGGCAGGGGGCGGGCTCCCCTTCTCGGCCAACGGGCGGCCCATGACTTCCGGAATGAGGTCGAGCACTCAGCCTGCCATCAAGCGTCAGAAGCTGAACCCGGCCGACGCCCCCAACCCAGTCGTTTTTGTGGCTACCAAGGACACCAGGTACTGGGGAAGGGATTTAAAACCAAAAAAATGCAGTTGGGGTGAGCAGGAAGGCAATGGAAAGGGTGGCGCAGTGGGCAGGGTGTTTAGCTTATCCCTTCTCTGGCACAGGGTTGGTACTGGCCTCTTCTGTTCAGGGCTCCTGCCTCAGATATGGATGCAGTTTTCTTATCAGGAGCAAACAAATTAAAAATGGAATTCCCTTCCCTCCCCGCAAGTCCTGACAGCTATTGCTGTGTGCTACATAATGTCCTTGGGACATTTATCCACTTACCCACCCCTCTTTTCTGCAAGAACTCTGGGCGCAGAGAGATGCTCCACTCTTCCAGATGGTCAAGGGCCCTAGGTCAAAAGGTAGCAACCCAGCATGTAATTCACCTGGGAAATTTTAGTCAGGTTGTTGCACAATAGTGGATTCTCTCTCTCCTCCACCTTTCTGCCACAAACAGGGTGTGATTAATGTGCAAAAAAATGTAGAATTTACTTGATTTGTTTGTTACATATTTTTGGGTTTTCATCAAATTCTGGAGATTTTAGATAAGAGTGTCATATGCCAAAAGCTCAGAAGGAAATATGCATGAGGCCCCAGTGTGTGCTTCTGCTGTTCCCCATTGCAAACAAGGTATAGAAAATGGCCCTTCTACATTTTAAAATGGATGCAAAGAAGTTCAGAAACCCAGGCATGTGGAAGTATGTCCCTCCTAGCCTTCATACACAGCTTCTGTTGCAGAAGCAGCAACCTATGCCTAATAATTATTGGTGCCCAAGGCACAATCTTTCCCCCTTTTTTTAAGGTTTTGTTTTCAGAAATGGCAGGTGCTACAAGCTGTGTAGCTTTGGCACTGGCAACAAGGTTTTACAAACCCTGTCCGATGCTGTTTAGAGACAATCCCAATCTCAGGCCAGAGCTGCAGTTGGGGGGGGGGAAGGGAGTTTAAAAAATACAAGCTGCAGTAGGAGCCGGGATGGGTTGAAATAAAATATTGTTTATGGGCCCCACAAAAACTGGGACGGCCAGGTATAGGGGTTGTATCTGGCACTGCCCTGCCAGGCTTCTCACTGCGTCTTCCATCATCTCTGAGGCGCTGCATGCACCACGCGGCCTGTCCTCTTTGGTTAGGCTCTGCAGTGTTTGTGCCCCTGACGCCCTGCGCCTCTTCTGCTTTCCTTCCCCCAGGGCGCTCCGCAAGGCCCTGAGCCACTTGGAGATGCGCCGTGCTGCCCGCCGGCCCAACCTGCCGCTCAAGGTGAAGTCGGTGCTGCCCCTCCGGCCTGTGGTGGCTCCTCTGGTACCCGTACCCCCAGCCCATCCTGCCAGCACCAGCGAACCCATCATCCTGGAAGACTGAGTGCTGTCACTTCTCTGGCACCCCCTCTAGGATCCTTGTAGCCATCTCACCCAACACCAACACCCCTTTCCCGCCTCCAAGGCCTGTCTGGCAGAGAGAACTTCAGAGCTCCAGTTGCCAAGCGTTTGCTGGGATTGGGGCAGGCGGGAGGGGGGCATCTCTTTCCCTCTTCCCCTCCCCCTTGCAAAGTTGGATACTGGACACCCTTCATTTCCTCCCTTTTTATATATATATGTATTTTTTAATTTCCACGTTTTCCCTTTCTTTTTTTTACCCTCCCCTAACAATTCAGACTTGCGCACAAAGCTGGCCACTTCCCTCCCCTCCCCATGGCAGCACTGTAAATGCAAGTTGTACCCTCTTCTGTGTGTGTGTGTGTTTGGGGGTCAGGATGGAGAAGACTGTAGGGATGGCATGGACTTGGGGACATACAAAACCCCTTTCAGAGTGACTTCCATTCCACCCCTGCAGCTGTTTTTCCTTCCTCTTTTTTGGTCTCCTATGTCTCTCTCCCCACCCCACCCTTTTTTTAAATTGCCCTCTGGTCCCAAATACCCATGTATCTGGGAAAAGAGGGGCAGCCCCAGCTGTCTGTAAACATGGCTACCCTTGCCCCTCCCCTCAAGCCTTTGACAAGCCCATTTTTTGTACATGGTTTGGAGAGAAAAAAAAGTCAGGTTTTTTTAAGTCAACCTCTTACTGGTTCTTATAGCAACAAAATAAATGCTGTTTTCTTCACACCTTCCTCTCGTCTCTTTTTTCCTTTTGCATGTGAGGGAGCTGGTTTTGGGAAAACTTGGTGCATGTGTGTTGCTCCTTACAGGGACGAAGGGTTTAATTTTATTTGCCTTGTGTTAAGAGTGGATAGTCTGGACCAGGGGTCCCCAAACTACGGCCCGGGGGCCGGATGCGGCCCAATTGGCCTCCCAATCCGGCCCGCGACGACCCCCGCCGCCGCCCACTCTTACGGCACGCAGCGCGGCGGCGCTCTTCCAGGTCGGAAAAAAGCGCCGAAAATCCTTTGTGCGCATGCGTATGGGCCTCTCCCGACCCAGAAGAGGTCATTTCTGATGCACTTCCGGGTCGGGGGAGGCCCATACGCATGCACACAAATGATTTCCGGCGCTTTTTCCGACCTGGAAGCACGCCGCCGCGCCAGTAAGCGCACTCCCCCGCCCGCCGGCCCGCTGCGCGATCGGCGCGGTGGGAACCGGCCCAAAGCCCGGTAAGTCTGGGGACCCCTGGTCTGGACCTACATAGGTTATGCCCCTCCCCCTCCTGTCCCCCTTCGGGAACTGGTAGGCAGGAAAACTTGGAATGGCCCTTCTAAATTTTGCAGATGCAGGGAAGAGAACACCACTCACTTCTTAGATAAGACACACAGATAAATTGAGAGAATTAGCTTTTTGTCCTTGAATTATCCACTGGTACTTGCTGAGGACAGGATAGAAATTATCAGGGAGGCTCTCGTAGACTCAGTATGTTCACAGTCTGTTAAAAAAACCCCTGTGCTTTTCAGAGACTTGTCCTCCCGGTGTATGATTCCCGCTTCAACACTGGAGAAACACTTGGAGGCTCAGTTTAACTTGTTCATTTCAATGGAAATAAGTCCTCACTTTTACCAGTTTCATCTCTGCCATGTTGATGTGGGCCCTCAAAAAATTCAGTTGTCTCATGCAAGAGGATGGTGGAAACAACACTGCCTTTCCGCTCTTAGCCCAGACAGTCTTCTAAGGCGCAAATCCCTTCTCTGACAGGCTCTACAGCTCTGCTAATCTCCCTTCTCAGTCCTCATCTGGGATTAAACTATTCAGATTATAGAAATGCCTCTAGACTAACATCCGTTCTGGTTGTGAATGGCATAAAATGCACAGCAGCTTTTCAGGAACATTGGGAACCTTTCCTGCTGAAGACAGGCTGTAGCGATGGAAGGTGGGGGGGGGGGGGAGAGAGAGAGATCTTCAGGAAATCAAGAGATGCAGCATGGGGCCGGTGTTGGAGGAACAGGAAGCCATGCAGAGCCAAGGGGTTGCGCCATCTCCCACCCCCGCTTTCTTACCTTACCCAGCATAACCTACGTGTTTCCTACTCATAACTGTATTGGTCTCTGGAGTGAGGATTTGAAAGTTTCAGAATGAAGGGGGAGTTGGCCGTGATTGGTGACACAGTAACCCGAATCCCTCATGAATTGTCACATGAGTACCTTCCAAGCTTGGCTACCTACATGTTCGGGCTTTGTAGTAAACTACATTCTGGGACCCTGAGGCCCCTTTCCTTTCCAGGGGTCTGCATCATCTGGAGCAGGGATTTCTAAGCTGCTTTCCCCCTCGAACCACTTGAAAATTGCTGAGGGCCCCTGTGGACCACCTAATGTTACTGTTGCGCCTTTTGTAGCAACTGTAATGTGCTGTGCTAGCTGCTCTAGGAATTTTATTTAGTATTGATTTTATTTCTCATACAATAAAATACAGTATTCCATAGAATTCAGACAGTAGTACCGTAAAAAGAAATATGAGCTCTTGCATACTTTCTCCCTTCTCGCACACTGAACCAACAATGTAGGGCAATGGGAGCTTTGAGGATTAAGTGCAAGATTTAGTTCTAGGAAAGCTGAGAGGATTGAAGGCTGCTAAAACAAAAGTAGGTGCCAGTAAGAATATCAGAAGAGCACTGCTGGATCAGTCAAAATGGCCCATCTAGTCCAGCTTCCTGTTCTCACAGTGGCCAACCAGATGCCTCAAAGGGAAGCCCACAAGTGGGACCCGAGTGCAAGAGTTCTGCAGTTTCCAATAACGCATTCAGGACACTGCTTGCAGTCATCTATGATGGCAGTGGGTTTATTCAAAGCGAGGGCCAGATTCCCTTCTGGGGTGGCAGGAACATGCCAAAGGTGGGCAGCAGCAGAGGCAAAAGTGAGCAGAGCAATGGAAGTTAATTGTGCTTTTGTATAGGCGATAATGGGAGTAAAGGCCTCTGCAGCCTTCCCAGGGCTTGAATTTCCTGTTTACGACCCAGCAGCAGTAGTAACAAGAATTCTGTCTTAACTTGCCCAGGACAGAGAACCCCTCACATGCCTGAGGCTTCCTCAGCCTTTGGCTGCTTCGCTAAGCTACCTTAATGGTGTGGGTGTGCAACTGGAAGCTGCCATTGTGCTCCGAGTCGTTTTAAATGCCGGGAACTTTTTCCAAAAGAGCTGCCCCACTATGAAATCTGGGCCTCCACAACTTCTGTAAAAGGAACCACCAACTATATTACCCATGAGCAAGCAATGCCAGAGTCTTGCAGGTAGCTGGTAACGGCTGTCTATTCAGAACATTTTTAAACTGGGCAATTCCTCACAACACACATTGTTGGTACCTTTCGTATCACCCTTTGATGACCTACAGGCAATACCTATTGTAACTATCCTTGCGCATCATGGCTACTTTGTAACCCAGGATGGAGAACCCAAGGGCTTCTCTAGCTACACCTTGGGATGTCTCCCCAAGCCACACACCTTCCCCTGCCACATCCCTCAGCAGCTCCTGCTCTGCACCCTCCTTGGGCGTTTTTGCCTGCTTGGAATGTCATTGCACTGTGAAAATACTTACAGGACAAAGAGATGTTGGAGCAGGGGGTCCCACCCATTTGTGTTTGGCACAGAGGTACTTCCTTTGTTACCTTAATCCCCCATACAGTACTTAGAAGGGTATCACCTCACCTGGAAGCTAGCCTGGTTATTCTGGAACTGAAGCCGTGCTGGATTCAAGAATTAGAAGGGCGCTCAGGCATACAACCTACCCCACCAAAACTCGTAGTAATACATACACAAATATGTGAAGGGAAGGGGAATAACATGTGAAAGGAATCTAATATAAGGTAAAAATTTCCTTCCAGTAGCACCTTAGAGACCAACTAAGTTTGTCATTGGAATGATATTTCGTGTGCATGCACACGAAAGCTCGTACCAATGACAAACTTGGTCTCTAAGGTGCTACTGGAAGATTTTTTTTTATATTTTGTTTCGACTACGTCAGACCAACACGGCTACCTACCTGGAACTAATAAAATGTAATTTGGGGGGACTATGTAGGTGCAGAAATGGAAGAGCTCAATGGAAGAAATTCGCCTCCACCATCTTGTTGTTGTTTAGTCGTTTAGTCGTGTCCGACTCTTCGTGACCCATGGACCATAGCACGCCAGGCACTGTCTTCCACTGCCTCCCGCAGTTTGGTCAAACTCATGTTCGTAGCTTCGAGAACACTGTTCAACCATCTCATCCTCTGTCGTCCCCTTCTCCTAGTGCCCTCAATCTTTCCCAGCATCAGGGTCTTTTCAAGGGAGTCTTCTCTTTTCATGAGGTGGCCAAAGTATTGGAGCATCAGCTTCAGGATCTGTCCTTCCAGTGAGCACTCAGGGCTGATTTCCTTCAGAATGGATAGGTTTGATCTTCTTGCAGTCCATGGGACTCTCAAAAGTCTCCTCCATCACCATAATTCAAAAGCATAAATTCTTCGGCGATCCACCATCTTAGCTGTAGGCAAAGGGGGTCCCTCCTCCCGGCCTCTGCCTTGGGCGAGAGGGGAGAATCACAATCGTATTGGTGGGGGGACTTTTTCCTATCCCTTTGGCAGGAATAAACTCGGTAGCACCACATGCGGCTTCTACCACGCATATGGCGACCGCCGAATCGCAACCGGAAGCTGGTTCTTCAAGCGAATTGCCCTGCACCCCTAGGAGCAACAAGCGCGCGTGGAGGAAGAGACAATTGCGCCTATACTGGCGGAACCACAGCATTGGGGAAGTAGCGTGTAACACCCGAGCTCTTCCGGCGGAACTTGCGGGGCCAAGCATGAGAACCGCCGGGGACCTATTTATTGGAAGAACCGGCCGCTGGCGATGGGAGTGGCGAGCGCCGGAATGGCGGATACGGGGCTGGGAGATGTGGAGTCTCTGCCCCGCGGGGGCTTTCGGTGTCGCCTCTGCCATGTGACGGTGGCCAATAGTGAGTGGGGCCAAACGTCGGGAGGTGGGGCCTGTGCTGCGGGTGTACAAAGGCACTGGTTTTATATTGCACGCACACAAAAAGAGAGAATGTGCGACTCGGTCTGATACTCTGCACGTGGTCAGAGACACTCTCTTCTCTGTTGCTCAGATGCTTCCAAGACTGAACTTGGACTCGAGTTAAGTGTTCTGTCTCGGAATTGCAGTAAGGCAAAGATGGGGAATCCATAGCCCTTCAGGCTCTCATATCTTGACCAGCACTGATGGGAATTAAGAGGCCAGCAACGTCTGAAGGGCTGCAGTTGCCCAGCTCCTGCTGCGGGGTTACTCTTCTCCCCACCCCTTGCGAAATTCCTGTATATTTCAAAACTTTTCAACTGAATTGAAGGTTTTGGTGATATGAGGAAGCTGTGATTAAGGAAAACTTCACCTGTTGCAGGATTTTTGGGAGCCTTCTGAGAAGTAAAGTTACACACTTACGGCATTCTTGCCTTACTTCTGAACAGCAGCTAACTTACAAGATTCCTAAACCATGGAAAGAAACTGCTTTCCTTGTGTTCTTAAACAATGAATATATACAGTATGTATATTTTTTCTTCTGTGAAAGCAGCTGAGTCGACCCTTTTCCCTTTAGTATGCACATCGAACAGTGGTCTTGCGAAAGGGCCCCATGCAGTTAAAATCAGTTTCGTATACACTTTCCAAGCTGTTGACATCTAGAACTAGGGAGGCAAAAGCGCCCATGGCGTTCCAAATTTGGCCTTAATCGGTTATTGAAAAGCATTATCCATACCAATTTTGAGTGATGGGGAAGACTATTGATATGTTCTTATTTATTAAATTTATATCCTGCCTTTCATCTGAAGATGCATGGCAGTTTACAACATAAAACACAGTAACATAATAGCAGAACAACAACAACAACACCCCTGCACATTTAAATGTCATATATTGTTGTATCAGTCAGAGGCCTAGTTGAAGAGGAATGTTTTCACCTGCCACCTAAAAAGATGTAATGAAGGTACCAAGTGTGCCTTATATAAATAGCTCCTTATTTTTGCAATGCAAAGAGCTTACAAACAGATTTCAACGTGATAGAAGACCACACCTTTGCCTCCCTCACACCTGATGCCACATAAGACATCAGGAGTAGGGCAGGTAGGTTGTAGTTTTGGGCGAAATACCCTGGTGAAGCCCACCACAATACCGCTTCAGAATTTGCATGGCTTATACTTGATTTTGATGTTGGGTGTGTCATTTTGATGTTTTGGGTGTCGCCTGCATATTGGTGGTAAAGGTAAAGGGACCCCTGACCATTAGGTCCAGTCGTGACCGACTCCGGGGTTGCGGTGCTCATCTCACTTTATTGGCCAAGGGAGCCGGCGTACAGTTTCCAGGTCATGTGGCCAGTATGACTAAGCCGTTTCTGGCGAACCAGAGCAGCACATGGAAACGCTATTTACCTTCCCGCCGGAGCAGTACCTATTTATCTACTTGCACTTTGACGTGCTTTCGAACTGCTAGGTTGGCAGGAGCTGGGACCAAACAACAGGAGCTCACCCCGTCACGGGGATTCGAACCGCCGACCTTCTGATCGGCAAGCCCTAGGCTCCACCCACAGCGCCACCCACGTCCCAACATATTGGTGGTACCCAACTCCAAATCCCCTGGTTTCACCCAGCTTCATATGGATGTTAACTATTTTTATTTGTGTGTGCGTGTTTTGTTAATAGGTTCATTTGAAAGTGAAGGTTTCAGGGTATTTTAAGTGGCAAGTTACTTTAATGACCCCCTGAGCCTTATATCTCAGCTCTACCATTGAGATAATCCACAGGAGCATTGTAATGGTGTCCTGTGTTACAGAGGCCAGACTGCCTTCAGCTAAAAACCAGCCATTTAGTGTTGCTAGTCCCATGTGATGGGAAACTCTGGCAGAGATTTGGTAGGAACCCTCACTTTTGACTTTCAAACACCTCTTGAAGACTTATTTTTATGTTGATAAGCCTATTCAGTTTTAAGAGTAGACAGGCATTTTAATGATGATTTTGCGTGTTAATGGCATTTTATGTTTTGCTGTATTTGTATTGTATATATTGTAGTAGACTGCCTTGATATTTTACATCAGATGGTGGAATGTAAATACTTTTATATTATTACCATTTATTTATTCAACTTGTATCGAGCCCTTCCTCCCAAAGGAGCCCAGGGTGGCAAACATATCACTACAAAAATCATTCTAAAACCAATATAAGTAAGTATCTTTGGAGTTCTGTGTTGGAGTAAGTGTGTTGGAGTTCTGCAACTGTTTTTATTATGCTTGGTTTGCATTGCATTGCTCTTAAATGTTTATTGATATAAACTGCTCTGGGGTCATCAAGTCAAAAGGGCAGTATTAAAAGCTGTTTAAAATAAGCAAACAAAAGCCTTGGTTTTTCTGCTGCAGAGCCCAGCCTGGACGACCACCTTCGTGGGAAGAAACACCAGCGCTTGGAAAACCTCCGCACTGTCCGGCAGGCCCAAGAGCTTCGCAGTGTGTTTGTCAGTGGTTTTCGGAAGGGGACACCAGCCTCTGAGCTGAGTGATTATTTCCAGGCCTATGGGGAGGTGGCCAATGTGGTGATGGACAAGGATAAGGTATAGCCTTTGGTATCAAATTAGTAAAACCTTGATAGCTGCTTCTTGGAAACATAGGAAGCTGCCTTAAACTGAACCAGGGGGTCCATCTAGCTCAGTATTGTTTACTCTGATGGGCAGCAGCTCTCCAGGGTTCAGTGGGGTTCTTTCTCATCCCTGCTTGGAGATGCTGGGGATTGAACCTGGGTCTTTGCATGCCAAGCATGCTTTGCACTAAGCAAATGAAAGAGCACATACCGCAAGAGATATAAAGCACTATGTAAAAAATGGTTTCACTCCCTACAGTTCATTTCACAGAATGATACCATCCAAGAGTTTACTTTTGGGTTCCTACCACTTTCAATATTTAACACACTCCATTTGAATAAGCTTTGCAGGGGAGCAGGAAAATAAACTTTATGAGACAGATAAGAACATAAGGAGAGCCTGCTGGATCAGACCAGTGACCTATCTAGTTCAGCATCCTGTTCACACAGTGGCCCATCAGATTCCTCTGGGTAGCATGCAAGCAAGGCCTGAGCATAAGAGCACTCTGGCCTCCTGTGCCTTCCACCAGTTGATATTCATTTTTTAAACTAATATTTTATTAATTTCCCCAAAAATAACAGAGATTAAAAAACAACAACAGTACATCTTCATAATCAAACATAAAAAGAAAAAAAGTTGACTTCCCTCTAGTCCCTTCCCTGGTTCTATTGTTTATCATCATACCACATCTCCATTTCATATTGAAAAATCATTGAAATTACTTATTGTCTATTCATAATGTCATTACAAGTATTTCTAAAATCCTGCTAATATCAGCCCAGCAGCTGATATTCAGAAGCGTGCTTCCTCTGACAGTGGAAGCACAGAGTGTAGCCATCCTGGCTACTGGTAGTAACCATTGATAGCCTTTATGTCCTTGAATTTGTCTCCTCCTCTTTCAAAGCCATCCAAGTTGGTGACCATCACTGCCTTCTTTGGGAGCAAGTTCCATAGATTAACAACGCACTGCCTGAAGAAGGATTTTCTTTTATCTGTCCTGAATGTTCTAATATTCAGCTTAATTGGATGTTCCCAAGTCTATGAGAGAGGGAGAACAACCTTTCTCTGTCCGCTTTCTCCATGCGGTGCCAAATTTTTTACATCTCTGCCACCTCACCTCTTGCTTGCTTTTTTCTCGAAACTACAAAACCCCAAATGCTGGAACCTTTCATCATAGGGGAGTTGCACTCTCCTCTTGACTATTTTGGTTGCCCTTTCCTGAATATTTCCCAACTCCACAACGTCATTTGTTCCCAAGACTTAAAAGAGGCTTAACCTTCAAAAGCTTTTCACATGCAGCTTTACTGGCAGTAAATTCCACTGAACACAGTGGGACTTCTGAGTAAACACGCTTAGGAGTGGGTTGCATGTTTTCAAAATAACATTCCAATGGGAAAAATCCAACTGCTGCACAGTCATTTTAATGCTCATTCTATCCTGCTTGTAATGGTCTTTTAGAAATGTTTTTACATTGCTGTACACTGCCCTGACATTTTTGCCAGAGGACAATACACAGAAATATTTCCTGCCCTCTGGACCACCTAGCTGGAGGAAGAATTATTTGTTAACTCAGAAAGCTTTCATCATGCATTTCAAGTGCTTGTTGTTGTTTAGTCGTTTAGTCGTGTCCGACTCTTCGTGACCCCATGGACCATAGCACGCCAGGCACTCCTGTCTCGTCAAGTGCTTATTTATCCTAATAAATGGTGTTGTTACTCTTGATCTGTTCATTCTGTTTTAAAGACATTAATCTATTAAGGCTGAGCATGCATTGTAGCTTCTTTTTTATTTTCTTTAGATAGGGCAGGAGGATTGTGAGATGAAACTGACATTCCTTTCTTTTCTCTTGCCTCACACGCTGCTAGGGAGTCTATGCGATTGTGGAGCTACAGAATGAGACAGTGCTGGAGAAAGTATTGGCACAGCCCCAGCACAGCTTGGGGGGTCAGAAGCTGCGTGTCAAGCCTCGAGAGAAGAAGGACTTCAAATACACGCCCCCCAGGAAGCAGGGGTCAGCCAGACAAGGACAGCTGAGCCCCGAGAAGCTGGCACAAAAGTTGTGCCAAGCTGACAACGTGCGTGAACTCTGGTTTCTTTTTCTTTCCCTGTCTATAACTTATTCCTGATCCAAGTGCTGAAGGAGACTGAATGGATGTGGTTGCTTGATAGGGCTAGCAACGGCTTTATCAGTCTTTAACCCAAAGCCTTGCTATTGGTCCCCTCCCTGTAGATGGGCAAAGGGCTGTAGCTCACTGGTAGAGCATTTGCTTTCGTGGCAGAAGGTCCCAGGTTCAATCTCTGGCATGGGAAAGATTCCATGTCTGAAACCCTGCAGAGCTGCCAGTCAGTGCAGTCAGTAGAGAGCTAGATGGACATAGTGGTCTGATTCTGTATGAGGCAGTTTCCTGTCTTCCTTTTTAAACTAGCTGTTCAGTTAGGATCATGAGGACTGGAATATTCCTTTGTTTTTCGGGTGGAAACCATAGCTCTGTGGTAGAGTATCTGCATGCAGAAAGTCCCAGGTTCAAGGCCAGACATCTCCAATCAGAGCTGGCAAAGACTCCTGTCCGAAATCCTGAATAGCTGCTACCAGTCAGTGTAGACAGTACTGGCCTAGACGACCCCAATAGTCTGACTTGGATATAAGGCAGCTTCCCTTGTTCCTATGTTTCCAGGTGGATGCCCAGATGTCTTTGATGGTGCAGCTCTTTGAGTTCTCTGAGAGCGAACGACGCCTGCGGGACTTGCTGGTCACTCTCTTCCAGGAGGTGTTCCTAGAGTTTTTCCCCGGTAAGCTGCTGCCCTGGACCTCTGTTGTCCAACCTTGCATCTTCATTTGTTTGACCTTTCACGCCCCCTCCCTCCATGTCCAGGTTCTGCTGTTCTCCCCTTTGGTTCCTCGGTGAATGGCTTCGATGTCTCTGGCTGTGACCTGGATTTGTTCCTGGACCTCGAGAAGACAAACAACTTCCAGGCCTCTGCCAAGCGACCTAGCGGGCCACAGGTGAGACCCAGAGCAGAGGACATTAACAGTAGACGGAGTTACAAATGTATCTTTCAGCCTTTCTTAGATTAGGAGTGGGAAACCCTTTCAGCCTGACAGCCACCTTTCCTGCTAGGCAACCTTTCAGGTCACGGCATGTGGACCTTGGAAGCCTACCCCAAAAGGAATCTGGCCCCCCTGAGACTGAAAAAGATTTCCCACTCCTGGTGCAGTAGTGATGCCGTCCTCCATTAATTATTCTTATATGGATCTGGCTGCCATGAGCCGAGGGTGATGGCTGCTACCTTGTCAAATTGATGGAGTTGAGGTTAGTTGACTGTTAACCACCATGAGGTTGCTACATGCACAAAATTCTCTCCATCCCCCATCCTGGTAACCTAGACACATGCTTCCTGTTCACTGACAGATTCCTGCCAAGGAAAAGCACTCGAGGAGGCTGTGGAGTAGGGCTGGAGAAGGCGAGTAGCCAGTTAGCGATGCCTAGAGGACTCCATTCTCTCCACCCTTGTTTTCGGCCTCATCTCCACTACACATTTAAAGCAGTATCCTCCTACTTATAAACAGTCACAGCTTCCCCCAAAGAATCCTGGGAAGTGTAGTTTGTTAAGGGTGCTGAGAGTGGTTAGGAGACACATACCCCATTCCACCCCCTCAGAACTACAGTTTCTAGAGCGGTTTAACAATCAGCCCCTCTTCTCGGGGAACTCTGGGGATTGTAGCATGCAGGAGATGCCAGGTTCAATCCCCAGCATTTCCAGGCAAGGCTGGGAAAGATAGCCTGTCTGAAACCTGCTGCCACTTGGGACATTGCACATTTAGACGTTTCATTGTTCCAACCTGGTATAAGGCAGATTCCTACAATCTGCAACGCAATGGAATCTACATGAAGTGCTGGGGGAGATCTGAAACCCAGGAGAGATGCTGCCAGTCAGAGTAATCAGCACTGGGCCAGACAGAGAAACACTCTGATTCAGTATAAAAGCAGCTTATTCCAAATTCACCTTCTTCTCCAGGCTGAGGACGGAGCCAGCGTGGAGCTGGACTCATGCTCGGAGGACTCGATCCTGAGCGATATTGACTTGGCTACTGCCACAGTGCCTGAAGTGCTGGAGTTGGTTGCCACCGTGATGCGGAAATGCGTTCCAGGAGTCCACAATGTCCAAGCCGTGCTGACTGCCCGTCGGCCGGTTGTCAAGTTTTGGCACAAGGAATCAGGCCTGCGTGGTGACATCTCCATAAACAACAAGTACGGGGGCTGTGTGTGTGTGTTTGTGCACATGAATCCCTTTACTAAAGTTTGCATTGTTGGATGTGGACCTTTGGCCTTCCTGGATGTGTTCCTGAACCACAGCTCCCATCACCCCTGGCTACTGCCCATGCTTGCTAGGGCTAATGGGAGTTTTAGTTTTGCAACATCTGGAGGGCCAAAGGTTCTCCACATCCATCTTGGCCTTTCCATATTATTATTATTATTATTATTATTATTATTATTATTATTATTATTATTATCATTTGATTGAATTTATAGCCTGCCTTTCCTCCTAAGGAGCCCAGGGCAGCATAAAGTTAGACGATTTAAAAACCAAAAATCAAGCAAATGCATTCTACAATAAATTAAAACATACTGAAACTAGTTACAGATAAAACATTCTAAAACACAATTACAATGTAAAACGTATACTTTCTTCCAATGATCTCAAGGTTTCCAGGAACTGTATTCTTCAGCCACCAAATGCCTTTGATAAACAGGAATGTTTTCAGATTCCTCATAAAAGTTAAGAAAGATGGAGACAGGCACACCTCACTGGGGAGAACATTGCACAGTCAGGGAGCCATCACTGAAAAGGTCATGTCACAGATCAGTGCCAGCTGGTGGCACTACAAACACGGCCATTTAAGTTCACGAGGTCTCAGGGAATTGATTTCCTCTCTCATTTTGGTGCTTGATAATTTTCAAAATGAGGCAGGTGTTGTAAATGAGACACTTTCCCCACTTCCATTTTAGCTATACGCTCAGGGGGCGCAGGGTAGCTGCCTCGTTGTGTCAGGGTCCTGACTTACTGTCCTCTTCTCCGGATTCTCTCCACGGTAGGCTGGCCATCTGCAACACGCGCTTCCTGCAGCTTTGCACCGAGATGGATGAGCGAGTGCGGCCTTTGGTCTACGTAGTGCGCTATTGGGCAAAGCAGCAAGCGCTGGCAGGTAAAGTGGAGAAACACGGTGGGGAAGGGACTCGACAGAACTTGTGAATGGAGAGAACAGCCCATAGCAACTCAGTGGTGGAGCATCTGCTTTGCATGCAGAAGGTCTCTGGTTCAATCTTCGGCATCTTTAGCTTGGGCTTGGAGAGACTCCTTGCTTGGGTCCCTGGAGGGTTGTCGCCCATCAGTGTAAACACCTGATATGTACGTTTTTAGGACCCACTTTATTCCTTTGACTGCAGTTTGTTTAAATACTGAATTTTAGATCGTTGTAACCTGCTAGCGAAGGGCAGGTAATAAATTTGATTGCTGTCATTTGGAGCTACAAAAATTAGCCGTGGTTGTCAGCTACAAAATGGCTGCCATGGAGGGTCTAGCTAGCCTAACATGGAATGGCCACCACATCTAAAAGAGCAGACAGAGAGATGAAGGCCGACAAAATAATGTGGGCATTCCCTGCCTCCCCACAACCAGCCACCCCGTCACTGAGGAAAGGGAACCTGTGCCAGTCATTCCCTCATTGAATCTGTCCCCTGTTCAGAATGGAGGGGAGGGGTAGGAGCCAATCAAATGTAGGTATGTTTAAGGGGGCGTGTTCACTCTTGATTGGCTGAGCCAGTGCAAACAGGAACTGAACCAGAAGAGCAAATGTCTACTGTGCACTTTGGGGTTTTAGAGGTATATTTCCCGAGACCTTTCATCGGTACCATGTTGGTGGATCACACATTGGTGATCCCTGCAATAAAGCTTCGGATTCTGCGGGCTGTGGCCCAGGGAGGGAGGGGTCCGGTGGCAGTGGGAAGCCGGAGCTTTATTTCCAGTTAACAGCTGCCTCCTTTCCTTTCTGACAGGAAACCCATTTGGCGGCGGCCCCCTCCTCAATAACTATGCCCTGACCCTGTTGGTGCTTTTCTTCCTGCAGACACGCTCCCCACCCATCCTACCTACGGTCGCCCACTTGAAGGAACTCTCAGGTACCTACTCTCCCCAAAAAAGCAAGCTGGGGCTCTGGACAGCTTTATTTATCGCTTAGATAGATCCTGGTTTTGCCCTCCTTGTTGTTTTTTATGTTGTACGAATTGTTAACACCCACTTTGGGCTTCCTTGTGGGAGGAAAAGCAAGGTGCAAATATTGAACGATATTCCCAGTCCCTGCAGCCACTGGCTACACACAGACGTCTTTGGACCTGTCTGTTCTGGTGAGATCACCAGCAATGAGGACAGCGATTCATTTGATGTTGAAAGACACTCACCTGGGGAGGGGAGGGTTCAGGGTTCATTTTGTTGTTCGTTTTTTGATAAACCTAAAGATTAATGAACACACACACAAATGTGATATTCCTGGCTATGCTTCTGGAAAGAGCGTTCTTACTCTCCTCTGCTCCCTAGTGGAAGAGGAACACACTGTGGTGGACGGCTGGGACTGCAGCTTCCCCAAGGATTCTGCGCGGCTGGAGCCCAGCGGGAACAAGGAAGATCTTTGTGAGTTGCTCTCAGGAGGTTAAAACCCAGATTAAAGTGCAAACTTTCCTGTTGTTCTCCTTTAAATGTGCAGATGGGAGTCTAGGACATTGGCCATAGCTCAGTGGGACAGTATCTGCTTTACATGCAGAAAAAAGTCCCCCGTTCAATCTCCAGGTTGGGCTGGGAATGTCTTGTGCCTAAAAGTCTGGGAGTGCTGCTTGCCAGTCCGTGTGGACAGAACTGAGTTAAACGGGTGGTCTGCCTCTGCATAAGGCAGCTCCCTTTTTAAATCTTCACTTTATTTAGAACAGTGGTTCCCAAACTCTGGTCTCCAGCTGTTTTTGGACGACAACTCCCATCATCCCTAGCTAGCAAGACCAGTGGTGAAGGATGATGGGAATTGTAGTCCAAAAGCAGCTGGAGACCCAAGTTTGGGAAACACTTATTTGGAACCATGAGGGCTGGAATCCTTATTTTTAGGGGAAGGGGATCAGCTCGGTGGTGAAGCACCTGCTTTGACTGCAGAAGGTTCCAGGTTGAATCCCAGGCATCTCCAGGTAGGACTGGAGAAAGATTCCTGGTAGAGCTGGGATGAGATTCCCTGCTTTGAAACTGACTGCTGCCAGTCAGTGTAGACAAGACTGATGCAAGAGGGACCAGTGGTTTGACTTAGTATAAGGGAGCTTCCTATGTGATGGAAGCACTGAATTGCTGTTGGTAGTACTTTGTGCACATACATATGTGCAAAACCTCCCTTGCATCTCCATGGCTCACTGGCTGCCGGCCTCTTACTTTCTAGGCTCTCTCCTGTCCGAGTTCTTCCGCGTCTTTGAGGACTATGACTTCGCTGGCTGCGTGATCTCGCTGTGGGAGGGCCGTCCGCTGCCTCTGCCCAGCTTCCTGTCCTCCTCTGAAGCGGGCAGCAAGCTCAAGCTGGGGCCCTTCAACCTCCAGGACCCCTTTGAGCAGAGCCACAACGTCGCCGCCAACGTCAACGAGAAGACAGCGCTGCGGTTCCAGCGCTGCTGTTGCAACGCAGCCAAGTACTGCCGCAGCCTGCAATACCAGCGCAAGTCCAGCAAGGGCAAGATCTGGGGGCTCGTCCGCCTGTTTCAGCCGGGTGCCACCGAGGCTCCAGTTGCTGAGAGCCTTGTCATTGGCCTTCCCCTAACAAGGGCAGTGCTGCCCGCCCAAGCCCAGGAACTTCTAGGCCAGGCTGGGGACTTCCATCTACTTTGGTTCCAGAAGGTCTGTGCTAGTGTAGCCTTTGTCTTAAGGGATGTGCTCAAATGTAGCTGTGTGGAGATGGGGCAGGGGCTTGGGGAGGAACAGGAAGTTGCTGGGGTGAAACAGGAAGAGGAGGAGTTAGAAGCAAAGACTCAGCAGCTGTCAGTAGGGTCCAAGCGTCCTCTAGACGAGGGAGGGAGCAGTGTCTCTCTGCCCGCTAAAAGGCTGCGAGTTGATGATTTGCTCCCCATTGAGGAGAGCATGACCTGGAACTGTGCCGCCTGGCACCACATGTGGCTGGGCCGCCGCCGCATCCGGCGGCAGCTCCAAGGGCCAGAGCCCGACCCCCAGCACCAAAAGGCCAGCTCCTTGGAGCTGGAAGCAAAAGTGTCCGAGGCCATTTCCCAGCAGGAGTGGGAAGCAAGGCCCACAGACCCTCTCTTCCAGTTCACAGTTTGTGCCCAGGCCGGCAGGGGTGGCACTTCCAGTGAGCAAGACACACACATCAGCCTGAGATTCTCGACAGACCCTGAGCAAGCGTCTGTCTTTCAGGAGTTCTTCCACTTCCTGCAAGGTTTTTTGCCCCGAACGGTGGAGCAGCACCTGGTTAGCAAGGCCTGAGTCCCCCGAGAGAGGGCATCAAGCTATGTATTTGTGAACAGTTACAGATTTGTGTGTATTTATTTTTGCATATTTTTCTTACTGCCAATGTGAATATGAAAACATGGCCAAAACCCCTTTTCCACGTCTCTCATTCTTTGTTGCATTTATTCTTATCCTGCCTCAAAGTGACAAGAGAAGGAGCACAGATTTAACCTTTGTGCCTTTACAGCCTGGTAGCCAAGGGTGGGGAACCACTAGCCTGCAGACCAAATTTGGCCCACCAAGGGTCCCCTAGTGGCCCACAAGGCTGTTTTCCCCAAGTCATGGCCACCCACCCCATACCTGGTGTCATATGTAGCTTCAAATAAACAATTGGGAAATCAAGGTGTGCTCTGGTGGTTCCTTGGCTGCACTGAGGCATGCTCCCACCTTGGTCTGGGAGAGGAAAGTGGTTGTGGCATCAAAACTGCCGCTAAAACAGAGATCCTCCCATTTTAACAATTGTTCCAGTAGAAACGGCTTTCCTCCCCTGGAGCAAGAGTCAAAGAGCAGCACAGAGGTCCTGTCTGAAAGCCCTTCTGCAAACAGTTCACTCAATCTGCAAGTTAAGAACTGCAGTTCCGGTGAACCCACTGAGCCTTGGGTGGTGGCCATCTGGGGCCTTTTTATACCGCTGGCCCACTGCCAGCCAATATACTTACTTAGGTAGCATGTCAGGTTCTAGTTGGGGAAGTCGCCACCTTTATGACCAAACTAATTTCCTAGCGATTTTCAGTGATAGGTGGCCAGGTCCTTTTTTGTGGGAGTCCTACGCTTTAAAGGGCTCAGGGCTGTATCTAATTCAGTACCATTTGTGATTGCGCAAATAAACTCTGATGGTGATTCTATTTTCACTGTCCCATCAGCTGTGTGATAAGCAGTTTAATCTTTCTACTTTTCCATAATGCTCCGTGGTTCTGCCTTTGCACAGGATATAAAAAGATGGGTTTCCTTGTATGAAACTTGCTGTAAGCTTTGACTTGCTTCCCAATAATTTTTCCAGGGGAAGCAAAAAAATTTCAGATGATGAGTTTGGGGCGAAACAGCACACCAAAAAGAGGAGGAATCGCAAATTTGTTCGGAAATCCTTTGTATACTTGCTCCGGGCAGGGGAAGAAACAGAATTCTGCACATGCTCGGAGCCGTTCTCGTTATCACTACGGTAGTACTACACGTGCCCCAGAGAGCGGCTGAAGGAGAAAGACTCGAGATTCTGCAGCTCCATTCCTTTCTCCGCCCTCCGCCGATCGAGTCCAGTGCGCATGCCTAATCCCTGCGTCCTTTGTATTACACGTGCTTGACGTTTTTTTCTATTGCGCTTGCGCAGTCCTCTTCCCGCCCTGCTCTTTCGTAATATGTCCTAGAGACAAAAAGGTCATTGAAAAATTAGAGCGACACACAAACGCTATACTTCCGGTATCAACTGAAAAGGAGATGAAGATGGCGGCCATTGACCATTTTAAATTTGGGGGGGCAGCAACGAGGTTCTATACCTTTATATCCCCATGGTAAAAAGCCCCTTAATTCTCCGCTGCAGAAGTTGTGTCGCGCAGATAGGGACAGAGTATGAAAAATCCGCAATACTATTATATCTCGAAAATAGTACTGACTATCGTAGGGATAAAAAGAAGCCATAGAGCTCTCTCTCTTTTCTATCTCTATGGTCACGGTCGTCTTCAAGCAGTTGTAAAAGAGGGCGCATGCGTTCTAACGTCTCAATGCACGCGCTAAACGGGCGAATTCTTTAAAAAGCGATGGCCATTGGGCAGAAAGGGAAGGCGGGGAAGAGTTCCCGGCATGCTCCGCGGCTACTGAGTATTTAACCCTTCGGCGGGCGGACACTGTTTCTCTATCTAAGGCAGTCTTGCAGCAAGGTAGGTAAAGGGCGTAGGAGGGAGAGTTGTTGCTTTTTAATCCGGTGCCATCCGCGACTTGTGGAGGGTTTCAGGCCGGCAAATCCCACTGAAGGGCTTCTGTACTCTTTCCCTCATCTTTGGGTATGAATATTGAGTAGCCCCTGAGCGTTTTTGTTGAGAAAGGATGCGGTCAACGGGCCGCATATGATCCTGCAAGTTCGGGCAGCGCTTAATTGGGCGCAAGGCCCTTTGATCTCTTGTGGGACTTGCTTCTGAGTAAGCATTCGGCCAGTTCTATATAAGAGGTGACTGAAATACAAATGAAGGTTACTTTATTTGCCATTTAACGGCTGAGTGTAATTAATACTTGATTTGATTTGATTTGTAATTGATTTCCCATAAAATATCTCGCAGCGATTCCTCATGGCTGGAATAGGTAGACTTTTGTATGTGCCTGTGGACGCTTTAAAACTACTGACCTGGATGCCTATCAGAAAATGTGAATAAGGGCCTGTGTGCCCATCAAGCATTTTTGCATTATCCATAAACCTTTTTTTTAAGTATGTTTATATTCTATTCATCAACCACAAGGCTCCCAGGCTACAGTGTTTATAAGCTAATTTTTACAGATGTATGCAACACAGGCAACGAAGCATAAATATGATGAAGGCTTACAGCAGCCTAACTTATGGTTCTGATCCAGCTTCTGTAATACTTTCTGTGGTGTTATTCTATGCTCTGTTCAGAAAATAATAGTTGTTAGGGCTCCAATGATTTTTAATAGTGTAGCTCTATGCTGTGTTAATCAGAAAGAAACCACTCTGAGCTTGGTGCAATATGCTTCTGAGAAATTATGCATAGGTTTGGGCTTCATTTCTCCATAACTTTTAAGGGTCTGCTGTAGATCTTTATTATTAAAGTTGGTCACCCAAATTACCCTCACAGAGCTACCATTCACCAAGTACTCTGTGGATTAATTGATAAACCACTTCAGGAATTGTAGCTCTGTGGGAAGAATAAGGGTCCCCTAACAACTCTTGGCGTCACAAAGAGTCGGACACGACTAAACAACAACTCTTAGCACCCTTAACAAACTACAGTTGCCAGGATTCTCTGGGGGAAACCATAACTGTTTAAAGTAGTAGAATGCATAGCATTGGTTGGGCCCTAGAATTGGCATTACTGTAAGCCCTCTGCTCCAACCCACCACATCAAATCCATAGTGAGGGCATTCCCTAGTAGACAGTCTTTGCTTAAAAGTTTTTGAGGTCAAGTATGGTGTGTGGCTGGGCTCTGTATATTTAATGTCTTTCTCTGATGAAACTACACAGACCTGTACTGAAAAGTTCTGTGAGGACATCCTTTTGTTTCTGAGAATGGACTCCTGGCTGCCATAGTCAGTTACTACTTTCTATTATTATAGTATATCACTTGGAAATGTGTAGCTTATAATCAGCTGTTGGCTTTTTCTCCCTCCAGACCTGAATTTGCAAGATCATGTGCGACTGTGCTTTCCAGGTGAGGTGGAAATCAAATGTGTTTAAGCTGTTCTGTGTTACGTACTTGGAAAGATGAGCAGTTGTTGGGAAATTGATATTTGGTACATGGGAGGTTTTAAAAATATAATATGCTGTGTATTTACATTGATGTCCTAACGTAAGACTTGGAAATGTCCTATGAGGTGTTTTAGAAGCTAGTTCCAACCATGGTCTGGCATGTTGCAGAGGAGGATTGGGGTACAACTCTGCAATGTTTTTGTTCCTTCAATTCATTTCTTGCTGGGTGGCTCTGTATGTGTTCGAACAGACCCATGAAGCCCACTTGCTCATTTTGAAGACCTTAGAATGCTGTACTTTGTATCATATTTTAAACTGTACCGCATAGCTCAAGCTGTTAAAAAGAGCACTTCCCTTTCTAGCCATTGTTACAAGGGCATCAAGTGCTACAGAGATGATATCCACGAACTCTCTCTTTCTGAGGCTTCAGTGGAGAAAACCTTTACCAGATTCTGAGTAGCACTAGCCCTGGGCATCAGTGTGGGAGATGGAAGTAGGTTTTGCCAAACTGCCCTGACAAAATCATTGTATGTCTGAGACACAAAGACCATGTGGTCACGTTGTGTAGAATCTCCCCCTCACACGCACCTTTGGTATAGCAGCGTTAGTGGTTGAAGGCAGTGTGATTTATTTTTATTTTCATATTCCCCCATTCAACAGCTGCAAGAGTCATCGGCTATGTGTCTGTACCACATGTAAGTATCTATTTTATTTAGATTTATAAAGTCTGACAACCCCATTTTTAAAGTGCATTGAGGACATGCTCAAAGGAGTTGTAATTAAAAACAAAATACTCCATTCACCACTTCTGTAACTGCCACTTTGGCAACAGTGCTCATTGAATAACATGACCAGCTGGATAATGTAGAAGCCAAAACATTTTCCTTAAACTTGAGATATTTCTGTTTATCTAGTCACGGTAATTTTTGGTGATTTGCTCTCAGATCCAGAGCAGGGGGAACAAAACCTGGCCCTCTTATATTGTATGTTTACATGTACAATTTTATTATACTTGCATGCTATTTAGAGAACTAGTCCATTTGAGTACGAGCAAAGTTGTTTTGTTGCAGCCAGTGTGGCAAATTTCTAGTGGGAGGGGGCAGGAGGATTTCTCTGCACAAATCCTCTGGGTGTACATCAAAAATAGAAAGCTTCCAGCACACCCTACCAGCTGTTTTGAGCTCCTTATTGCTGCCTTACTGTGTTCAGTGATGTTTACAATTGACAAGCATATATCTGATGTCTGGTGATGTCAGCTTCCTGTCTGAGAACACAAGACCTTCCAACTTGCTGAGGGAGGAAGGAGTGAATGGGTATACAAAATAAAAATTAAAAAATGCTTCCTATTTCCTTAATTACAGGATGCATATTCCTGAACAAGGAGTAGCTGTGTGGAAAACCCTTAAGAGGTATGTTTGAGGACCAGTGCATCTGAATGATGGGGAGGTGAGACCTTTGTGCCCTGGGTGTGTTTCAGTTCTAGGTGTCTTCCAGTCGTTTGCACTTGACCGTTTAGTTTGAAATGATGACCTATGTTGATGGACGACATTTAGTCTCATGGCAATAGAGTTACCAAAGCCCTGATCAAACTGCTGCTCCTTTGTGTTGCAAATGCATTATATCCTAAGTTTCTTTTTACTGAACAAGTTCTTATGTCCTACACAGGTGCAAGGACCCTGGCCAAAAAAGGTGAGTGTTGGAGGTACAGCTCATTTTTAAATTTATGCACTATTTAATATAGGGGTGGGGATGTTGTTAAGAGTCCCAGTTCCCATCAGCCCTGGCCAGCATTAACGAGGATTCTGGGAATTGTAGTCGAGCCACATCTGGAGGACCTGACATGTTCCTAACTTCTGGATTAGTGTATTGTTGCTCTTGCTTCTGCATTGCCACCCAACTCCACCTGCTGTCTCTCCAGTGATGAGACTTTTACCGCCCCAGTCTGATTTCTTGTGACTGAGTGGTCCTTTCTGAGGCTTAAGAGCTCAGCAGGACTTGGGTGAGGTTGGAAGGTCATAGCTGCAAATCAGGACTTAACAATAATCATTTTGTCTTGCTTTCCAGGATCTGTTTCTTTCAAAGAGCAGAACGGAGCAGTTAATTTAAAAGACAGTGCTTCCAACAGGTACGTTTCCCCCCTCGCAATTGGAACAACCACATGCTAGCAAGAAGAATAAGATCTAGGAATCTCAAACCTAAAGCATCACTCTGGTCCCAATGAAGAAATCCTATTGCGTCTTATCTTCTGTTTTGGCGCCAGAACCTGCAAAGGTTGAACCCACTGGGGCCAGCAGAGGGGAAAGATGAAACTCTGCTCCAAAAGGAACTGTCTGATGGGACTTTGGTCTGATGAGGAAGGGCTGTAGATAAAGTTCATTTTTATATGCATTTATATACATAGATGACTTTTCTTTCTTTCAGAATGCATGACATACTCCAGAGAGCCAGCCCTTGTGGACCAGACTGCTTGTCCTCCTGCCTCCAAAGGAGAAAAGTGAGTTTGCATTTAGCTCTAACCTTGCTTTTATCTTCTCTGCTAATAGTCAATTCACCCACCCACCCACCCCCAGTTCCCACTGACATGATGATCTCACTTGGAATCTCGTTCGGCTGAATTTTGCTGTTGAGAAGCGGAATCTGAGCATCAGTTGGGAGAGTATCTAAGCTGGAGGTGGTGATGGTTGCTGTATCAAAACTTGCACCTCACTGCCTGGCTAAATAATGTCCCAGCTCTTACATTTTTGCTCCAGTTTTTAATCTGATGGGATTTCTTTAAATTCAAAGATTCCTCCTTGTGGACTTGAGGTAGTGCTTGACAATTTGTTTCCTCTGGATTTCCCCCCTAAACAGCAAAACCATCTTTCTTGCAGAATGGTGAACCTGAATTGTGGGCCCTCCCTCCCTTTCTGATGGAGATTTAGCAGGTAAAGTTTATCTGATAGGTAAAATGGTAGCGTGTGTGAAAAGCTTAAAATACAATTTTATTCATGTCTGCTTGGAAGTTCAGTGGGGCTTACAGCCATGTAAGTATATAGGATTGAAACCTTCGAATATCTGGCTGTCCATATCACAGCTCCCTCTGGGGGATTCCAGAAGTCCTGCTCTCTGTAACTTTCCAGTATGCATTAAAAAAGGGCTCCATAGCAGCTCTCTTGTGCCTTGAGCTATGTTTTTCCAGATGACTCCCATAAGGAAGTTAGGAAAGACAGAGCAGTTAGTTGCTTGCAGTTTTAATGATGAGTTTCACTAGCTCACTTTGATAAATCTATAAAACAATGAAAATGTTTGAACAGCTGAAAAACTGCAAGGAAACAAATTAGGTAGATTAAGCAGGGGTTTGGGGCCTTGGGTCTGATTGTGTGTGTGTTTTCCCCCTCCTTGTAGATGACTCCCTGAAGCCAACTACAGTCCTAAGCTAGCTGCCAGACCATTGGTCCATCCATCTCTGCATTGTCTACATGAACTGTCAGCTGATGCAAAGAGGGTAAGTGCTTGCCCTCCACAGTTAGATTAGGTCTGTGTGTGTGAGAGAGAGAGTGTGTGTGCACTCCTCTTCCCAAGTTGGCTCCAGTGATGAGATTGTTACCGCCCCAGTCTGATTTCTGTGACTGAGTGGTTCCTTCTGAGCCTAGGAGCATGGCAGCGACATTTGTGTAAGAGATGGGTAATCACAGCTGCTCTTTGACATCATTATACTTAACAACTTTGTGCTTGTTTTTTCCTTTCAATAGAAGAGCTCAAATTGGACAATGCAGGGATCCTACTGGTCTCTCCAGTAACTGGTAGCTTCCTTAGTTGTGATATTGCTGCACCATTGATTGATTCCTTCCAGCCCACTTCACCCGGCCTGTACAAGATCACCCAGCCTTGCTTCTTCATCCAACAAGTGAGTTTCAAAAACTCAACGCTCTAAGAGAACAGTAGGGCAGGCAAATGGGTTGAGAACCAGGGTTGATGGGAGTTAACAGTTGAGCAACATTTGAACAGGCCACAGGTTATTTAACTCTTGGGAGTTAGGGGAAGGATTGGAGTATTACATAGTCCCAGAATATGAGCATTTGGTATAGTGGTGTGGGGAGGAGTCCCAATGAGGAGATAAGGCAACATGTCTTACCATCTGTCTTGGCTCCAGAACCTGCAAAGGTTGAACCCACTGGAGCTGGCAGAGCGGAGAAGAGGAAACCTACTCCAGAAGGAGCTGTCTGATGGGATTCGTGGGAGGACAAACACAGTGGTTGTGTATGGTTTTGATTTGTCACCTATAGTAACTCACCTTTGCTATCTTTGTTTTCTGTCTCCCTCCTGCCCCGCCCCCCTTCATACACAGGCATGCACAATTGCCTGGAGACTTCTCAAGATGATCAGCAAGCTGTCAGTGCTCTCGATTGATTCTTCCCCGCCCTAAGTGCTAAAGCAATCAATCCAATGTTATTGTTTGTAGCCAATGGCTGTTACAATACAATGTGAACACATCACACAGCTGCAAAATGACCAGGTCTCCTGAAAAACATGTAGCTTATTGCTTTATGCTTTGTGGTGGCTTTGAAAATGTCATAGAAATGCATTGTGGGCAGTACTGAATAAATTACTTACGTATGACACATTGCCTTTTGTTTTTTCTGAGTCGTGGGTAAAGGGTTGTCTGTAGCAAAGTTGAGGAGTGGATATTTCTTTACACCACAATATATAGGGCTCTTCAGTATCCATTCCAGTAACTTGCAAATGGCAGAACTTGCCTTGGAGCTGGGTATGATAATTGATATTTACTCTGGTAAAAGGTTTTCTTTCCTTCTACAAGCCAAGGGAACTCTTTACAGCTACACAGTGCCATCTACTGTGTCTGTAATGAATAACACCAGTTCACAATGTCAAACCAGTCAATTCAGTGGATGCCGAGAGCTCATAAGCTGTCATGTTGTGTTTCCATACACACATTGCATGATGCCCTTACGTGATTTACATAGAATGTATATAAGCCAAAGAACTGCTTTCTGGCCATTAGGTCCGGTCGCGGACAACACGGGGGTTGCGGCAGTCATCTCGCTTTATTGGCCAAGGGATCCGGCGTACAGCTTCTGGGTCATGTGGCCAGCATGACTTAGCCGCTTCTGGTGAAGCCAGAGCAGTGCATGGAAGATCCCTCCTCAGGGAGGGGGGACTTTGCGGGTGGGACCCGCCCTATGCACCAAGCAGGGGGCGTGTTCGGCCCCCTGCTCCACCTATACCTGCTGCTGTGCTCAGGGCCCTGGCTGGCCAATAGGGCCAGCTTGTGGGAGGGTTACCTGCTTCAAAAGAGCACGACAGCCTCCAGATGTCCCCTTTTTGCTGCTGCTGCTCAATGCCGTCTACCTTCCCACCGGAGCGGTACCTATTTATCTACTTGCACATTGATGTGCTTTCAAACTGCTAGGTTGGCAGGAGCTGGGACCGAGCAATGGGAGCTCACCCCGTTACGGGGATTAGAACCGCCAACGCCCAAGAGACCTTCGTGAGGGACTATGCAGGCTCTATAAACCCCATAAGAGACTTAGAGAATTTTTTTTCTTCTAACCTCAGTGCCCCTAAAGTTCCTTAGCTAGAAGGCTCTTTCTGGTGGCCGTCACAACCCAGTGGGTATCAAATGTCAGGTTTGATTTCACGGAGTCATTGACAAAACCCAGTCTTAACAGACTTGGCAGAGTATCAGGCCTCACTCATCTCTGACTTTTGGTCTCCCTGCTTCAGCTTCTGCCCCTGACTTAATTTCTTCCTGCCACAGACTTCTGACACCACTTCTCAGTCTTCTCCCTCTGGCCACTGAGCCTTCCCTTAGGGGTTCCCCAGTCCTTTGCATCCAACAAAGGTGCCAAGTTGCCTCCAAGATTGAAGGGGGCTGGTGTATGTGTGAGCACTCTGGAGGAGCCAGCCACTGAAGCTGTACCACACTTTGAATCGGCTCAGCCTCCTCAGCTCCCTCCCTCAACATTGAGGGGGCCTGGCCCCCTTCCAACAAATACTGAGGGGGCTCATAAAGAGTCCCAAGGGGTAACATCTGGGGTCTGGGTTGAGGTTCCCCATCTCCCTTCTGTGCTGGAAAGGACTGCATGAGAGATGTTTATTCTGTCTTTTTGCCACTGAGTCAGGCGGATGAACAGCAAGGCCTGCATCAGATTTGGGGTGAAAGGCAGCAGCAACAAAAATCATGTACTGTATGTAGTTTGTTGCTAATTGTATTTTTACTGGCAGAGTAAGGGAGAGTGTTTGTGGGGTTTTCACAAAGTCACTTGGCTGGCTTTGGGTGTCAGATGCTGTGACTTGCAAATTACTGTATGTAGCGATGGGATCTGATGATAATCATTTGCCAGACATCCCTGCTTGGGCTAACAACAGCAAATTATTCTGGTTTTACTACACTGGCAGCAGCTCTCCTGAGTTTCCAGCCCTTGAGAACATAATAAAAGCCTGCTGGATCAGGCCTATGGCCCATCTAGTCCAGCATCCTGTTCTCACAGTGACTGATCAGATGCCTGCGGGAAAGCCACAAGCAGGACCCAAGCACAAGAGCGTTCTCCCCTTCCTGTGGTTTCCAGCAACTGGTACTCAGAAGTCTTACTGTGGGGGCAAAACCACAGCCATTGTGGCTGGTAGATACTGATAGCCCCCCCCCTCCTCAATGAATTTGGTGTCCATCAGGAGTGAGTCACACAGTTTAACTCTGCGCTGTAGGCAGAAGCCTCTGCTTTCTTGCATGCAACAACAATTCTTTATCACCGTGCCTGGCTCCTCAAGGCCTTCGTCAAAAAACATGCCTCCCGAGTTGTTGTTCTGGGCACCGTCCCAGAGATCAGCAGGGCAAAGGAAGCCGCTCAGGCTTCGGCGGCAAATCCAGGCCTCGCCCCGGCCTCTGGCATTCCAAGGCCTCTTCTAAAAGCGTCCCTTGGCAGTTGTTATTCTGGGCACCCACCCAGCAGCTTCGCAGGGGCGAAGGAATCCACACAGCCTCCGGCAGCAAGTCCAGGCATGCCGCCGGATCCAGCCCCTCGATAGCCTGCCCCCTTCCTCTCTGTCTCTCGGCAGCAGGAATCTTGGTCCTGGCACCCACCCACAGCAGGCCTCGGCCCCCCTGAAGCGTGCGATGGGTCATCGATGGCTGGCTTTGGCTCTGATACTGGCTGCCGCAGCTGCTCCCAACCGCACGGCAGGCAACGTGCCTGAGTCAGAGGTCCCGGGCGCACCCTGCCCTCAGGAAGAGAACCCGGCAGCGCCGTCGGGAGAGCCCCACGTGGCGCCCAGGTTCAGCACATGCATGCTGCAGTGCGCTGCGCAGGCGATGCTTGGGATGGTTGGCGCCAAGAGCTCCGTCTCCTTGAAGCTCAACGAAGGCAGGGAAGGTAAGGGGGGGTGGAGGGACACCCAAAGCGAAGCTGCCATGCCTGCCTTGGAATCCCAGCTGCGTAGCCAATCGAGCGGCAGCAGGGAGGGCTCCACAGGCTCCACCCCAGGGTAGCTTCCCTGCTCTGCCTGCAGCTGCTGGGCGTCACAGGAGCTGCAAGGCCTCCGAGTTCTGTGGGGAGGGCGGGGGAAGAGGCAGGGTGGTCACTTTTGCAGCCACCCCGCCCCCTGAACAAATATATTGCGGGGAAAAGGATGCTGGTTTTCATAATCTTTGTGTGCGTTGATTTATATGTTGAAATGCAAAGGTGTAAATAATTATAGGAGACAACCAGGGCTTTTTTCCCAGCAGCAACTTGCCAGAACTCAATTGGCGCCATTGCCATTCTAAGAGAACGAGGGAGGTGTTTGTGGTGAGTTCCAGCACCTCTTTTTCTAGAAGAATAGCACTGGTGACAACCATTTCACGCGCGTTCAATATGTGCACAACCGCGCACATGCGCATCGCCTATAACCTGGAAGTGGCATGCAAAGGGGGGGGAATGGCCTCCAAAAGAGAGCAAAAATGGCATGAAAACAGCGCTTAGCAATCCCATAAGCCTTTGCAAGTGCAATCCCAGCCGACTGTTGAGGCCTGTGGAGAGTTGGCGTTTGAGCAAGGAGGTTTTGAGGGTAATTACAGGCTTTCAAGGGTGTTCCCAACACATGCAATTTCACTTAATCGTGCGGTGCCTTGGTACGTAACTCCCCTGTGTAAATGGGGAATTGCCTGTACAGTAATTTAAATACCATGCTACTTTTTCGGCTTTGTACACATGGGAACAGTAGTAGTTTGTTAAGGGTGCTAGGAATTGTGTGAACTACAGTTCCCAGGATTCTTTGGGGGAATGCTTTAAATGTGCCTTAAATGTATGGTGTGTTCACAGCCATAGAGAGGAAGATGGAAGATGTGTACCCCCTCCATCTGCTGTCCAGGTGCAAGTGCTGATGGGGGTGGGGCATAGGTAGGCTTTATCCTTCCCACTACATGCAATATGGAGCTAATATGGGCCTACCTTACAGGGTTGTTGTAAGGATAGCCCAGGTAGTGTATGGGACTGTTTTGAAAGCAAGAAGACCCAGGAAAATGCTTTATACTGAATCAGGCCATTGACCTGCCTTTCTCAGTACGGTCTACACTGACTGGCTGCTGTACCTCCAGGGTTTCGAGCAGAGTTCTTTCTCAGCACTATCCAGAGGTGATACAGATTGAACCTGGGGCCTTCTGCATGCAAAGCAGGTGCTCTACCACTTTTGCTCCCTTCTGGTTTTGCAAAAAATCAGAGCAACTGTTAAGATGAAGGACCTGGAAGCCCAAACTATATAGCCATTGAACTGTGCAGGGTTTGTGGGTTGTTAAAAATATATATGTTTGCAGGCCTGTCTTAAACAAGCTTTGCTATCCTGCTCCTCTGCCTGCCAGTTACTGCCCTGATGGACTCTGCCTTGGGAGGAGAGAAGTGTTGGCAATCTGATTTGAGGCAGTTTGCCCATGATTACCAGCTGATGGGAATCACAAGCAGGGAAAACATTATTGCATTCAAGCCCTGCTAGTGGGGTTCCCATACCTACCTGTGAGATTGGGGCCTAATCCAGCAGGACTCTGAATACCAGCTGCTGGGACTTGCCAGCAGCGAGAGCATTGTTGCACCCAAGTCCTGCTTCCCACTGGGGCCTCCAGTTGGCCACTGTGAGAAAAGGATGCTAGACTTGATGGAACTTTGGTCTGACCCAGGGTCGTGGGTTCAAGTCCCACATTGGACAAAATATTCCTGCATTGCAAGGGGTTTGACTAGATGACCCACGTGGTCCCTTCTATGGTTCTATGCAGTAGGGCTCTGCTTAGATTGCTGCTGTTCATTTATTTGATTTCATATCCACCCCTTCACCTTAAGACGCCAGGGAGGGTTACCGCAACTTAAAATTCAATATTCAAAACCGTTTAAAACAAAGTGCAATGACACGAATTACGATCACAGGCACAGGGCGGGTTGAAAGACCTGGGCAAATGTTGTTCCCAGAAGCACCTCATGGTCACATGGTGGAAGATACTGAGGCCTACCTTTCTGGAGGGATGCTAACAATGGCCTCCCTTCGTTCTCTTTAACAGGTGAGGACCAGGAATTTTGCTGGATGCTGCATCTCCGCTGCCAGAAGGGAGAGAGACTCACCAAAGCCTTTGTCCTCCTGAACCTGGAGCAGCCCCCGGGGGGAGGCCAGCCGCCTCCCTACAGGCTCCTTCTCACCACCCCTCCCTCCCTACGCCAGTACTTGCAAGCCCGCCAAGGGAACCGCCGCGCGAGGCTGTTGAGCGGGGAAGCCTGCGGTGTCCGCTTTGACGTGACGGAGCCCTTCCTCAGCGCCGAGGGAGGCCAGGAGGCCAAGATGTGCGTCAAGGCTGTCTGTCCGGAGGACGATGCCTGTGGGGCCTTGCGTTGCCCGCCTTTCTTGGCCACTTTGTGGCGCAGCCTGCCCAGGCCGGATGGCTAGGCAACAGGAAGGTGGACGGGCTTGCTCCACGGTGGAGTATGATGCCTAGCAACTGTTGGGACTTGAGGGTGTGAGGGAAAGGGCACACAGACTGACATGCGCACAAACACACACTCCAGTTCTGCCATTAGCATGCCAGAGGTAGTTTCCTGACAAACTTTACTTCAGTGTTCATTTCTACTTGGTAGTGTCAAAGCTACATCAAACAACGGAAGTAGATCTTAAGATATATCTATATACGCTAAAGCGAATGTGGAAGGAACCAAAGTATCAACCAAGAGTTGCCAACATGGTACATGTGGGTGCAATGATGCCTTTTAATAGCTTCCCCCCAAGGCTCACAAAGCCTCTGAGCCCAAGCTCAGTCTCTTTGCCCCCCTTGTCAAGAGGGTGGTTATCTTTTTATCCTTTGAAATGTACAAAGAGCTGAAGGAGGAAGTTGGAAGAATGATGCTCTTTCCCACTTCCTCTTTCAGCTCTATGTGCTTTCCAAAATTCAGATGAATACTACTGGATCCAACTTTCCCCCAGGTCCCTCAGCAAAGCAAAGACTGTCCCTGTGGACGATCTGTCTTGGGTGGGGTAGAGAGAAGTGACCAGAGTGGGTGGTGTCCACATGGGTCTAAAATGACTGGTGACCATTGGTATAAGCCAACAAGTAGGGATATACATCTATAGTATGCAAAGTGACACTACTCCCAGGTTGCAACTGCTGCAACTTAAGGGGCTCAGCTGGGTGCCAGAGCAGGGTAAATGGCTCTAGCAGAGCTCCAGGTCCACGTGGTATGCTTAAACTTGCTGACACGGCTACCTTAAATATGTCTCACCCACACTGCCATCCAGCAGGTGATGTGCTGTGGGCACCAGAAGCAAGTGGGAATGGAAGCTGCTGAACTAACAGCAGCTGTAGTCGGGAGGAAAGGCCATAGCTCGTTGCTGGAACATCTGCTTCACATGCAGAAGGCCCCATATTCAATTCCTGGTATCTCCAGGTAGGGCTGGGAATACCCTCCACCTAAACCCCTGGAGAGCCACTGTCAGTCAGTGTATGCAATACTGAGCTAGATAGACCAATGACCTAACTCAGTATAAGGCTTCTTCCTACAGTAAGACAGTGTGAAGCAGGTTTCTCTCTCCCATGGCACTGCCCGGATGTCTGTCCCGCACACTAAATGCTTGTAGATGTCAAGTTAAGATGTATCTTTTTATTCAGGCTATGGAGATGACTGACGTCAAGCATCATATTATCTGCTGTTGGAATTTCTGTTTCATAATGTCCTTGGTTTTGTGATTTTTATATATTGATGTATTTTAACGGACTGTAGTTTACTGTCCTGGAAATTTTTGAATCGAAAGGTGGATTGCAACTCTAATAAAACATCATCATCATAAATAATGATGCAGCTCTCTCCCCTTTGATGGTAGATCCCCGAGTAAGAATGTGATGAGCTTGAATCCTGCGAAGGCAAACACACCGTGGATGAGTGGTTGCCGTGCCAGAGAAACTGGTCAATTGCCTTCCCTGGATGGGGTTGCACTCCCCCTGAAAGGGTGGGTATGCAATCTGAGTGTGTTTGAAGGTGCTTTGGTTCCAGAAGAGTGCCAGTCAGATCATTCATTGACGTATAATCCATGCTGTAAAGAAGGTGGCATTTCAAAGCGCACCAGGCCAGAGCCTACAGGCTTGTCCCAAAGCAAAGCACTTTTCACCTTCACTAGAAATTAAGCAGCACGTGAAGACAAACTTATATTAGAAGCAAGCGGTGTTGTTGACTCTCATTTAGCAACAAAGTGTGCATCATTATGAGAGTGTTTGTGTTGATATAGGCAAAAATCTGCCTTTATTCCCTTATTGGGTTCTCCATCGGTTGGAGAATATAACAGAGGCCAACCAGAGAAGTTTGAGAAGCAAAGCCTTTATTTTCGCTGTTGCAACAGGGTCCTTCCTCTCACACAGGAGAACAAGGAAGGAACCCCAAACAAAGATGTCTTGCCCTTAAAAAGAGATTTGAAATTGGTTTCAGCCCACCCCCCAGAAGCATCATCCATATGTCACAGAAGGGGTGTAGCCCAAGACCCCCCCTCCCTAGATTCATCATAGGTACATCATGAAAGGGGAGGTCTGGTGGCAGTAATCTGAGCACCCTGGACCCTGCCCCCTGCCCCCAAAACCTAATCAACAAAATTGAGAGATATTTACATTTCCCTGTTTCCCAGCCAAGTTAATCACACCCTTTTGTCTGGCAGTCAGGTATCAGGATGCCAGGGATTATCACTTTAATTCCTGAGACAATGAGAAGGTTCCCCCCACCCCACTTCTTCCTTGCAGAGGAACACCTGGTCAGAGAGAGTCAAAATGGTGTCAGTCAGGCCTGTTTTCCTGTGCTGCTTCAGACATGTTTCTGTACATTCATGTACATGTTTTATGAACAATTATTATATATATATAGATATGACCTCAAAATTCTTATAACAGTGTATTGGTGGGGGACTTATTGTTTACTTACTAATTGCATTTATATAGCTCACCTTTTAACTGAGGAACTCAAGGCGATGTGCGTGGTTCTCCCCTTCTTCATTTAATCTCCACAACAAACCTGTGAGGTTGGTTAGGCTGAGAAATCCAAGGTCACCCAGAGAGCTTCAGGGCTGTGTGAGAATTTGAACCTTTGTTTCCCAGTCTAGTCCCAGTCCTAGTCTGATACTTTAACCATTACAACACACTGGTTCTCAATTTGCACACTACAAAGGACTCTTTGGAACGCCCTCCCATCAGATGTCAAAGAAATTAACTATCTGACGTTTAGAAGACATCTGAAGGCATTAGAGAAGTTTTTAATTACTGATGTTTTAATGTATTTTTAATCTTTTGTTGGAAGCTGCCCAGAGTGGCTGGGGAAACCCAGCCAGATGGGCGGGGTATAAATTTATTATTATTATTATTATTATTATTATTATTATTATTATTATTATTATTATTATTATTATTATTATTTTATTATTATTATTATTATTACTATAGCACCACAGTGGTAGTGGTTTCCTGTGCAGTTATTCCTGCAGGTCTCGCCTGACCCTATCCCCATTTCGGAGCTCTATTTGCCTGCAAAATAGTCTCCTTTCCCAGCTGAAGCTCACTCAGGGGGTCAAGGCAGGAAGGTCCATAAATAGCCCCGTCCCCTCGCTATCAGGAAAACAAAGGGACCACCAAGAAAGGGGAACGGAGTGCCAGTGGGATTGCTAAGAGTGCAACACCGAAGAAGCCGCGCTGGCGAATCAGCGTGGGGCCTTAGTAACATTCTCTTCCGGTGTTACACTCTAAAACGTCCGGCTCAACAGGGCTTTCGGGACAGGACGAGCCTCTGGAAGTCCAGAGGCGGAGCGACAGTAGAAATGGCGTCTCCGGCGCGGGGTAACCACGTGTGGGTGGGGTCCGAGACGGGCATCCTGAAAGGTAATGGAGGGTACGGGGCTCGACCGCTACTTGGGGGGTGGAATGTCTATTATTCAGCGACGCTGGGGAAACGGAGAGCCTTGTGTGACTTTCGGGGAAATAACTGAGGAGGAAGTGTGGGTAGATGCTGTTCCTAGTGGCAGGGGGTGTGTGAGGTTGCCCGCACCCTTACAACAAATTATGGTGCTTTGGGCTTCTGAGCATGTACAGAGTGCCTCTCCCCTTTTTGAGGCAAGTTTTGAAGGAAGTCCATTATAGGTAGTACATGTGAAAGAAGGCAAGGTGATGGGGGAAAGAGGATGGTTTCCTGTGCGGGGAGCGATGTGTAGACAATGAATGTTTGTTTGGAGGGCGGAAAAAGTGGGGTAGGCATATGAACAGAAGAGGCTAGGCTATTCAATAGGCATTAGCCATACAGTACATACAGAGATAGCAAACAGAGGTCTAACTTAGAGGAAGAGAAACTAAAATAAATCTTAACAAATTATCATTTTAAATAGTCTAGTCATCAGCAACATCCCTATCAATTAAAACAGGTGGACCCTGGCCACTGAAGAAAAATTACAAATAATCTAAGAATCTTCAAAGGAAAGGAAGACCCTGAATATTTCTGTTATGTCTGCTGGACTTTATTTCTCTATCATGTCCAGGGTGGCATCAATGGTTGGGAAACCTGGGGGCACGCTCAAAGACCCTGCTGGACCTGCTCACCCTCTACGCCAGGCATCCCCAAACTTTGGCCCTCCAGATGTTTTGGACTACAATTCCCATCTTCCCCGACCACTGGTCCTGTTAGCTAGGGATCATGGGAGTTGTAGGCCAAAACATCTGGAGGGCCGCAGTTTGGGGATGCCTGCTCTACGCCATTGTGGGCTGCTTGTTCACCTGCCTCTTCTTGCATTTTAATGGTGTCGCAAGGCCAAAAGAACAGGGTGTCTAACCACCGCCTACTCATGTACTGTAGTGGCTCAGTGGAACCTCCAACTCTAGAGGCAGTATACCTTGGAATTTCAGTTTGCTGAGAACAAGCGACAGGGGAGGGTGGTTGTCTTCATGTCTTGCTTGTGAACTTCATGGAGGCATCAAGGTTTGCCAATGTTGAAACTGCAATCCTGGAATAGGTGCACTGTTGGTTAGGTCCAGCCCAGTTTATGGTATGCTGTTAATGGGGAGGGGGAGATAGGGGTACTGTGAATAAGAGACACAAAGGCCAGAGGAGATATAGAGTGAGGCATGTAGGAAAGGAATGCAGCAAAAAGCTTTTACATAAATACCTATCGCTTACCAGTCTGGTAGCTGGATGCTGTTGCTGTGCCTTTAAAAGGGGCTCGATCAGCTAAGTCTTGTAAAGTGGGGATTCCTTTAAATAATTATTGGCTGTGCTGGCTGGGACTGATGGGAGTTGTAGTTCAGCAACATTTGGAGGGCCATGGGTTAGTCACCCCTGGTGTAGATCAGGTCCATGTTAAAGGTCACAGTGCCATGAATGGTTGAGAAGTTGCCAAACCTGCGTCATAAGATTTAGCAGGAGGGAGCCAGATTAGAACACTGCAAGGAGCGGATAGAGATCCACTAGCCCCTCAGCTTCCCCTTTGCTGGTGGTGAGTGACACAGGGAGAGTTTGCCATTGACCTCTTTTTCTTTCCCCCCTTCCCAATAATATCCCTTTCTTTCTCTTGTCTCCTCCTTCTAGGGATCAACCTGCAGAAGAAACAGGCCACAAACTATAAGTCAGGAGATGCGGTACTCAGTCGACATGAAGCTGTTACTGCCATGTGTTGGGGCGATCCCTACGAGTCTGAGGTAATGAGGCTGCCAACTTCTCATGCACCTGGCACAGTTTAGGGGACTGGATGCTGGAAAGAAAAACAGGATACCTCATTTTATGGAAAGCTGCCTTATAGTGGGTTGGACAGTTGGTCCCTCAAGCTCAGTATTGTCAAAAAAACAAGCAACCTTCCCACAAACCCATTTAAAAGGGTGTAGAATATTAATCAGCCAAAGGCCTAGCTAAAGGAAACTTTCACTTTATTTCAGCTTTAAGCTCATAGACAAAGACAAGAACAAATACACAGACAATTAAGAATTACTAACAATAAAAGACTTAATAGGTATACAAAATCAAATATAAATATAATAAGGAATACAGCAATCCATTAAGTCTCTTGTATGACAAAACAGAAGTTAATTTTTTTTGCCATTTGTAAAGTTACAAACGGATCTATATCTTGCAATAAAAAGGCAAGATGAAAATCTGCCGAGTGCCCAGGAATTTTTTGGATTAATGGTAGCAATAAATTCTTATGGACAGCACAATATAAAGGACATGTCAACACTATGTGCTGAAGATTTCAAGCGAACAATTATCACAGGAACATAAAACCGAAATTTGGCCCCTAGAGAATCTATGAAAAAGGGAATTTGAAGGGAAAACATCAAAATGCGCTTTAATAAAAGCAAAACTATGAATGGCAACAGGGAGAGATGATAAGTAAGATGGCACATATTTTGGAGGAGTAACGCCCAAATGACGCGAGGAGCATGACCACCCACCAAGCATAAGATTGCGTTGCATCTCTATGTCGTCCAATCTTAGATTGATATTTTTTTTTGCTATGGTAAGTGTCAGGGTGGTTGCTGGCTACCCTCAAGCAACGACACTCCAAACCATCTTGTCTTTAGTACTTTTATTGTGAAAGTTATTTACAAGACAAGAGCTTCATGTCTACTCAGTACTTCAGATTCTCCCAATGGTGCTTTTCGGCTCCTCCCCCAGCAGAGTAGTTTGGGGACCCCAAATCTCCTCCCCCTGCATTTGCGAGCCGCTGATCGCCTCAGTTCCGGGGTGAATTTGAAAGGACGCCCCTCTGCTGTTTCCCTGCTGGAACTCTCTGCTGGCCCCTCCCTTCCTTGCTGATATCACAGGCTGCAGGTAGTGCTCTTGGATGCTGCCTGAGCCCTGGCCCGCTCCGCTCACTTCCTCCTTCCTGTCTCCTGTCCCTCCGCTGTTGTCCGAGCCATTCAAAGAGCTGGATTTGATGAGGGGTGGCTGTTCCCTGTATGCCCACCCCCTTACAGTAAGATTGTAATTCAAGGATTCTAAGGGCAAGATTCTGATAAGTGAATATTCTCACCTGGAGCTTAAAGATGTATAATGAAAGACAAGCCTCCCTCACAGCTCCTTGTGCATAAGATCTGTGCATCTAAGCTATGGGGGAACACTTTAACAGAAACTCTCCTGAAGACCTCAGAGTTTGAGCAGGGATCATAACAGTGCCTGAAGTATCCTGGACTCAAGTTGTTGAGGATCAGTACAAGAATGTTAAACCTGACCAAGAGTCATGTGGGCAGCCAGTGCAAGCATTTGGGCACTGGAGTTATGTGCTGGCAATAGTCTGCCACCACCAACAGTCTAGCTGCAGTGTTTTGCACCACCTGGAGCCTCCGGAACAGGCTCAAGGCTAGCCCCATGCAGAGCACTATGCAGTAATCAAGTACTGAGGTTACCAGTGTATGAATCACTGTGGCCAGACTATCTCTGTCTAAGAGTGGTTGTAGTTGGCATACCGGCCATAGCTGTAAAAGTTAGCATACCTTGCCTTTACAGAGTCTTCCTCGTATTGTCTTTTGTGACTGGCAGCGTCTCTCCAAAAGCTTTTCCTATCCCCTGCACTTGAGGGCATTGTAATTGGCGATGGCAGAGGTTTGAACCTGGGACTTATTTTTGAATACATTCTCTCACTGAGGTGCAGTCGCTTCTCTGAAAGAACGCAGCCAGGGAGGTGCACGTTCGTTCCTTAATAGTTTCTGTTTTCTTTCCTCCTGTTTATTCCCAGATCTTTGTTGGATGCCTTGATGGATCAGTCAGATTGTTCAGTACTGAGAAGGGCAAGTTTACTGAGTCGCGAGACTGTCTAGGAGGCGAGGGACCCTTTTGTGGCTTGGCTGTGCTTGATAAGTAAGTCTGAATCCCTTCAAATCCTTAGCCTTCATCTACCTCAGGGAAAGGACAGGCTTCATGTCACTTGCTATGACTCCCATGGATTCAGCAGGGATGATCCTTAGGTGTTTGTACTTTAGAATGCACTCTCTTGGGCTGTCACACACACACACACACACACACACCGAACTTCTGATGTAGAACTACCAAAAGTACCCTCTGTGCCAGTCTCAGCACTCTAGAACAGTGTTTCCCAACCTTGTGCCTCCAGATGTTTTGGGACTACAACTCCCATCATCCCTAGCTAGCAAGACCAGTGGTCGGGAATGATGGGAATTGTAGTCCGAAAACATCTGAAGGCACAAGGTTGGGAAACACTGCTCTAGAAGATCTGTAGTGAAGGAAGCAATCTTTCAGGTATTTGGGGGCCTAAACCTTAGGGGTCCCAATTGGCTTGTAAGACCAGTTTTCCCCTAGCCACGGCCACCTGTCCCAGGTGTGAGGCAGATAAAGATGTAGCTATAAAGGAACAACCGGTGCCAGCATGGTTCAAATTCAGAACCTTTTAAGTTCGGCACCCTGCAGGCCCCAGAGATTGCTTCCACTTGGAAGTCCTGAGTGGTGCCCTTCAGCTGATCACTTGTGACTTCAAGCCCCCTTCCTGATTGAGCATTGGCTGTTCAGCACACAAATGTGTATTCTTTTCCCTGAGTTGTAGGAGGTAAGGCTTTGTGGGTTTTTTCCCCTTCCTTGGAAAGGATTGCCACCAGCTCGTCTATCTATGTATTCTCCGCATTTATGGCAAATTAATTTATGGCAAATACCTCCCTCCCCTCTTATCTCTCTTCCCTTTTCATGGTCCAACCAATTCTTACAGTTCCCTCATCACCTGTGTACAATCTGGTTTGCTGAAGGTCTGGCGGGATGCTTCGTCGGAAAATGTGAGTCTTGGTGCCTGAGGGAGGTGGGGAGGGGGAGAGATGGGCTGTAGGCCACACAATGGCCTTTTAAGGAGTCACAAAGCTTTTTATTGTGTTTTTTTATTTTTCTAAATATCTTTGCAGTCTTAAGTGCTAGAAACTTGTTGGGTTTTGTTTGCTGAAAGAGCTGATATGTTCAGGAAGTTAAATTCTGCAGATTGTATCCCATACTTGTCCTACTCAGGGTAGACCCATTGAAGCAAATGAGCTTAGGTTTGTTAATTTGAGTGGGACTCTACCGAATAGAACTTAATTGGATTCAACCCATCACTATACTCCTGTGGAACTGCACCTTTTGCACAAAGCTACTGTAAAATGACAACACTTTTTTAAAAAACAAAACAAAAACCCTACAACATATTTGTTGCTTTAGCCATCCTTGCAGCAAAAGTGGATTTCTCGCCACCCTCTTTGATGTTGGCATATTTTGGGGAGGAACTAAGAATGAAAGCGGTTTCTCCAAGGCCGGTCATAGCTACTTAGCTGAGGTTTACGAACCTGCATCTGACAGGTCCTTGTGTTAGGTAGCCCGTCTACATTTAGAACCATAGAATCATTGAGTTGGAAGGGAGCCAAGGGCCATCTGGTCCAACCCCCTGAAATGCAGGAATCTCAACTAAAGCATCCATGACAGATGGCCATCCAACCTCTGCTTAGAAACTGCTAGGGAAGGAGAGTCCACATGTATTTGTCTTGGCTTTGTATACCTCCACCACCAGCTCTTATCTCTTGCGTTGCAGCTGGAGGTCCAGGTGGGCCCCGGCGTGTGCCGCATGCGCCAGAACCCGGAACAGCCTCACCGTGTGGCCACAGGCGGGAAGGAGAACTGCCTCAAGGTGTGGGACCTCCACCAACCGCAGGAGCCCATCTTCCGAGCCAAAAATGTGAGTTTACTTATAGTATACTGTGTAAACAGCCTGCGCTTCTCTCTATTAGTGCACGGATAAGGGCATAATAAGAGCCCTGCTGGATCAGGCCAAAGGCCCATCTGGTCCATCATCCTGTGCCTGTAGTGGCCAACCAAAAGCTGGACTTGAGCACAACAGCAGCTCTCCCCATTTGCAGTTCTCGGCAGCTGCCACTCAGAGGCACATTTTTCCTCTGACTGTGGTGGGAGAACAACATAGCTAGAATCCATAGATAGCCTTTCCTCCACGAATTTGTCCAGTCCTCTTTAAAAGCCATCCAAGTTGGTGGTCACTACCGCATCTGATGTAAGCAGATTCCATAGTGCAGTTCAGGAAAGATCTTTTCCCTTTTCAGATTCTTGCCTTCGTTCACAGCATGCCTTGCCTTCTTGTCAACAGGTGCGGAACGACTGGCTTGACCTGAGGGTGCCTGTCTGGGACCAGGACATGCAGTTCCTGCCTGGATCAGAGAAAATTGTTACCTGCACTGGACACCACCAGGTAGAAGCTGGGGAAGACAGAGATCTCCGCTACATAATTTGAAAAGTGATGCATTTGTTCTCTGTGCATTTGGACATCTCTTGAGATAGCCTAAACAAAGTTTGCACAGTGCTTCCATGTGTCCCTCGGAACATTGTCCAGAAGGGCTGGAAAAGGTTCCCCATCACTGCATTTTTATAGCATTTGGGAGCGTTATAGGGTGGTTGCTGCTGTTGTTGGGTCTTTCATCTGAGGATGAAGAAGACTTCTACTCTTCATCCTCTTGGTCTTCTTCTGCCTCCAGGTTCGGATCTATGACCCCAGCTCCCCACAGCGGCGCCCTGTGTTGGAAGCCACCTTTGGGGAGTACCCGCTCACTGCCCTCTCCCTGACCCCTGACGCAAAGTGAGTTTCTCTTCTCCCCAGTGCTTGGAATGAATGAGTTTGGTTTAACAAAGTTCAATGAATTAGTTCAAAGATCTCTCCCCCCCCTACACCTGAAGGCAGTTCTCATAATTGCCAGGTGAATTAAATGTGAATGAAGTTTGTTTCAGGGTGGAACTTGAAACGATTTCCAGTTCATCTTCAAGTTCATTCTATTACATGCGCTTTCCTATTTCATAGATTCCTTGGGCATTTTAAGTTTAAAGATCATAATTGTTGGGGTAAATAAGCTAAATCATTCACATTCCGCCATGCGGTTGTTGTTGTTTTGTTAGTCTTCTTAAGTATATTTAATATGTTAGCATAGCAGCTTGTAACATTCTGAATGCTGGAAAAAATTGCTGAGGATTATTTGTGTGAACCTGGACTGAATGCAAGCGGAATTATTTCATATTGTAAAGGGACAAATGTGAACTGGAACTCACTCCTTTTTCAAGCTCTGGATACAATCCCCAGCCTGCAGTGTCCTTGGCTGCTCACAGCTCAGTGCCTAGATGGATACTGTCCCTTTGCAAAATTGGAAATACATAATTCCTCCTTTTTTTCACTTACAGTGCTGTTGTTGTGGGCAGCTCGCATGGGGATGTGGCAGTAATTGATCTACGGCAAGGTAAGAACGAACCAGGATGATGGAGTGGGGAGTGGGTTTTGGATCGGAGGAGAATCTGGAAAGAGAGTTGCAGAGGAACAAGGTGGGCTAAAAATGCAGGGCAGAAGGAGACATTGATGTACAGCTGGAGAGGCAACTCTTTGATGATGGGAAGGTTCTTTAAAGCAATTGGCAGACAGCAGCATTTGACTGGGCAAAGTTCTTCTGCTATGTTTTTTAGTCAGAGGTTGTTGCCAGCCTTTGTGGTCACATTTTCAAGCTGGGGTTGCAGACACCACACTCTCGCTCTGAAACTGCACACACCCTTGTTCTGTGCGGCCTATTCTCTTGGCGACAAGATGGTTCCGTACCCCAAGGCAGACCAAGTGGGGAAACATGAACAGTAGAATACCACCTCCCTTGGGATCCTGTACTTGGAATCTTGTAGTCTATGAACCACAGCCATGTGCAGCAGAAAAGTTCCTGTTTAATTCCATACAAGCACAAAGAAAAACCTCACGGCTTTTTCTTCAAGCCTGCCTTTGCGACAGTCTTACTATATAATATATTTGTAAGGCTGTCGCCAAGCTGCAGTTCCCTACATTCCAAATTCCACACTTGAGTAGTGTAGCCACACCATACGTGCTGCCCTCGTAACTCAGCCATTGTTGTCGTCTTGTGACAGGGCGGTTGCTGAAGTGCCTCAAAGGCTTTGCTGGGAGTGTCCGTGCCATCCAGTGCCACCCTGTGCTTCCGCTGGTGGCCTCGTGCGGGTTGGACCGCTTCCTTCGTGTGCACAACCACCAGCACAAGCGCTTGGAGCATAAGGTGAGAAGGAGCCCAGCACGACAATGTTGCTGGTGGTTGCATATAGATTGTGGGGGAACTTCCCATCAGCGCCAGCCGGAATGGCCAACATTCAGTATTAGTGGGTGGTATGATTTTGGATTCTCGACTCCCATCATCCCTGGCTATTGGCCATGCCAGCTGGGGCTGATGAAGCTTGAGTTCAACAGTGGCTGGAGGACATCAAGATGGGGCAAGCTGGTGGCCTCCTCTCTGCTGCTTAACTGAACTATGTCTCTGTTTGGTTACAGGTGTATCTGAAATCTCGATTGAACTGCCTGCTGCTAACCAGCAGAGAGAAATGGGAGGTGAGTTGAAGGGACCGAGGAGGAGGTATTATAATTCCTAGTTGCCATGAGGCTCTAAGCACGGAGCGGGAGAGGGGGGGGGATTGTTCTGCCTCACAAGTTGAATATTTGCACAGATGGAAGATTGTGTAATGGCACAACATTTAATTGCACCCTCATAACTAAAATATGCAATCAAATGTGATGGGTTGTATCATCTGTTAGTCTTACTGAGAGTATACCTATTAAATTAACCAACATTAGGGCCCATTAGTGTAAGTGGACCTACTCTGAGGAGAACATAGTTAGGGGCCACACACTTATTGTAACAGGAGACATGAGTCAAGAAATCATGGGGATGTCTGTGTAAACAGGTGCCTTTTTAAAAGCCGGCAGCATGCCAATACAGATGGGCACTCTCATATTTCAGCAGGGAGCACATTGCATGCCACTGATGCCACTAGGGAAGCCTGTATTAAGGTGCAACTGCTTTCTCCAGGATGAAGGCGCCGACCCTTCAGCTGACCTCCAGAGTGACGTGAAAGAGGAGGAGGAGGACGATGAGATCTGGAACTCAATGGAAGTGGTTGCTGCCAAGCGGAAAGCAGAACAGCAGCCGTGCTCTGATGTGGGGAGGGACGCACCCCAAAGGAACAAGCGCCTCAAAAAGCCGAAGATTAAAAAAAGCTGAATCTTGATATCTATGTGGGGAGGGGGTTGGAATGACATTTGCCTTTTTTAATAACGAAGGAGGCAGGCATCACCAAAGTGCCTGAATCTCAGCCTTGGACATGGATTTGCCACAAGCAAAGGCCTTGGCTGGTCATGGGAGAAAAAGAGACAGAAACATTGTGATCTGCTTTCTGCTGCTTCGTAGGACAAGTTTGCCATGGGAGGGCTTTTAACCTCATAGCAGCCCCAGCTTATTTTTTGGATCTGGGGAGCTGGTGTGGCAGGAATGTGAAGATTTATAGCAGGGGCTTCATTTCAAGAACCTCATGGAGACAACACATTTCCCCTCTGCATGTTTAAAATTCTCCCATTTCCTTCTCTCATTTTGGCTGCTGTGCAGTTGAAGCTATTAAAAAGTACCTTCTTGCACAATATGGGCTATTTCCCCCCGCGCGGTGTCTCGGGTAGGAGGAAGTGTCACCATCTCCTGTCCTGCTTAGCATTTCCATTTCCTTTTTATTTTTAAGGAGTGCGTAAGAGTGATGTGTGGAAGCAACTTCTAACTCCCAAGTTTGGGACCACTCAGGATATTATTATATTCATATCCCGACTTTTCCAGGCCTCAATGTGGCTTACACAAATTGAAACAACACAGATAAAAGTTGAAAAGTAAATAAACTATAATAGAATTAAAACAATACAAAAACAACTTATTAAAACACAGATAGTAAAAATAGCACAGCACTAATTATTTTTTTTAAAAAAGTCAGTTCCCAAATGCCTACTAGAATAAAACATTGTTTTCACCTGCTGGCAGAAGAATAACGAGGGAGCCAGCCTAGCTTCACTAGGAAGCGACTCCCCAAATCTGGACGGGCTCCTTCCACATTCCTACCAAATGTGTCTGTGAGGGTGGTAGGGCTGAGAGAAGGGCCTCCCCCAAAGATTTCAGGGCCTGGGCAGGTTTGTGTGACAGAATACAGTACGGTCCTTCAGAGAGCCTGGGCATAAGCCGTAAAACGCTCTATAGCTCATAACCAACACTTTGAATTGAGCCCAGAAACCCAGTGGAGCTGTCGAAAAAAGGGAGTAATAGGCTCCCTAAAACCAGCCCCAGTCAAGAGTTTGCCTGCAGCTCTTTGTTTGTTGGAGTTTTCAAGCACTTCAAATTAACCCCTACATAGAGCATGTTACAGTAATCCAAATGGGATGTAACTAAGCTAGACGAGAATTCTCCAGGAATGGGCACAGCTGGCACACAAGACCTAACTGCAAATGCAGTTAGTAAATCTGGGCATCCAGGCTTAGGGCTGAATCCAGTAAAATACCCAGACTGGGAACCTGCATTTTCAGGGGGAGTTTTGCCCCGTCCAAGATTGGATTTGCAGATTTATCAAAATGCATACTGCTATATCATAGAAAATATCAAAACAGTGAATTTTTTCTGTAATAAAACAGCTGCTTTGAGATCTTGTATAGAATGTCCTGGGAGATTGAAGTGTTCTCCTACTGGTTTCTCTGTCTTGTGGTTCCTGATGTCAGATTTATGTCCATTTATCCTTTTGCGTAGGGTTTGGCCTGTTTGTCCAATATAGAGAGCTGAAGGGCACTGTTGGCATTTGATGGCATCCACAATGTTATAAGATGAGCAATTAGATAATTTCAGGAACAGACTGGAAAGAGAAGTTGCTGAATTGGAACTCATTACCAAGCTTAAAACCATGGAGCCACCTGGGATGAACAAAGACATTGGATTCTTATCTCATTATGCATGATCAAGCTTTCTTTAGCGCCTCAGCCCTTGCTTTTCCCCCGCAGGACCAATTGCAGTCACCAGCAGTCGTTAACAGCCATCTACAGGTTTACCACTTCCATCAGCCCATCACCCATTCCCCCCCCCCACCCTCTGTATATACATACGGGTCTGACTTCTGTTTCAAGTGTATCTGAAGAAGTGTGCATGCACACGAAAGCTCATACCAAAATAAAAACGTAGTTGGTCTTTAAGGTGCTACTGAAGGAATTTTTTTATTTTGCTTCGACTCAGACCAACACGCCTACCTACCTGTAACTAAATGTTATGGCATCATCTTTCAAGGGCTAGAGAGGCTGCTTCATCAAACAGACCTTTAATATGATCCAGCAAGGGCTGCTCATATTATTCCCCATCTTTTTTTTAATGTGCTTTCACTATCAAGAAAGGGGACACGGGTGGCGCTGTGGGTTAAACCACAGAGCCTAGGGCTTGCCAATCAGAAGGTCAGCAGTTCGAATCCCCGCGACAGGTGAGCTCCCATTGCTCAGTCCCTGCTCCTGCCAACCTAGCAGTTCAAAACCACATCAAAGTGCAAGTAGGTAAATAGGTACCGCTCTTGTGGAAAGGTAAACGGCATTTCCGTGCGCTGCTCTGGTTCGCCAGAAGCGGCTTAGTCATGCTAGCCACATGACACGGAAAGTTGTCTGCAGACAAACACTGGCTCCGTCGGCCAGCAAAGCGAGATGAGCGCCGCAACCCCAGAGTTGTCCGCGACTGGACCTAACGGTCAGGGGTCCCTTTACCTTTACCATCAAGAAAGCCCTTGCATACCCCCCACCACAAAAGTACACTTTTTATCAGTTATTCATATTCCCATTAAAAAAGCTTATTAAAAATTAGGCTTAAGGTTCTACCCAACACATTTCTCTTTAGTTCTTGCATGGTTCTCCCCCTTCTCATTGACTCCATAACAACCCTGTGAGGTAGGTTAAGATGAGAATGAGTGGCGCAACTCACTGAATTTCATGGCTGAGTCTGAATTCGAACCCTGGTCTTTCCAGGTCCTGGTCCAACACTCTTACCACTGTATCACACTGGGTTTTTAATCATAACAGACTAACACCTTTCATACTATGTGGCTCAAGAGTGCGGTATGTGGCTCAAGAGTGCTGGACGAGGACTTGGGAGACTGGAGCTCACATCCTCACTTGGTCACCATGCTGCTGTCTCTCAGCCTAATCTGGGCATGGGGAATATTTAGTTCTCCCGATGTTGCTGAACTACTACACCATTGGCTATACTTGCTAGGGCTGATGGGAGTTGTAGTTCAGCAACATCTAGAAGGGCAAAAGTTCCCCCACACCTGGCTTAATCGACCTCACAGGGCTGTTGTGGGGAAACCATGTACCTGTATGTGATATTGAGCTCCCCAGAGGACTGATGGGATATAATCTAATAATAATCATTTTGTTATTATTTAATGCTGCAATCTGCAGAACTGCCTTTGCTGATTTATCCACCCAACATCTCTTATATCCCACAACTACCCTATCTGAATTTTTGAATGCAGTTTGGGAAGCTTTCTGTGTCATTCTGCAAAATATCCCTACTCCAAAACTCTCATCATTTACAGGGGCTTGGAGAGGATTTGTGGAGCAGAAAAAAAGGATGCTCGTGTATTCTCTCCCTCCTCTCTCGGAGGCAATATCCTGGGAATCACAAGCAGGGAGACTTGCTGTTGCGCTCATGCCCTGCTTTGGGACTGCCCATTGTGTCATCTGTTTGGCCATTGTGAGAAGAGGGTGTTGGACAAGATGGCCTGATGCAGCAGCCAGGCTGCTCCTACGTTCTCAAGGCAATGGGATTTGCTTTTGAGGGGGAAATGCGGCTTTAATGACCCTGGCAGCGCAATCGTATTTTTATTTTTTTGTACCCTATATTTGTAAACTGCTTAGAGACTATTGTAGTTAAGCAGTATGTATACTAAATTGCTTAAATCAATACATAAAACCAGAAGCAAGCCTCAGTCTGTATGGGATTTACTCCCTCCTAGGGAAACGTGCATAGGATCGCAGCCACCGTGGTAACGAAGAGAGTTTGGATCCGGGATCGGAAGGCGATATATTTATAACAAATGCAATTGATATAATAGAAAAGAACGATCTTTTTTTTTTTTTTTTTAGGAAGACGGTGGAGGATGGTGGGCAGAGTGAGGCGAGGCAACTTTCCTCCGCCAAAGTTGGAGCCGAGGCGAAAGCGTGACCTCACAAAAGCCGCCTAGGGAATAAGGCTGCTGCGGCTGCGGGCCCCTTTGGCGGGCCGGGACGGGCCCCGTCCAGGCGCCGCGCGGCGGGCGATGGGCTGTGTGGAATCCAATGAAGTGCTTTCCTCCGAAGTTATAGAGACAACAGAATCAACACCACCCGCGCCCCAAACGACTGCTCCAGGCTCGGAAAAAGGTGACGCCTCCTCCTTCCTCTCCTCCCCATCCCAGATCGCAGGAGGGAATCCCGCAGAGGGGTTTCCCCTCACCAGAGCTGGGAAAAGTCGGGGAATCCCTAGCGCCCTGCGCACGTGGGCGGGCAGGCTCTCGGATGGAACCTAAGGGGCAAGTGAGGTTCGAAGAGCTCGGGGAGGGGGCGGAGCTCGCGCCTGCAAGTGGGAGGAGCTTGTGGATGAATCGGCCCAGGCAACAGAAGGGAGGATTCCGATGGGAGGAGCTTGAGAGGGGTTAGTTGCATGTTTTCTATTTCTGCTATAAAGCTGAATGAGTAAATGCAGTTTCCAACCGCAATAACCAGCTGTTAGCATGCTCCCCCATTTATTATTATCATTATTATCATTATCAACATCATCATTCATTTTGTTGGGAGCCACCCAGAATGTAGTAGTAGTATTAGTAGTAGTAGTAGTAGTAGTAGTTAGTATTATTATTTCACATTCTCGCAGAGGTGTAATGCTTTCACTTTTAAACAAAACACAGTTATGTGAGGTCCAGACTCTGGTTAGTAAGAACAGGCCAGGATCTAGCTGAAATCTCAAATCCTAGCTAGTTCTAAAACCATCACTCAACAAACCAAGGTTTTCTTAATAATATGTGTATACAGTAAAAGAGAAAAACAGGGTGCACGAGCCCAAATGCTCACTGTGTCTTGTTCACACTGTAGGAAACCAGCATTTCACATTGCAGCTTTTTCGGGGCACTTATACATTTTTTTCCTTGTAGATTTAATTTAAACCAGAAGCTGCCTTATACATTAGAGCAGTGTTTCTCAACGTTTTTTGGGCCACAGCACACCGTGAAAAAAATCGCGAGGCACACCACCATTAAAAAAGTTAAAAAATTTAACTCTGTGCCGCCCTATATTATAATTATGACTGTAAGAAACACTTGCCAAATATTGCTTTCCGGCGGGTTAGTGCAGTGTATTGGCGGCCGCCAGGCTCGTTTGCATTGAGCTTTGGGAAAGAGGAGGAGAAATATTGCTTTCCGGCGGGGCCGCCAGGCACGTGACAATGCAAATCGCCCTTCTTGTCGCCGCACGTCGCGGCACACCAGCCAGCGTCTCGCGGCACACTAGTGTGCTGCGGAACAGTGGTTGAGAAACGCTGCATTAGAGTAGGCACCCCCAAACTCGGCCCTCCAGATGTGTTCTGACTACAACTCCCATCATCCCTAGCTAACAGGACCAGTGGTCAGGGATGATGGGAATTGTAGTTCCAAAACATCTGGAGGGCCGAGTTTGGGGATGCCTGCATTAGAGGATACACTTGCTGAAATTCCTTCTTCAACACAATTATTAAGCCCTGTCCCTGCGCATCTGGCCACCCTGAGAATATGATTCTAAACAAGAACATGATAATCTAATTTATAACTTTTAAAACTAATCAGTAAATAATTAAATAATAACCTCATATAAATAACCTTTTCAGCTTCTTACCAATGTAGGAGAAACTGATATAGATTTTTTAAAGGCTGCAAACCTCTGCACATGTAACTGCAAGTAAACCCAATAAAACAAAATGGGGCAACCGAACATGCATAGGATTGCTTTATAACAATGTAGATTGATGCTAGATTAGCTAACTACAAATAATCCCAAACCTTGATAGCCCTGCAGAACAGGGGTTGGGGAACCTTCCTGACCAGGCATCCCCAAACTCAGCCATCAATATGTTTTGGGACTACAACATAGCTGCCAAGTTTTCGCTTTTCTCGCGAGGAAGCCTATTCAGCATAAGGGAAAATCCCTGTAAAAAAGGGATAACTTGGCAGCTATGGACTACAATTCCCATCATCTCTGACCACTGGTCCTGTTAGCTAGGGATGATGGGAGTTGTATCCCAAGACATCTGGAGGGCTGAGTTTGGAGGTGCCTGTTCCAGACACTGGTATCCTACAACTCCCATCATCCCATTGGCCACACTGGCTGGGGCAGGTAAGAGGTAGAGATTATTTAAATAGAAGTATTCTGACCAGCTAATGAGTAATAGCTCCACTCTATTCTGTGCTGATTGGAATATATGTGGAGTAATTATGAGCACCACATTTTAAGAAGCATTAACTGCAGCATGTTCAGAAGAGGGCAACTGGGATGGCGAAGGATCTGGAAAGCATGTGCTATGATAAGCTGTTGTGGGGGACAAGGAAGAGGAGCAGGGTATGTTTACCCCCAAGAAGCAAAGATTTAAGCAGAGACATAATAGTGGTCTTCAAATATCAGAAGGCCTGTCACATAGAAAGAAGATGAAGCAGACCTCTTTTCAGCTGCTTCAGAGGACAGGATTATGAGCAGCAACAGTGGCTTTCAGTCAGTGGACTAGGGGTACTAGGCTAAATGTTCCTAGTATATTAGAATATTAAAGGCTGGTGCTTCCTTCCCAAAGCCTGGGAAGCTTCTGCCTGGCTTAGGGAGGGAGGTGCGATGCTCCAAAAAAAAGAAGGGTCCAAGAGCCCTCCTGCCACCTTCCCAAAGCCCTCCCAGAGGCAGCAAGGCTCCAATAATCTGTCAGAGGCCTGGCGCCTCCTTCCCAAAGTCCAATAAGTTTCTGACCTGCTTAAGATGCTCATGCGTGCATCTCCCCCCACCCCCCATCACCCTTGCAAGCTGGTGCCTCCGGCCTTAACTTTTACCCTACGGAAAATTTCTTTGCATGCGAGTTGTATCTAACCAAGTTATACTGACAGTAGACACATTAAAGGATAGAAGTTAATCACATCTATTCATTTAAATAGGTCTGCTCCAGCTATGGCTACCATTACAACCCAATGGCTGGAAACTGGAACTTGGAGCCTCCATGCCTGAACTTTGAGTGCATCCATCTTAATTACATCAGACCTCTTCCAAACACACAGGGCCTGCTTCCGGGCTTTCTATAGCCATTTAGATGGCTCCTCTGAATAGAGCAGGGCTTTTCTTCTCAATACGCTGCCACAGTGTCCCAGAACAGCAAGCGTTTCAGTAGCAACCAATGCCCACCCAGCAAAATTGGTGATTGTGGCATTTGTCTCTGGTGCCCAATTATGCCATGTGTTGGCACTGGGCCCTTTAGAGGGTTATGGAGACCAAAAGGCTAAAGTCTGCCCTGGTTTTGCTGGGTCCTGTCCCCCCCCCCCCCGCATGACATGATCTTATAATTTTTGTTTGCAGTGAAAAGAAAGAGAAGACATAGCTTAAGGGAAAGGTTGACAAGTGGGAAGAAGACATCTACTGAAGATCTGAGCCATCGGACTGAAAGCACAAAGATCCACGTGATCTGGAGACGTGTTTCTGTCTTCAGCACACGTCGAGATTCCTTGAAGAGCACGAGCACAGACATGGCTGGGCCCAGTCATCTGAACAGCGATCAAGAACATCGACCCGATACCTCTCAGTAATTTGGGGGAGCTCACTGAGGAGAGAGAGAATGTGGACAGAGAATACAGAGCAGGCTATGGCAGCATTGCTGCAAAATACAGGCAGTCTTACAGCTAAGGGGGATAAACTTTAACTATCACGCATGGCTTTCTGTGAAATTATTGGCTGGAAATAGCAGGTACCCATTTTGATAACGGTCAGGAAGAGAAAGGAGAGGACTAGTAATGGGAAGTGAGGAATTCAAACAGTTTTTTGGTGGTCTTAATTAATTATGTGGCAATGGCTTGGACAACTTGTGACCCATGAACACAGCGCAATATCCCATGCAGCAAGCAACAGCCTGTCTTTTTATTCCTCGCACCCCTTCCCATAAGATGTTTTGATGGACGGGCCAGAGAAAAAGTTAAAATTTCCTACATCAGGGCCAGTGGCAGGTTTGAGGGACAAGAGATACCTTCAGTAAGCCTCACTGAGCTAGAGATGAGGAAACCTCAGGCCTGGGGGCCAATTGCAGCCCTCCAGGCCTCTCTACCTGGCCTCAGAACCCTCCTCAGGCCACATCCTTCAATGGCTCTAGGTGCCTTTGCCAGGTTAGAATGTGTCCAAATCTGATTGTGCCTCTTGCTAGCACTGATGGAGAGGGAGGGATAGGTGATTGTGCATAGAGACTAGCCTACTATAGAAAGGTATCATTTACATCTGTTGCTCCACCCATTTGGGCCCAGCTGCCACTGAAATATGGCCCTCGGAAGGTTGCCCATAATTAAATGCCACCCTCAGGCTGAAAGGTATTATCCACCTCTGGTCCACTGTCACTGCAACTCCTTTGCCTCGCCATTGCTTGACAGAGCATGCCAATGAGGAAGCAGGCAGGGGAAGCAGCTCCTCATCCCTCAATGCCACTGCTGCTTCTCCCCTCTGGGCCAGACCAAGAGGTACACGAGTAGGCGGTGGTTAGACACCCTGTTCTTTTGGCCTTGCGACACCATTAAAATGCAAGAAGAGGCAGGTGAACAAGCAGCTAACAATGGCGTAGAGCAGGCATCCCCAAACTGAGGTCCTCCAGATGTTTTGGCCTACAACTCCCATGATCCCTAGCTAACAGGACCAGTGGTCGGGGAAGATGGGAATTGTAGTCCAAAACATCTGGAGGGCCAAAGTTTGGGGATGCCTGGCATAGAGGGTGAGCAGGTCCAGCAGGGTCTTTGAGCGTGCCCCCAGGTTTCCCAACCATTGATGCCACCCTGGACATGATAGAGAAATAAAGTCCAGCAGACATAACATAAATATTCAGGGTCTTCCTTTCCTTTGAAGGAAGGAATTTTTGAAGGAAGGAACTTTATGTGTAATTTTTCTTCAGTGGCCAAGGTCCACTTGTTTTAATTGATGGGGATGTTGCTGATGACTAGACTATTTAAAATGATAATTTGTTAAGATTTATTTTAGTTTCTCTTCCTCTAAGTTAGACCTCTGTTTGCTATCTCTGTATGTACTAGGCCTGTGTGGAAGTACAGTAGGTTTAGTTGCTACATTCACCCAGAGCTTGCTACATTCATACTTGCTTGTTTAAGATATTAAAAAAAAGAAAAGTTTTGATATTTCCAAGTGCCATCTGGCAGCCACAACAGTTGGAAGACTGCCAACAGTGTTTGATCTGGCCTGCCCAATTTGTAGCTTCCAAACTCAAATTATGTTGTGGTTTACTGTGCACTTTACCTGGTAACACAAATACCCTGCTCCCAAGGAGCTTATAGCTGAAATATTGCCAGTGGGGTGGGAAAAAAAAAACAAAGGGTAATGAAAGGAAACAGATGCTAGAGCGTATCAAGGTAACATTTCATTTCATTTGACTACCAGTGTAAGAACGCAAGAAGAGTGCGCTGGATCAGGCCAATGACTTATATAGTCCAGCAGCCTGTTCACTGTGAACAACTAGATGCCGGTGGCAAACCTGCAAGCAGGACCTAAGCACAAGCGCTGCTGTGGTTTTCAGCAACTGGAATTCAAAAGCCTTACTGCCCCTGACAGTGGGGGAAGAGCATAGCCATTGTGACTAGTAGCCATTGACAGCCTTATCTTCCATTAAACTTTACTAGACAATGCACAACGAAAGAATGGAGAATATGACCTCTTTGTAGTACTGTACTCGATTGTAGTGTTTCAGTAGTACTTCATTTGATTTTGGGGGACGGACTGTAGCTGAGTGGCAGAAGATCTGCTTTGCATGTAGGTCTCAGGTTCAGTGTCTGCCATCTCCAGATAGGGCTGGAAACATCCACTGCCTGAAACCCTCGAGAGCAGCTGCTACCGGTAGAAAAAGCCTCCCCAGCCGAATCTGCACCCGTCACAGCCCGACCCATTTCAATTACAGTTTACTCCCAGGTAAGCCCTTTATTCTGGAATGCAGGCCCCGCCGGCTCTTGGTTCCCTAGCAACAAAATCCAGACTCTACACTCTCCCCCACCCCCCGTTTTCCAAGGATCCCGGAAAGCGTCCGCCTTTTGTCGCCTAGCAACAGAGCCCCGCCTCCCTCAATCTCAACGTCGGCGAAAAGAAGCTGCGTCGTTGGAGGGGCGGGGAGGACGTACACGCGCCCGCGCGCTAGCGGAGGAGGCGCTGCTAACAGACGTCGCTCTCGGCGTCGTGCGTGTGACGTCCGCCGCCGAGGGGGTACGTGGCAGTGACGTTGGCGGCCCGCCCTCCTTTCGGCTTGTTTGGTCGTTCGATCCGGAGGCCGGTGTTCGGAACTGAGGAGTGAGGCAGCGCCTAGAGCTGGATCCGGGTCCGCGAAGCCGGTGAGTCGGAGGTCCGTCTCTCTCATATATATGCCTCAGGCTTCGCCGTCCCCCCCGCTACTCTTGTCGAGCGCAGTGCTCCTCCGTAAAAGTTCCCCCACCCGGTGTGGTCCCCCCTCCCGCTTCAAAGAGTTCCCCCCTTTTTCAGAGACAGCGGCCGAAGCCCTTTCCCCCTTTGTGTGTTCCCGTGAAATGTTTCCCCCTTCCCCACAGATTGTGATCTCCAATCCCTTCTCTTGCGTGTCCTGCTCCAAATCCCTCCTCCACCTCTTATCAGTCCAAGTCCTTCCTCTCGTGTGTCCTCACCCTCCCCTTTCTGACAGGAATGACAGCTTTTTCCTCCTCCTCCTCTTCCTCCTCTTCCTCCTCCTCCCCTCCCCCCCCCCGGGTATCATTACGGATAGAGGTCTCTCCCCCTTCCAACTTTCCCCTTTCCTCTTCCACAGATAGTGGTTCGAAAACCTTTCCCTTCTTTCAACCTCACCCGGATACCTCAGTCAATAGTAGAACATAAGACTCTTAAATATTAGGGTTGTGTGGGTTCGAGACCCACGTAGGGCAATTTCTGCATTGCAGAACTAGGTGACCCTCGTAGTCCCTTCCAACTCTACAATTCCATGGTTCTATGTGTGTGGCAGCCCCTGAAGAAAGGGCCATAGCCCAGTGGTGGACTGTGAGGACTAGAATCTTAATTTGAGGGGAAGGGCTGTACCTCAGTGGTAGAGCATCTGCTTTGCATGCAGAAGGTCTCAGTTCGCAGCATCTCCAGATTGGGCTGGGAGAGAGCACTTGTGTGAAACTTTGAACACCCACTGACAGTCAGTGTAAACAATACTGAGTTTGATAGGCCTGGCTCTGTAGAAGGCATAAGAACATCCTGCTGGATCAGGCTACTGGTGGTCCATCTAGTCCAGCATCCTGTTCTCATGGTGGCTTAACGGATGTCTCTAGGAAGTCCACAAGCACAATTTGAGTGCACAGCACTCACCCTTGCTGTGTTTTCCAGCAACTGATACTCAGAATAATCCTGCCTCCAACTGGAGGTAGAACATAGTCATTATGCCTGGTAACCATTGATTGCCTTATCTGCCATGAATTTGTCTAATCCAGGGGTCAGCAAACTTTTTCAGCAGGGGGCCGGTCCACTGTCCCTCAGACCTTGTGGGGGGCCAGACTATATTTTGAAAAAAAATGAACAAATTCCTATGCCCTACAAATAACCCAGAGATGCATTTTAAATAAAAGGACCACATTCTACTCATGTAAAAACACCAGGCAGGCCCCACAAATAACCCAGAGATGCATTTTAAATAAAAGGATGCATTCTACTCATGTAAAAAAATGCTGATTTCCGGACCGTCCGCGGGCCGGATTTAGAAGGTGATTGGACCGCATCCGGCCCCCGGGCCTTAGTTTGGGGACCCCTGGTCTAATCCTCTTTTAAAGCCATTCAACTTGGTGGCCATCCCTCTTGTGGGAGCGAATTCTATAGTTTAACCGTGCAATGTATAAAGAAATACATACTTTTGCCTGTCCTGAATCTTTTAACATCCAGCTTCCTTGACTATTTTCTAGTTCTGGTGTTATGAGAGGCAGCTTCCTATGTTACTTTGTGTTTTACTTTCTGTTTTGGCTTTGCTTCATCTAAGTTTTTCAGAAGCATCCCAAGCAGCCCAGTGTTTCCCTTGCCCTGACAAGCAACCCATGTTGTCCCTTTCTGAGGGTGATGGGGGAACCCCACCTTACTCTCCTTCCTGCCACTCTTACCCTACAGATTAATTGAGCTTTGGAGGGTGCGGTTCAACTACAGCAGTGTTTTTGGCTTTAAGAATGGAAAGGAGGGTTGGAGCTGGTTATCTGGGTAAGGGGTGGCCAAGGCTGTGTTGCCGAGGGTCCAAATATACCCCAGACCTTCCCCCCTTTACTGGAGAGGGGAAGGCTGGAGATGGATATTGGGACACTCTGAGCCAATGCTGTTCACAGTTTGGTGCTGAAGGGGTCTGAGTCCCACACTTACACTGGGGTTTCTGAGCCCCTCTAAACCCCTAACACTACTGCAGGGGCCCTGCCTTCCTCCTCTCATAAAGTTGGAGCTGCAGTCCTGTATGCCCTTCTCTAGGTGTAAGCCCCATTGAATACAGTGAGACTTATTTTCAGGTAAGAGTGCAGTGAAGGAGAGATACAGAATCCCTGTGCTCCAAGGCTGGAGGTAATTTGTTGGCTTACTGGGTAGACTGCGCTTGAACAGGAAGTTCCTTTTTGACAGTCCTGGTTTATCGTCTATTAGTAGATCTCTTCCTCTTCCACGACCCTTTCTAATGCTTTCTTTTAAAGCTGTCCTAGCTAGTAGGCACTTCACCAAATGTTCAGGCAGAAAGTTTGATACATTTTTAAAATACTGATTTTATTCATATTTATCATAGGATAAGCAAACATCACATTCAGAAAAAAGTCAAAACAAATAACTATAGGTATACAAAGGTTGGTCTTTTCAGGGTATTCATTTTTAGTGGTGCAAGTTTTACTGGCTGCCCCTATCCACAGTGCAAGTTTGATTAAGTTAATTGTGCATTGTACTGCATGAAATAGCATGCCTGTTCCAAACCTGCTGACTCTGAGAAGGGGAAACAGTTTCTCTTTCTCAACTCTTTGTTAGACAGTTTGTAATAATAGAAGTTGCTGTAATATTTCCTCCCCTCTCCCAGCTCCAGTCCCTTGACTTTTCTGCACCTTTTCCCATTCACTTATATTGTTTCTGCACAGTATTTCAAATGCAGCTGCATTGTATGTTTATGTTAAGCAGGGGGCGGGGACTCCAACTCCCCATCAGCCCCAGCCAGTATGCCCACAATTAGTTTATTCCTGCCAATTGGATACCACTCTGGTATCTTTGAAGGTAAAGGGTGATCTATAAATGCTTTTTATAAATATAGTTACAGGTAGGTAGCCATGTTGGTCTGCCGTAGTTGAAACAAAATTAAAAAATTCCTTCCAGTAGCACCTTAGAGACCAACTAAGTTTGTCATTGGTATGAGCTGTCGTGTGCATGCACACTTCTTCAGATTCTTCAGTATTTGAAGAAGTGCGCATGCACACGAAAGCTCATACCAATGACAAACTTAGTTGGTCTCTAAGGTGCTACTGGAAGGAATTTATTTTATTTTATAAATATAGTGAATGATAAAACTTATGCTACAATAAATCTGTCTCCTTATACCACTACAAAACTCTTTGTTATTTGTGCCTGCAAGGTGGTGGCTTGGAAGACTGATAATCTTCTGTTATTGTTAAGCGATTCAGAGCTTGTGGGGAGAGTAGATGTTAGTTCATACAACCACAAAGCAGCCAGATTCTGACCTGTCCAATTGGCATCACTACTTGGGCCTTTGTGAAATCTAAATTTCCTCCCACTGAATTTGGAGTGGCAGTTTTTTGAATCCAAAAGGAACTCTTGGATCTGTACTGAGCACTGTGGGGGAAGAAGCCATTGCTAGTAATTTAGAGCAGCGGGTTTGTCCTAGGGCACTGGGTGCCTTCGTTTGTTTTTCAGCTTAGTTCTGGTGGAGATCTGAGTTAACATAAAAATGTAGAAGGAGGCTGGCTGCTGGCCTGTCTAGTCCAGCATGTGGACTAGTCCAAATGACCTGTCTAGTCCAGCATGTGGCCACTCAGATGCTTCAATGGGAAGCCTACAAACGGGACCTGCATGAAACAGTACTCTCCCCATCGATGGTTTCTAGCATACTGCTTCTGACAGTGGAGATAGTAGCCATTGACAATGAGTTAGGAGGGTGTATGTGTGATGGGAGTCAAGTGGCAGGACAAAGTGGTCTGCTTCAGGAGTGGTGGGGATTGGTGTCTGAACAGTGCAGCAAATACTTTTTGTGTTGGCACTACTGGGTGGTTGTGGTGCCATTTAGGCTCTGCTTCAGGCAGGAAGATGTTTTGGGCCAGCACTGCTATGTTCTTAAAAGCCACAATATATCAGTCAAAAATACTGTACTACGAATTCTGTGACAAAATAAATAAATCAAAACTCTTAGTTTTTGAACGAATAAGAAATTCTAGAAATATATCATGTGTATTCAAGGACAGGGAGGAAAACACCTTTATAAAACAGAAGAAGTTGGCAGGGCGGGGAATGTAGAGGCTTCTACAATGAAATATATAAATACAAAGTAACATATAGCATGCAAATTATCAGTTATCTCAGTGAAGGAAATCTAAAACCCCAGGACAGAGATCAACGAAATTATCTATGTGAATCTATAGCAGAAAATGAAATAGGAAAAATCCCCTTAAACTAAAACCTGCAAACACCCCAGGATTAGATGGCTTCACCTCCTATTTTTTTTACGAAGTGTTTAAGGAGAAATTGTCCTAAAATGGGGAGGTTATTCAACTTTATGCTCTGAGGGCGTCAAGTACCTGCCACTTGGAAGGAATCGCAGCTGATAGAATTTCAGAAACCTGAGACAGATGCCATTTTTGTATATGAGTATTGACCTATAGTACTAATTAACCAAGATGCAAAGATTTTTAGGAAACTTTTGGCAGACAGACACCCACTTCTATTATCTGCAAATAATAATAATAATAATAATAATAATAATAATAATAATAATAATAATAAATTTTTATTTATACCCCATCCTCCCCGGCCAGGGCCGCACTCAGAGCGGCTAACACCAGATATGAATTACAATAAAGCATAATAGAAAAAACAACAAACAAACAGTTAATTAAAATACAGCTTAAAATGCAGCCTCATTTTAGTAGTAGTAGTAGTGGTAATTGTAGACACAGATCAATTGTAGACACAGATCATATAGCCGATCCTGGTTCTGGAGACTTGCCACTTTTCATCCAGTTTATTGCCTCTAATACTTCCTGAGCTGTTATTTGGGTATTTAATATCACTGTTTGTTCCTCTTTTATTTTTGGCAGATTACTATTTTTTATATATTCCTCTATTTTGAATATTTTTTCATTTGTAATTTAGTTTGGCCCTGGAGGTTTACTTCAAAATAATCCCCAAGGTCTTCTTTCTTTTTCCATGCAATTTTGGTCTTCTAATAAATCTTCATTCAATCTCCATCTAAATGTGGAGTTGTGATCTGACAATGTTCTGGGATTAATTTCAATTTTTTTACTTTGGGTTCCAACTCTTTGGAAATCCATAAGGCATCTATCCTTGAACTGCTATCATGAACATGAGAATAAAAAGTGAACTGTTTATCAAACAAATGTTTTACTCTCCAGATATCTATCAAATTTAAAGTTTGGACCAAATCAAAAAAAGCTTTTGGTAATCTGCCTTCTTTAGTATCTTTTTTCCTAGCTGATCTGTCCTTTTCTAATGATGGAACTCCATTTAGATCTTCCATTAAAATGATTTTTTGGTCTGCATGTTCAAATAATTCTGTTTCCAGTTTTTTTTAAAAAAACAAACTGCTTTTTTCTCATTTGGGGCATATATTCCAACCAAGATTATTTTCTCTCCTTGAATTTTTATTTATACTACAGTATTAAATTTTTACCTTTCTCATCTTTTTGAATCAATTTGGGCTCTAGTGCAGGATTAATATAAAAGACAACTCCTCTCTTTTTAGCATTGTCTGCTGAGATGAAATTCATTCCTAATCTTTTATTGATTAAAACTCTTTTATTTATTTTTTTGCAATGTGTGTTTCCTGAAGGCAAATTATATCTAATTTTTGTTTTGAAATTACCTGTCCAATTCTATTGCGTTTAGCTTTGTTATTCAAACCGTTAACATGAAATGTACTTCTAATGATGAAACAGACCTCTCACATTTGCTCTCAATTTATTTTAAATCCCTTGGCTTAGTACATCGCTGACTTTGAAATCTTGGTCATTCTCTGATCTCACCAATAACTCCTTTCTGTTACCATCCCTTGTGCTAAAGCAAAACAAAAGAAATACAGCCCAATGGTTATAAACAGAAGGGATTGCACACGATAAGATATATCTACAGAGATTTAAGAGCTCTAACAGGAGTCCAAGGAAAAGAAAAACTGGGAGAACTGGAAACAAGCTGGCTGCCCATACATCAAACTGCACTTTCATTGGCTAATCACATAGTTCTTTCTCAAGCAAATAGACAGACTTTCTAAAGCCCATTGAACAATTAATTTTAAATTCAGTGTGTCCTCCCAAGAACCCCCCCCCCGGTATTTATATAATTATTTGTGACCTGATGAGAAGTTTAACCTGACTGAAAACAATATAGGAAATGGACCTACATTGTGAAATTAATTATCAATATTGGCAAAATGTTTTTTATTTTTTGATGGGAGGGATGGAGCTTTAAATCAGTAACTGCTAAAAGCAGGTACTATTTTTATGGTTTTCATGTATGGAATATTTGTATGTGTGTATGGAATATTTTTATTCAAATATATTGATTCCCCCCTCAAATAAAAATAATTGTATTGGTCACTGATGCTCCTTTGGGAGGAAGGGTGAGATATAAAATTAATTAATAAATGCAATAATAAATGCCGTACTTGAAAAGGGTTGCAGGCTTTAAGTCAGTGTTGGAACTAGTGGCTCTCCAGATGTTGAACTACAGCTCCCATTATCCCTATCCACTCAGCTGCTACCTGGATCATGGGAATTTGAGTCTAACAACTTTTAGATTGCCCCTTGTTGATTTAAGTGTTTTTACAATGGGGTGGGGAAGCCTGTCCGGTGCAATTTGAGAGCAAGGTTGAAATTTTCATTGCCGGGCACTGATGACCATCTCTCTCTCTCTCTCTCTCTCTCTCTCTCTCTCTCTCTCTCTCTCTCTCTCTCTCTCTCTCTCTCTCTCTCTCTCAGCACCAGGTTATGAGCCTCCATGAATACGAGGAGACGCCACGGCTCTAGAAACACTGAGCAGGGCGTTTACCTGGGACCTTCCCAGACGCAAGTTCTGCCCCCGCTCGCTGCCACCCCTGCCGCAAGCCCAGTTGCGCCACCTCCTCCACAGTGGGACACCATGTCGTGTCAAGATCGCACCCAGGAATTTCTCTCTGCCTGCAAGTCCTTGCAGAACAGACAGGTGAGTGCCACTTAAGGCTGAGTTGGTGGCAAGCTGATGTGGATAGACCTAACTCTTGCGGCCAATGTAGAGAACTCCTGCAATTACACCTCTCTAGGCTGGGGGCCTGATAGAGACAGCTGTAAATCAAGGCATGGGAATGGGTGGAGAATGCCCTGAGCCTGTAACATGCACTGTCCCTGCTGTTAACTAAGGTCCAAGTGAGATGATACATTAACAGCAATTAATGTGCATGATTTGTGTGTGTGCGTGAGAATGATTTTGTGTGTGTGTGTGTGTGAGAGAGAGAGAGACGCATGGCCTGGATCCCAGGAAAGGGGAGTTTCACTTTCCCTAACTTTCTTGGTGATGATGAAAATCCACCAAGGGCACCTCCCCTGCCCACCAAGCATCTATTAAGTCCCAGGAAGGAAGTTTCCATTGCCACAAATGGAGACTTTCCTCTCAATGCCTGTTCTAGTGTTTAATGTCACGATATGTAATTTGTGATTTTTAAAAATCTGTTTTATTGTTAAATTTGTACACCTCATTGAGAAGGCTTGTAACAGGATAATGGGATTATTTTATTGGGTCTTTTAATTATGGATGTTTCACATTGTAATGTTTTAAATGGGATTGTTTTGTTGTGTATTGTAACGGTCAATGTTTATATATGTTTTGTTTGCGTAACTGGCCTTTATTATACAGCAATAATATGTAGTATATACAGTGGTACCTTGGTACTTGAACAGCTTGGCTCCCAAACAAATCGGCTTCCCAAACGCCGCAAACCCGGAAGTAATTTGCAAATGTTTTTCGGAAGCCAAACTTCCGACATGGCTTCTGCTTGAGTTCAGGAATCTCCTGCAGCCAATCAGAAGCTGTGCCTTGGTTTTCGAACAGTTTTGGGAGTCGAATGGACTCCCGGAATGGATTAACTTTGAGAACCAAGGTTCCACTGTGAATAATTTTATAAACTTAAGTGGCAGGTTGATTATTGTTAATGTTATTTTCACCATAATCAATTTATGATTGCATTCTACACTTATTGTCAATGCAATGTGTAACAAAACCAGCAAAATAACCCAGATACACTTAAAACAAAACCAGATACACTTAAAACAAAACTGAAACTATGCCCCCCCCCCCAAAGACACTCATGGCATAGATCCATTTCTCCAGTGGAGAAAGCCTGTTGGAACAAAAATGTCTGCTATTGTTTCTGGAAAGTGCAGATAGCAGGGCGTCTGTTGTATCCTGAAAGGAATGCCATTCCACCAAACACAGGCAGCCACCCTAAAAGCCCTGCTCTGTGCTACTGTGGCTTCTGCAGGAGAAATTCTCCCACAGACTGCAGGAATTTCCTGGGTACATAAGGTTGGCATCTAAAAATGCTGGAGACCCAAAAGAAATAAAGTTGCATCTTTTTGTACTGGGCCATCGTGTTGTTTGTTGGGAGACAGAGCGAAGCGTGGCTGGTATTCTGACAGATGTAGGTAGAAATTTTTCCACCTGGGAGAAGTTGGACCACTAAAAAAAGAAGTGCCTAGGGATTACTCTTTCTTTCACATTTTTGTTTATATTCTTAACACAGTCTCAATTGTCTTTCATTTTCTTCTTTTTTCAGAATGGGCTTCAGCCAAACAAGCCAGTGCTGAACGCCATTCGGCAAAGAAGCGAATTCACTGTCATGGCCAAGTGAGTTTATCAACCCATCACTTCATGGGGATGTTTCAGGGAGATATGAGACTGTAGCACTGCAGGGGGATCCAGAGAAATAGGTTTTCCCTATACAGTGTTGGGAGCCCAGCCCCACAGCCAGCAAGGTCCAGCCCTCATGGCTGGTGAGATGGCAGGTACTGGAAGCAGGGAGTGGGGGTTAAGTTGGTAAGCGGTTGGAAACATGGAGGACCAGCTTGGAGGAGGGCTGGGGAACCTGTGGTCCTCCAGGTGATGCTGAACTACAGCTCCCATCAGCCCTATCCAGTATGACCAACAGTTGGGGACGATGGAAAGGTTCCCTAGCCCTTGCAAGAGGTCCGTGAGATCTCAATGGAAACTGGAAACCACAATCGCTTCTCCTTGCTTCTCTTGCAGCAGTGCGGTTTAGGCGATACGCGTGGGGGCTCTGGAGAAGTGAGGAGGAGCAGTAGTCAGAGGTCCACAAGATCTTGCTGTGGAATCAAGTGGCTGCAGCTGCTTCTCCTTGCTTTTCTGGCGGTGGCTCCAGAGGAGTGAGGAGAAGCAACAGGGAGATCTTGCAAGAGCCCTGCGATAACTTGCCGGATGCCGCTACCACTTCTCTGGTGGCGGGCAAGGCCTTTTGAAAATGTGGAATGTTGAAATCCAGCACACGGGGTGGTCCAGCACTGTGCATGATAACTCCTTGCCCCTTCCAATTTTAAGATTTGTTCGTTTCATGTAACTTGAGCATCTGATGGTTGAGGCAAGGTGGTTGAGTTCTGCATCTGTTGTTGTTAATTTCAACTCCTTGTGATTCTCAGGCGGATTGGGAAGGACCTCAGCAACACTTTCGCCAAGCTGGAGAAGCTAACAATCTGTGAGTATTTGGAGTGTGGGTGAAGCTGGAGCCTACTGTGGGGAGTGGGGGGGGGGAACCGATCCACATCATGTAGTTGCTGGCTGAGTTTTGACTTGTCATTTGATGATGATGATGATGATTTACCGTCTTTCCCCCTTTTTAAGACGTAGGCATAATATAAGCCATAGCAGGATTTCTAAGCAATTGCGCGATACAAGCCATACCCCGAAAATAAGACATACTGATAGACCCTTCACCCACTAGCAATAACCCCCCTCCCGCCAGCCAACTCCCCCCCCTAAAAATCTCTCCCCATTTTGCTGTCGTTCCACAGACACGTATTTCCTTTAAAAGCTTGTAAAAATGCACCGAACAGCCGTAGCTGCTGGCTGCCAAAGCCTCGTGATTTCCCTTTCCCGTTTCTGAGAGCATTTTTTTAAATAAAAGGATTCAAAAATATTTTTTTAGCCAAGCTGTGTAAGCTCTACTTGGTGAAGGGGAGAAAAGTGGGGTGGGGAGGAGATGAAGGCACGAGGAAGAAAAGAGGGGCGATTGAAGAATGCAAAGGCTGTTTTCCCTTTTAGGGAGAGACCTCCGTGCGCGCGTCTGTCTCTCTCCCCCCCCCTGCGTCTCTCTCTCTCTCTCTCTCTCTCTCTCTCTCTCTCTCTCTCTCTCTCACACACACACACACACACACACAGCCCACCTCTCGCTTCCCCCCACCTTTCCATTCAATGCACGTTGATTTCCTCTTAACGGGAATCTCCCATGTCTGATTGTTGTTTCCTTGCTTTTACCGAAGGCATAAGGCAGCCTTTTAAAAAGCCTGCTGCAGTTTTCTTTCTACCTTATGGTGCTTGGTTGTCTGTGGAGCTGCCCCTTTAAGGATTTGTAAGTAGTTTGGATCGCAGTCCTTGCCTTGGGGACTTTTTTTTATTTATTAAGGACTTTTTCCTTCGCTGTTTGCGAGCTGCTAAAAGGAGCTGCTAAACGCTGCTCTACACAAAACTTAAACTGCCGGTCCTAACAACACGTGCTTCCTCACCTCGCTGGCTCAATTGCTTCTCAATTGCTACCATTTACCAAGTCAGCAATCTTAATTGCTGCTTAGCTGACTTCTTTGTTCTCAGCAGGTAGCTTCTTTGCTATCAGTGACTACAAAGTGCTACATTGTTGGAACATCGGACTGTTGGAACTTAAGTCTTGGGCAGCTGGCTAGTAGAGATCCTTGCTTGCTTTACGTATAGGCTACTGCTAGGACTGTATCACACAGATAGATTCCATTATACTGGTTTAGATTTAAGAAGCTCCAGTGTAGCAGATTGCTATTAAGTGAGTCTCCACCTTGGAGGAGAGAGAGAGCAGCCCTTCGCGAACATCCCAGGGCCGGGGAGAGAGGGCTGCACACCTCCCTTCCCTCAGACTCGTAATAAAAATACCAGTAAGACATGCCACCAAAAATAAGCCACCCTGTGGTTTTTTGAGAAAAAAAAGTAATAAGACGGTGTCTTAAAAAGGGGGAAACACGGTATTTATACCCCAGCCACTCTAGGCGGCTTCCAACAAAATATTAAAATACAGTAGTCCATCAAACATTAAAAGCTTCCCCTGGAAGGTTGCCCAGTGGGGAATGTGGCCCCCAGGGTGAAAAGGGATTAATGCGCTACATCTTTCTGTATCTTCAGTGGCCAAGCGGAAATCTCTGTTTGATGACAAGGCAGTGGAGATTGAGGAGCTGACTTACATCATCAAGCAGGTGAGCTAGAGGGCCTCCTCTGTCCTGCTCCTCCTTTGGCTGCCTTCTCTCTTCATTCCTCTGCATCACTTGGAATGTGCAGTGGATGGGGAAGGAAAGCTGAGCAAGTGCCAGAGGTGGGAGGCACCATTGTGGCATGTCATGCTTGCTGGTTGCTGCCGCCTCCTCCTCTGAGCTCTCTTAAAGGGACAGTCTCCTCTAGCGCCTCTTGGCAACCCTGTGTTTCCTCTTCAGGCAAGTTCCTCTTTCTCTATCTCAACAGGACATCAACAGCCTGAACAAACAGATCGCACAGCTACAAGAGTTTGTCAAGGCGAAAGGCAGCCAGAGTGGGAGGCATGTGCAAACTCACTCCAACACCGTGGTGGTATCACTGCAGGTCAGGCCTGAGGCAAAGGGTTGAAAAAATGCAAGCCTAAAAGTTTGCGGGACTTAAATGTCTTCAGAGCCAGAGGGTTTTCCCCATCCCAGAAGAACAGGACTCGGGCACTGCAGATAGCTCATTTCCCCCCACAACTCACAAGCAATAGAATAAATTCTGACAGCTTGAAAAATAATATGCCTAATTTATTCAGCTTGCAGAACTCATCTTTTTTTCTTGATGCAGAATTTTGAGGCATACTGTTCACGTATCCCTGCTTGCCTTTTGGATGTTTTGGAACACAGCTCCTATCGACCCCAGCCAGCACCTGAGGTTGAGGAAGGCTGTTGTAGTCTTATATGTATTAGACATAAATAAAATGTTTGTTCCCTAGCATGAGATTAGCAGCAGTGACAGGGTATGAATGTGGGAATAGGTTTTCTCTGGCCAGAGAGGGTGGCAGGAAGGTCAGATTTTGCCTTCCTCACTCTTCTTCCCTTCCCTTCTTTTCTAGTCCAAGTTAGCCTCCATGTCCAACGATTTCAAGTCTGTTCTGGAGGTGCGGACAGAGGTAAGTTGTTGTAAGCCACCAATCTCAAACTTTGCTAAAGTGAGTTTCCATTGTTTTATTTGCCTCACACAACATAAATAAGGCAGCTCTTGCCCCCCCCCCACACACAACTATAAAAACAATTATAAAATGAATGCCTTATTGTCAGGGAGGTTGCTGGCTACCCTCGAGCAACGACACTCCAAACCATCTTGTCTTTAATACGGTACTTTTATTGTGAATGTTATTTACAGTGCAAGAGCTTCATGAAAACATGTCTACTCAGTACTATCAGATTCTCCCAATGGCACTTTTCGGCTCCTCCCAACAGAGTAGTTTGGGGACCCCAAATCTCCGCCCCCTGCGTTTGCGAGCTGCTGATCGCCTTAGTTCCGGGGTGAATTTGAAAGGACGCCCCTCTGCTGTTTCCCCGCTAGAACTCTCTGCTGGCCCCTCCTTCCTTGCTGGTATCACAGGCTGCAGGTAGTGCTCTTGGATGCTGCCTGAGCCCTGCCCCGCTCCACTCACTTCCTCGTTCCTGTCTCCTGTCCCTCCGCTGTTGTCAGAGCCGTTCAAAGAGCTGGATTTGATGAGGGGTGGCTGTTCCCTGTAAGCCCACCCCCTTACACTTATCAACCCTGATCAAAGGCAAAAGCATATGGAGACTGCTTAAATTTGAACCTTTGTTATCTATATAGTTATGCCTCTTGTTTGGAGAAAAATGGGCTTTAAAAAAGCAGAAACAACGGTGTCAAGTTTCCATGAGAGTGGTGAAAAGTCTGTGTAAATTGTACAACCTTATGGATCACCATCACTAGATGTAAAGCAAGCTTGGGGAACCTTTGGGCCTCCAGATGTTGCTGAAGTACAAGTCCCATCAGCCCCAATGGCCATGGATGATGTAGTTCAAGCAATGTCTGGAGAGCTGATGTTTCCCCACACCTGGAGGAGTTCGTGATGTTATGCATTGTATTGATGTGTGGGCAATGGGATGATAGGGAAACTTTAACTTGTGCACATTAAGACCCACCGGCCTGAGCGCCTTGATTGCTTGGCTTGCCCTGACTCTCCCAACTTCCTTCCCCAGAACCTTAAACAGCAGAAGACTCGGCGAGAACAGTTCTCCCGCCCCCCGGTCTCCGCCATTCCCCTTGCTGCAAGCAATCTAGGTGAGTCAGAGCAGAGTGTCCCCTGGTGCCAGAAGGAACTGGAAAGTGGTGCTGCTGGTACCCCATTAAAGGAGGGAAAGTGGGCTTGAAATGAGGTTGGGGAAGCAGTCTGACCTCGCTGGCTGATGTCCACAGGTGGCTCCGCTATGCTTCAGGACGAACGTCGGCACTCGGGGGACGTGGCTATTGACATGGACAACCGGGCCAGCCAGCAGTTGCAACTCATCAACGAGCAGGTGCCTTGGCATGGGGAGTGGGTGGGCCTGCAGACATTTGCACTAGAAATAAGGGATGTGGAGCAATAGGAGAGGCTGATTGGCTTTATTTCGGGTGTTGTCATTGTTTAGCTTCCCATGGCCGAGCTATAGGATAAGGAACATCTATCTACAAACAAAAGCACACATGAACAGTCGTGTCCCTGGTGAAACTTCCTGTTTCTTCTCGGCAGCTTTGCCCTCTCTGCTTTGGCAGCATTGCTAATTATAGCCTATTGGCTTGGGGGAGCCTATCAGAATTGAGCTGTCTGCTACTTGCATAGCCCTGCTTTAGGTTCTCACATCACACTAAAGCAGGGATGGGGAGCCTGGTGCCCACAAGCTGTTGTTGGGACTCCAACCCCCATCCTCCCCAGGCATTATGGCTAGTGGTGATGAGAGTTGTACTTCTAACACCTCCTGGAGAGCATGGCAGGTTTCCCACTCCTGTCCTGGACACACATCCCAACCAGTCAGGGATCAAATATTAAATGCACTTACAGAAGCGTGAAGCAGGGATAGAGAGCCTGTGGCCCTCCAGATGTTGTTTAACTTGAGATCCCATCAGCCCCAGTCAGCATAGCCAGAGGTTAAGGATGATGGGAGCTGTAGATGGGGATTGCTGCCAAAAACATGTGGAGGGCACCAAGCTGCCGAAGGCTGCTCTATATCATCAGTACTGACCACCATATGGCTTTCTTGCAGTTGTGCCATATCCACAGATCTGCCTGGTAACAGTGGTACAGAAAAGAGAGCAGGCAATCATAGAATTGTAGGGACCCTAAGGATCATCTATTCCAAACCCCTTGTCCACATCACCTGTTCCTCTTTTGTAGGATACGTACATCCAGAGCCGGGCAGACACCATGCAGAACATCGAGTCTACTATCGTGGAGCTGGGCTCCATATTTCAGCAGTTGGCGCATATGGTTAAAGAACAAGAGGAGACCATCCAGAGGTAGTGGGCAAGGGAGGCAGCCAGCAGTTTTCAGCACAAGGGTTGTTTGGGAGGAGGCTTGTGGGGAAGACTCAAGAAGAGCCTGACTGCTGGATCAGGCCAAAGGCCCACCAAGTCCAGCTTCCTGTTCTCGCCTTGGCAAGCAGGGCCTGAGCGCAGCAGCAACTCTCCTTCCCACTTGTGATTCTTAGCAACTGGTACACAAGGGCAAACCACCCTCAACAGACAGAGATGATCCTTAGCAGGGCGACTCACAAATGTTGGGTTCATTGCTTGACAACGGCAGCCAGCAACCAGCTGCCACAAATCAAAAGGGGTGGTCTGATATGTGCAAAATTCACTGTATGTTATTTCAGTAAGAATCCTGGGAGGCAACTTAGTGTTGCTGTTTCCATAGGATTAGTCCTAGGTTGTACCCAGTCAGCTCGTTGCCGAGGCAAGGTATGAACCAGCAACTTTGCTGCTCATATCACATCTACCAGGGCCTCTGTCGAGACGTGGCCCCTTTGGGGCATCAGCTGGGGCCCTGGTAGGGCCCACTTCTGAAATCTGAGCCCTCTTGAAAAACACAACACAGCACTCCCATCAGCTCCCAGTGGCGACTATCTTTTTGTTTTCAACAGTGCACCCAAAATGGCCATTGTGATAAAAAAAACACATGGTGGCAGCCATGTTTTTTGACCACAATTTCCCAGAAGTTGTGTTGATTGGCAGGGGGCATGGGGAGAGGAGAAGAGAAGAGAATGGCCACCACATGGCAATGCTGCAACCCCCACCATAAATATCTACAGGTAGTCCCTCCCTAAGGGGTCAACAAACCCTAAAGGAGCCCGTCAGAAGGCTCCCTGCTAAGGGCCCCTGTGGCCCTGGCTACTACGCTCCACCTGACCCCAAGTGCATTCTGACCTAAACACTTTGCCCCCTAAAACCTCCCTGCTTAGATCGATCTTCCCCTCTTTCAAGCTTTTCTCTGCCAATGGAGAGACTGTGCCCCAGAGCAGGTGTGCAGGACCTTTGGCTTTTCCAGATGTTGGTGAACTACAGCTCTCTTCATCCCTGGCCATGCTGTTGGGGCTGATGGGAGTTGTAGTACTGCAGCGCCTGGAGTGCCACAGGTTGTCCTCCACCCCTAGAGGTGAGAAGCAAGCTGCCAGCTCCTCCGGAGGGCTTCACCTGCCTTTTCTTTTTCTTTTTTGCCAATCCTGTAGAATTGACGCCAACGTGGAAGATGCTCAGCTTAGCGTTGAAGGCGCCCACACGGAGATCCTGAAGTATTTCCAGTCCGTCACATCCAATCGGTGGCTCATGGTGAAAATCTTCCTCATCCTTATTGTCTTCTTCATCATCTTCGTGGTGTTCCTGGCCTGATGGTGGAGGCGGCTCAACCGCCCACCCCCAGCTCCTCCTCCTCCTGCAAGAGCCGCGTTGGGACGCTGGACTCTTCTGTTCTCTTTGTAGCCAGCCTGGGGGCAGAGTCATCACTGCTGCCCACCATGTGCCTGGTGCCGAGGGGGGACCCATCCTCGCTCATTTGTGACCTCGTTTTTTTGGCTGCAGCTCTTGGCTTGGAGCGGGGGCCACCCAAATCGGAGTGCAATAGCATTTGGACTACGCTGTGAAGGGCTCTGCCCCAACAAATCCCCTTCTGTTCCCCAAATGGGATACAATCCAGTGCGGGGGCATGTCTATATGTAGCGGGACCAGGATCTTGCATCTCTTCCCCTCCTCTGTTCTATATATTTGCCCTTCCCCCTTTTGGACTAAACAAAACAAAGCAAAAACAAAAAAACACTAACAGAACCCCTCCCTTCCATTTTTAAAATATTACTGATACCTTGGTGTAAGGTTTCAACTTCCCAGCACGGGCTCCCTCTCACAATTTGTCGGGGAGGCAGCTGTATCTCTAAAGTTGCAAGGTTTGTCTTGTCTTTTCCGGAGGGCCGTGGGCCTGATAGGGGTTTCTCCCCACTCCCTGTTTTCCATATTTAAGTTTCTTCCTTACTGCTGCCTAGGCATAGAGAGCTCCTGTGTGCAAGGAGGGTTCTCTGAGTCTCCCATTTTAGACAGAGGCAGATCAAGGGGCAGCCTTCCTCATTGCATCTCCTGCTCAAGGGAGAGATTTCTCACTGTGGCTGATTTACGCAGACCAAATATGTTTCCCTGTGGCTCCGATCCTCCTGGCTGACGGAAGTCAGTAGGGCTTGGGCAGAGGCACTGACACCCCTTTTAGTTGCCAGGCACCCTATCTCTCCCTCTCTGAAAACAGAACTAACACTCTAGTGCCTCCTCCATGCTGTCAAACGGTTCAGGCTCATACTGTCGTCTCCCACCCCCCAAAAAAGAAGTGGAGAAAGTGTCCTTGCTACCCCAACCTCACTAATCATTATAAGCTAGTTGATACTGATATAACTGCTAAGCTCTAATTCTTCTCTTCCCCTGCCCCAACCTCTCTTTTGTTAGTAGCCTATGCTAAGGCCATTTCAACCCCCTGGCCTGGTTATGGTGGCTGAGCAGGAACCCACCTTAATGTCATCACCACCACCTCCTTTTTTGTTTTTAGGTGGTGGGATTTTGCCCCGTCCCCGTCCCTCCCCAGTTGCAATGGCCTTAACATTCCACCATTCCACTGTCAGTTTCTCCTGTGCTCTTTCAGATGAGTGGAGGGTGGGGTAGGGGGAACCTGCTTGCTTGTCATTAACCAGTGTGAGATGGTGGTGCTACCCTGTGATCTAGAGGAGAGAGTAGCACCTGCTCTTGCCTGAAAGCTATTTTTTTTATATAAAGAAAAGCTTTACTTTAAAAACAACAACAACAACAACAACTGAGTCTTCTGCCCGTTCTGTTGCTGGCACACTAGCCTGGATTGCGAACACTTTTATCTGCTTATGCCAGCCTGGGCCAAGCTGGTACACGCCAGCGTATTGTGGGCCACAGCTCCCATCTTCCCCAGTCAGCTTGAGTGGCTGGGGCTGATGGCAGTCGTAGTCTTAAAAACCCCCGGAGTGCATCAGCTCGTCCATGGCTAGCTTAACACTTTGCCAAGATTAGCTCCCCAGTCTGTGTTGCAATTAAAATCTACATGAAGATACAGCATAAATGAGTGGGGTGCAGTTTCTTCTGGGCCTTGGCCACTGGTCGTACATTACATCTTCCCAGCTGTTCCTTCCAGAGCAATGTAGCCGAAATTGCTGCGGCTGGAGGTTCTGGCTGAGATTTTTCCGGCCCCTAAGGAAGCTCCTTTGTGCAAGTCGGGTGAGTTGGTTACTTTAACTTGGTACTGATTCTGCATCTGGCACTGGCTTGCTTGGCTCTCAGGCAGAGGTCTGTCCTAGCACAGGCATTAGAATCCAGCTCTCCCTTCCCAAACAAGTATAGTCAGCAGGTGTTCTTCCTGATTGAAAATGCCCAGAATAGCTCCTATCTTTCTTTTATTGGTTAAATTTGCTTAGATTGAATTCGACTGACCTACCTTCCAGATATTGGGCTCCCCTCTGCCCCAGCCAGTGAGGCCAAAGGTCAGGGATGATTGGAATTGTTGTCCATACAGCAACATCTGGAGGGCTGTTTGTTACCCTTGAACTACTAGACAGTGTTGCTGCAGGCCAATCTACACAGGATCGAGTTATATTGGTGGGGTAAGCGGAGAGAGAAAGCATGACAGAACCTCAACAGCAGGCCGGAAAATATTGCAGCTTTGACTGGGAGCTCCAGGTGGGTGGAAATTAGGTCATTAATTTATGAGTCTCCAACTTAGACTATGTAAGGTAAGACCTTGGGAACATCCATTTGCCATCCTGCTGGGAGAAGCTGTCGTAATCCCTTCCTCACCCCAAAGTGTAGAGACCTAGATGCAGAGCCAGGGCTTGGCTTTGTGCCTGCAGCCACCACTGAGCGATGTGAAGTCACACCTTCTGAGCATGTGGCGAGTGCAATTCCTACAGGTACACCTCTAAATAACCACACCATCCACAGCTCTTCCCCATCTAAGTGAAGGAGAACGCTCTTGCTACAAGAGCAATTCTCACTTTAGAAACAAAGTAGTAGTTGTGCTTTTTTAAAGGCACAAAGATAAGCTCAGCATGGGAAGGAGAGAACATTTTCAGTTTTGTCTTTAGGCAGCAGGTGGGCACTACGAGTTGCTCGTAGTCCTGGTTGATGAGTGGCTCTTGTGAAAGACTCAAGAGGATGTGTGTTGGATAAACCTCATCACAGATGAAAGTAGTAAGAGTTATCACTCCACTGCGATCTTTATTGGCCTTCTTTGTATAAGGTGGTTTTTCACTTAAAATCTACAATGCAAAAATATAGGGAACTTTTGGCATTCTAGATGCTGCTGGATTTCAAACTTCATCATCCCTGAGCATTGGCCATGCTGCCAGAGGCAGATTTACATTATTTTTATGCCTCTTTTACATGTTTCCTTTTAACTCAGAGGCCCCCAAAGCAGCAAACAAAATATGAATACAAAAGAAAATGCAATAAAAGTACCAAAAAAACCATCTGCTGTAGTAGGCAATATCGGAACTAACTCTTAGGATCAGGCGTATACTATAAACTGGACAATAGCTGCAGCCAGCTACCCCACTGTATGGCTCTTGCTGCAAGAATGAATCACAGATAATCAATTTTCCATGACACTGTCAATTTGCTTTTAATGTTTGCCAACCTAACAAAAGTACCTAATGTTAACTCAAACTCACCATCTCTCCTCTACAGTTTGTGCCATTCTTAGAGATGTGGCAGATTTTGCCTATTGGTGTACATCCTCAGACTCAGTTAAGATTTCTCGCTACTTCAAAAGTTGACCCTACAGCTCATACTGCCAGATTCACTGCCATACTGCCAGATTCACTGAGCTATGAAGCTGCCCTCTTCATAATTTGTTCAAGGTCCGCTTTCAGTTTTTGCTGCTGTTCTTCAGAGACTTCAAGCTTACCCAGCAAATATTGATTCTGAGCTTCAAGTTCAGAGAATGTGTAGTGTAGATTGTAGATCTCCCTTTTCTGGTTCTCTGGTCATGTAAGGACATGAATACATTCGTTTTTCATTGATGTAGAATTTTAAGGTTCATTTTTCAAGCTCTGTGATTTTGGATTTCAGCCAGCAGTAAGCCTCACTGAGCTAAATGGAGTTTATGTCCTTGAAAGTGTGTTTGGAAGTACAGTACAACCTTAGAACGAACAGTAAAAATAGGATAGGCTTCCTAGCAACCAGTTCAAAGGCATCCATGATGGCTAGATTAACACACAGGCTTCCACTTCTAGTTCCTTAGATCTCTCACTGTGCTGGGATGGAAGTGAGAGATACACAGAAAACAGTGATGAATCCAAGGTTTGGGCAAAGGTACAAAATGGTTTGATAAGGGGCACTCCTTGAATTTCTGATTTGAACAGACCCTATTTATTTGGAGATCCAATATTTTAATGGTATCTGGGATTAGGTAGCAGGTGTCTCCCTGTCCCCAAACAACAAAAAGTAGCACCAAAGATTGAAAACCCTGCTCTTTACTTTGTGCAAAAATGTATTACTTATTTTTGCATGCAAGTCAGTGGAGCATGAGGCTTCTGTATGCAACTTGAGTGTGGGATTTGGCTTGGGAAGGAGCCTGGGTGGGGACATTTCAGTAAACTGAACTTTTTTGCAACTTTAGGAATGGTTTTATGGAAAAATATGCAATACTCAAAGTGAATTACAGCAGGGGTTGGCATCATTTAAACATGTGGGATTTACTTTTTTTTTTTGCTAGAGCCCAGAGGTCCGTCAGCAGAAACAAAGAGCCTAAAAAGTACAAAAATTAGGCTGCTGATGTGGTCATGAGGCTCAGTTCCAGGATGGAGGCTTTAGACCAGGCTTCCTCAAACTCGGCCGTCCAAATGTTTTTGGACTACAACTCCCATGATCCCTAGCTAGCAGGACCAGTGGTCAGGGATGATGGGAACTGTAGTCTCAAAACATCTGGAGGTCCGAGTTTGAGGAAGCCTGCTTTAGACTGAACAAGTCCCAAGTTCTTGTTAAAAGTCAGAAATCCTTGTTGAGCTACTGTATATGCACTTTTATTTGTGTAGGAGTGGGGTACCTATAGTTCTCCAGCTGTTGTTGTGTTAGGGGAATCCTCTATAACAGTTGGACACCCAACCCACACCCACAGGCTTTATGGACAATGGCCAAAGTTGATGTGAGTTGTACTCCCAACATCATTTGTAGGCCCATAGGTTCCTCACTCCTGATACAAGCCATATACAGTGGTACCTCGAGTTACAAACACCTCAGGTTACAAACTCTCCTAACCTGGAAGTTACCTTGAGTTCAGAACTTTGCCTCAGGATGAGAACAGAAATTGTGTGCCGGTGGCGCAGCGAAAGCACGCCTCTAGTTAAGAACAGTTTAAGGTTAAGAACGGACCTCTGAAACGAATTACGTTCATAACTGTAAAGCCCTAAACTATCTGGGACTCTTGATACCTAGAACACCTTTCTATATATGAGTAGCCAATGCAGTGCTCCCACCCAGATGTTGGAACTCTCAAGTCGATACTCAGGTCCCATCACCCTCAGCCAGTGTGGCCAATAGGGATGATAGGATTTATTTTATTGTGTTTGTTTATTGGATTTATATACTGCCTTTCTACCAAGGTAGCCAAGGTGGTTTACAATTTAAAAAAATAAAACAAATATATAAAATGTACAGGGACATATGACAGGGTATTTTCTGTAGTGGTCTCCTGACTGGAGCTCCTTCGGAGAAATACAGACAACCCCCACAGTGGGTAGTTTTAAGGAACAAGGAAAGTCCCACCATCACACCTTTTTATTCTTCTATCTTGAACTCTGCACATCATGGAACTCTAGGTGATTTTATAGTTTATCCGTATATCCTTTTAATATATCATACACAGAGACATGAATGTCATTTCTGTAAGCTGCCTTGGGCTCCATATTGAAGGAAATGTGAGCTGTAAGTCTTAACTATTAAATAATGTAAATAAATAATAAACCACCCACCCAGGGCAGCAGATCCCAAGCTGCTTCCTGCTTCCTCCTGGACTACACTGCAGGGATGTCCGAATATATTCTCTTCCTCCAGCCTACAATTTAAATTGGCATGCCTTTTACAATCTCGAAAAACTCAACAAGACAACCACAGACGTTTCACAGGAGTGTAAAAGCGCAGGGGCCTCCTGTTTGTACTTTATTTTTGCCCCAGCCCTGTTTGCTTGGTAGCTGTTGCCCAACCACAGCTGCGCGCCAAAAAAATGAGATTCCTCCATTCATCCCTACGACGAGCGCCGCTCCCCCTCTCCGCGATTGTAGGTGAAAGGGTGAACCAAAGGAGTCGTCTTCCTTCTCTTTTTAAACGAGCCGGAAGTAGAACTCCGGATGCGGAAAGCTCTAGCCGCAGCACCTCTATGGTCACAAAGCCGAGCGTTGAGGGCGCGCCTGACGTACGCGCGTACTATAATCACCGGAGAGCGCGAGCGCGTCCGTTTCGGGCATGCGCAGTGAGGCGCGTGGCGGCCCCCTCAGTTGGATGAAAAATACTTCGTGAGGGAAAGAGCGGAGGGAGCCTCTGGCTTGGCTTTCCAACCGATTCGAGAGCGGATTTATCACCACCACCGTCATTCTTATTGCTGCTGCTACTATTGTTTTTAATCTTTCGAGCGAGAGGCGGGGTGCGTGTACCTGTCCGCGTCCTTGCCTCTCTCTCGCCCTCATCCCGCGCTCGGGGAAGCGCCAACGCTCCCTCAGGGCCGCTTCCCTCGATGGCCGACGGAGGAAAAGGAGGAGGCTACAGCGGTGAGGAAGGAGCGGGGGGCTCTTTAGCAGCGGGGGCGGGCCGGTCAGACGGGGGAATATGGGGGGGGGCTTCGCTGGTGTGAGGGGTGGGAACTGGGCCGAAGCCGAGAGGGTACTTTTAAGACACGGGTAGCCAAACGTGTTGCCTCCGGATCCTGTTGGACTCCGGGTGACCGGGTCCCATCCGCCCCGGCCCGCGTCGCCAGCGATGTGCCCCGCAGCGCCTGGAGAGCTGCTCTAGGAGTCAACTCCTAGGGGCCGATTTCCCTTTAACTCCCCAAATGAGACACTGAAGGGTCCGCCTCCCGCTCCCCCCCCAACGAAGTTGATGGGCATCTCCCAAGAGACTGCGATCTACTCACAGAGTTAAAAACTGGCAGTGATCTACCCCCTTTTGGGGGGTTCAGCTCAAAGTTGTTGAGCTTTTTTTAGGAAGGAGGAAGGCCCGGGGGGGTCTGAGTTGTTTCTTCAGGGAGGAGGTAAAATGTTGAGGTTTTTTAGGGGAGCCACAGTTGTTCAATTTCTTTGGGGGGAGCCAGTGATCTACCAGTGATCTACCGGTAGATCACGATCTACCTGTTGGACATGCCTGGGCATTGCCATTCACATGGCGTGTGTGCGTCTCGTGATCGATTGTGTGGGGCACGGTTTACCTGCCCCCCATTTTATTCAATTTGGCACCCCTGCTCTAGGGAGTCCAGAACCTTTGCGGGGGGGGGCGACTATGTGGGCCACTGGCAGTCCTGTGGAAGGAGGGATGGAAGACGAGGAAGGGGGTTTGTGGGTCGAGATGGGAGGGGGGAGGAGCGGGGGGGCAGTTAAGTCAGGGAAGGACAGAAGGAGAGAGGAGGTGAGGACAGTGAATATTGGGGGGGGCAAGGGGGGAGAGGTTTCTTTTTGAGAAGACGCTAATGGAGCTTGAAGGCTTGAGAGTCAGTGCTTTTTTGTGTGTCTATAGTACTATCAATGTGACTGACAGACACACACACACACACACACACACACACGTATCACTGACAGGGGTAGGAGAACCTGGTTTTGTGCAAAAATGAAGCAGGGTGGCTGGTGACAAGGGAAGCTCCTTGGAGAGGGTTCCTTTCCAGAGATAACTAAGAAGATTTGGATAGAGTTAAAGAAAACGGAGAGAAGAATTCCATGATTTCAGGTCCTTAGGGGAAGCTGAAGGGAGGCAATGGTGGTGTGGATAGGGAATGGAGAATTGTTAAGAGGAAGTGAATGGGAAGGTGTGTCATGTGTTCATGATATTCTCTAGTTGTCTGTGGAAAACTCAGAAGCATGAGGACACCTTGTTGAATTTTGTAGGGAGAACAGAGTGTTGAAGAAGGCAATTGGTGGTCCAAGGCTAGTCAGTGTGTTGTTCTGCAGACATTGTTGGGAATGCAGCTCCCTTTAGTGCCAGTCAGCATGGTCAGTGGTCCAGGGATGATGAGAACTGGAATCCAACAATGTCTGGAAGGTGTTGTGTTGGCTATCCCTGCTCTAGTTTGCTTTTTGAGACTTACCTGGTGTGATTGTTTCTCTGAATACTTTGCTTGACAGCCTTCTGACACTATAATTTTTTGCCCTTACATAGAACATGATGACCGTGTGGGTGGAGGTGGTGGCAACAGGGGCTTCCCAGGGAGGAGGAGAAAAGGTCGAGGCCCCTTCCGAGGAAAGATGTACAGTGAGATGAACCATCACCCGCGGAACTGGAGCAATGCAGGCCCCAGTCCTCGTAGCCGACTTGAAGAGGAGGACGGAGATGTTCTCATGAGTGACCCTCATGATGTGCTGCGATCCCGCTAGTAAGTAAAGCGTTCTCTTGGGTGGACATGAACATACTTTAGTTTGTAGGCATGCAGTTGTTGCTCAGCCTCAGTCAAATGCTCGGCCTCAGTCAAATGGGAACAGCGACTTATATCAGAAGATTGTAATAAGATAGACATGAGTTGTATCAGCTAAGTTCCACTCAGTGTAGGCCCAATGAAATCAATGGATACTGCTAATTTAAGTCCATTGGTTTCAGTGGGTCTACTCCAAGTGGAACTTAGTTGGATACAACTCTAAGTATAAAAGAAAAAAAAGAACCGCCTTATGTGCAGAATGACACTTCACCACCATTTTCCTGTAAGGTCTGAAACACACTTGAATCCTGTACTGGTTATATAGTTTTCAGCAAAGAGAATATTCATTCCTTTTTCTTGGGAAGTACACTGGGGCAGTGTGATTTTTCAAAAAGTATAGATGTTCCCTATTAAGGACACTTTTTTAAAAGGGTGTTTTTTGCTAGTGAACCATTTAAGTGTGTGAATTTCATAAGATCTGAAGCCAACCCCATAGAAAGGTTTTTGTAGAAAGTTTAGGAAAAACAAGGGTAGGGCATCACTTGGTTAAAGGCAGGATGTGAATAAGGTCAAGGAGCTGGTATTAACAAAGATCAGAATGGTTAAAGCCTGTGACCTGCTCTGTTTTTAATGCTCTAGTTTACAGGCCCTCACACACCCTAGTTAAAAAAACGCTTAGAAGGTGGAGCTCTTTGAAGGGACGCAAACCTTTCTTGCCTAACCAGGTACAGGTTCTCTGCTGTGGGGAGGCTCTGTGCACATTTCCTGCACCTACAAAGATGGAAAATTGAGGTCATCTGAATCATTCCTCAGCATAGCACTTAACTGGCTGCAACCAGATGAAGAATCTGTGAAGTAAATAATAATAATCAAGGAACTGATAATTGAATGTATTCATCATTTGGAAAAAGGGCTAGAATCACAAGTGACCTAGTTCATTGAGTAAAGTTAAGTTGTGGGTATAATTACTATTTCAATGTCTGATTAGTTCTGTAACTTTTTTTTTGGTGGGGGAGGGAAACCAAATGCTTTTTATTACTGCTTTGTCCACAGAAACAAACCAGCAAAGTAGAATAACTTGAGTGTTTGATCCAGACTTCCTTGCTGGGCAAGGTTTCTCATATCTTAATTTGACACTCTGCTACACTCCATACTGAAATCTAGTTTTCTACTCCTCAGCACTCCTTACGGTCGTCCAAACAGAGATCGGGAGCGGGGAGGCCTAAGCAATATAAGCCTCACAGTGAGACAGAATCTGAATACCATAGAACGGCTTGGCCCCAGAAGCAATGCCCCCAAGAGGAACTGGTTCAAGATTACAGTAAGTCACATGGGGGAGGGGAGGGATTTGGAAGCAGAGCTTGAAGGACCCCTGGCTGTTGTTGGCAGAGGTGCTCTGTTCCTGTAGAGTTGCTGTTTTGACTGATGCTTGCTTATTCGGTTCCTAAGCAATGCTGTGTGTCATTGGCTAAACTGCTTAGATTCTAAAGGGGAGGGTGGGGCTGGCAAAATGCCCTCCTAAGCAAAGAAGAACAGGTCAAGCAGGGGACCGAGAAAACAGCAGACCAGAGACAATGAGGCCAGGGTAGGAGGTGAGTACTGAATATTGAATGTTCCAGAAGCACAAGGAGAAAGAACAGGAGAAGTGGGCAGAGAAGAGCTGTAGAGGTCAGGTTAGCTCTCATGCAGGCTTTGATCTGAAACAATCAGTCCAATCTTTGTGTTAATTCATTGTTAATTATTTAACAGAGCAGCTGCTTTACCTGAATAATTTTCAGACTTGAGTGTGCTGAAAGCACAAGGAGCTACCGCTTTTTGAGTTAGGCATGAGAACATTGTTCTGCAGGGGAGAAAGGGAGCTTCCCAGTTTCAGTTCTGCTGGTAATCTGCAGGTCAGACCTTCCCCACATGGTAGCTTTGCAGTCGCATGTGGTTTGGGAGGAGAAAAAGCGAAACCTCACAGGATTGGAGTTGAGAGAATGCTGCCTTCTTTTATAACAGAAACAAGCAGCACTATGGTTTGACTTTGGAAAACAAGCCTCTTAACACTGTGTATTTGGGGGTGGAGATTAAATGCATTTATTACTTCAATTTCTATCTTGCCTTTATGCATATAACACCCAAGAAAGCCTAACAGTGGGCTGTATCAAATGATAGTCCTGCTCAAAGTAGACACATTGAAATTAACCATCATGACTAACTTAGGCCTATTCATTTCAGTGGGGTACACTAAATAGAACTTACATGGATTCCACCCCGTAATAATATTACAATAACACATTTTAAAGTCAATAAGTAAATAAAGCAGATAAAACCAATCAAAGATACAAATTGAGGTCACAAACATATTAAGACTAGTCATGATTTGATTTTTTAAAAGAAAAGTCAGCTTGACGGGCCAAAAGGATAGTTATATAAAAATCAGAGAAGGCCTTTAGGTCATGTCCTTGCATGTACGCCCAAACTGCAAACTCAAGTCTTCAGAAGAAGTGCAATTCCATCCAAGACAGCATGCATCCCCATTTCCTGATCTTAAATGAACCAAGTTCTTCACTGGCATCCAGGCCATTAGCAATACTGCACACTGTTTCCGAACTTGGAACAGATTTTGGGGGGATTTAGATGGAAATGAGTTAGTCTCATCAGCATGTTCACAGAGTTGGAAGGGACCCCAAGTGTCATCTAGTCCAGCCCCCTGCAATGCAGGAATCTCAGTTAAAACATCCATGACAGGTAGCCATCCAACCTCTGCTTAAAAACCTCCATGGAAGGAGGTGTTGGGGACACAGAACTTCCAAACTGCAGAATACCTCTCCCAGTGGTTCCATGTAGAAATGAGATGGAACCCCAAGAGATGCAATTGACTATCAACAAGGGCATCAGACAGGATTCACACGGCACCAACTTTTGAAACTATTGCCCCAAGAAGGACTAGAGCCACCACAACCTTGTGTCTCCAAGTCCCATCACACCCAGATGGTCCAGAAGGTTGATGCTACTGAAAGCTGCAGAGAGGGCCAGGAGAACAAACCAGGAGGGGTGAGCTCCCTCTTTTTGCCCAGGGACGTTTCCCAAGAATTGAAAGTTGGAAACTGACTAGAAATTATCCAGTATGTGGGGGGTTTGGGGGAGCCCCACCTTTAAATATCTTAGCACTACGCTCTGTGGTTGGTGGAACAGTACTATCTTGTGACACGGCATTTGCATCTCCCCACTGGCAGGTTTTATGAGCCAGGAGGAGCAGGGATTGAGCAGTCAGGTCTCACTTTTCTAACAGTCCGTGTCCTTGAGTTGCACATATTGAAATGTATCCAGAGACTGTTTGTACTCACGGGTTTTGCCCTTGTGTACAGTTGATGCTAAATATAGCTATACCTAAGCTTAATGGGATTAGGAACTTCAGTGAAAGTCATCAACCATTGGATCTAGACATCTTTTCAAATCTTTTCCTGAGCTGATTCTCCAGCTGCAGGCTTTTATATCTGATTTATTTCTCCCAACATGTCCAGGCCAGCCGTTCAGCGTATATGCCTGGGTCAACTGGTTTTGCTAGAGAACCGATTTGAGAAGGTGTCAGAGGGTGATAGGCCAGAGCTAGGAATGGAGGAGAAATTTGTGCAGTCTGCATTTTAAAGTGAACATATCTCATTTGCTGATCCCACTTACATGTGAATTGGAACGTAGCTGTCAAGAAGATGACACATTTCTCCAAATTTTGCTCCACAGTTTTGGTTCAAACATGTGAATCTTTTTGTGGGGGATGCATACAAAATTCATTTTTGTTAAGCAGGAAAAAGCATTGAAAGTAATAAATGAGATATATTTTAGGGGAAGAATGTACACGCTTTGTACACAATCTAATGTACATACCACTTTTTGCGTTACCTTTATCCACAAAAAAGAGAGAAGGGATGGCCATATGATTGACATGGAAATAGGCTGATTTGTGCATCCCTAGCCAAAGCCCTTCAGTCATCTACAATGGACTTCCAGTTCTATAGCTTTTGCACTTTCCTAAATGGGAAGTCAAAATCTTGCTGCTCCCATTTCACCTATGCCTAGAATTCTCAAAACTGCCAGGAAGAAGCATCTCCCTTTGTTCTCTTTCCAGCTGAATTGTAGCATTTTTAATCCCATAGGTTATAAAATGGGTGCCTCCCAGGTTTCCAGATTAGCCAAAAGCTTTTCTTTCTTCCCCACTGATGCAGTGAAAAATGTCCCCAACCTACCAATTGGCAAATGGACTTGAGAGCTGGATATTATTGCCACATCAAAGCTTTGGTATGTTTCTGCTTTTGACCTTTCTTGCCTTGATTGACTTTTTTGCTTCCTCCTCCCTCAGATTCCCTATGGAAGGAAATATGAAAAGGCTTGGCTGATTAATGCCATTCAGAATTTGTGCACCGTCCCCTTCACTCCTTTGGAGGTAAGAGAGGCATACACATGCTCCCTGGGCAAGAATTTTCCTTTCTGTTTTACAGAATTGGCAGTCCCAATTCCCAAATTGTGTGCTGCAATAGGAGCTGAGGTGTTCCTTGAAACCACCATGTTGAGTGCATCCAACACCCATTGTCATTTGGATCAGGAGGCTGTATGTGGCATTGATCTTGCCCCCACCCCAGTTAATAAATTGCCAATGGTATTCTGATGGAAGTTGCACCAGCAATACTTATAATCTAAGGTGCTGGGCAGGGGCTGCGTTTCCTTGGGTGTGCCCAGTATTGATTCCACTCAGAAAACTTAGCTATTGTTTTTTTAGAAATGCCAAGCAAGATTGTTAGGGGAAAGGAGGAGTCAAGGAATGGAGCTTGTGTGAAGTTCCTCAACTTTCTCCCATAATTGAAGCTCTATACCCTAGCATCTTATGCTCCAGCTGACGGGTACAGGGGAATCCCTGAGTCACCACCATTGCTTAGAATGCCCAGTTGCTTCTATAGGCCTTAACCACCTGAGCAGGATGCCAGGAGGAATTAATTGTAGTTCTCTGCAATTGAAGGGAGTGGTACTGCTCTCCCCCCCCCCCCCCCCCGGAACCAATCAAGAAAATGTTTGTCATTTTTGAGCATCTGAGTGAAATGTACCTGAGTGAAATTTTAATCTAGGGAAAAACATACTGTGTCCTAGGTAATTCAGCAGTTTTGGAAATGTTGGTGCTAGTGAAATAAAAGGATCATGAAGGAATGCGGAGACTAGGGGTGGCATGAGGCTGGCATTAACAGGAAGTGTTGGTGATGGGGAAGCTTAAAATCCCCAAGCCCTGCACCTTCTGGTCATTCAAAGCTGTGCCCAGAGGCATTACAAGGCACCTTCCATGTTGTATAGTCTTTAATAATTATGAAGCTCAGCTCATTTTTTTCTAATTAAAGAATAATGAGCTCTGTCTCACACCAACACCTTTCCCCCTCTTGCCGCAGCTACACTATGCCAATAATCGGGTATTGTTCTATGTGGAAGATGCCTCTGCAGTCAACGCCCTCAAACAGGTGTCTCGAAAGATTGTTGCCCCAGATGGCTACAAGGTTTGTTTGTTCTTCTTCTGTGGGCCTGGGGCTATTGGGGGGGGGGATACATGAGGTTGGAGGGTGAGGAGCTATGTCCAGACTAGGAGGATGCTTGATCAGTTATAGATCTGACTTGCCTCATGTGATTGTCTTTTGCTGACCCAGCTTAGATTCAAGCAGTGCCTGCAAAGGAAGAAAGGAAAGAATCAGGAGTGCACTCTTAATTATTTCCTTTGAAGTTGTTAGGTCAGGTGATTGAGAAATGGTCAACCTCGCCCATCAGCCAGAGTGGCTCAAAGGGGAGTGGGGGAGCTTAGGATCCAGCCCACCTGCAAGATCTCTTCTTTACGTACATTAATAGGATGCCTGGGCAGGGATTAACCAGCACCCATCCAATCTCCAACTGGCATTTCTTTCAGGTTGTGATACTTGCAAACCCATGCAGTCCACCAACATCTGCCCAGCGTGAATTGAAACCAGAGGAGATTGAGCAGCTGAAGGTGAGTGGAATGTGCCAGAACTTCAGTACTATTGTCTTGCCATCCACTTGCCCATCTGCCCTGCATTCCCAGAAGTGGTTTGTGTCTGGTGTTTTTCTCTTTGGGAACCTGACAATGATCCTTGATTTTAAACTGTCTCAAGAGGTTAGCAAGTTGGAATGGGAGATGCCATCTGTCTTTAGTGGGAAAACAATTCCCTGTTCAGGTTGTGAGTATTGTACAGTCTCCTCCTAACCTTGGTTTGTTTGTTTTTCTTTTGCTTGGGGTACTGAGATTCTGTTCTTCCCCTCAAGCAGGCAGGAATAAACCTGTCCAAGATTCCATCGGAGGCCTTATCTATCTAATGGAATTTTTCTCTCTCCTTCCAGCTTTGCATGAGTAAAAGATATGATGGTTCCCAGCAGGCCTTGGATCTGAAGAACCTTCACACAGATCCAGGTAGGTCACCATACCCACCTTTTCACTGTTGGGACTGCTGTTCTTCTACGCACCTAGAACTCTGGTTCCAGCTTCAGGGGCGGAGGTGGGTTTCTGTTGCAGATTCCAGCTGGCAGTGAAGTGATTCATGCTACTTTTTAACTCCCCAGATCTGGTAGCCCAGAACATTGACATGGTGTTGAGCCGCCGAAACTGCATGCTAGCTGTGCTGCGGATCATCCAGGAGAACATTCCTGAGGTCATCCATTTCTCTCTCCCTTTCCCTCTCTTCAACCCAGCCTTTTTCTTGCCTTGGTGCACTCGGGGATTGGTGATTTCTCTGAAATTTCATGCTGAAAAGTTTTCAGCGTGCCCTCAAATGAATATGGACCCTTGTAAGTAAGTGGTCCATAATTACAAACCATACACCAAACATCCTACAAGGGGTGGCGGTATTGGGTTTGTGTTTTTTGTTTGTTCGTTCTTGTATTTATTGTGCATTTTGTGTCTTATCTTCTATTTTTATGTTGTGAACTGTCCTGCTCTACAGATGGAGGGCGGTATATGAATGTAAATAAATAAATCTTACTGTAGTTTAATTTATTTTTAATGAGGTTTTTTTAAATACAAAAACTGCCTTGAGGTCACTTGGTGGCAAAAAGCACATCTCTCACTCACACCTCACAATTCCCACCCACCCCCAATCTGTCCTTGCAGCTCCTTTCTCTGAACCTGAGTGACAACAAGCTCTACCGACTGGATGATATGGCTGAGCTGCCCCAGAAGGCTCCCAACCTGAAGATCCTCAATTTGTCTTCTAACCAGGTAGGCTGGATGCTCACTAGCTCAGCCTGAATCTTCCATTGGGTAAAATCCTCACTCTCTTCACTATGCTCTCTCTCTTTCTTTCCCTCCGGGCTCCCTTCAGTTGAAGACAGACCGTGACTTGGACAGGTTAAAAGACTTGAAGCTTGAGGAACTGTGGCTGGATGGCAACCCGTTGTGTGATAGCTTCCGCGACCAGTCTACCTATATCAGGTGAGCAGTAGCCCTGGGGCTGCCTAAGATGCCCTGGAAGGGCGCACCTCCACCTACCCAGAGAACACTCAGGGCATGATTAAGATGCTTCTTGCCAAAAGGCTTTTTTTGCCCTCCTAGTGGTGCCAGATTGGTTATTTTTACCCCATAGCACCATCTGCCTCAGCTGCAGCCAAGTCTCTGAAGATGCTGCATCCCATTCCTGGATCCTGAGTTGTGATTCTTGTGATAATGGTTTTGTTTCAGCCAGATTGGAGCACTGCCCAGCCCCATCTCCTCCCCCACCCCATATTGATATTACAACATTTATTAGCTGAAATTTGCTTTTGTGGATGATCTGCCATATCGCACCTCCCAGCCACCCCAGCCTTGCTTCTCTTCCTTTTGAAATCTTCCTTTCCCCCTCCCCCACTTTCCTGTCTGCCTTCCACTCTCCGCTCTGCACACACCACTTGCTTTTCTCTGCCCCCGGGGCTCTAGGACCTCAGGATGCGCAGCCTTTCCCATCCTTTCAAGTTCCCCTTGTGCACTGCCACCCTCCTTTGAGCCTGCCATGCTGAGCCACCTTGCTCGTGGCCTTGCCTGCTTCTATATTTATATACTGTGGCTCCCCAATGCTGTACCTGGAAGTACCATATTGCGCAGAGGCACACGGAAGTCTTTCTTTTGGAGAATTGAAGCCAAGCTGCTAAATCCTGGGGTGCCCCTGGTGCGTTTGGCTCTCACAGATGGCTGGTTAGCCAGTGACGGGTAAGATTCCTTGCGGAAGGAACGACCTAAGACAGGCACAGTCGCACAGTGGCCAAACGAAGCCCTTCCGCCCACCTCCGGGGAAGTTGGCAAACACAAGGCACCAGAACCCTCCTTCACAGGCTTGTCGTCGGCAAGTAGCTTTTGGGCAGCCTCTGCGCCATTTCTAATGGGGAGACTTTTGCTTCTTGGTGATCTGGGAGTGACGATGGTGCTGACTCTGGGTGGAGCAGCAGCAACAGCAGACTGAAGTGACAAGCTTCTTGCAAGTAAAACTCTTTCTCCCTCAGTTGTACACTTGGAAGTCCAGTTGGTGTGGCCAAGGCATCTGTATCTCTGCAGGGTTGGAGCGTCAAGAGGGGCAGTGTGGAGGATGGATGAGGCTGTGCATCAGTAGGGAGGAGTTTCCAGGCCTTTTTTCTTTGTTTCCATCACTCTGGCGTCCCTCTGCTTCTCCCTCCCCCACCCCCACCCGCATCTTCCACGGTCATTAATTAGATTTGGGCCTTGATGCAGGAACTCTCCCAAAGCTGTTTTAAGTTGGGTGCCAGAAAGTTGGCTCAGGCATCTCCATGACCAGTGGGAATTATTGTCCATTCCCCTACTTTCCCTTCCCTGCCCCTGCCCTCTGGCCTCAGTGGAGCGTTCCTCCTATAAATTGAGCCATGCGGGTGAGTACATACTCAGGTAAGTGCAGAGGGAGACTTTGAGTAGCATGGCTTTGGAGACTTCTGCCTCTTGCACCCGTGTGATGTGTAAAACTACCACGGGAAGAGTACCAGAGCATTTTACTTTAAAGGCTGTGTTCTGCTACCTGCTAATTTTTTGAAATTGGCTAACTGTCACTCACCCTTGTATGGTATCAAGTGACAGAACCATAATAATGAAATTGATCAACTTTTCCCTTAAATTGTCTGGCAATATTAAAGGAAAGCTGACTCAGCATTTTCTCCTAGGTGAGGCTTGAGTCAGATTTTAATACAAAGGGTGGGAAATGTCAAATATAATCAGATGTCTCTTTAAACTGGATTGCAGTAGTTGTCTAATCCAGCATAAGCAATGCAATCCCTTTAATCCCATTTGTGTTGCTTCTTCCATGGCTGACAGAAGATGCAGAGCCTAATACGGTTCCACGTGCAGCTTTAGCCACCCGTCCCTGATTTTGTACACGTTCTACCTTTGCTTGAAATGCTTGTACGTGTAAATTTCTTAGGCTTCCAAAGAAACATACAGTTTGAGAGCCTGGGGGGGGGGAATTCGTTAAAAGATTCTGGTGAGTAATGCCACTATTTTGTGATGTTTCTCCACGCTCCTAAAAAGGCCCAGATGTGTGGAATGAAACCCTGCCCCTTGTGGGACATGTCTCCTAAGTTCTCCCATTTGAGGAGCTGGTTGTTGCTCTGTAATTCAGAATCCAGGAAGTGAGGTGAGGGTTCTGAATCACCTGCGGGCAGCCTATCTAATTCGGTGGGCATCTGTTTGGCCCAGGATAACAAATTGATTACCCTCCACCTCCTGGCAGCAGTTGAGGCACCTTCTTTTTGCAAGAGTGCCCATCTTGGTTTTAAAGGATGCTTTAGAGAATGATGGCCAGTGGCCAGGACGGGTAGAGGCCACAACAGGATGTAGTTCAGGTAGCACTGGCTGTAGTAGGAAGATGGTGGTAGCAGAAGGTGGGGACCACCAAGGTAGGCCACGGGTGGGGGGAGGGCAGTGCTCTTGGGGCACAAAGCTCTTTCATTCACTCCTTTTCCCCTTTCTGACAGCGCCATCCGCGAACGGTTTCCAAAGCTGCTGAGGCTGGTGAGTGAATTGTTAAAATTCCAGGTGGATTCTGAGCCAGCTTTTGTATCTGACAGTACTGTTGCCTTACCCTTCTGCCTCTCCCATCACAGGACGGCCATGAACTGCCCCCTCCTATCGCTTTTGATCTCGAAGCACCTACCACGCTTCCCCCTACTAAGGTACAGAAATGCTCGGAAGGGGCAAAGGAGAGGGCCTGTGTTTCTATTGTACTGAGAAAGCTGGTGCCTTTCGAGCCCTTGCTTCATTCCCATTGCTCAGTGTGGGCCGTAGCATAGGATGCCTTAGGGCTGGTGCTGAGAGGGTGTTTGGTAGGTTTTGCTTGGTGTTTGGGAGGAATGGAGGGGGAAAGATTAACATTCAGCTTCTCTCTTTGACTCTCCTCACTCAGGGCAGCTATTTTGGCTCTGAAGACTTGAAAGCGTTGATCCTGCGATTTCTGCAACAGTAAGTAGAGTTGCAAGGTCTTGCACGTTAAAGAAAACCAGAGTCCCTTCCAACAGGTTTAGAACCTGGGGGATTTGGGACACACAAAAGGGGGAGCTGGAGAAAAAAAAAGAGAGGGTAAAGATCTTCGGTTTTAAGTTAGTTCCTGGGAAGAGGGCAGTGGTAATGCTGGCTGGCATTTGAAAACCAGGGTTTGAAATTGCATTCCAGTGTATAAAACTTGGCTAGCAAAAAGGACCACCGACTCTACTGTAATTGAAAAAAGCAAACGGGTTTATTGAGGCACAGTACCCAATACAATGGAAATAACATAATAGAAATAATAAAGCCTTGCTTCCATTCTGGCTGTTTCTTTAGCAATGTTGGTATTCTCCCACAGATATTACACTGTCTATGATTCTGGGGACCGGCAAGGGTTATTGGACGCCTACCACGATGGAGCCTGCTGCTCCCTGAGCATCCCCTTCTCACTACACAACCATTCCAGGTAAGTTTATGCTTCTGACATTCATTCCCTTGCCATGGGAGAGGACTGCACATTGCCCAGTACACTGTGCTTTGATTTTGGTGTGACATGGTGTGAGACAGGCTGTGTGCACCCTTTCTTTCCAAAGTTTCTGTGCCAAGATGTGGGGTATTTTGCAACCTATACTAAGTAAACAAGAGTTGCTTGTATTAGTCACAAGGAGATTCAAAGAGCTGTGTGTGGATCTTGCACATGCCTCCCATTCAAGTATTTCACGCTTTGCAAGCATGAAATCTTTTTGTAGGATGCCATACATTTGGTTGCATTGTGTTGATTGGGAAGAAGATTTGGTGTTAAATAAATCTAACTAGACTGTTCAGAGGGCAGGGATTTGCGATACTTCCACAACTTACTTTTTTAAAAATCCTCATACCAAGGGAGAGACTAGGTTGAAAGTACATGGAGCTGCATGCTTTACTTTGGAGCCAGCTTTGGAGCCTTAACTCTCAGCACGCTACCTCAAAACTCAACATTTTGCCTACTGCAGCCAAGTATACACGTCCTGCTATGTAAAGAAAGACCTGGGGAGATGGGTAGGCGTTTATGTTCTTGTTTTGTCTGCAGGAGCACTCTGGCTGAATACTTCAAGAACAGCAGGAATGTGAAGAAGCTTAAGGATCCCAGTAAGTAATGACCAGTGGCATTTAACACACACACACCTGCTGGTTTCTCCACTTTGGGTTTACTTCAGTGAAGATAGTAATTGACCTTCCCTCTGCTCTCTCTGCCCCCAGCCATGCGCTTCAGGCTCCTCAAGCATACAAAGCTAAACGTTGTGGCCTTCCTTAGCGAGCTCCCGAAGACTCAGCATGACATCAACTCCTTTATTGTGGACGTCTGTGCCCAAACGGTGAGTCAGGGGAGAAGGAACTGGCCAAGCACTTACCACCTTTCAAGGAGTAGGTGAGGTCAGTGGGCAACAAGAAAGAAGAGGAATGGGTTGTTGGTTGGGTGGAGATTTGGCTTGCCCCTGGTAGCTGATGGGAGTTGAGAAAAATTGCTCCCTCTATGGAGGAAGTCAAAATATGTGTTGTTCAGCTGGAAATCTTGGAATCTGGAACAAAGTTTGATTACCCCCCCAAATAAGTACATACCCCCCTATTGCTGCTCACTTTTTGATAAAACAAAGGCGATTTACTTCCAGGAAACCCATCCATAGATCTCTTTTTATGCTGCTACTGTTTCAGACCTTTTAGCCTGTTTTCAGTTGGCATGATTGTAATTGTTTCTATTGCTGTGTATTTATCTTGTAAGCGGCTGTGAGTATATCATTACAGAAAGGTGGGGTATACATCTTGATGTTAAATGATGTATATAACATCTGTGTGAGTTGCTGCCACAATCTCTTTGGCCTTGAGACCCTTCTTTTCTTATTGCAGAACACGCTGCTGTCTTTCACCGTCAATGGGGTCTTCAAGGAAGGTGAGTGTGCTGTTAAAAGCCTGCTTTGTGACACATCCTGAACAGTGGGAAAGCCAGAACACTTGCAGCACCCAGTGCCCCTTATTGAAAACTCTAACCTGTGCTTTCTTTCTAAATTCTACAGTGGATGGCAGGTGTCGTGACTCGGTGCGCGCCTTCACCCGTGTGTTCATTGTTGTGCCTGCTGGCAATAATGGGTAAGGGTTATGAGCTTCAGGGCATTGACAAATCCAGGGATTGCAAGACGTGTGTCTGAAAGGGGCAGGTGTTGGGAGAATGATGAAATATTTATAGGGGGATGAGAGACAGAGCCTTAGCAAGCCATGTCTGTCAGGAGCTGGGAACGTCAAAGGCTTTTTAAAGTGCTGGAGGCATCGGGGGATTGGCTAGCTTATGGAGGAGCAATCTGATTTTTCCCAGTGATTTATATCTGTACTGGTGGACCACTGGCCAATTTCTAGGGGACAGCCTGGCGCTGGTTGGGGAAGGGCTCAGTGCTAGAGCATCTGCTTTGCATGCAGAAGGTGCTAAACTTAGTCCCCAGTATCTCCAGGTAAGGCTGGGGGAAAAACTCACCTGAAACCCTGGAGAGCTGCTGCCAGTCAGTGCAGGCAATACTGAGCTAGGCCCAACAGTCTGACTTGGTATGAGGCAGCTTCCTGTGTCACCAAAGTATATATTCTCAGTAAATTTTAAAGTGGTTCCTTGGAGCACAGTTTTAAAAGCCAGGCCATCAAGACAGGTTGATTGCTGCCTGATAGCCACTCTGCTATCAGAAATCGAATCTAGTGACAATTCCTTTTTGCTGTAGTTGACCTCCAACAGGAACAGTGGGAACACGCTGGTGTGTCTCATTTTTTCTCTGACTTCAGGACCCATTTTACTGAACATTGGCTAGATGCACTTTTAATATTTGCCACACTTTTTGCTACTGTTAGAATATGGCGACCTTCTCTCCTTAGTGAAGGCAGAAGCAAGTATACGTCTAGCTGTTGCTCCTTTATTTATGGGAGCATCCTGCAGTGCTTGGCAAGAGATGCAAGCAAGCTGTAGGAGGCCCTGTGTATGCCTTAGCACAGGCACCCCCAAACTGCGGCCCTCCAGATGTTTTGGCCTACAACTCCCATGATCCCTAGCTAACAGGACCAGTGGTCGGGGAAGATGGGAATTGTAGTCCAAAACATCTGGAGGGCCAAAGTTTGGGGATGCCTGCCTTAGCAGATCCTAACCTCCTCCACTTGCCATCAGAGGGGTGGCCAGCAATAGTCAGGTCTCAGATTGAAAGGGTAGACGGTGAAAGGGGGCATTCTGACTACCCTCCCCTCGACATTTCCTCCTTATGTTGGGTGTTGAGCAGCCCATAGGCTTGCAGCCCCTTCATTAACCACTGCTGGCTCTTTTCCCCTCCTCCACAGGCTGTGCGTTGTGAATGATCAGCTATTCATTCGTAAGGCCACCAACAAGGAAATCCGCAAAGCTTTCGTCATGCCAGCGCCCACGCCCTCCTCCAGCCCGGTACCCACGCTCACGGCAGAGCAGCAGGAAATGCTGCAGAATTTCTCACTGCAGTCGGGCATGAATCTTGAGTGGTCTCAGAAGTGAGTCTGGAGTTGCTGGGGGCTGGCAGTTGGGAAAAAGGAGTGGGAGATGGTCTTGAGATCAGGGAGGAGGGCAGGGAGGGGAAAGCAGTTGCAAAATGAGATTAGGTTATGCTGCTATCTCATGACTTTAACATCTCTCCCTACCCTTGCCCAGGTGCCTCTTGGACAATGATTGGAATTACGCTCATGCAGCCCAGGTTTTTACCCAGCTCAAGGTGAGTGCCTTGGTGCCCTTTTAGAATGAGACCACCAGATGCTGCTGCCAGGCTTAAGAACTGGAGACAGAAAGTGATGGCTGGAATGGATTTGCACTGCACTGCAGTTCTGTTACAAGGGAGAACCCCTGGGTGGCTTTTCCTTCATTCTCAGGGTCTGATGTGCCGTATTTGAGGGTCATGTTTCTCCCCCAGAGGAAGTTTGCAAGGAAGGCCCATCCCATATGTAATATGTCTTGATGTGTGTATTCAGAGTTATTTGAAGCGAAAGCATCCAGAAACCATTGCTGTTGGTTTCTGCTCTTTTGCTTTTCATCCATAGTGTAGTAACGAGAAGCTGATATGTAGCAGACTTTGCCTTTGGACAGGTGGCTGTCCTTAGAATATGTTGTCCCCTTACTGGCCTCTTAACTGACCTTTGGAAGAGGAGTCAAGTACGGATTTGGGCAAACTTTTTTTATCACAACCCCGTGAGCCTCTGGAAAACCCCTGGGTTCTGTTGACAGCTTCATGTTTGTCTCAGTCTCCTTGTAGAACCAGGCATGGAGGAGAGTTGGTTGCTGTTAACTTCTTACTCTTCCTTTTCTCTTCTAGGCTGAGGGGAAGATCCCAGAAGTAGCTTTCATCAACTGAGCGTTTGCTGCCATTGCCCTTACCAAAGCCAGCCAAGCAGCGTTTTATCCTTTGGGTTCTTGTTTTGTAAATAAATGAAAGTTTGTAAATTAAAGAGACTCCTACCCTGTTGTGACTGTGAAGGCTGCACCTGTCCGTGTTGCCATTGGACTGCGGGCAAAGGCAGTGAAAACAGACCCTTGTGGAAGAGGCAGCACCTCCTGCCTGCAGCGACAGATGACATGATTTTCTAACAACAGACACTGACGACCATGGGAATTTTGAGGAAAGGCACTTGATCGTTTTTGGGTTCTCCCACCTCCCTTTTAATTTGAAAAGCTGATTTTTAGCATACCTTTTTTTCCCTGCTGCTACCGACTTGGGAGTTGAGTCTTGTATGTGCCTAGAGTAAGAAGTAGTCAGTAGTTCCCAACATGGAACAAGGGTTATATCCCTAGAGGGCAGGAGGAATGATAAACCCCCAACCTGCAAAAGACCGCCGTCGCAGCACACACACCCGCCATGTCCTTTGAGGTACAATTGATCATCCTGATGGTGCCAGAGAGACAGTGGGTTTCCTAGTTCTAGGTTGCTTTAGAGGACTTTAGGTATGTGAGACCCTGGATGAATGGATGGCCTCTGAAGCACAGCCCTTGCAGGACGTCGGATTTGCTGTCACTCACTGCTTAAATGAGAGGAAGCTTTGGGGTCCACACACCTAGCAAGCTGTAGCTTCCGTGTTTCTTTTCTGCCTGTAGTTCTTGAAAACACTGTGTTTAGTAAAATTGTTATTAAAACCATGGTGTGCATTCATGTGATGATGTTCTAAACTAAAGATAAGATCACTTCCTTTTACTATGTGGGTTTCTTTTTCCTTTTTGGCCACATACGACTTATAATTGTGGAAGTTCTTTCAAATGTACAAATTATGTAAATAAGCATACCTTTCCATCATTCGCAATCTTTTATTACTTTAAAAAGAAGTGTGTAGGGAGGTCTTAATGCTTTGGCCTCCTGGCCTGAGTTTATCCTGCTTCCTCTGAAAAGGAGAGCAAGGTTGTGTTATCTTTTATTTCTTCCCTGTGGAAGATTGCTCCTCTTGCAGCCCTGGAGATCTGCAAGATCCCCTGCTCCATGTTATATACAGAGACGTCACTCAGTGACCCAGGAGCCTTGGATGAAGCTTTATTTTTTAAGACTGTGATGGAGGAGGGTGTTATCCAACACTGAATTGTGCTTAGGTGACCAGAATTAGTTGGAAGGGGACAACTCAACTCACAACTCAAGCCAAAACCTTTTATCAGTACAGAGAATCCACTGCTACAACAACCCTGATAGATAGCTATCCACTTTTAGTCTAAATCCTTTAAAAAAGATATATTTTTTATTTTTATTTTTTTAAAAGAAAATTTATATACAATTTCCCCCCCGTCTAAATCCTTCTGTCATTTGAACCTGTCAGTTTGGGTCCTACCCTCTGAGCAACAGAAAATAAATTGGCTCTGTGATTTATGCCAGGAGTAGTGAATGCAGCGCCCTCCTGTAGTTGCTTGACTCCCAGCTCTGAACAGCACCAGCCAGTATGGCTAATGCCACAAGGATGTTGGGAGTTGGTGCCTTGCAGGTGACGTTAGATTACTTTTTTACTCACCCTGGCCTCTACAATAGCTCCAGGTTGAACAGACCTAATTTATTCAACCTTTGGGTCTCTAGATCCCTCTCCATCTTTGTCACCTATTCTCTGTACTGTACATGACACACGTGGTATCTTTTTAAAATTATTGTTGCAGCTTCTGGCGCCCCACAAACTGCACTCTTCACAATTCGGCAATTCTCTGAGGGAAAGGATGTGCTTTCAAAGTAGTGTGCACTTCCTCAGTCTTGCCAGTTTTGGTAACTGACCGGAAGCTAAGGCTGCCCTTCCCAAAGATGGCGTCCGAAACGAGCATCCGCCTATGACTCCAGAAAAGGGGAAGTGGGTTAAGAAGAAAAGGGAGGGGAGAAAGACTACAATTCCCATGAGCCTCTTTGGCTGCAGCTGACCTTGGCAAAAGCGGTTCAAGAATGTTGCACTGCACATGGCGAGCTGGGCTGCGGATCGGGGGGCTGGCAGGTGGGGGGTCCCGAGGCTGCGTGGTTTGGAGGCTCTGGGGCCCCACGGGTCCACAGCACACCGTGCGCTTTTGGAGCTGGGGCGCGCGAAGCGCGCACGGCGCGGAACTGCCTTGGCGATGGGGCGCACGGGGCGTGCAGACCGCCTTCCCGTTGGATACTAATGTGTCCCGGGATGTCTTGCTTTTCCAGCACGATCGAGGCCGTTTTTTCCGTATTCTTGGGCTGTTCTGCGCCGGCCAGTTCGTGTTCTGGGCGTATCTGGCACACTTCGCTTTCTACGGCTTGCGGGATGTTGGGGCGAGCCGGCCGGAGCCGGATCCCCAGCATGGGGAGCGCCCTCTGCCAACTCTGCCGGGAGGAGCCACGATACAGTTGAGCTCCAACAAGTGGCGCTTCGGTTTCACTGCTTCTTGCCTGACCGTGGGTAAGGAAGGGTTGGATTGCTCTGCCCGCTCCTCCTCCGGGGTTACTTATTAGCATTGGTTGCTCTTCGTTGTTATAGAATTGTAGAGTTGGAAAGGACCACGAGGGTCGTCTATTCCAATCCCCTGCAATGCAGGAATCGTTCTGGCCAGCATGGAGCTTGAACTCACGACCCTAAGATTAAGAGTCTCATGGTCTAGCGATTGAGCTATGTGCCACAATGTGCATGGCACTTTGCGCATTTTTCTAAGCAAAACTAAAAAGACCCCTAACCCCGCGGAGTTTACAATCTTACTTTCATGAAATTGTAGGTTTGCTTCTTGTTGGTGACAGATAGTATGTGGGGCACAGCAGGAAAATGTAACCAAACATAATATTGTGGTTTTCAGATCCGTTGGTTGTAGCCAACTAAGTTCTACCCCCAAGCAGAGCCATTGAAATTAATTTATCTAAGGAAGGCCCCTATCTGCACTATACATTTAGAGCAGCATCATTACCACTTTAAACAGGCATGGCTTCCCCCAAACAATGCTGGGAAGGCAGCCCTGTTTAGGGAAGCTTTTAATATTGAATAGATTATTTTAATATTCTGTTGGAAGCCGCCCAGAGTGGCTGGGGAAACCCAGCCAGGTGGGCGGGGTACAAATAATAAATATTAACAGTTGTTGTTGTTGTTAACAGTACTGAGAATTGTTAGGAGACCTCCCTTGCCATCTCCCTCACAGAACTACAATTCCCAGAGTTTCCTGGAAAGAAGGATTGATTGTTAAGCCACTCTGGAAAGTGTAGTTCTACGGGGAGAATAGGGGTCTCCTAACAGCTCTCAGCACCACTAACAAATGGCAGGCCCTGGAATTCTTTGGAGGAAGCCAAGACTGTTAAAAGTGGCATAATGTTGCTTTAAATATAAGGTGCAGATGAGGCCTCACTCATGCTCTTTGTTTCAGGGCTTCTCCCCTGAGTAGAATTAACATGGATACGACCCAATAAAAATAAGACACTCCCTGCCCAACTCAGGCTTATAACCAGGACAAAAGATCAGATCCAACAGCCATGGCTGGGGCAGGTGGGAGCTGTAGTCTGAAGCATCCATGAAGGCACCAGGTTGACACAGGCACCCAAATGTATCAAAGCAGGTGCAAGTCCAGTTTCTGTGGGAAATTGCACAGGGCGGCTGCTACCACAAAACAGGCCTTTCCTTGACATAGGTCTGTCACAGCTCAGCTGGCAGAAGCACCTGGGCCTTGGTCCTAAGCCATGAAGGTCTTTGAAGGTCACAATCTCTTTGAATCGGGTCCAAAAACCAGAGTAGGAGCATTTGCATTGGTGAAGCACTAGTACATGATGATTAAAATTCCTAGTCAGAAACCCAGCAACTGAATTCTGAACCACCTGCCATTTCTGAACCATCTCCCAGGTAGGGTTGCCAGACTCAATAGAGGACAGGACTCCTGTGCCTTTAATTGCCCTGCTCTCTTTTGAGTCTGGAAACCTTAAAAGAGAAACCAGCAGACCCTTTGCTCGGAAATTAAACAAAGGGTCTGCTGGCTTCTCTTTAAGGTTTCCAGACTCAAAAGAGAGCAGGGCAATTAAAGGCACAGAAGTCCTGTCCTCTATTGAGTTTGGCAACCCTACTCCCACGGCAGCCTTAGGATATATGAGGCATTGCAGAAGCCTGACCAGTAGGTTATCTCAGCTCGACTTGACATCCTGCTCTGTTCCTCTGCAGGTTCTCTGATCTTGGCGGCAGGTTTTGTCTTTTCCCGACGCTCTGTGAGCCGGATTTTGCTGCACCGAGGTGGGCAGGAGGTGACCTTTACCACCTATTACCCCTTGGGCTTGACCTCGTCCTTCACGGTCCCTCTTCGCCATGTTTCCTGCATGTCCCATCGTTCGGAGGTGCCAGCGATGATGCCACTCAAGGTTAAGGGGAGATCCTTCTATTTCCTGTTGGACAAACAGGGACGGATCACCAACACAAAGCTTTTTGACATCACTGTTGGCGCTTATCGCAAGCTGTGAGGCACTGCGCTGCTAAAGGGGAAAGGTGCAGGAGAGGGCCCGTTCTGCATCCTGGGCTATTGTGAAGACGGAGAAAGATGGACTGGGCATATCCAGCAGACAGATCCCAGGGCTAGAAGCAGCTCTTAAATGGCTTCTTAGCCCTTCTGTGCTTTGAAAAAGACAATTGATGCATGATGTATTGGGGTAAATGGAAGCTCATCTGGAGAGAGAGGGAATGAGAGAGAGCAAGAAAGAGAGGCTGAGATTGCCCTGGATCCAGAGTTGATTAGCTTGTTTGTTAAAAATCTAGAAAGCACCAACCTGATTTTTGCAGGGGTTTTTCGTACCTCCCAACATACCCCAGCTGCATTCATAGTACATTTTTCTCTGTAATCTTTGGGATGACAGAGCGGGGTGGGAAATGTGTGCTTGTGTCTTGGTAGCAAGAATTAAGGTTTTTGTGATGGCTGCTTGGTTGATCTCCAGGATCTCATCCTGCCTTAACTGGAGATCATTGAATTTCTCCTTTGCAGAGCTGCCACATTTATTTCTGGAGAGGCTCCTGTGCCTTTTAACAGGGAGAGAAATAGAAATAGAATAGTAATAGAAATACTTTATTGTCACTGTACCACTTGTTTACAGTGAGATTAAACGAGCCCCCCACCCCCCACAATCTCTCAGTCCTTGTTTCACGCTGGGTGATGTCGTACGACCACGAACCCTGAACGTCAGCTGCAATGTTGCTGTCTTCCATTCAGCAACCTCACGGCCCATGCGTAGAAACTGTTCTTTAACCTGTTGGTGCGGCTTATCATGCTTCTAGGCAGGAGATTGAAAAGGTGCTGGTTAGGGTGTGAGTCATCCCTGAGAATGTTCCTTGCTCTTCTGAGGCAACGGTCTCCCGCGATAACATCTAGCGGACTCTCTTCACCACCCTCCATAGGGACTCTCTGTCCACGGCTGTCAAACCAGCATACCACACCGTAATGCAGTATGAGAGAACACTTTCTATCGTGGACCGATAGAAGGAAATCATCAGTTGCTGTCCAACCTTGTTCTTCCGCAAGACCCTAAGGAAATGAAGTCTCTGTTGGGCCTTCCTAACCACCTGGGCTGTATTGACCTTCCAAGTTAGGTCTTCACTAAGATGGACTCCCAGGTATTTAAAGGAAGAGACTCTCTCCACACAGACCCCTCTGATATACAACGGGGCTAGCTCCCCTCTCTTCCTCTGAAAGTCCAACACCATCTCCTTTGTCTTGCCAATGTTTAGGTGCAGATTGTTCTCTGAGCACCATGTGGATACCTTTTGAACCTCTCCCGTGTACGCAGATTCGTCTCCGCCTGTAATTAAACCCATTATGGTTGTGTCATCAGCAAACAATAATTGCAGTAGACGGGTCAGATGAAATGCAATCATATGTATACAATGTATACAGCAAAGGAGGGGAACCATTTTTCAGCCCAAGGGCCACATTTCCTTCTGGGCAGCCTTCTGAGGGCCACTTGCCAGTAAGGGGGGGGCAGAGAGAAAAAGTGGATGGAACAATGAATGTAAGCCTGACTTTTGTTAAAGTAAGCTCATTTCTACACACACCAATCTGTATCCTCCATCCATACAACCAGGAGGCATTATTAAGAGTTTGAGGCTGCATTCCAGCCAGGCAGACACCTTCATGAGGGGAAATGGGGCTGGTGAGGTGTGGCATGGGGAGAGTTCTGAGGGCCAGACAGAGAGGCCTGGAGGGCCACACTTAGCCCCTGGGCCTGAGATTCCCTATCTCTGAGAAAGTGTGATAGACGCTGGAACAGTCAAGTTTGTGCACCCCCATTCCCTGTCACTGCCTTTCCATTCCATGATAATTTGGCCTGTTGAATTTCTGTCTGCCCCCCCCCCTCCCCAAGTGTTGTGGGGAGAGGGGACCAACCAAAGTTGACAATTGCCTCCTGCCTTCGTCCATTTTGGCGTGGTCCCACCAGCCACTGCCAAGTCTTGTTTTCCCGCTCGAGCAGAAGCTTCCTTGGCTGGTCTGGTTGCCGTGGAAACGCATTGGTCATAGCGGCATCAAGATGGCTGCCATGCGGAAAGGGGAGCTGGGCGGCGGCGAGTCTCCGGACATGCGGCTGGGAAGGAGAGAGCTAGAGAAGGAGGGGAGACGAGGTAACTGTCTGCCGCTTCCAAAAGTAGCTTTTGTAGCCTACCAGCTCCCCCTCCCAACCTTGCGTTTCACATTCTCACCACAGCCTCCCCTTCCGCTCCCCACCCTGTTCTTTTGGATTAATTTCTAAAAGCAACAGCAATGGAATAAAGCAGCCGCCACCCCACCCCCCCGCTCTCAGAAGTGTGGCACTCTGTGCATGCTCAGGGGGAGGCAGTTTCTTAAGCCTCTCTTGTTCAAGCCGCTTTATGGCTTGGGAAATAATAACGTTGTGGGCCTCTGTCCAATGGATTTCAGGTTGGGTCCATTTTTGAATCATCCGTCTCTCTTCATCCTCTCCTAACATGTATAGACAACCCTCCCAATTTGGTAGTTATAATTATAATTTGGTAGTTATAATTATAATTATATTTCCTGCCCCTTCTCAAAAAATCATAGAATAGTAGACAGGGGTCTTGTAGGTGCTCCCAGCAGCAATCAGGCACACGCGCGCACACACACACACACACACACACACACACACACACACACAGTCTCTTTTTAGATTCACAACACCCCTATGAGGTAGGTTAGGTGGTGAGAGGAAGGGAGGAAGAGACCAGCCCAAGGCCACCCAGTAAGCTTCATGACTGAGTGGAGGATTTGAACCTGGGTCATCTGTCAAGCAATCTAACCTTGTTGGTTTAGCACAGGGGTGGTGGGGAACCTTTTTTTCAGTCCCAGGGCCGCATTCCCTTCTGCGCATCTTTCCAAGGGCCGCATGACAGTGGTGACTGGGGCTAGAGGCAAAAATGGCCGGAGCAATTAATGTAGATGTTAGCTTTGTACAACAGGCTAGCTTCTTCAGGCATGCTCCCCTCTCTGACCTCCATCCAGAGCTGTAGCTAGGTGATCTTGCGCCCCTGGCAGAACCCTCCAGATTGCGCCCCCTAGCCACGGACAAATTAGCTCTTCTTTCTGCCTCTCCTCCAACGCCCCCCCCTCCACCCATTCTATTCACCCTCTATTTAAAACCATTTATGAGGCAATAATCAATATATATATATATATATTTATGGATATATTTTTAGCCGGTTTTGCGCCTCCTCCATCACCTGGCGGGGGCCCACCTTGCCACCCGCTAGCTACGGCCCTGCCTCCATCCAGGCAAGTGCAAGGCATCGCCAGAGTTCAGAGGCAAATTTCAGCCAAGCAAAAACACCCAAGGGGGTGCGAAGCAGAGATGGGGTGTGGGGTGAAGATAATTCCAAGGGCCAGGTAGGGTTAGAGGGCCGCATTTGGCCTTCAAACCCGATGATCCCAACCCCAGATTAAACAGCATGCAAGTTAAGAACCATATTTTTCCTCTTTCCTCTCCCTGTCCTTTCCATTCTGGAAAATGGCAGCAACTCCCCCCCCCCTTCCTGCTACATCACATTCCCATTTTGGGTGACTCAGTTGACTTGAACCGGCCTTTTGGACCTCCTCCTCTCCTTTCCCCCACCCCACAAAATAAACCACGCTTTATTTCATTTTAAATTGTTCCAGGATTTCAGTGCATCCCTTCCCTAGGAAGCTGCAGAAGAATACTGCTGAAGTAATCTTAACCCAGGTTAAGGGACCCAGGTGGCGCTGTGGGCTAATCCAGTGGTCTTCAACCCCCGGGCACGGACCGGTAGCGGTCCGTGGATCAATTGGCCGCCTAAGGATCATTAAATACAATTAAATTAAAATTATTAAATCAAAACAATCTAAATAAAATATAAACAATAAATGCCCCCCCCCTTAGCGGGCCACAGTAAAATTATCAAACGTTGACTGGTCCGCGGTGATAAAAAGGTTGGGGAGCACTGGGCTAAACCACTGAGCCTAGGGCTTGCTGATCAGAAGGTCGGCGGTTTGAATCCCTGTGACGGGGTGAGCTCCTGTTGCTTGGTCCCAGCTCCTGCCAACCTAGCAGTTCGAAAGCACATCAAAATGCAAGTAGATAAATAGGAACCACTACAGCGGGAAGGTAAACGGCGTTTCCATGTGCTGCTCTGGTTTGCCAGAAGCGGCTTTGTCATGCTGGCCACATGACCTGGAAGCTGTATGCCGGCTCCCTCGGCCAATAATGCGAGATGAGCGCGCAACCCCAGAGTCGGTCACGACTGGACCTAATGGTCAGGGGTCCCTTTACCTTTACCTTTTAATCTTAACACTAGGCCAAAGTCCCAAGTCTCTCTGACCTCGACAAACCCAAAGCATTTTGCTGAAAGCGTTTAGGTCCAGTTGGAGTTAGTGTGATGCAAGTCGCTCAGATTAGGGAGAAGAAACCTAAGAAGCTGCCTTGTACTGTCTCGAATCCTTGGTCCATCTTGCTCAGTTCTGTCTACACTGACTGGCAGCAGCTCTCCAGGGTTTCAGGCAGAGCATCTCTGCCGGCCTGACCTGGAGATGTAATTGTGCAAAGCAGATGCCCTACCACTGGAGCTAAATCCTCGCAAAGAGAAACCCAGTGCACCAAGGAAAATGGTTCTAAGCCTAGCTTCCTCCCTGATGTGCTAGGTTTTTTTTTTAATGTGCTGGGAATATTGCTTTTAGGATATGAGGGAGCATTTGGCAATGTGAGTTATGGAACTGGTACAGTCCAGACAGAAATTTACCACTTCCAGGCACTGTGAATCTTGAACTCTGTCCCCACTCTGTTGTGCCTTCTAATTCTAAGATGCCAGGCATCTTCTCCTTGCAAAGCCCCTGAGCTGTGGAGGGGGAACCAGTTTGAGAGGTTGCAGCTTAGTGGCAGAGCCACTGTTTTGCATGCAGGAGGTGTTTAAAATAGAGAGGGGTTTTAAGATTATGCATGGTGTAAAGCAGGGGTCGGGGACCCAGGTGGCGCTGTGGTTAAACCACTGAGCCTAGGGCTTGCTGATCAGAAGGTCGGCGGTTCGAATCCCTGTGACGGGGTGAGCTCCCGTTGCTTGGTCCCAGCTCCTGCCAACCTAGCAGTTTGAAAGCACGTCAAAATGCAAGTAGATAAATAGGAACCGCTACAGCGGGAAGGTAAACGGCGTTTCCATGTGCTGCTCTGGTCTGCCAGAAGCGGCTTTGTCATGCTGGCCACATGACCTGGAAGCTATACGCCGGTTCCCTCGGCCAATAATGCGAGCTGAGCGTGCAAACCCCAGAGTCGGTCACGACTGGACCTAATGCTCAGGGGTCCCTTTACCTTTAAAGCAGGGGTCAGCAAACATTTTCAGCAGGGGGCCGGTCCACTGTCCCTCAGACCTTGTGGGGGGCTGGACTATATTTTTGGGAGGAAATGGAACAAATTCCTAGGCCCCACAAATAACCCAGAGATGCATTTTAAATAAAAGCACACATTCTACTCATGTAAAAACACGCTGATTCCTGGACCTTCCGTGGGCCGGATTTAGAAAGCGATTGGGGCGGATCTGGCCCCCAAGCCTTCGTTTGCCTGCCCATGGTGTAAAGAAAGGGGATTGGAAGAAGTTTTCTCCACCCCCTAACCTCATAATACCAGAACCAGGGGACAGACAACAAAAAGAAGTACTTTATTCACACAACATGTGCTTGGGACTGTGAAGTTTGCTCCCACAAGAGGCACTGATTGCTAACCAACTGGGATGGCTTTAAAGGAAGATTAGACAAAGTCATGGAAGATAAGGCTATCAGTGGATGCTAAGCCTGATGGCGATATTCTCTCCACTGTTGGGGGCAGTAATGTGCCTCTGAATACCTGTTGCTGGGAATCGCAAATGGGGAGAGTAGCTGTTGTGTTTACATGCTGCTGGTGGGCTTCCCTTTGGCCACTGTGAGATCAGGCTGCTGGACTAGATGGGCCTTTGCCTCCAGAAGGTGCCAGGTTCAGTCCCAGGTATCACAGGCAATAGGATAAGAGAAGCCCCTTTACCACCAGATGGAATAGACCCAGAGAAGCCAAGATCTGACCCGGTACAGTATGTCTGTACCAAGGAACTGGATATCCTGACTTCAGAGACGGGCACTCAGATGGATGCCCTCGTTGAACTCGGGTCCATTCAATATGTAATCCTAACCTGCTCTGAGTTAAGTGTTTGAGAACCACCACTCTGAAATCTTCCACTGAGAGCAGCTGCCTCGCTTTTTATCTTGATGGGGTCACCTGGCTCAAGGATGTGATCTTGTTGTACATCATTCCAAAGAAATATGAGCCTCATTTCCATTGATTTTTATTTTATTTTACACATGCTCAGTAATAGGCCTGGTATTTCCAGACCTCCTTAGAAACCCCAAAGACTTGTAGATTTCATTTTAACATAGGGTTCCTATTTGTCCAGTTTCAAACTTGCAGGTCTTTCCATCTCTCTTTCCTTTCCAATTTATTTTATTTACTCATTACAACAAATGCAAATACTGTTAACCCGTACTGTTTTTACTTAGTTTGATATGTTTTTAATAGTCCAAGAGACCAGTGGAGATGGCTTAATTGAGTCAAGAAAGATGACTCGGAAATCTTTTTGAATGCTTTATTACAACATAAAATATTATTGGGACATGCACCCCTAACACCAGTCATCTAGTATATTTTGGAAAGATGTTTGTCAGTTTGCTCTGCATGCAGAAACTTCTTAAGATATCGTAACAAAATTTTGTGTAACGGTTCCTGAGATCGAGCAGCCAGTTTTCATCTATGTTTCTATACAGTTGGGTGCCATTTTGAATCAAGATGGCAGACTGGACATTAAAAACTTCACTGATTGTAACCACTGATTTCAAAGCTGCTCTGTTTGTATGTTTGCTTGTTTCTAAAAATTCCAAAGCAACATCAGCTCAAAGGCTGTTCATTAACAAGAGAAGATATGCTTATACACGTTCAAATCTTAAAATACACTGGATGGTTGATCAGACCACCAAGTGGGCACAGGTTTTACCTAGTTGTTGTTTTTTAATTAATTTTTATTGATTTTCCAATAAAAACAGCCAGTTAACATACCCATCAAATCATAACCATAATCCAATTAAAAACAATAAACTAAAATAAAAAAACAACCAAATTACAATCCAAATTATTAATGATTAATTTTTCCGAACTTCCCATAGTCTGGACCTCTGAAGTGTATCTCCAATATCTTCGTTCCTGCCTTCTTCTTGTTCTCATATTTTCCACATTCCGATCTTAACGCTTTAAAGTTCTCCATCCCAGGCTATGCGATTCTCAATCATGTCAGAAATCATATATCCTTTCATCCATCGAGTACAGCTTTATTTGTGTATATATATTTTCCAACTGTCTATTTGCCAGCGCAGCTTTTCCTGACTTCATTCCAATCTTCCAATCCGGGCTGTTGTCGAAGTCTATCGTTTAAATAATGCCCAACAGCTACAGGCTGGGAAAGTCCTCTACTTCAGCGTTTCTCAACCACTGTTCCGCGGCACACTAGTGTGCCGCGAGACGCTGGCTGGTGTGCCGCGACATGCGGCGACGAGAAGGGCGATTTGCATTGTCACGTGCCTGGCGGCCGCCAATAAACAACACTAACCCGCCGGAAAGCAATATTTCTCCTCCTCTTTCCCAAAGCTCAGTGCAAACGAGCCTGGCGGCCGCCAATGTACAACACTAACCCGCCGGAAAGCAATATTTGGCAAGTGTTTCTTACAGTCATAATTATAATATAGGGCGGCACAGAGTTAAATTTTTTAACTTTTTTAATGGTGGTGTGCCTCGTGATTTTTTTCACGGAACAAGTGTGCCGTGGCCCAAAAAATGTTGAGAAACACTGCTCTACTTAAAAGGTTTGTTGGAAGAGGAAGATATTCAGCAGGTGTCTGTATACAGTCAAACCTTGGTTTACACCTACCTCTGTTTGCGACTACTTCAGCGAGCGACCGCCACAGACCCAAAAGTGTTTACATCCGGGTTTCACAGCGTTGGATGCGCAGATGCGATCTGTGCAGCTCGTGCATGTGCAGAAGCGATCTACACAGCTCGCACGTGTGCAGAAGTGCTCTATTGGTGCTTCGCGCACGTGCAGAAGTGTGCCTCCAGGGAGCGACCGCTTCTGCAAGCGACCGCCTCCGCGGAATGGATTGCGGTCGCAAACCGAGGTACCACTGTAATATTTAACAAGAGGGACATAGGGGGGTTGTCATGATACTAAAAGCCAGATTCCTACATTGTGTAGCATCAACCTTTTGATAAGATTGTATCTGCAGGAGGCCCTCACCTGCAGAGTGCAGTGGTTAGTTGGGTATGCAGTGAGACCAGTGGTTTTTTTCCCCAAGAAAAGTGGTGCTAGAACTCACCATGAAGATGTGGCCGGGCGACTCGGGACAGCCCTGAACAGATGCAGGTTTGACAACAACCATGTTCACCACTCACGGAGTTGCTAAAAACTACTTGCAAGCTGTCTCCCTAGATGGTTTGGGGGTTGCCCCTGGTTCTGGTACAGGTCAAATAAATGTGCCCCCGCCTCCCTCATTCTCTTAGGTTCAGCCGGGTGGCTAGGGCAGCTCGGAAGGGCCCTCGTGCAAGCGTGCGCATGTGCAACAGCAGAGGCCTGGCTGGAAAGCTTAAAGCCCAACACTGCTACATGGGGACAGAAAAGGAAATACAATTTGGCCCCGTGCCGTAGCTTGACCAATCATGGCTAGGAGAGGCTAAGAGCTACGTGGAGTCATATATTTTAAAAAGTGTAGACTTGCATATGGGGGCCACCTTCCATTTTGATTTTAAATGTTCGTTTGGGACTTCTCAGAAGTGCGTAAAGGCAATAAGCGGGCAGGGGGAGCACCAGCCTGCAAAGGCACCCACCTGAGAAGTGCCTGAACTGTGCTCTGGCATGCTCTGACTGAAAAAGGTGAGACCATCTTTCAGGTTTCCTGGTCCCAAGCTGTGTAGGGCTTTACACACGAAACCCAGCACCTTGAAGCTATCCAGGTGGCTGGTGGACTATTGTCAATCAAGGGGGTGATCTTCAGATAGAGGCCTGCACAAAGTGGGACCGATAACCAACCCCCCCCCCAAATTTCCATTCCTTAGGTGTCTGCGACTGTATTTCTAAGCCTTCACTGCACGGAGGGAGGAGGGAAATGTCACATCTGTTCTGGGTTTTTTTTTTTGTTTTGATTCTGAGAACTAGCGCATTTTGGCAGCACAGCCGGTTCTCGGATTGCTTGCTTCCCTGGCACTAGGCCTGCCCTGAGTGTGATTCGCAGCCTCTACAGTCAGCACAGCAGTGGTACACTAAGGCCTCATCTGCACGATACAGATGAGAATCCTGAGAAACTGTTTAGCTATCAATCTCTCTTCCCAGGGAACTCTGACAATTGTAGCTCTGTGAGGTGGAATAGGGGCTTCCTAACAGTACACTTTTGAGGGACCCAGGTGGCGCTGTGGGTTAAACCACTGAGCCTACGGCTTGCTGATCAGAAGGTCGGCGGTTCGAATCCCTGTGATGGGGTGAGCTCCCGTTACTTGGTCCCAGCTCCTGCCAACCTAGCACTCCGAAAGCGCGTCAAAATGCAAGTAGATAAATAGGAACCGCTACAGCGGGAAGGTAAACGGCGTTTCCATGTGCTGCTCTGGTTTGCCAGAAGTGGCTTTGTCATGCTGGCCACATGACCTGGAAGCTATATGCCGGCTCCCTCAGCCAATAATGCGAGATGAGCGCGCAACCCCAGAGTCGGTCACGACTGGACCTAATGGTCAGGGGTCCCTTTACCTTTACCTTTAACAGTACACTTAACAAACTACAGTTCCCATAATACTTGGGGAAGCCATGACTGTTTAAATTGATATGATTCTGCCTTAAATGTATAGCACAGACAAGATCTAAGTGTTTGTGGCAGAAGTCATACCAAGGGGGCATGCAGGACAGACTGAGGCTATGTACACACCATACGTATAAAGCACACACATCCCTCAATAATCCTGGGAACTGTAGTTTGTTCAGGGTGCTGGGTGTTGTAGCTCAGACAGGTAAAATAGAGTTCCTAGGATTATTGGGGAGAGTGTGCTGTATGGTGTAGGTATATGCAACTTCAATGCAAACTGGGCTGGAATTTGAAACAAAGCCTCTTGAGCTCGATTCGACTCATACACTCTGCTGTTTAAGAACAGTTTATATTCTTTCCCTTTCCTTCCAATCCTGCAGTAACAGGGGCCAAAGTTTAAGCCCTGAATTGCTGCCAAACAAAGTTCTGCGCCCAAGGACCTTGAATTCCGGGGTTGGCCCAAGAAGGGGGAAGAACAATGCTGGGAATTATGGCCCTGCTGTTTGACCATTATAAATCATACTCAGCGATTTATCTGAACTCAGCATAGTTTCGGGCCTATAATTGTATTATTAAGGACTAGAATCTTGGCGTTTCTTAATTCAGGAGGTTGCGTTCTGCAGTACTGATTCCCCACACTTGGCATGGTGGGGCTGCAGAAGCATGAGAACTGAAGTAGGTCTGATTTGAGAGCCTGCTCTTACTGCCTGGGAATCTCTGCTGGATTCCTTTGCTGGAATAACCAGCCATGGTGGTTACAAAACAGTGGGAGGCGATGAGGTTTCCTAACTGCAATGTTGTTGCCAAAGCAAGGGAGCTCATTTGCCTTTCTGGGGCAAACGCGGATGGGAAGGTAATATCTCTGACACAGATAAAAAGTTCAAAGTTTGTTTACAACTGCAAGCATTTTTCAAACCGTTTCAGCTCAGTGGACTGGTCCGTGGCCAAAACATTCAAGCTCTTTTTGAACCATAGGGGGTGGCAGAGGAGAAGGGGGGTGGGGGAGGTAGAGGGAGAGGGAGAGGAGACTCATGTTGCTCTCTGGCCAAGAGTGCCTTGGAGGGATCACGCAACAGGAGTGTGCACCACCGTCCATTAGAGAAGCAGATAAACATGCGGCAAGAACATGCCGCTTTATTTTCTGCAGCCTGGCAAGGACCCAGCCTTTCTGCTAGTTCCGAATAACATTGAGCGGCACAACAACAGCAGGAGGAGGAAGGATTCTGGGAATTTGGAGAGGAAGATTGTATGGTGTAAACACACTGGGGGGAGGACAGCATTTAATGCAGGGGAAAATAGGGTCACCAGGAATTCTGTGCATCAGATAGGATTACTGTCTCTTTTTGCAGAGCTCCTTCATCTGCTTTGTAAGATGACTGAAATTTCCCTAAGTCAGGCACAGGGAGTCTTCTTCAGCCTGGGGGCCGCATTCCCATCTGGGCAACCACCTGGGGGCCACAGGCCAGTGGTAGAACATACACCTTTGTATGGTGTATCTACACCCACATACAATTGTCCATCTTGGCAAGAAGCATTAATAGAGTTGCATTGCAGCCAGGCAAGGCTGGGGAGGGTGTGAGGCTTGCAGAGAGTCCCAAGGGCCAGATAGAGAGGTCTGGAGGGCCACCTCAGGTTTCCCTAAGTTCCTTTGGCCTTCCAGGGGTTGCTGAACCACAACTCCTAGCACTCCTAGCAAATGTGGCCAATGGCCAGGGACACAGAGAATTGTGGTTCAACATCTGGCGAGTCGAAGGTCCCCTACACACCTGCCCTAAGTGTGGCTAACCACATAACTTCCATGTCCCAGTTTGCTGTACAAGACACAAGTGCAGGGGTATATTTTAAAAAGGCAACTGACCATCTTTTAGCCGTGTGTTTCCAACAAGTTCAGTGCCATAAACAAAATGGGTGCTCTTAGACCTTCGGTAAAATACAGATATTTAAGTCAAAGCAGTGCACTGCCCCACACAATGAGGCCCCACATAGCATCATGGTTAATCCGGCTCTAATAGCTGCTAGGCCATGAAAAGGACAACCAGAAAAAAATGACATTGTTATGTGTGCCTTGCTTTATCCCTGCTTTGTGATGCCTGACTGCTCCGATGGGATTTCAGATCTGGGATTCAAAGCTGGCTCGGAGCCCAGGCCTTTATAGAGGCTACAAGATCTGGCCTGCAGGCCGGCCTCCTCAGCAACGTGGGGTGAGAAGCACGTGGATCCCTTACTTAGCTCTGGGGCAGCCTCACCCCTGTTGAGGCTTCCTCCCACCTCTCCTCCTCCTCCAGCCCTGGGCTGAACACAAGCCTGAACGTGATGGAAGCCTGACCCAAATGTTGGACAGGTATTTGATGGAAATCAAAAGAGGAACGGTTAGCTTAAGAGTCTTGGAAGTGAGGGTGCTCAGGAATGAGCACCCTTCAGGAGTTGGGAGAAAACTGCTAAGGAAAAAAAGAGAGGCGATTCGATTCTGCCAGCATTCTTTGCCCAGGTCCTCTAGAAATAAGATATTGAGGTCCCACGGTTTCTCCCTTTCGTTGACAAGCCCAACTGGCTAGAATGTTTATATTTCTTTAAGTAGTATAAGTAGTTACAATTTATACCCTGCTTTCCAACAATGTGGAGCTGATGAAAAAAATCAGGCATGTATTATTTATTTATTTATTTATTTTCAATAAAGTAAAACCAGCTTTTTTTTTGTTAGGAAAATCTCCAAAATTGTTGCTTGTCGAAGATCCAGGACAAACTGGTGCCTTCCAGAAATTCCCCCTGGAAGTCCCTATTTTTTATTATTATTATCAGTCACTTTATACAAAAGGAAGTTCTAAAGTGATTGAACTTGCTAACACAGAAATTTAAAACAAGAAAACATTAAAACCTACATACAAAATCCATAAAATGTGCATCCAGTAAGACATTAAGAAAGCCAATCCACTCTACTAAAAGATGAGCAATACTTTAGGCGTACAAAATACAAATACAACTATTTTTTTTTATAACATATACCAGTAATGTTGGGGCATGGAAGTGCTATTCCAGGCCAACTGATTACTACCCAGACATACCTTGGTCCATTATGCCAGTCAGGGGCGCCATCTATGCGGGGCTCTGGGGGCCGAGGCCCCCCAAATTTTCAATGAAGGGTCCGGGGCCCACCGAAGTTCTGCGGCGGCATGTACACATGCCTCAGAGCATCAGCACAACATGTCAGCACGCCCCACAACACGTGTGAATTACATCAGCACGCCATGGGAGACCAGGGTTCAAATCACCCACTTAGCCACAATGAAACCCTCTGGGTGACCTTTGGCTGGTCATTTGTCTCTCAGCCAAAGCTACCTTACAGGGTAACTGAATCGCCTCTTGCTGGGCTTTTGGTGTCCACCAACTCTTCACAAATGTATGCAGGTCTGTTAGATGTATTTTACATTTATTTATTATTACAGTCAAGGACCAGCTCTTAGAAGTAAAATAAAATAAAAATAAAATAAAAAATAAAACGGATCCCTTTGAAAAACAGTTTCCGGGAGCATAACGTATAAAAGTTGCTTTGAACAAGATTTAAAAGAAAATTATTAATTATATAACAGTGCTAAAAGTTTAACCCTTAAAATAGTGGCTGCAGAAAGCTGAGCCTAGCTCGCTCGGGGTGCCATTGAGGAAAAAAATCAGACGGGCTGGAAGAAAGTCTGTGTCTGCATATTTGGGCACAGAATCTGGCGACCGCCCTGTTGTTTTCAGGTCTTTGCCTAGCAAGAGCAGGTTGTATAATTGCTTTTCCGGGAGGCTTGCTAACCTCACCAGTATGGGATCCAGGATCTCCCTTCGAGCTTCTTCATATAGGGGGCATCTGAAAAAACAGATGCTCAGGGCTTCCTATTTCCCCCAATGTACAAAATGTCTTGTGTGGGTGGAGGCACTGAGCCCCCCCCCCCCCGCCGTCCACCCACACCAGTTTAGGTGTCAGGATATTTTGGCAGGGGGGGACAAAATCCACTTAGCTTGAGGGGAGAGGGAGGTCAACTTAAAAGAGCCAAAGTCTGCTTTCAGTCTTGGCTTGTCTGAGAGTTGTTTACTGCCCTAGCAATGAACATTGGGATGGGGGGGTGGAGGGAAAGAGAAAGAGAGAGATAGAGAGGAGGACTGGAGCTTTGACAAGTTTTGCTGAGTCAGGCGATGGGGCTTAAGGTGGAGGACGCAGAGCGGCTGGCTTCTTGCTGGGGGAAAAAACACTATTTTTTTTCTTCTACCAAAGGAATTCCAAGATCAGCTGAGGCCGCGCTGAGCCTGCACAATATATGACAAGCTAAGCACTGTAAAAGAAATAATAAGATGTTGGGGCTTTCTTTTCTTATTTTAGGGAAGGGAGGAAAAGGCCATTGTGCTCGGGAGAGACATGATAAAGAGATTATGCATGGATCAAATATGGTTGTTATTGTCTGGGGGGATTCAATCACATGTCACCAAATTCATGTTGCACAATCGTAGTTGATTGGGAGGTCTTGCAACACAAAATCGCTTTTTGTGATAAGGAAAGGGGGAAATGCACTCAAAAGTGTGTGGTATAAACTTTGCTTTGTCTCAACAGTCGTCTAACCTTAGCTTTTTAAATAGCTTTTTGTTGGGTTTAATTAACAAGGATCATAGGAAAAAATAAATGATACAAATAAATATCACAAAAAATAGCATTAAAATTTTGTGCATATATATGCAACATATGGGTCTAACCTTAGAGGTTTTTAAGAATATTCAGCAGTTTCTAAATGCTTTAACATAAAATGAATAAATAAAATAACCTCCCCACAAGCAAATCAGGATGGATGTTGATTAAACAGCCACCTTCATCTAATATCCCATAGGAATCTGGCTGGTCTCTGTGAGGACAGGATACTGGACTAAATGGGTTATTCGCCTGATCCAGTAGCCAGGCTTATATTCCACTGCAAACAAATCAGGATAGATGCAGCAGGAGGCTTCTTTCAAGCCTAATTTCAGCATGGCAGATACTCCAGGAGAGGCCTCTGTGGGTGCATGTGTGCCTACAGGCCCCACATTCACAACCTCTGTGTTCTAGCCTCTGTGTTGTACAGGATCCCTGCACGATTTCATGCCTGCTGCCCACTCCTCAAAGGAACATTGTTTGCACTTGAAAGCACCCAATTTAAGGCAGGGAATAATCAGTTGCTTCTTGCAATTGTCCCAAGGCGGATGTCTACAACCTTTGATCTCCCCACAGATGCCGCCACAGAGGCTCAAAGTCTGACACTGACTCCCGCCCTCTTGGTTTCTGGTACAGTTCTGTCTTGGAGCTGAAATCGTATAGCAATGAAGGATCTGAAAATTGCCCCCACTTTCCTCTTCCCACTTTTGCCTTGCCTGAGCAGCATAAGAATGGAGCACTGAATGATGAGAAACTGGCTGGGAAGTTATTTTCTTACTTTAATTGTTTAATTTTTGTTACTTATTTACTTCCTTCCTTTTAACAATTGATAGAAGGTTCTTGATCTGGGATGGGAAGCCTGCAGGCCTAGGCAGCTCTCAGATGGGGAAAAAAAGTTCATAAAAGGACAAGAAAAGTGATCAAGGGGGTTGGAGCAACTCCTCCTTGAGGAAACTTCCAGGGCATTTTAGTTGAGAAGAAAGACTTACATGCCAGTGGCACATGTTAGTAGAGGTATTATAAATGGATGCTTGGTGTGGAGAAAGTCAATGGGGGAACTCTCTCTCTCTCTCTCTCTCTCTGTGTGTGTGTGTGTGTGTGTGTGTCACTTTTTTTCTCATAACTCTAAGGCTGCGTACACAGAATATCTTCACAGCACATTGAAAACTCATCTCTCCCCTCAAGGAATTCTAGGCAATGTAGTTTGTTAAGTGTTGCTGGGAATTGTAATAGTTACAGGTAGGTAGCTGTGTTGGTCTGACGTAGTAAAAAAAATAAAATCCTTCCAGTAGCACCTTAGAGACCAACTAAGTTTGTCATAGGTATGAGCTTTCGTGTGCATGCACACTTCTTCAGATACACTGAAACAGAAGTCACCAGACCCTTATGTAGCCTATAGTCAGAGGGTGGGGGCGTGGGGGTATTACTCAGAAGGGTGATGGGAATGGGTGATTGGTTGATAGGAGTGGTAAACCTGTGAATTTTAACTCTGTGAGGGGTGAGCTAGCATGCCCAGAATTCTTTGAGGGAAAGAATGTGTCCCGAATGTGCTTTAAAGGCACAATGTGAATGTGTACCCAGGTCAGGGACAGCCAACAAAGCTGAATAACAGGCGAAAGGAAGGATTTCCTCACACAGCTCATAGTTAATTTGCAACTTGTTGCCATGAGAGGCAATAATGGCCACCAACCATCCAAGAGTGACCTCCTAAACTTATAATGGTCTTTTTCTTTCTTGCATATTGCATTTTGTTGTATTAAAATTTGAATCTCATAGAAATATTGTGATACAGTACAGTAAAATAAACGGTTTAAGAAACAGAAAAAGCAAAAAAACCCAACCTCATAAAATCAACACAAATATTGAATAGGATGGACGTACTGTCTCTCATCTTCAATTGCAAATCCACAGAAACGCTGTGGATCACTAGCCTGAAGCTCGCTGGCTGCTGGTTGTCCATGGACCACAGTTTGAGAATCTCCAGCCTAGCAGCATCCCTGTTGGCTGTCTCCTCCTGCAAAGGAACCCTTAGGTTCTCACGAGCATGAAAGCTTAGATGGAACCTCCAGGTTCAGAGGCAGTCTGCCTCAGTTAGCAGATGCCTGGCTGGGACAAACAATGGGGTGGGCTGGGCTGCATGCACCTCTATGCCTCTCGTGAGTCCCCAAAAGCATTTGGCTGGCTGCTGTTCTTGGAGGCAAAGAGAGAGAGAGAGGTGGACTTATTGTCCCAATTTTTTGTTGCGGGTGGTGGTGGTGGTGATACGCACTCAAACGCCTTCGCCATCGTGAGGCTGGCGAGGCAAGCTCTGTTCCACCTTAAGTTCCCGCCTGGGGGAGCCGGGAGGGCGGGACGGGGGCGGAGGATCCGAGTCTATTTCAGCTGCCGGCCGGCGAGGCTTTGTTCATAATCGGATCGAACCGGATTTCCTTGAAGAGCTAAGTGCCGGATCGTTCCAGGTAGATATTGGAGAGACTCCACCTGCCGGGCTCGCTCCCCATTTTCCCCGATTTTACACCCGCTTCTACGCACTAGATACTCATCTAAAGTTGGTATCCAGAAAGCGGATGAAGGCAGAAGAAAAGATCTGGGTTACAAGGGGGGGGGTGATGGTGGATAGGGTCCGGGGCGGGGGGGGGGGCGCAGCGCAACGCCTCGGTAAAAGGAGCTTTCTGTTCAAAATCCCCCCTCCCCTCTCCATAGGGTTGCCATTAGAGAGCGTGTGAATTTCACCCCTTATAATAGGGAGGGGAATGTATTTGGGGTTAATGGACCCAGGGATCTAATAGGGGTGGCATAGTGACTGCTGCTGCTAAGGGGTTTTTTTTGGGGGGGTGCCTAGTCTCTGGCATACATACGGGGATATTCTGAAAGTGGGCTTTGTAAGGGTGATTGGGGCGTTTACTAGTATCAAGGAAGAGAGGCAGTTTTTGGAGGGATGGAGGTTTAAAAATGGACTTTGCCCTAAATTTCTAAAATGAGAGGTTCTAGGGTTTGAGGCTGCTGAAAGGTTTTCTGTGCAGCTGTTCATTGTGGCTACCGGGAAGCTAGACAGGCTTTCGGTTTCCAAACCCAAGGAACAGGCACCAAGGATAGGTTCGGAGGCCAAGCCTTTGATGAACCCTCAGTTGGACGCATCCAGGAAGGGTAGCCCAGAAGCAAGCTGGTCTCTATGAAGTGTTGGGTCAAGAAGAGCCTTTTCCCCAGAAAGGCCTCGTGAACTAAGGGGGGGGGCTCCCTCTGCTCCCCCTCGATCGCTTCCAAACCGCCTGCTTCCTTTTCCCCAGGTGGCACCATGACCTCCCCTGGTGTAACCCCCAACACGGAGCTCGACATGAAAGATGTGGAGCTCAACGAGATGGAGACCGAGAAGCAGCCCATGAACGCCTCTTCCCCGCTGGCCAGCTCACCAGGAAGCCTGGGCGAGAAGAATGGGGTCGTGAAGGTGAAGGTGGCCGAGGAAGAGGAGGAGGAAAGCGCCATGGTGGCCAAGTTCACTGGCCTCTCCAAGGAAGAGCTGCTCAAGGTGGCCGGCACCCCCACGTGGGTGCGCACCCGCTGGGCGCTCCTCATCCTCTTCTGGCTGGGCTGGCTAGGCATGCTGGCGGGGGCCGTCGTCATCATCGTCCAGGCCCCCCGCTGCAAGGACCTGCCCAAGCAGGAGTGGTGGCAGAAAGGCGGCATCTACCGCATCCAGGACGTGGCAGGGTTCCAGGACTCTGCAGATGACAACGTGGGCGACCTGGCAGGTGGGTGCTACAAGGGGGGGACCATGGGGGGGTCTCTTCTCCCTACAAGTCCTAGCTTCTCCAGGTAGGGCTGGGAGAGACCTCTGGGAAGCTGCTGCCAGTCAGTGTAGACAGCACTAAGCTGGATAGACCCAGTGGTCTGACTCAATAGGAGCCAGCTTCCTATGCTCTTAAGGACATTCTATTTGAAGGGTTGTGGCTGAGCATCGGAACATCTCAGGTGGGTGAGATACCGTCATTTCTAGATTCCCAGCTTTCCAAAATAAAGAGCAAGTATCTAGCATTTGTAGAACCCGAGATGTGAGACAACAAGTACAGGCACTATTTTTATTTTTGTGTGTTCAGAAACACCTGCTTGGAAAATTTATTGCGGACTTGCAGGTCCAGACTTCCTAGTAGTAATGTGATGTAATTAATGGGCTCAAGGGGTAGGGGGACAACCCATCGTGAATATCTGCCCTCCAAGCTATTTCACAGGGTGTTGTTGCTCAGAAGTAACTGATCTGCTGTAAACAAAACTTGAGAAGGTTCCTGGAATATAACCCGGGACCTACGCTTGCCTGCCCTTAATGCGACCCGCCTATTCCTCTCTCTCCTCCACTGCAGTCAAAACAGACTATTTTTCAATGCAGAGTTGCTGGGTAAGGTCATTGCAGGCAAGTCCGCAATGAGGCTTCTATGGCTCTGAAAATCTCCTCCTGGGCAGTTCAGGATCTCCCCATTGGGCTTTTATTGCTGCGCTCAGCAGTCCTCTGGGTACATGTGATTAGCAGCTGCCTCTCCACCCCCCCTTCCCCTTTGCTGGCTGCCCATCGACAGACTGGTACCAGCCAGACTTCCCTGTGCCAAGCAGCCAGTTCTATCCGGCTTTGAAGCAACCACTGGCCTTTGTTTCATCAGTTCCTGACGTCAGCGGGACGCTGACTCAGCACGGAGGCGGCTGGCTGGGTAAACGATTCGCAGGGCTCCACTTCCTTCCTTTCCTCCACTGTCTCACCCTGACCCTACTTCCTCTGAGGAGATCAGGCAGATAGAGCCTCGTGGCTGGTTATGTGAACCTGTGTCCTTATTTGCTCAGCTCTAAGTGCTTTTGGGGGTTGGGGGGGCATTGAAGGGCTTATTTTTCTCCCTCACAACATCCCTTTGAGTTTGGAAGTTTGTTCCCAGGCTAGTTATTCATTAATAGGATTTATAATAAATAGAACAAATAAGCAAAACTGGGACTTCTTATTACATTTAGATTCTTCATTATTATTATTATTATTATTTATTTATTGATTATTACCAAAGTTTATATACTGCCCTTCATCTGCAGATCTCAGGGAAGTTCACAACATAAAATTACAATATAAAAATAAGAAGAAAAACAAACAAATTAAACAAAATAATGGTACCACTCTGCATCGATCAGACCACACCTGGAGTACTGTGTCCAGTTCTGGGCACCACAGTTTAAGGGGGATATTGACAAGCTGGAACATGTGCAGAGGAGGGCGACCATGATGATCAAGAAGGTCTGGAAACCAAGCCTTATGAGGAAGGGTTGAGGGAATTGGGTGTGTTTAGTCTGGTAAAGAAGAGACTGAGGAGATATGAGAGCCATTTTCAAGGCGCTCAGAGTAGCATGCATTGTTTCTCTGGTTTCTGTTTTTATCAACACAGCAAATCTGTGAGGTAGCTTAGGCAGAGACACTGTGACTGGCCCCTCAAGGTCACCCACTTGAGTCCCATTCCTGAGTGGGAATTTACCCTGTTCTCCCAGGGTCTCAATCTATCACTCTTTAGGTAGCATACATGTCTTTTCCTGTTCCTCAAGTTTACCCTCACAACTTCCCTGTGAGGTAGGTTAGACTGAGGGACTGCCTGGCTACCCACTAAACTCCATGCCACAGTAAAAATTTGAACCCGGGTCTCTCAGTAGTCCTCTATAATGCCTCTGACAGTCTTCCTCCTCAGCCCTGTTAAATTCCCTGGTCTCTTAAATCTTAACAACAGAAAGTTCCAAATTGACACTAAGGAGGACTTGGGAAACCATTGTATAAACTATTGGCTCATATAATTTTCAAGTTTATCTCTACAGCACTGAGGGCTGGAAGGCTCTGCTGGATTGATTTATTTACTCGTTATGTTTCCGTTGCACACGACTGCTGTGCTCTGTTGCAAACTGGGAAGCAAACTGAGAAACTGCACTTAAGTATGGCTTCCTTGCTCTGTGCAAAATGGGAACCGTGGCTAGTGTCTTCCAAGCAAGCTATGATTTGTGTAAGCCAATGTTTCCCAGTTTGGATGTAACAGGAAACTATGGTTCCTGGCTCGAGGCCCTGCTCACACAAAAGGAGGGGCAAAGTTCGTTCCAAGGAGCCACAGTGTGCGCGCATATTCTGGTTTGTAAAGTCAGGATTTGATCCTCCGAACTCGGCTAGTTAAGTCTGTGGCCATAGTTGGGCTGTTAACTCTGCTGTCTGAGTCCTCCATCATCTCTGGAGCTAGAATTGAGCAGGGGATCAACTGTCTTGCTGCACTGGCAGTCCAACCTTTATTGCCCCCCCCCCAATAACACCTTTGTTTTCTTCCTGTCGCTCCAGGTCTGAAGCAGCAAATGGATTATTTAAGTAAACTCAAAGTGAAAGGTTTGGTGATTGGGCCTCTCCACATCAATCCCGAAGACGACCAGGCCGGAACCAACCTCAAGGACATCGACAAAAGATTTGGGACGCTGGACGACTTCCGGGGAGTCCTGCAGGTGGCAAAGAAAAAAAGTAAGGGCCAAGCGTAACCACTGTGGCTACTGGCCATTGCTCTGCTTCTGAATACCAGTTTCTAGGAATCACAAGGGAGGAGAGGTGCTGTGTGCTCAAATTCTGCTTGGGGGCTTCCTGTTAAGGCACCTGTTTGGCCACTGTGAGAACAGGACGCTGGGCTTTGGCCTGATCCATCAGCCAGGATCCTGGTCTTATATCCCTTATATCCCTTGCTGCGGTGCCGGCAAGAGGTCCCTGCAGAAGTTGTAGGAGTCACCTTTCTGACTTGCAATGTTCCTTGCCTCTCTCTTTCAGGCTTGAAGGTGGTTTTGGATCTGACCCCCAACTATCGCAGCCAGTTGCCTTGGTTCAGCCAGGAGATCCGTCTTAACAGCGATTTGCAGGACAAAATGAAGGTGAGGGAGGAAAAGTACACAGTGGAGCATTGGGAAGATCTTAAGGTTGCCACCTCTTTTTGGGGTGGTGGTGGGGAGGAATTTCTTTACAGCTGTGCCTGGGTATCACAAGTGTGGAGAGTTGCTGCTTGCTTGCCCACCCCCAGGTCTAAGGTTCCCCCCCATCTGATATATAGAATAATAATAATACAGTACATATATATTATTCATTTGGCACCCATCTGGCTGGGTTGGTCCAGCCACTCTGGATAGCTTCCAACAAATTGATATACTGTAAAACTGCAGTAAAGGATCAAACACTAAACACCATAGAATTGTAGAGTTGGAAGGGACCCCAAGGGTCATCTAGTCCAACCCCCTGCAATGCAGGACTATGCAGGTGGCCCATATAGGGTTTGAACCTGCGACCTTGACATTATCAGCACCATGCTCTAACCAACAGAGCTAACTGGTTTGAGTCTAAATACCTTAGACTGAATTTAAAAACTAAACAGACTTGTAATTGGTCACATATACCCATCTCACAAGCAACGTGGGGCAGTGCACATAGCATTACTAGCCTTGCAACATTCCCGTAAGGTAGGCTGAAATAACAGCCTGCATGGTTGAGGGAGGGGTCTGGCCTCCTTAATGTGAAACATCACTCTTGTTCCTTAGAGCAGGTGGATCTGAATAAAACTAAATTCACCAACGACTAATTAGCAGGGACTGAGAAGGAGGAATCAACCAACACAACAGGATTTGGGATCTTTTTAGTGACCCTTGAGGACTAACTGCTTGTCTTGTCCTGTTTTCCCCCTTTCCATCCCTCAGGAAGCAATTACATTCTGGCTGGAGGAAGGTGTCTCTGGGATCCAGGTTGGAGGCGTGGAGCATTTAAATGTACGTGGTGAGCCCACCCCAACCAATATCCATTGATTTGTCCTTATCCCCACCCACCCTGGTTCAGGGCACGAGCATTTAAGGGACAAAGTCAATTCCCTTGTGAGCTGGTATTAAAGAGCGGTGGCCTCCTTTTGTCAGATATATGGAGGTTGTTATTTATTACAGGGGGAGGGACTTTTGGGTTGTACAGAGTGGAAGCTCAGTGGCAGGACATTTGCTTTGCATGCAGAAGGTCAGAGTAGTTATAAGGCCTTTCCCTGCATTCCTTCCTGTTTGGGGTAGTGGTTGTGGGGTGGAGCTTGAAGTTCCTGCTCTCAGCGTGCACCCATCTCACTTGCCCAACGTGTTATTTCCTCAGGACACCGAGATCCTTAGTGAGTGGAAGAACCTGACGGAACAATACAGTGTGGACGACCACACCAGGTAGGCACCACCCCCTAAGACGCACAGCTTCCTATTCCGATCCCCTTCTCCTCCTCCTTTAAGCTCACAAGCTGTGCTGCATAGTGGATAAGGATAGTGTAAGGATAGTGACTTACATAAGACAACAAAATCAAGTTGATAAATCTATGCCAAAGCAAACTATCCTTCTGCCATTTCCACCCCTTGCTTTGTTTTCTCTTAACTTTTTAAAATTCTGCTTTTTGCCTATAATGAGTGAGGGCAGGGTTACCAACTTGAATAAAATATTGGGGGGCCCAAGTAATACCTCCCCTGCATAATTGATCATGTGATGTGGTGCACGGACACCATTTGAATGGCAATACCCATCAACTTTGAGAGGGCTTGGCCCCCTCAAATATTTTACTGGGGCTGCCAAAGACCCCTCAGCCCCTAGGAGTTGGTTCCTATGAGTGAGGACTAAGATGCCATACAGGGCACCGGAAAAGCCCCAGTGGCTTCTGAGCTTCTACTGAAGACATGACAACCCCAGGCCTATTTGATCCATATTCCTTTTAAAAAACAAAAAGCAAAAAAACCCCAGCTTCTAAATATGGTGTAGTTGTTGGATTATGACCTGGAAGCAAAATCAAGGTTCAAATCCCCACTCAGCCATGAAGCTCACTGGGTGACCTTGGACCAGTCGCTGTCTCTCAGCCTAACCTACCTTGCAAGGTTGTTGTGCAGACAAAATCGGGAGACCTGAGTATGCTGCCTTGAGCTCCTTGGAGGAAAGGTGGGATACATCAAGCATCAAAATATAATAGAAATAAGAAAGCACAGTAAAATCAATTGTGCTATGCTTGACCCACTGCTTGTGTCACCTTGATGTCACTCAGCTGCCTCCCATGGTGGTCTTTCGTTTGAGCCATCTCTCAGCGGTGGCTGGTTCCCATTGGCTGGTGGGGCAGAAGCAGGGTGCCCAGCAGTAGGCGTAGCCAGAGCCAATCACAGGCACAGCCAACTAATTCTAGTTTTGCCCTTCCTGCTGGTTTCTACAAGGGCAACACTGAGACTTAAGGAGAAGGAAGCTGAGAGGCAGGGCCACCCCCATCCCGGACTGGTTGTAGGCAGGAAAGTAGGCAGGTGGGGGTTGGCTGAGGGCAGACTGAGATCGATGGGGCAAGTGCTCCACTTGCCCTAATGGACCAGCCTCCACTGATCTCCATCTCTCTCTCCTCCTCCTCCTCCTGCAGGGTACTGATTGCAGTGACACGCAGGCAGGATGCCGAGGGCATCTTCACCCTCCTCAACGAGACCACAGGCGTGGATCTGCTGAGCAGCCAGTACCTCCTGGGGTTGGTGAGAGACGGCCAAGATGACAGCACCCGAGGGGAAGCAGCCGCCAAGATGATACGCCAGTACATCCAAGAAGCTGGAGACAAGTGGCCCAGCTGGAGTGTGAGTGGCAGCCTTGGAACCAGACTCTGTGGTTGCGTCTGCATATGTGTGTGTGTTTGTGTGTGAAAGAGAGCAAGAGGAGTGGTTGGCCGCTGTTTGTAGCCTGTGTGTGGTTGGAAGCAGTCTTGTGCAGATGGTGAGGGCACACTTGCCCCAGCCCTCAAAGGGCTAAGCTGGCTGGGGCCCCCGCCAGGGAGTGGCTGCTTTTTTGTTTGAGTTTACAACTTTATTCTCACAAAACACCCACCCCTGGGCCTCAGACAAGCTCTACACAGGCCTGGATGAAGCATGTGTGTGTGTGTGTGTGTGTGAGAGAGAGAGAGAGAGAGAGAGAGAGAGAGAGAGAGAGAGAGAGAGAGAGAGAGAGAGAGAGAGATGTTTTTCAGTTGCCTCTCCTGCTTGCATTTGCCTCGTGGAATTTCAACGATTAGCCATGTATAGTTGAAATCACATGAGTTAAATGCGAGGGCGCCATGGGTGAATTGGAGGTGAGCAGGCAGAGGAAGGAGGGGCATTTGGCGGTATAGACCCACACAGCAGCTGCTGCTGCTGCTGCTCCGATAGCCCCATTCTAACCCAAGCTTGATTGGATGCTGACTGTCCGTCCTCCTCCTACAGGTGGGAAGACCCGACATTGGCCAGTTGGCCTCTCCAATGGGCGAGCCTCTCCTTCGCCTCTTCCACCTGCTGCTCTACACGCTGCCAGGGACGCCCTTCACGGACTACGGAGATGAGATCGGGCTGCGGGACTTGCCGGGACAGGTAGGGGTGCGGCGTCAGGGTCTGGGTGCTTTGCTGAAGGGTGGAGGGGCAGATAGGGTGGGGTAGTGTGTGTACGTCACAGGCAGGTTTGGTTCTCTGCGTCTCTGGGTAGGGCTGGCAATTTTCCCCCACCTGAAACCCCAGAGAGCTGCTGCGGGTCATTTTAGATAATACTGAACTCAATGGACCCAACAGTTGGACTCTGTATAAGGTAACACCCTGTAGTTCTAAGTAAGATGCAAGCACTAGACTGTGCAAGGAACTTGCACGTCCTTTGCTTCAGGCAGCAAGGTCTGTTTGGTCTGTTGTTGTTGTTTTGCAAAGGGTGCGTGGGGAGCAGGAAGGGTCAGTGAGGATGAGGAGATACAGCAGCGGAGGCAAGTTTTCGGTTCATATATCTGGTGGTTTCAGGAAGCTAGATGGGCCAATGGTCTGATTCTATACAAGGCAGCCCAGTGGAAAGTCACCTGCCTTTTCATCAGCCGTAGGCATGTAAATGTGGGTACACTATTTTTGAAGACTGGAGAGAAACCAGAGGAAAGTGCTTGTTGTGGGGAGAGCATGGGGAGCATTGAAAGGTGCCGGGAGCTTCAATGCCCCCCCCCTGATGTGCAGGAGAGGCATTGGCCCCTGCTGCTGGATAACCCAGTTCTTGCCAAAGGATTGTAGTTTTCACTTTATGAAAACAAAAATCTTGGCAGCACAACAAATGCATTATAAAGGGGCCTGCTGTTTCCGGAGTTCCCATGGCTCCTAGCAGGAGGTGCACAAACAACAGCCAGCTGCTCTGTGGGCGGATGCTCAAGTAGCAATATCTGTTTGTTGGACCATTTTAAGGCTTGTTCTGGGTGCAGGGAGCAGATCCTGAGTCTGTAACATGCTGGAGCTGGTGAAATACCTGCAAGGGCAGGGATGAGGAACTGTGGTCCTTCAGATGTTGCTGAACACCCAGCTCTCATCATACCTGCCAAGTTGCTGTCCGAGAAATAAGGGACCGGGCTGAAAGTAGCAGACCGGAAGTAGCGCTGCCGCCATTTTGGAACTGGGTGGAGCATGCTCAGAAGTGACTTTTGATGCTGCTTTGCCCAGTTCCAAAATGTCCGCCGCACCAGAAGTCACACTGCAGCCATTTTGGAACTGGGCAGAGCAGCATCAAAAGCCGCTTCTGAGCATGCTCCGCCCAGTTCCAAAATGGCCACCGCGCCAGGATAAACCGGGGAAAAACAAAAACAAAATCCATTTTTTCAGCTAAGAACAGCTCGAAAAATGGGGATTTCCCGGAGAATACGGGAGACTTGGCAGCTATGGCTCTCATCAGCCCCAACCAGCAGGGCTGATGGTCGGGGAGGGTGTGAGTTACAGTCCAGCATGTGGAAGGCCACAGATTCCACACTGCTGTTCTAGACACATGTCTCACCGATCAGGGATCACACATTAAATGCACTTACAGAAAGCTAAATCAGGGCTGGGGGTCCTGTGCCCCTTCAGAAATTGCTGGTCAGCTAGTCTGATGGTCAGGGATCTTGGGAGTTGTAATCTGTGGGGCACGGATTCCCCCTCTCTGTCTTAGGGGATCAGATCTGGCTCAGTGGTGGTCTCCCCTCAGCATAAGAAGAACCCCTCTTGATCATGCCAAAATCCCATCTGGTCTAGCATTCTCTTATCATAGCAGTCCAACCAGAGGCCCTTATGGAAAGCTCTCAAGCAGTACCTGAATGCAGCCGTAACTCTCTCCTCAGGTTTGATTCCGAGTAACTAGGATTCAGAGGCATAATGCCTTTGACAGTGGATGGAGAACATAGCCATCATATTTGACCCCACATGTAGAAATGCAAACACTCACGTTTTTATAATGTGCCAAGCCTTCAAGGGGCAGCATGGAATCTGAGCAAACTAAATGGACAAAAATGTTACTTATATTTGCACTGTGGTTTTTTGGACTTGGAAATTCAGATTTCTTCCTGCAAAACACTGGCGGTGGTGGTGGTTTTTAAGGTGCTGCAAAGGGTCGTGTGTGATGGGTCTTGTCTTGTTCTGATTCCCCCCCCCCAGTTGCAGCCATGCTAATAGTAAGTTCTTTCCTCCCTCCAGCCTGCAGTCTCCAGTGTCATTCGTATGCAGTGGGATAATTCAGCAAACTTTGGCTTCTCGAAAGCAAATCAGCAGCAGGTTAACACAGAAGCCGGCAATGTCACTGTACAGGTGAGTTGCAGGAGTGATGGGATAAATGTGGGTGGCTCTTGCCAGTAATTTGCAAATTATATGGGGACACATGCCAGCAATTCACAAATAAATATATCCCCCAAATACTGCACTTAATGCCAACCAAAACTCCATCTAGCCTAGTATCCTGCTTCTAACTGTAGTCAGCCAGATGCTCCCATGAAGCTCACCAGCAGGACATGAAGGCAACAGCCCTCTCTTGTCATAGGAACATCAGAAAGACTGCCTTGTACCGAGTCAGGTCATTGGTCCATCTGGCTTTGTATTGCCCACACTGACTGGCAGCAGCTCTCCAGGTTTTGAGGCATGCGGCATTCCCAGCCCTCCTGCAGGGGCTGGGGATAGAACCTGGATGCAAGACAGTCTCCTCTGTTCCCAAGCATTCTTCTCCAGACAAAGTCCAGCCAGATAACTCAGGAGCCAAGCCCAGTGTTGTATAGACCACTGGGGCCAGTTAGGTCATTTTTAGACTCTGGCCTTAATGGTCCAGCATGGAAGGCCTCTGGTGATGATGTCTGCCCATGCCTTCAGTTACCTTAAAACTGGGGAAATCTGGCCCTGCTATGTTTGGGGCTCCCTCTTGCTCATTCTGCTGAATTGGGGCCCTTTGCAGGCACCATCGAGCAGGAGAGCTTTCCCTTGCTGCTTGCCCCCAGTGTCTGGTAGGCAGAGGTTTAGGCTGCACACACACATTTTAAAGCGCATTCACCTCCCTCCCTCCAATAATCCTGGGAACTGTAGTTTAACACACACAGAGCTACAATTCCCAGCAGTACCCCTAGCAAACTGCAGTTCCCAGGGTTTCTGTTTGCTTGTACTTTAAGTTTATGGTGTGTATGCAGCCTTGATCGCTAAGCAGTTTTTTAACACTGGTAACACTAGAAGTGGTTAATGAATAACTTTCCCCATGTCTCTCTCCTCTCTTTCTTCCCCTACCCCCTTCTACACAATCCCTGCAGTCACAGAACAGCGACCCGGCCTCAGTCTTGTCGTTCTTCAAGCACCTGAGCGAGCTGCGGGGGAAGGAGCGCTCCCTCCTTCACGGCGAATACACAGAGGCCGAAACCAGCAACCCGAGTGTCTTTGCCTACCTGCGGGTCTGGGACCAGAACAAGCGCTACCTAGTGGTCCTCAACTTTGCTCCCAGGGAGCAGACCATCTCCATAGTGACGAACCCTCCCCTCCCAGACCAAGTCACAGTGGAGCTCAGCACGCAGCCCACGGAGGAGAAGAAACAGCTGAGTGTACGGGAACTCAGGCTGGCTCCCTCGGAAGGGCTCCTGCTCAGTTTCCCGTATGTGGCCTAGTTTGACTTGCGTCTCCCCCAACCTGACAAGGAGGAGCAAAAGAGCAGGGTCTGTGCAACAACTGTCCTTGGAAAGAAGCAGCATCTGAATTCTTGAAAGGGCGCAGTTTTCACAGCATTCTGATCTTCCTCTCTCCTGTATCACCTGAATTTTTTAAACATCTGTCTCTTCTCTCCCTCTGCTCCCCTAATTCCTTCACTCCTTGTACATTCCTTGACCTGCCAGTATCTGGAAAAAAGAAACTTTTATAGTAGGAGGGGGGAATATGTGGACCCTCAGGAGGTTGTTGAACTCCGACTCCCATGATCCTTAGCCAGGGGGTCCAGTTGTTGGGTAGGATGGGAGTTGTAGTTCAATAACATCTGGAGGGCTGGGGGGTCCCTCACCCGTGGTGTAGAGCTTAATGTCCCCACCACCACCGGATACACAAACATGTCATGTGTGTGAACAGAGGATCTGTCCATGGATCCAGTTTTGATTATCATTTCCACATGGTGTGTGTGCTTGTCATTTGGCTGGGCAACTTTCTTCCTTGAGAACTGACAAGTAAAGTTATATGTTTTTGTCCAAACTACATGCCCCAGCTCCTTCTAAGCCTCTGAACTTAAAACTTTGTGGAATGAATATTACTGCAGGCGCATAGTGTCTGTACAAGCCTGTCCTGTTTGTGTGCCTGTCCTGTTTGCCAAAACTATTGTGAACTGGTATGGAATGAGTTTAATAAATTTCTCTCTGCTGACTCTTGTGGTTTCTGTTCAGATTGGTAGCGTTTATGCATGTGCACACAGCCTCTTTCAATTCCCCTGGTAAATCCCAACTCATTCAACAGCACAGTCGTCAGTGGCAAGGGTAGAAGTAGTGCAACTGGCCTGGATTTACCCCCTCAGCAGCTTGGGACCAGGTTACTTACGGGTACCTGTGCTCCTCAGATGGGCCACCACTGAGAATAAAGGATACTTAGATTGTACTAGAAAACAGCCATCTGGAATCAATTATCAGCCGAAATTAGTCAGGCACCTAAGTGTCTTGATGGCTAGTTGCCAATTGAATGTTTTGGTTTAAGAAGTCTTTCCTTGAGGAGTGACCCAGCCATTTATGGAATATTACTTTTATATCTTAAGATTTTTTTAAAAAAGAGTTTGTAGGAATGGTATTCATTGTTCGTTGTGCTTTGATGGCCTCAAGCTGATACACAGTTTTATACATTTGTTAAAGAATACCTGTTAAACAGGGAGCATAATAGCTCTAGCTAGAAATAGGATTGAGTCTGATGGAGGAGAGCCAGCAGAGAGGGTGTTTTCTAGGCTGGGTGACTTCCAGACATGTGTTTACCTTGATCATGTTGCACAAGTGTGGAATTTGGGATTGGGACAAATAATTAAACAGGCTGAATATCTCCGGACTTTCTTTTGCTTTTTCAAAACCCTTATTTCCAGCTGTAAACATACAGTATCTTTCAACCTTTCCCGACACGGGACCTATCTTTAACCGAAAAAAGCAGGCAGGAATTTTTCTTTTTACCATCGATATAGAGGGGTAATACTGCTGATGCTCATTTATTTTATTGTGACCCACCTGAGACCAGCTTGTGAGCTGGTAGTGGGCTCTGACTCGGCAATTAAAGACTAATGAATAATCTGTGGATACTAGCAGGCTGAGGCTTGGGGGCCACAGACAATGCTGTGTAGAGGATTGGGCTGTGGGTGTTGGGTACACTACATAACTTACACCCTTTTCCATAAGAAGTGGGATGTGTATGAATTATTCCTGCAAAAGAAACTATTGAATGCATGTGAAGAGTGGTTAACATGTTGAGTTTTGGTACTTTCCTCCACAGTGCCTGTTTATGTACCCTTCACACGATACTCAAATGTGCTTCTTGTTACTGCCAAGCTTCAATTAATTATTTTGTGAATTGGGTATTTAAAAATACAATCTCTGAAATCCCTTGGAATTTCAAAACCCTGCAAAAAGGATGGGGATCACCTTTGTACCCTCCAGATGTTGGACTCGAACTACCATGAGCCACAAAGACTAATGGGGAAAGTTGATGGGAGTTGTAGTTCAGCAACACCAGGAGGGCCACAAGGTCCCCAGCCCCGGAGTAAAATGACAAAGGAGTACAGGACAGTTTAATATGCCTTCTGGCTTGCACTCTTGATAAAGACTTGAGGAATGATGTTATCACCCCTCTTTTTTTGTCCATTCTGGGTTGCCCACCCACTGCCAGAGTTTCCTTTCTCTTGGCAGATCAAGATGAGCAGGTGACAGCAAAGGTTGCAAGGTTTTAGCTGGGGCAATTAGAATAAGATCCAGTACTATTGAACCAAAACTCTAAAATGTATTTTATATAATCGACTTTTTATTTCTTTTCTTTGTATATTGTAGGGTTGTTTCATTGCTATGGCCGATGGCTGATGCAAATAAAGATTGGTTCATTCATTCATATGCTCCCAGCAGTCCTAAATAGGAAAAGAAAAAGGAATTATCACACCCAGCCATCCCTTTTAACAACACCTCCCCTTTAATCACCCTCCAAAAAATACCGCCGACAGCATTCCTCTCTCCTCCACAACTTCCTCCTCCCCGTAACCCACTTATTTACATTCCCGCCCTCTCCTCCTTCCCGGCCGCCGGCTCACAATACGCCCTATTTCCTCGCGGCTTTCCCTTTAAGCTGCCTCCCCTGACGCAATGCAGGTGAGGCTAGGCCAATGAGACGTCGGGCGGCGGCGCACGTGACTGCGGAGGGGGCGGGACCGGGGGTTATTTAAAGGGCCGCCTTTCCTATTGCTGCGGCCCTGGTTGCCGGAGGGAGGAGAATGCGCGTGCGCGCGGGGCCCGGGAAGTAACGTTCGGCGCTTGCCGTTAGAGCAGAAGAAGAAGAAGAGGGCGGGCGAGAGCGCTTGCGCGAGCGGGGCAACGGCGACGACTCAGCCCCGGGTGGAGGGAGACGGACGCCAGGCAGGAGCTGAGAGGTCGCAGCGCCGCTTCCCCTCCCCCACGTCACCATGGTGAGAGAGGGAGGGGGGCTTAAATGGGGAGGGGGCTAAGCGTGAGGTCATGTGAGGAGGGGAGTCTAGACCTGCCCCCCCCGCAGTGTGGCGTCTTAAGGAGGGAAGGGGTCAGGCCCCTTTTCTCAATGGAGGGCTATATGGGGAGGGGACCCTCTCCAAAATGAAGGTGTGTGTGTTGGGGAGGGGTCTTCCATGATGGAGGTCTTGCGATGATCAAGTCCAAGTTAAATAAGGTTTTTTAGGATTCACATCCCCTCCCCTAAATAGGATGTGCGTGGGCTTGTGTTAATAAAAGATGGGGGTGTCTGATGGGGGCGGAATATGGGGGCTTTTGTGGCTTTTATCATATTACTGGGTCATAGGGAGGGGGGCTGGAACATCCCACAAATGATGGCATATTATAGGGTGGAAGCTTAGGAAGGTGAAGAAGTGGGAGGGGGGTTCAAAGTGTCTTTCCCTCTCCCACCCCCTATTTTTATTTTTACCTATGTGGGGGGTTTGAGGAGCTGGAAGTGGATGGGTTAATAGGAGATGGGTGTAGAGGAAGAAAAAACTGTACATTTCCCCTCCCTTTGCAAAGGATGTGGGGGTGATGAAGTCTAAGGGGAATCTTTTAACTTCTCCCCAAAAGCATGAGGAGTCAAGAAAGGAATCACCTCAAAAACAGCTGCACCTGTGGAACACCCCTTAAAAATGAAGGTGGAAGTTTTCTTGGAATGGGCTAGGGCAGGCATAGGCAAACTCGGCCCTCCAGGTGTTTTGGGACTACAACTCTCATCATCCCTAGCTAACAGGACCAGTGGTCAGGGATGATGGGAATTGTAGTCCTAAAACATCTGGAGGGCAAGTTTGCCTGTGCCTTGGCTAGGGGGCAGAGGAGTCCCAAAAGGCCTCATAAAAGTATGCAGTGCTGGCAGAGAGAGACTGGGATGCTGAGAAGAGGATCCCTTAAATATGAGTGAGGATTTGATAAAAGTGTTGATAATGGGATAGTCGGGGGGTCGTCATATTCCCCCCCAAAGTGGGGTGCTCAGCTAAGAAGAGACAGTTGATAAAAAATGGAGCATTGGCAAGAAAACTCCTGAAGAAGGCAAGTGGTGTAATGATGAGAGAAGATGATAAAGGGGTTTGTGTGTCTGGAAGTGGGAAGAACATAATAATTTGCAAAATTCAGAGCAGGTGGATAGAAAACAGGGGTGCCTTTAAAAGGAGATTCTGTTGTGTGACTAGAAAACCTCCTCATTTTGAGGCCACTTGAACTGCTGAGAAAGAGAAATGGTAGTGGACACCTGGTGGGGGAGAAAAGAGGCTTGTGTATGCAAGGGGGGGGGTGAGAGTAATAAATGGGGGACACACCCTTCAAGGAGTTGTGTGCATGCTTGAGAGAATGACTGTGCTTAAGGCATCTCCTCACCCAAGTTTAAAAATGAGATAATGACAATATATAGACAAGGGTATATTTCAAAGTGAGGATGCATAAGAACATTGGACTTTATTGTGAGGAGTGGCTAGTAAATCAAAGTTTTAAAAATGCAAAATAATGTGCTTTGTAGAGATCCAGATCATTGGTCCATCTAGCTCAGTAGTGTCAATACTGACTGGTAGTGGCTCTCTGGGTTTTCTGGCAGAAGTGCTCCCCAGCCCAGCCTGGAGATGCTGGGGCTCCAACCAGGGACCTTTGGCATGCAAAGCAGGTGCTCTTCCACTGAGCTACTGCCTTTACCTAAGGCCTTGCACAGATTGAGAATGGAAATATAAAGGGAGCAGGGGTGAATCCCAAGACAGATGATGGGGTTGGGAGATGCAGTATGAGCAGACAGGAGGGAGGATCTCTGTTTGTTCTCCCTCTATCTTATGTGGTTTCCATTAAATAAAGAATTAGTGGAAAGACAGTTGAGAAACTGGAAAGAGAAGCTTCCCTGAGAGAGGATTAAAACTCCCCTTATGGTTATAAAAGGAGAATATTGAAGGGGTTGGTGTGATGTTGTTCACCCACCTTCTGATGAAGAGGGGAGGGGCACATATTCCCGAGCTCTGTTGTGTCCTCCGACTTTGAAAATGTAGACTGTAGCCTTCGTAGGGCAAATACCTCCCTCTCTCCTGTTTTTGTGCTTATACCGCTTTGTAAACCACCATAAATGTTGGTTATAAATAGAAAAATGCTAACCATCTAAAGTGGGTTATTGACACAGGAACTTGGAGCATGTGATAAGGCTGCATAAGGAAGGGTTAGAAGAACTTGAAGTAGGTGAGGTGGGAACCATAGGTAGCAGGAGCCCATCCAGGTTTGGAAGCGGGCAGTACAGGATGTGTGGAGAAGAGTGTCAGAAAGGAGCTGGCAACCTCATGTTGCCCTTCCTGAAGGCTGAAGGTGATGAACTGTACCTTGGGAAGAGCATTTGCTTTGCATGCAGAAGCTCCCGGGTTCAATCTCCAGGAAGGGCTGGGGGAGACCCCAAGCTGAAATCCTGATGAACTGCTGACAATCAGTGTTGACAGTCCTGAGCTTGATGGAGAAAGAGAAAGAAATGGGGTGTGGCTGTCATGGACCAGGAAGGCGAGGCCTGCAAAACTGACTGATTTTCTCTTTCTTCCCCCACCATCCTTCATGGCTTTCCTGCAGGCTGATCAGCTGACAGAGGAGCAAATAGCAGGTGAGAAATTATCTTGCTCCTGGGGACAGGAACATTGGCAGCATCTGTCAAAATCTAAAGGGTTGGTGGTACCAGTTGTGTGGCATAAATGCCAAGAGAGCCAGCAATCAGTGCTGGATTTGGTCCTCCATCCAAACGCTTGGCCCTGAATGTCCTCGCTAAACTCGCTGCCTCACAATCTCCCAGCCTTTGCTCCTTTTCTGTGTTAAACAGGAGCATGTGTAATGTCCTTCCTCAAAAGCACTTCTCTGAATACTGCTTGACCTCATCTACCCAACTGATTTGAACACTCAAAGGTAGCTGAGTGTACCTTGGAGGGAGGGGAGGAGCATGCTGATGTAGCTGCATCCTGAAAAAAAATGCTATTAAGACAATATTGGGTGTTTGGGCCCAGGATCTTTTAAGGGCTGATGCATTAGGGCAGTTCCATCCCCCAGCAAGACTTGGATAACCTGCATGGGGGAATACTAGCGTTCTGCCCCCAAACACAACCTGGGTACTCCTTCCCCTCTCCACACCTGCCGAGCAGGTTACAAATGTACTTAGCTAGCCCCTTTCCTTCTGTTTTCCTTTCTGAGTTTGGGGGCTGGGACTTGGGTTGCAGGGGGTAATATCTGGCCCTGAGCTGTCTCTCTCCCCTGCCTCTCTCAGAGTTCAAAGAGGCCTTCTCCCTCTTTGACAAGGATGGCGACGGCACCATCACCACCAAGGAGCTTGGCACCGTCATGCGTTCCCTGGGGCAGAACCCCACCGAGGCGGAATTGCAAGACATGATCAATGAGGTGGATGCTGATGGTGAGCTGGGCACTCAAGACTCTGGGGACGGGTGGGAAATGGGGTAGTGGTGTAACAGATATTGGATTTTCCTGACCCTCCAATTTGGATTGTCTTGTTTCTTTGGTCCATATATGTGGTGCAGGTGGGAAATTGACACATTTATTTTAGTCTTTGTAACTTGCTGTAGTGAAAGGTCTCAGGGTTGGGTAACAGTAGTTGCATCCTACAAGATGCATAAGCCCCAATCCTCATTGGTCAGGGCCAAAGTAGAAGATGGAAGTGAACATTTGGAGGGTGCTGGGTTCACAGCAGCCTTTTGGGTGGAAGCGACAGCAAGCTGTCCTTGTGTGCTGTTGAAACCTGGGCAGGAAGGTGAGGAGTTGCCTTCTTGAACTCACAGGCTGATCCTAGTGGAAGGACAGCCTGTGAGGATAACCCAAGTTCAATCATGGAACGTTGTGGCTCCTTCCTAAAGAGAGCAGGGCCTATCCGGCACTTAGATGGCCCTTTCCCCTTATTCCCCTCAGTTACTTGAACACACACCTGAAACTGGGTTTTTCCACCCACTGTGGTGTCTGGCAAAGCCGTTGTTGCCCTGTCCAGGGGGAAGAGGAAAGTGTTTCCAGTAGCCATTGTTCCCTTGAAAAGTATTGACCCTGCTAGGTGGGAGGGGGCAGACCAGCGGACAAGACTTCCATGTTGCTATACACGTGATCTCAGCAGCAGTTTTTTAGGCACAGCACTAAAGAGCTGACCCTTCTCCAGGGAATGGCACCATCGATTTCCCAGAATTCCTCACCATGATGGCTCGGAAGATGAAGGACACAGACAGCGAGGAAGAGATTCGTGAGGCCTTCCGAGTCTTTGACAAGGTAGGGGGGCTAATTTTGTGACGAAAAGATGTTTGCTAGGATTCTACACAACTTGTTCACTAGTGCGACCAGAGGGAGTAGCATTCTGCCACATGCTCAGCAGCCCTTTTCTCCAGTGGATGGCCTACAGCAGGAGAGATGCTTATCCCAGGTGTGGGGATACTTTGGCCCTCCACATGTTGCTGAACTACAACTCCCATCATTGGCAATGCTTGCTGGGGCTGGTGGGAGTTGTAGTTCAGTAACATCAGCCAAAGGTTCTGATGTATCCCAGCATATGAGAGACTCTTAATTCCAAGGCCTCAGGATAGGCTTGGAAAGAGATTTCCAGGAGCCCAAGGGTAGGAATTTTTGAGCTGAACCTGAATGCCAAAAGTCCGTTAGGTCACACCAGTCCTATAGCTAGAACAGTAAAACTAAGACCAGCTTTCTTGCTGGCTAGGTGCCGTTCTTCCTGGTTGGGATCAACACTTTCACAGAGGTTTTCCAGGCTCTCTGCCCTTTTAGCTCTGCCACCTTGTTTTTCTTTGAAGCAAAATTATTCCAGTGATTGGGGAAAGGTTGTACAATAGAAACTGCTGCTATTTAGCCAGAGATTGAAAATTGCTTAGCACGTTTCCTAGGAACTACTGGCGGCAAGACCCGTAGTGGTAAAAGCCTTAGTGTTGGCCATTATGATCCTCCCTCTTCTCACTACAGAGGATGGTTTGGTGTCCTACTAGAGATGCAGTTGGTTCACATGGGAGAACAGTGGAGCCAGCAGGCCTGGCTGATGCTCTGCGTGAACTGGGAATGGAGTTTTAAGTGCTTCCTAGACTCCTTTTGTGAGGTGCAGCTTTTCGGTGAGTGCAGTAACGTTCCTCACACATTCAGTCTCATTGAGTCGCTTTCGGTTTTATTCTGGGCGCCAAATAAGCCCTGGGGCAAGAACTCCATTTCCATCTGAATCCAGGCCACTTGGCCAACTGGCTAGGACATGAGGAATCTATTCCCCGGGTTATCACACATTTTCCCCCTCCCTTCTTTGACATTTGAGAGGAAATTGACTGGAGAAAATGTCAAAACAAAACAAATATGCAAATAGTTAAAAAATAACTTAGAATCAACTGTAAATTTGTAGAGAGGAGTGAAGAAAGGGTCTCTTCAAGGAAGAAAACATATTTACAGAGGAATAAAAGTGGAAGGAGAGAGGCAATAACTGGGTTAGAAGCCATGTGGCTTGTTTGGAAGTATTGTTCCACAGTCCACAGCGGAAAGGATCAGTGTCAAGTATGGGGGTTAAGAAAATAGGAAGAGCCTTTCTGTTGGATCAGGTCAAAGGTCCATCTGTTACAGCATCCTGTTCTTACAGTGGCCAGCAAGGAGGACCACAGCACAGCCACATTCTTTCCTTGCGTAAATAGTCACATGCATCTGTGCTGCTTCTTTATGTTTCTTTAAAAATGCACTAATTTGCTTTATGGGGAGAATGGACAAGCCTGCTGTGGATGGAGTAATAGGTTATTCTGGATGCCAACGTCTTCTGCCTCTCTCCCTGGGGACAGTTCTCCATGGTCTGGTCCTTTCCAGGTGTTGATGGATGGAAATTGGCTTGGCCCAGCTTTGTCTAATGCACCCTTTCCTGGTTCCACACACAGGACGGCAATGGCTACATCAGTGCTGCGGAGCTGCGTCACGTCATGACCAACTTAGGCGAAAAGCTGACGGATGAAGAAGTTGACGAAATGATCCGGGAAGCTGACATAGATGGCGATGGACAAGTCAATTATGAAGGTGAGGAGGGGAGTTGGGTGCAGTGGCATGTGGCACCACACAGCCTCTACCCTCTTGGGCAAGTTGTCTTTGTTTCAGTGGGTCTTGCTCAGGAATTATGGCCCACATAATTATCAGAGATTTGTTTAGAAAGATGGATGCTAGAAACTTGTGTAGATCTTTAAGAAAGCCCCAAGAATCTAATTTTTAAAAGTGATGGTTTTGAACTATAAAGCCTTACATGGCTCAGGATCTCGATACCTTAAGGACTGCCTCTCTCCCCATACAAACCAACCTGGACCCTGCACTTTTCATCTGGGGCCCTTTTCTATATCCCCTCCTCCCCGAGACTTTCAGAAGGTGACAACACAAGAACGGGCCTTTTCTGTGGTGGCTCCCCACCGGTGGAATGCTCTCCCCAGAGAAGCTCGCCTGGCACTGTCATTACATATCTTTAGGTGCCAGGGGAAAACATTCTTCTTTATCCAGGCCTTCATCCATTAAATAATCTATGACCTGTTAAATGTGGGGGGATTGTTACTATGATTATTTTATTATTAAGCTGTACATTATGTTTTGGTGCTGCGTAAACTGTGTTCTGCCCCAGGGTCTTTGGATGAAGGGCGGTATATAAATAGAAATAATAATAATGGATAATGATGATGATGATGATGAAAGGGCAGACTCTGGCCCTGGGACAAACAGTGCCCTGGGCGAGAAGAGCCTTCTGTGTGCCCCTCCCCCATGGTCAGATTTGCAGGGCTGCTCACATGCTTATGGGGACTTGGGCAGGTGTGGTTTGCCCGTGCTACAAAGACTGATGCATGTGTGTATGAAGTCGGGGGGCATATGAAACAATTGTTGCATGCACCGACTACATGGGAGAATCCTTGCCCGCAACACCTCCTTGCCCTGGGATCAAATCGCCTGAGAGATGCGCTTCAGTTTGTGGGGATAATGGAATAGGGTTTGGCTTGTGCTTCTCCAGAGTACCTCCTCCAAATTCGAAACCCCTTCCGGTGGAGCTTCTTTCGGCTTCCTGGAGCTACATCTCTTCTGGTTGTGATTTGCTGCTGGCCTCCTCTCTGCTGCTCTTGCAGGAAAGCCTTGTGGAGGTGTAGGCCTCTATTCTTCATCATGTTCAGCACACACAATGGCTGTGGCTGCAAGTCCCCCTCCCTGAGCTCCATCACTCTCTCCACAGCTACAAGAAGTAGGCCATTTGTTGGAATGAGGTAACCAGGCCGGCAAAATCCCCATGCCCAGAGTAAGGGTAGATTGGTCTCTTATCTCACTATTGAGTATTTCATTGTGAATATGAGGGTCAGATTCACGATGAATGCAGTAGCCCAAACGGAATCTTCAAACGGGAGAGCTGTACTTTTGTTGAACCTGCTCATGTATCAGCTGAAGAGTGACTTGAGCAGCTGGAATTTTGCAGAAGTCCATGGGGATACTTGGACATCCTTTACAAGCTACCAGAAGAGGCACTTACTGCCCACTGTATGGATCTTCACAGAGCACTCACTGATGGCAACCACTCCCACATCAATGGTGCAGGTATTTGTGCTAAGCTGGGACAAAGGGTCACTTTTGTCAAATTCTACCTCCTGGTAGAGATGCCTTGCAAGTACATCCATAATACCAAAATGACTCATGTCTTCCTAAACATCTGAGTAGCACTATGAAGTCTCCTGGCACATTTCCCCCCTACCATTGACAGTAGCAAGCACAGCTTTTCAGAACTGAAGCTTATCAAAAACATACTTTCTTTTTGTGCCAAAGTTGTTGATCTTTTTGGACAAAATCACAAAAGCTGTTTTTGAGCACTGCCGACATGGACTGCCATATGTCTGGGTATGTCTTGGAAAATCCAGACCTATGGCAACCCTAGGTAAGCACATAAAAAAAATCCATTATTTTTTTATTTTAAAATGCATAGGTAGGAGATGTTTAGAAAGGTGCCCGTCTCTTGAATGTCCTGATTTACTTTCCTTTCCTGTCTCCTTTGCTCCTGTAGAGTTTGTACAGATGATGACTGCCAAATAAGAGAAGCAGCTGCCACCCCATTCCCTTTCCCTGTGCAGAATGGAAGGACGTGTCTGCTTACCATAGAAATCTTCTCCAGCTCCTCCTGTCTGTCCGGCACTCAACGCCTCCATTGATGCTTTAGCGGTTTGTGGCCATTCTCTGCTGTCTCTTCCCCCTCCCTCTTGGTTTACATACTAGTGCCCGCGGTGGGTGCAGCTGGGATGGCAGGAAGCCAATGGAGAGCCCTGGCCAGGAGAAGCAACGCAAGGCCCAACTCCTAGCATTGTGGGAGGCCCAGTGGTGGAGAGGAACTGCCATAGTGAAGGCCGCCCCTCCACCCTTGGCTCCACCGCTGCCTTGCGCCTACGCTCCTTCCCTCTCCAAAGGCCACACCCCAGTTAGCGTGTAACCCTTGCATCCATGAACTGTTTTGTTCAGCCGAGTGCCTCCTTCCGCCATCTGCAGTTGTCTTCCTGGGAATATCTGCATATCTTGGGTATATTGTAACTGTTACACCTCTTAATAATTGTCGTGCCCTACCTCCTCTTCCCTTACCTTCCAGTGGCTTCAGGGAATGATTCTGTTCCATTCCAGTTGGTGTACGGTTTCTTTTTCTTCTTTTGAATAAAGTCTGTGTGTTTCAAAAGGGTGGGCCCAGTGTGCTTTGTCTAAAGACAGTTTGCTCCTTCAAGGCAATAGGCTGCAGCATCTGTTCTTCTCACCAGCTTGGAAACAAATCTCTGTAGAGATCCCCTTCCCATGCAAAGAGCTCCACAGATCCCTTTTCATTCTTGTCTTCCCAGAAACTGGAGAGTAGCATTTTCTCACAAGCTTCCCACCTTGTGTGAATCATCACTGGGACTGGTTCTCTTTTGGTTGTGGGTGGCTTAAAAATGGGGCAGACAGCCAATGGGGCACTTTAGCCTGTAGGGAGGCTTTATTTATGCATAAGGGGTGTTTATGATGACCTCAGAGCAACATCAGATTGGTGGAATTCAGAAGCTACTGCGCACTAGGAGTCCAACGTGGGAAAGAGTCCAAAAAGTGGGCAAGGCAAGAGAAGGAAATTATACACTGGCATCCAAAACTGCAAGTGTGGCCACAGTGGGGATCCATATGGGCAGACGGTGAGGGCTGCAGTTGGATCTCTGGGGCCTAATGAAAACACAATCAAGGGATCATCTTGAGTTCTGCATGTTAACCTTGACACATACCCTGTTCCAGGCCTCTTGCATCAAGCTCTGCAAATCAAACCAGAGGTTGGGTCTGCTCATCTGGATTTGCTGCAGGAATGCATCAACCGCACAATTTCCATGTTGCCTTTGGACTATCCTGGGTCTAGTATATACAGTATCTATGAAATAAAGTTCAGTCTGGCCAAGTTTATCTCATGACTGGTAAGTGCTCCGGTTTTGGCTAAGTGGGTGATTAGACCTTGCTGTTGCATTTGGTGACAACCTCTGTTGCACTTGGAGAGGGAGGCATAGGCTTCCCAGTGCCAAGAGTAAGACAAAACACTTTGGCTTCAGAGGTGATTTTTATTTTCAAATAAAAAATACACAAGGTTTGGTTGCATGGATGAGATGCCCCTGATGGCTGGTTCTTGGCCTTTTGTGCTGCTTAAGAATACATTCCCACTCAATCCTCCACCATCTCTTCAGCATAGAGTATGGGGGATATGGCAATTAAGACACACACACACACACACACACACGTACGTATAAACAGAAACACACATGGATACCCAATTCCCCAAGGAGAGGGAGCCCCCTCACTCCCCAAATGAAAAAAGCTGCCAAGTGCAAAAAAAACAACAAAAAAAAAACCGAGGGGGAGCAGCTGGCAAGACTCTTTTCGGTAAGCATCTCTGCTACAAATCTAAACTTTTTTAATGGCAGTTATTGTCGTGCTATTCCCAAAAGGGGAAATGTAGTTTTGGTACAGGTGTTGAGAATTCCTTGTTTGAGATCTTTGCAGTTTATTTAAATAGAGTTCCTTAGCTGAGAGTCCACTTAAAACAAGTTAGACAGTTCAAATAAGTAGCATAGATATATGCCCAGAGTTTCTCTGTTAAACACCGACCCATTCACACTGGTGACGAAGCAAGAATGGGTTCTCTGGGGAAGAACAGATAAATGTTTCACACTCGCTCACTCCCAAAGGGAATGGAAGCAGAAGAGCTGTTTTGGGACCCTCTCCCCATCATATTGTGACCAAAACAAACACATTTTCTCTCCTCTAGTCCATTTTCCTCAAATCAGCAAGAAGCATTTAGGAGCTGCCCAGGAAATCCAATTCATCTCCAAAAGAAATTGCACTTTTTCATGCCCAGGAAGGGGGAAAGGGTTTTTTTTTTTTTTGAGGGGGAATATTATCTGTGGTTTCACTTTCCTGCCCCTCAATATCAGTTAAAAAAGGCGGGTGGGTGGAAATTTTGTGAAACACAGAAAAGAAAGAATTTGTTTAAATATTTTCCCTTAAGGTGAAGACTTTATATTCTAACACCAAAGCTAGATTAGCTATAAATAGTGAGGTGAGAGCAGTTTTCTTCAGCTGTTGAGGATGTAAGGTAATTACTGAGGGAATTCAAGCTAGTTAAAAGGCTGACCTCACTGCATATCCTGGGTTGAATTGATACAGCTAGTTAATCCATGAAATAGATTTCAAAATTTCCACTTTTTGGGGTTGGCGAGGGAGGAACCTATTATTTCCCCCTCTCTGGCTTCAAAGTTACCAGGTAGTTTATCTCTATAATTGCACTTCCCTTTAAAGTGACTAACAATGCACTCCTATCTACGTCTACTCAGAAGCAAGTGCTATTGTTTCAATGAGACTTCCTTCTATGTAAATGTGTAAAAGATTGCTGTCTAAACCTAATTCTCCCCTTTCCTCTTATTTCAGGGCATTCTGGCATATTATTTTACTACAATAACATTTTCATTCCAGATTAGATAATCTAGACAGACGCATACACATGCCTTTCTATTCATACACTTGCTATATACTAGAATTTCTTAGATCTGGGCCTCAATAGTGATTACCACCTTAACACAGTTCTGCATCTTTAAGAACCTGCTGGATCAGGCCAAAGCCCTATCTAGTCCAGCATTCCATTCTCACAGTGGCCAGGCAGATGCCTATGGGGAACCCACAAGCAGGAAATGAGGACAGCAGTCTTCTGCTGTTTTCCCTCCCATTATTCAGAAGCATGGTGCCTTTGAGCTGGGAGGTAGTATACAGGCACTAGGATTAGTAGCCATTGATAGCCTTGTCCCCCTTTTAAAGCCATCCAAATTGGTGGCCATCAACTATGGCTGTGAGTTCCATAGTTAATTCCGCACCTTTTAAACCAGTCCTCCATTTTATCTGCTCTGAATCTCCAGAGTCATTGGCTGACTTCAGGTTTCAGTCATCCCCCCTTAATCTGATTAACAAATGTAGGTAATTAGAATCCCTCTACACCCCTATTCCCAGTGCTCCACAAACATGTACGAAAACACGTGCTTTTAAAAGCTTGGACTTTTGACAAAATTTGAACATAAGCTTTCTGCAACAGTAGTGTAAGCAAAATGGGGTTACAAAAACCCCACAAATTAATCATAGAATTGTAGAGTTGGAAGGGGCCCTCAGGGTCATCTCCTACCCACCTGCAATGCAGAAATCTCAACTAAAGCATCAGTGACGTATGGACATCCAACCTCTGCTTAAAAACTTCAAATGTTGCAACATGACTTTCACATTTATACAGTTACAGATGGGGTGGGTCTTTGTAGTAAAAAAATAAATCTGAATTTTGGAAATGGGATCTCTGTGCAAACTTCCAAGTTGTGATGAGCGAAGTTCTAAATTTCTGTTTAATGATCCTATCCAAGCTAATGCAATCAGGGTCCTGCTCTCAAATTAGAAGTGAGCAAAATTCAACACTTCCATTTTGTCTGTCTTAAAAAGTGGGAAGTAACTGGTTCTAACTAAAATCTGATTCCCAGTGCAGTTACAATGTGTTAACAGAATTGGATTTAACAATGTGATGAAGTTCCTTCCCCATCTTTCTACATTTTTTCTTGTTCTACCTCTTAAGTGAACAAGGAGATGGGACAGATTTCTGAAGCTGAGAGAGAGATTGATTTTCTCCCTTCCCACTGCTAAATTCAAGTGTGTTATCACACAAACTCCACCCCTCAAGCCTGCCTGCAGCATTTTTTTAAATAAACATACAGATATTTCTCTCTAAAAATATACTCTCTCTCTCCCCCTCAACATCCCCACCCGCTCATCCCATTTTTGTTTCCTGAAGTGCCTGAGCTTTAATATACAGAATCTCCCAGCACAGTAGATTCTGCTGTCATTGTAAGGCAAAAACCAAAGACCCTTTTTGCCTCACATTATCAGAAATTTGGGAAAATCCCTCAGAAGACATCTCCTCCCACCCCCTACCCCGCATTTCTGTAGAGGTTCCTATTTGGCTTGTTAACCCATTTGCATCCACGGTGCATCCTATATTAAATAAAGTGGTGAGTGATTCTGCCTGCCCCATCCCTGCGATACTAAGCCCTCGTTCCCTGTCTTGAGACTACTTTCAGCATGGCCCTGCTCCTTTGGGTTGTATTCCCAAGTAGACCCATTGAAAAAAGTGTTCCCAAGTTAGCATGCCCATTCATTTCAGTGGGTCTGCTCTGTGCATTTACTAATGTTAGAGACCACCCTCTCTCGTTTAACAATAGCAGGAGGTGCCGAAAATTTTCCTTGGCACTCAGCTGTGTGCCAGAAAAAAAACCTTCCTGTTTGTTTTTTGCTGTATTTTAGCAGCCTTTCCCAGGAGAAAATGTCTACACACACCCTCCCCCGATACATAGCTTTGGACTCAAGGGAGGCAAATCCACGTCTTACAAAAGCCATGATGAAGTTAATGAAAATAGCTCAGCTGTTTTTGGCTGGGTTCCTCTTCAATTGTAACCCCTGACCTTAAATCACCTGACTCCAGTCCCTCAGGAAAAGGGACCAGCCCCTCTTGTGCTTTCAGGGGGAGGGCTGGGATGGAAAGGCATCACCTCCACATGGCCTCCGCTTGATCAATGTAAAAAAAAACCTGCACATACAACCCAACCTCTCCTGGCCCCGCCTTTGCAATGGGATGGCAGGCCCTGAACCATCAGAAAGGGAACACAGATTTGGTATTTAAAAAGGTGTGGTGCCTTCTTACGGGGCTGCCTTATGGTCTCCTTGTTCTCACTACAGCAACTGCGTGCCCTGCAAGAAACACAAGGAGTCATCCTTTGGGCAGGGGGTGGGGGCTGCAAATCTTTCCCCGCAGAGAGAGTTTTCCTCCGAAATACGTGGGCCACTTTGGACAACAAAACAGACCCCATCATGAATGAAGGTGGGGGTGGGGGTGGAGGGAGGGGGCTTCCTCCCTCAACAGCAACATAGACAATAAATACCCACTTCCCTCCTGACCAAGCGATGCACCTCGTCTCCCCGGGGTGCTATGAGGGAGGGTCGTGGCAAACTCTGGGAACCTTGGCTTTGTGGGGGCGAGAAGAAGTCGCGGAGGAGGAGGAAGAGGAAGAGGAGGAGCTGCTGCTGCTGCTGCGACGGGCTTCGGCGCCAGTGCTTGACATTTTCAGTTTGCGTCGCTTGGCAAGGGGGGCGTGCTCCACGCTCTTCAGGAAAAAGCCTTCACGCTTGCCCTTGTTAAAGGCCTGGGAGAGGACAAAGAGTTGAAGCTTGAGGGTTTGTCCCTTTGTCTTTTGTTTCGAAACCCTAGCCACCTTTTTTTAGGCTTGTGGGCAAAATTTGGGTTTTCGATCTTTTCCCACTCCCCCACATCAGCCAACAACCCTCCTCCAGAAAGCTGGAAAGAAAGTGCTCACAAACACTTTGCTTTTCCAAGAGATCTGGGATCAGTTCCAGTAGAATTAAACCTATGTCTCTGAAAGCACACAGCTGAAAGAGGAAGTGGGGAAGAGTGGCTGTTTTCCCACTTTCCTCCTTCCACCCTGCATACTTTTCAAGGGAGAAGGTAACCGCCCTCGCTGGATAGCAAAGCTGCCATCCGACTGCCATTTATTCCTCTCAACACTCGGGCCCAACATAACACGCAAAGCAATGTTGGGGAAACAAGATGGCTGCTGCTCCGGAGGAGCTTTGCCATGCCTTAAGGTTCATAGGGTGAGTGTAGCCTATGAACCTTGCAGGCTGCACCAGCATAGGAGTGCCCCCTCAACTCCTGGCAGGATCCTCTGAACCCTGGTGCTCTCCAGCCATTACATTTTGTCTCATTCGGTTCCCCCAAAGAAACTTCCTGCTCAGGTTGTCCAACCTCTTACCATAAAAGCAACGTTGACGCCAGTTCGCACGGCAGGCCCTGAGCTCTCCAGAATGTCCGGAGTCATGAGAGGTGTGGAAGAGAGGGCACTTCCATCTTGGAGCCAGTCGCTGTAGCGCAAACTCGACATCTTCAGTCGCTTGACAGGATCCACTGTGAGGAGGCCTGAGAAGAAGAAGAGCAAGCGAGGAAGAGGGAAGATGCATTAGCATTGCTTACAGACCTTAAATCCCCAAATCCACAGATAACCCTCCCTGCTTCACCATTTGATTTGAGGGTTGTTTTTTATGGATACAAAGGAACTTCTTTCAGTCCTAAGCCTGGGTTCCCCCCCCCCAAAAAAACCTTCAGAATCTCAAGTGCAAAATGTTTTTACCTCATTTCCCTAGCACCAACAGAGCCCCCCCCCAATCTTCCCATTTTCAGACAGGAATACGCCATGTACGTTTCCCCAACTGGTGCCTTAAGTGTATTCCCCCATCACCTCTAACCAGCTCCTTTGCCTCTTCAGAAACGTTCTTCCAGGCCTCGCCTTCCAGGGAGAATTGTCCCTCCTTGATCTTGTGCATGATCTCGGCTGCATGGTTCGCTGCGCTCCCTTCCTGACTGCTGTGGAAGGGGACCTGCCCAGAGAGCATGGTATACTGGAGGAGAGAAGAACAGAAGGGACAATTTATGCAACCTCAAAGGGTTATCGCTATTTAAAAAAGTATTTGAGTGGTTTTCAAAATAAGTACAATTAAAAGCAATACAACTACAAACAGAAACACAGTGAGGAGTAAACTCAATCACTAGAAAACGTAACTTGTTAAAGCTGCATTTAAAAAAAAGGTAAAGGTAAAGGACCCCTGACAGTTTAGTCCAGTCGCGAACGACTCTGGGGTTGCGGTGCTCATCTCGCTTTACTGGCCGAGGGAGCCAATGTTTGTCCGCAGACAGTTTTTCTGGGTCATGTGGCCAGCATGACTAAGTTGCTTCTGGCGAAACCAGAGCAGAGCACGGAAATGCCGTTTACCTTCCCGCCGGAGCGGTACCTATTTATCTACTTGCACTTTGATGTGCATACCTGAACTTAAATAAGCACCAGGTTAGCTATTGGCGGGGCTTTCTTCAGCTGGAACTCACCGAAACTCAGTTCTGGCACGTCTCAGGTGAGTCCCATTGCCATTATAAGAGAACAAGGTAAATGCTCAGGGTGAGTTCCAGCACCTCTCTTTCTAGAAAAATGGCCCTGGCTATTGGGCTGCAAGACATCCATTTCTTTGTGAGGGCTATTATGTATCAATCCTCTCCTCAAGGATACATGTGAAGTCGTGAAGCACAATTAGAGTTTTCTATTTACAGAGCTGATAAAGGGAAGCCATACTTTCTCAAATTGGTCTTTCTTGACCAGTCCCTACATATAATATACCCTGCTGTGTTCTCTCTCTCTCTCTCTCTCTCTCTCTCTCTCTCTCTCTCTCTCTCTCTCTCTCTCTCTCTCTCTCTCTCTCTCTCTCTCTCCTTTGTTTTCTAGTTGTAAACTGTAATTGTCAGCTGCCCGGAGACATAGGGGTAGGGAGGGATCAAAATAATACAGAAAATCAGTAACTACAAGTAACAGAAAGAAAAGGAATCTCAGTTTGTTAAGAGTACAATGAAGCAAGTTACTAGCGCTCATGCTTTGCTGAAGGAAGCACAGGAAAGTGGTCAAGTACTACAAAGGGAGAAGGTGGTGCTGGATTTGGAGGGAGGTCCTGGCACTACTAATCAGGAATGGGATGGGATGCAGGGTTTGGGGTGGGATGCAATGAGGGGGTGGGGAAGAAGAGATGGAGACAGGATCGTTGTGTGGCAGGGGGCAGTGAAATCTGCTAAAAGAAGTTTCTGCACACTCATTTTAAGTTGCGCCCTACCCTGCAATCTAGGATGATTTAAGGCAAAATATAGGTGCTTTATTAAATATGTAAAGAGGCAGCAAGGCTGCTTGTGAAAAGGGAGAAGCCAGGAGAAGAGAAAGGAATGGAGGGGATTGTGTGATGGTGTCCCCCGCAGGGTAACCACAGCCCACAGGCCAGTCCCACTGACCTCTCTTCATTTGCACCGTGTCTCCACCTACCAAGATAACCCCCAAGCTCCAGAGGTCGCAGGACTCATCATAGCCCCCATCCTGCAAGAGTTCAGGTGCGGCATACTGCAGAGTGAAGCAGGGGGTCTGCATAGGCTGAGAGTTCTGGGGGCGCAGGCGGGCAAAGCCAAAGTCAATCACCTTCACGGGAGCTCCTTCCGACTCGTCCGCGTACAGGATATTCTAAGAGGGGTTGCACCAAAAACAACAGCCAGCCTGAGTCATCTCTCTCTCTCTCTCTTTTAGGGTAACAATCAACAGCCATGCCTAGACAGAGATCTTCTCAGAAGAGCACCCTCCCCATCCCTGCAGCAAACCACAGGTCCCATGCGCCAGCTCTTGTGAGTTCTCTGGTAGCCTCAGAGCTCTCATTTGTGACCAGCGGCCAGGCATGTGCCAGGTGTACCCAGAGCCCTTTGGGGCCAGTGGCCACACCTGGAATTTTAAGGGAGTTCCGTGGGCAGCAGTCACAAAATGGCTGCAGTGGGGGTGTGGCACGACACAAAAATGGAACTCACGTCTAAAAGAGCAGGAAAAGAGCCAGCACCACAAAATGGTGTGGACATGCCTTCCCCACCCCCAGGGAAAAAAAGACACTTTCATGTTTGCTGTGTGCTAGCAAGAAATCCAGCTTTTAACATGGCAGCAGCTATGTTCTGGAATGCTCTGCCTATTTGTACTGTTTTCAACACCTGATGAAAATGCTTTTGTTTGGGTGACCCAATCCAGACATGCAATTTTATAATGTATACTACTTAAACTCTGTGGATTAGGAGTTGCATCCAGCTAACTCCTCTCACGAGTAGACCTGCTGATGGCAAGGAGTCTGTTCTGAGTAGGAGTCAGGTGGATCCAACCCTTTATTTAAATTTTGATAATGCTATTACAGTGGTCCCTCGACTTATGAATTACTCGACATCCGTAGGTTTCGACTTACGAAAGGACAAATGGCTGCACGCCTATGAATTTTTCTACATCCGAACAGAAACCGTTGGCGGCTTTAAATGCGTTTGTTTTTTTTTACTTAAGAATTTTTCTGAATATATTTTTTCCTATGGGAAGCTGCGTTTCGACTTCCGAACTTTTCAACCTAAGAATGTGCATTCGGAACAGATTAAGTTCGTAAGTCGAGGAACCACTGTATTGTATATCCAGTTGTTTTTAGAGTCAGTGTAAATATCTTATACTATTTTATGTAAACCGCTGAGAGATTTATGTATTTATTTGGTCTATAAATGTTGCTAAATCAATAAAAACATCTTGTGGTCTTCACCAAGCCTTGCTTGCCGCTGAGTCCCAGAGAACTTAGGGGGAAAGTGTGTGTGTGTGTGTTTGTAAAAGAGAGTTTGCTTTGCTGTTGCGCTGTCATTTTCCAGGAGGCATCGGCAACCTCTTGTTGCCTGTTCTCTATCGTGGAGGCTGTGGTCCTCCTGCCACTCTGCTCTCCCCCGTTACCTCAGGCTTGAGGTCGCGGTGCACTACCCCGGCGTCGTGCATGAAGCTGATGGCGGAGACCAGGCTGCGCATGATCTGGCTGGCTTCCGACTCGCTAAAGTGCTGCTTCTTCTTGATGCGGTCAAAGAGCTCCCCGCCCCGGAGCAATTCCATCACCAGGTACGTGTGGTACTGTAGGGAAGGAATGTGCCAAGAAAGAGAAGAGAGCAGCTCAATCCAGGAAGTTCCGGGACACAGGGCGGTACTTAAGCCCAGAGAACTACCTGGGAATAGGGGGGGGGTGTCGCATCTGGCTCTGTGATTGGCAGGCAGCTTGGAGTGTCTGGATTGGCCAGCACGGGTTGACGTTCTAGGAGTCTGGCCTTCTTTCTCTTCCTTGCCCAGCCAGTAGAGCAGCCTCTTTAGCCCTCTCTCTACAGGGAGGGCAGAGAGATCCTGGCGTGGAAAATTCACAAGACCATTACCTGGTCATTATGGACGTCGTGCAACTTGACGATGTTCGGGTGGGCTTCGCAGATCTGCAAGGCAGCCACTTCGCGCTGTGTGTTCACTTCCATCCTGGATTAGGGGTTGGGGTGGGGTACGAAATGGGGTTGCTTTTTTATTTCAGCATCATACAAAGCAGCTATCAGGCACATGGAAATACACTGCTACTTAATCTTTACTGTCCCGCAGAGAGAGGTGAAGAAGGAGCCAATGGCTAGGACCTATAAATCAAACCTCCAATCCATTGGGGACATAAGAAGCGCCTGCCTGCTGGACCAGGCCAATGGCCTATCTAGTCCACTGTTCTCACAGTGGCCAACCAGATGTATGTGGGAAGCCTGCAGGTAGACTGCTTCTGAACCTGGGGGTTCTATTCAGCCTTAGTCAGTGATGGAACTCTCTTCTTCCTCCTCTGCCATGAATGTGACCAACACACTTTTAAAGCCACCTTAAGTTCTCAGAGTAACAGCCCCAAAACTTGTGGCAGTGAATCCCCTTGAACTGATTATGTACGGCGTAAAGCAGGTGTGGAGGAACCCTTGGCCCTCCAGGTGTTGCAGCAGCGCCATTCTGATGTTCTTATTGAAAAAGAAAATGTCCATTTTGACCTTGTTCAATGTCAAAATGCCCTGCGACTTTCTAGGCGGAATAATTCCTTTGGGAGGGGGAAGGAGTGTGGATGGCAGTGAAGAGGACCAAGTACCTTTTGCTGATTATCTTGACGGCGAATTCTGCCCCATTCTGGCGCTGCCGGCAGCGGCGGCACAAGGAGAAGCTGCCCTCACCCAGCGGCGTCTCTTTCAAGTCCATCTCATACTTTTGGAAGAACGAAGAATCCTGGACAGAGGAGGAGGAGCTTTAGAGCAGAACCTACGAAGAAAGAACTTCTCCCAAGCACACACACACCCTGGGGTGAGGGACAGTTTTGGCCCAGTGGGGTGGAGCATCCCCATCGGCCAACACTGGCAGATGGGCAAGACTACCCACTTGTCAATCATCTGACACCATAGCACTATCAGGTGACTGACAGGCAGGTGGTCTCACCCCACTGTCACAAGTCCGCCCAAGGCAATGGGGGAGAAACAGGATTGTCTCCAACTAAGTTCTACTCAGAGCTGACCCACTGAAATTAATGAACCTAAGGTACTCATGTCAATCAACTGAGTGTGAATTTCATAAATTTAATCTGCCTACATGCTTGAGATTAAATAGCAATAACAATAATGATAATCTGTTACGAATACACAATAAACCTGAAAATGAAAGATTGTTTGGACTTTTAAATGCAAAATAATAATAATAATGATACGATGATATTGGTGACCAGCAGCCAGGTACTTTGACAAAGCCTGGATAATACACAATAAAGCCTTTTAGGCCACCATTTTTATTTTTTATTTTTTAAAGCATCTCTGAAAGTGGATGGAAGCCTTCCAGCATTGCCTTCCTGGGGATACAGCTGCAGGATGTCTCTAGTTATGAATGCCCAGCCCTATGGATGGCTGGTTCCAGAATGTGGGACAATCAGGCTTTGGCACAGAGTCCATGGGGCAGCTCAGCCAGAGGGGTGGGGGGGAAGAAGTGTGTTTCTCTTGGGACAGCCCTCTGCTGACACAGCCCAGTCCCCTTCCTGCTTCACCATGGGCCTCTCCGCTGAAAACAGACCATTATACAGCTGCAGCGGTTGCCTCTGGAGCAGGCAATGAAGGTCTTTTGCCCAGGAGCCCACCAAAACTTATCACTGCAGGACAAGTAAGCCATTCCCGCACACCTGGCTTCTCCTCCTAGGGAGCTTTTAACCTAGACTTGGGACTGACAGGAACTATCCACCCCCAAATGTGAAAATGTTGTATGGGCATGCTTTGCTTTGAAGTGGTTGTCTGGAGAAGCCCTGGGTGGCACCAAACTCAAGCAACTTTGGTACTGTTGTTTTCTGCCCATCAGGGCACATTGTGGGAAGGATCAGAGAATGCTTCCCTTGGCAACTGCCCGGTTCTCCCTAAGGCACTAGCTCGTGGGCCAAATTTGGTCCACCAGGCCTCCTCATGTGCCCCGTGAGGCCATTTCCTCCAAACTACATTCACCTGCCCTGTGCCTGAGGTGGGGGCAGGTAGACAAACGTCTGGGAAACATGTTAATCCCGGCAATGACCCTGTGAGGTAGGTTTAGAGGCTGTGACTGACTCCAAAGTTACCCAGTGAGCTTCATGACCGAGTGGGGATTTGAACCCTGATCTCCCAGGTCCTAGTCCAACACTCTAACCATTATGCCACACTGACTTCCTAGAGTACTTCTGCTACGGGGCAGCGGTATAAATGAAGTAGGTAAATAAATATGGGGAAAGCAAAATGACATTTTGAAAAGGATCTGAAATATTTTCCTTGAAGCTTGAATTAGTTTTATTCTGGATTGTTTTCTTTGAGATTTTTTCTTTAAAATATAAAGTGGTATAGAAATGAAATTGACAACAACAGCAACAACAGAGCTGAACTCCCTACATATCAGCTGGTGAGTGGGGAGTTCAATCCTGCTTGGACATTATTCCATCCCTGTGGGCCAACTTTGACCGATGAGCAGAACCGGATGTCAGGGACTGGCAGGACAAAGGGGAGTGGTGGGAGGTACCAGCAGGGGAACTCTCAAAGGAAAACCCGGAGGAGGAAGGCTCAGAGCCAGGGGATTGGTGGTGGGACACAGAGGAGCGGTCAGAGGGAGAAGATTGGTGGGAGGAGGAAGCTGGAGGGGCAACAACAGGGGTTAGTGAGCAGGAAGAACCTGTGACAGGGAGCAGTTCAGTCTCCAAGACAGAAGCAGAGGAGGGGACTCAAGAGACTGCAGAAGAATCCCGGAAGTCTCCCCCTCTGGCTGCGACAAGCTCCCCTCCCCCCAGACTCCAAGAACGCACAGAGTAACAAAAAGAGCAGGTGTGCAGTTTGAGACTGCTTGGGGAACATCCAGGAGAGGAAGAGCCTTAAGGGTGGTAGGAGGTGGGGACCTTCAGTCCTGGCAACTGGCTGAGTTGTATTTCATGTCCTTGATTAAAGAGTTAATGTCACAGGCACCAGAAATTTGCTTCCCTTCTTGCTGACCTGCGTCTGACTCTACCCACCTGCCAATCACCTGGTGGTGGGGAGATGAAGATCTGGCCTGCTAGGCCAAAAAAGGTTCTTCAGCCTTGCCCTAAGCTCGAATGCTTTCACCACCAAGGCCTCAGCAGTTCCCCCCAACCTTCTGTGGCTCCCTGCGTCTCCCCTCCCAAGGGCGGACGTTACCTTCATCATTGCACTGCGGGCCACAGCAGCGCTTCCTGGGCGCTCCCCACCCAGTGCCGCTTCCAGAACATCAGCTGTCACAGCGTTGCGGTTGAAGAGGATGGAAGGAGCAATGAAGGAGTATCCCTTTAAAAACAAAATCCGTGCAGAGGGTGGGAGTCAGCAGGGTCCTCCAGAGTGCTTTACCCTAGGGCCTAGTACACGCATCTTTATGCACATTCCTTGGGCTGGGGAACCGCACTACGGAATTCAGAGAAGTGCAAACATTAAAGGATGGCCGTGTTACAGTTTGCGTATTGTTTTGGAAAAGAGCACATTTGATTACTTCGCCTTTCGATGCAAACTGCATCGCATATCTCCCCAATCCCTAGTCTGGAAGGGCTTTCAGCCTGCGGTTCCGTGTCAGGCCACCTGCTCTGCATGCAGGAGGTCCAAAGTTCAAGTCTCTTTGCATTTCATCGTAAGTCAGAGCAGAAGCACAGCATCTCTTCCGATCCCAGGACTAAGGTTAAGTTCTCTCTTAAACCGTCACCTGCAGCCTTAGGACATGCCATGTGGTTAAGGAGAAGATAACCACGATCCTGGGTTCAGGTGACATGCTAAATTAATATTTGGCTTAGCACTGACCTAAAAAGATGATAGAGGAGTAAAACAGCTGCCATCTCCTCCTTGGGTTTGTGCGAAACCACGGTTTGGCCTAATGTGACATGTGTATGCAGCAGATTTATAGATAGTTAAGAGCTACAGAAACCAATGGTTTGACTCAGCAGATGGCGGCTTCCTATGTTCCTGCAGAATATTTGCACATTTGGTTCTAGGCGGCTGCAAATTAGAGAAGGAAAATGAGGAAGCTCAAGACTGCAGCTGAAAAAACGAGCAGCCGGGAGAAACATGGAGGGTTTTTAAAAAAACCCAACCCAACAAAGGGGAAAAAACAGAAAAGCACTTTCTTTCTAACGATGTGCTCCACATAATGAGGAAGTGTGTGCAAGATACTTCTTGAAAATGATCAGATTAGGAAAAAGAGCTGCATTTGAGCTGGGAAACGATTCTCATCTGCAGCATGCCTCAAACGACATAAACATTTAAAAAAATGATTTCAATGTAGGGCTCTGGTAACATTGTAATCAGTTGTTAGCTGGGCAATTGATCAATTATACCTGCATATATTTGGGTAAGAGGGGAGGAATTCTAAAAGCATATGAGCATACTTTTGTTGCCAGATTTTGCATGCCTATATCACTGCAGGCCCTGTCTTAGAACAGACATCCCCCTTTCTCACACAGGAAGAAATGACTCTTTTGCCATCAAAAAAACCTTTTCTTTTCTTTTCTTTTAAAAAAAGGTTTCTAATTTATTTGTCTATGTAAAGTGGCGGGGGCAGGAACCACAAGCCTGGAAGGGCTGTCTGAAACCCCATAAAAGTTCCTACTTAATATAACCCTTTAATTAAAAAATATGATGTCTTGAATCTTGCTGAGAGAATGGCCAGAGCTCAGTGGCAGAGCACCTGCTTTTGTAAGCAGTAGGTCGCAGGTTCGATCCTCAGCATTTCCAAGTAGGGCTGAGAATGCCCCCATCTGAAATCCTGGAGAGCTGCTGCCAGTCAAAGTAGACCAGGCATCCCCAAACTGCGGCCTACAACTCCCATGATCCCTAGCTAACAAGACCAGTGGTCGGGGAAGATGGGAATTGTAGTCCAAAACATCTGGAGGGCCGAAGTTTGGGGATGCCTGGAGTAGACAGTACTGAGCTAGATGGACCAATGGTCTCCTATGTTCCTAGTACAAAGTTTGCCCTGGCCTGCAAACTTGGAACGGAGTTGCTATCCTGAACAGCACCTGAATGGCCAGTGATGCTGAGCTATAGCAATCATCTGAAGCTTGTAGCCATCCTAGGGCTGCACCAGCTTCATGTCTACCCTGAGGGAGAGAGGAGGCAGGGGAGGACAGGTCGCCATCACCTTGAAAAGTAGATGCTCCAGCCAATGCAAGGGATGATCAGGGCTGTAATCTAACATCTGGAGGGGCCACAGGTTCCCCAGCCCTGCTTTAAAGCCAGGGAGGTTAGGCAGAAAGAACCCAGTATATTAGTGCATATATAATCTGACACATTCCTATCCTCACTTTTCAGGGACTTCTCTCTGATCACTCTCTCCAGAGTATACCTCCCCTCAGTCCTCTCCCCCCCTCCCTCCAAAAGCATGTTAAACGCTCTATGACAGGCATGTCAAACCTGCGGCCCTCCAGATGTTTTGGCCTACAACTCCCATGATCCCTAGCTAGCAGGACCAGTGGTTGGGGAAGATGGGAATTGTAGTCCAAAACATCTGGAGGGCCGCAGGTTTGACATGCCTGCTCTATGATTTCCCTCACAGGGGAAACCCACTCCCCCCCCCCAAGTCTGCAATTCTGTCATCTTTTCTCACCTGCAACTTTCCCACCTTTTCAATAGCCTTTTGGAAACAGGCGCTGGGAATTTATACCCAGCATGGTGACAGTTGCAAACCACACTACAGGTTGAGATCCCCCGCTTTGGCACTCACATGGAAGAAACGTTCGAGGCTGGGAGGAGTTCCGGCGGGGGAGTAGATGGGCTCCAAGCTGGTGAATTCCTCGGCAAAGTTTCGCACGTCTAGCTCACTGCGGATGAGGGGCTTGAAGGGGGGCTTCACTGTGCGCGCCGCTAGCTCTGTCCAGTCCAGACCCTGGGGGAAGAGGATGCCAAGTGAAGGAGATGGCGAACATTGTGGACGCAGGCTGCCGTGACTTTCCCCCATGGAATCCTGGGAGTTTCAGTTGTTGTTGTTTTTAAGCAGGGCCCTGGGCTCTTAACAGAGAAATAGTCAACGGCTTCCCTACAAGCCACCTGGTTCCTTGCACGATGCAATGACAGCTAAAAGCATTTGAAAACCAGCTTGAATCAGAGATTTATAAGAGCAATGAGTGGAAGGGCTGGGGAGTGGCCCACCTAAGTCAGGGTTTCCCAAACTGGACTACAACTCCCATCATCCCTTACTAGCAGGACCAGTGGTCAGGGATGATGGGAATTGTAGTCCAGCAAGAAGTTTGGGAAACACTGATCCAAGTCTAAGGCCTTCTCAGTCTCAATTCCGCATTGTGAGGCCCGCCTGGCACCTTTGCTGGCATTTTTTTGACACCAGGTAGAAACATACTTCTTTTCCCAGGCTTTTGATAAGCTATGTTGATGATTTATTCGATTTCTTACCCACTTTTCTCCATAAGGTGCTAGCACAGTTTACAGCTATTTAAAATGGAATATTAAAGGAAGTTTAAAGCAAACTAATGTCACAGGGATAGGGTGGGTCTTGAAAATAAATTTATCAGTTGTCGAAGGCCATGGAAAAGTGGTGCACCTTCAGCATACCGTGGAAACTATATAATAAAAGTATCAGATGCACCTCTGTGAGGAGGAGAATTGCACAATCTAGGAGCTGCTACAAGGAAGGCCCTCTCCTTTCTGAAGGTGGTTGAATTAGCGGCTATGGCAGGGGGTTTGTTTGGGGGAATTTTTAATGACCTGCATATGGTGTACATTTAAGCAATGCTTATGCTCCTCCAAATGTTGTAAGCAACTCGGATGTGGGGGACAGAAGGAGCTGGTGATAAGGCTAGCTCAGATGGTGCCCTTTGCAACTCGGGTGCAGGACCTCACCTTGAAAAAGGGGTGCTCTTTGATCTCCTGCGCTCCAGTGGGCCCCGAGCCCAGGCGCTTCTTGGGCTCCTTGCACAACAGCTTTTGGAGCAGGTCGCGAGCCACGGAGCCAATGAGCGACGGAAACGGAGGGTTGCATTTCAGGATCCGCCTAGAAACCAGGCACAGACTCATCATTGGGGAAAGTCTTGCCCTAAATCCATCAAGCCACACACACACACACACACACACACACACACACACACTTTGTCTTACTTCACCTTTCCCTTACAAATAAATTCATGGAGGATAAGGCTACCCATGCCTATCAGCCCTGATGGCCATAGGCTCCCTTCAGGTTCAGAGCCGGGATTGGCAGTGAAAGTGAGAGGTAATCACAGGACAAACAATGAGATAGGGCAATTGCCTTCCTGTCCCGCTTGTGGGCTTCCCAGCCACATCTGGTTGGCCACTGGGGAAACAGGAGGCTGGGCTAGATGGAATTTTGACCAGAATATCACCATCATCAGTTAAATTTCTATACCGTCCTTTGTCAGAGGATCACAGGGCAGTTCACAATATAAAAACGCAATACGTACTATAAAGGTAAAGGTAAAGGGACCCCTGACCATTGGTCATCTCGCATTATTGGCCGAGGGAGCCGGCGTACAGTTTCCAGGTCATGTGGCCAGCATGACAAAGCCGCTTCTGGCAAACCAGAGCAGCACATGGAAACGCCGTTTACCTTCCCGCTGTAGCAGTTCCTATTTACCTACTTGCATTTTGACGTGCTCCCGTCACAGGGATTCGAACCGCTGACCTTCTGATCAGCAAGCCCTTGGCTCAGTGGTTTAACCACAGCGCCACCTGGGTCCCTTAGAATAGTAACACTCAAAAAGAGTCGTCCCCACAGCACGATCTAGCCGGATTGTTATTAAGGTTTTTTTTATGTCTTGTTCTCTTTAGCTAGGGATAGCCAATGGGGTGCCGCCCAGATGCTACTGAACACCGACTCCCAACAACCCCCCATAACGTAGCCAGGTCAGGGATGATGGAGATGTAGTTGATGGCGACCTCTCCTTTAGCCCTTGTCCCACCAATCAGCTCCTGCCACTCTTGGTAAGCCCCACCCTATCACAGTCCAGGCTCTGCTACTCATGTCAATCCCCTCCTTTTGCCCTATCAACTTTGGCGTCTCCCACTAAATATTTTCCTGCTACCCATCAGCTTCTGCCTGCGTCTGCTCTCTTACAATATCCATCAACCCACACTTCAGACGCTAATCCATTACCCATCTGCCCAAGCAAACTCCCCTCGGTTACCCAGCAGCCCTGGCAGCTCACACCAATCATTTGCACGTTGCCCAGCAGCCCTTCTTTCTCCAGTATAGTCAGTCCATCCTGCCCACCAAGACCCTGTTTTCCTTAACCAGTCCCAAATCCCATGCCCGCCTCACCTGGACACCTCGGCCTGCGAGTTCTTTTCCCCCTCCAGCGTGAAGGGTGAGGCACCTGTTAGCAGCTCAAACATCAGGATGCCCAAACTCCACCAGTCCACAGACTACAAGAAAGGGGCAAAAAGCATGCAGGGTAACAACAGGGGGGGCAGCAGCAACAACACATATCCTTTCCCCACCCCCTTCCCTTCCTATTGAACACGTCAAGGTTTCATTGTCCTTTTACCTCTAAGGTCACGTCTACACCATGCATCTGTGGGGATTCCCCCGAGCTATCCCTGGAAACTGTATAGTGAACGGTGCTGGGAGTTGTAGCTCTGTGACAAGACACAGTTCCCAGGATTCTTTGGGGGAAGCCATGACTGTGAAGGTGGAACAAGTTTGCTTCAAAGGTACAGGGTAGATGTACCCTAAGAAAAAATCCTAATACCCAACCCCTAGTTTTGTCAATTAAGCCACAAGGGTCAAGCCAGTAAAACAATGCTGTCTATCAGGGATGGGGGAAATCTGTTGGACCCCTCCTCCCACCAACCTGTCAGCACAGTGAAGGCTGATGGGAGTTGAAGTCCAATGACATCTGCTAGGCCGGGCATCCCCAAACTTTGGCTGTCCAGATGTTTTGGACTACAATTCCCATCATCCCTGACCACTGGTCCCGTTAGCTAGGGATCATGGGAACTGTAGGCCAAAACATCTGGAGGGCCGCAGTTTGGGGATGCCTGTGCTAGGCCGTAGGTTCCCCATTCTTGCCCTGCATTAAAATGGCATAAATACAATATAAGTTTGCATTGTAAATGCATAGAGATAAATGGGTGTTTGGAGAGGGCATTACTGTCCATACATACAGATGATTTTTGGCTTTTCCTATGAGGTGGATACCCTTGTGGACAGTGGTCTCAAAGCTACGAACTTGAGTTTGACCAAACTGCGGGAGGCAGTGGAAGACAGGAGTGCCTGGCGTGCTCTGGTCCATGGGGTCACGAAGAGTCGGACACGACTAAACAACAACAAACCCTAGTGGATTATAGCAGCTGACTGCACTGCCCACAGCTAACTAGTTCAAATACTTTATTTCCTTATTTCATAACTTCTTGCCTCTAAAATCATCTTTCTGAACAGTTTGCCCAGGGCGCTTGAGTAAGGTGGGCACAGCAGCTTGGGAGAGATGAGTGCCTGTCCATTGGTAGGATTCTTAGAGTCAGATACCCCCATTCTTGACTTCATTTCTGTGCTGCCTTTTATCAAGGCATGCTTGTCTCGAATTGGGGCCTCTGGAATGGAGGAGGTGTTTCCAGCAGCTGAGAGTGCCTACTATGCTGGATAAGGACTTCGGCTGCAAAGCCAGCAGCTGCAAGTTTTAAAATCCCTTGCATGGTATTTTTCCTCTGTAAACCTGCTGGAGTTCAATCCTCAGACATAGGAATCAAACAAACCTCTATCTTCCCTTACCCACACCCCTAGTGCGTTTCTTTTTTCTTTTTCTTTTAATTTACAATATAAAATCAGCACAAAAAAATTAAAAAACATAAAAATAGTTAAATATGGACAAAGCATATAAATCACTTACATGACCTGCTTATTTGTCAACTGTTATTTTATCAAATCTTTAATGACAAACAATTTCCCCCCACATTCAAATAAACACACAAGGTGTGTGTGTGTGTACAGATCTGCAGAAGCTCCAAATCCCAAGCAGTCAAAAAAGAAATTAGATTAAAATTAAGACAACCTGTTGGGCCTTGAACCCCCACCTGTTGGCTCCCCAGCCCACCTCTCTTCCTCACTGGGCTATTCCAGCGGATTAGCAAAGAGCTGCAGAAGTCATTCTTGAGGCTCAAGTTTCAAGCAGCCTTTTTGAACAAAAAGACAGATGCACCCAAGCTTACAAGTAGGATGTAGACCCAGAATAACGGACTCTATAGGGCAATGGCTTTGCTTGAGAGACTAAGGACTGCATCCTGAACAAAGGTCCTAGAAGCTACAACCCCAAGCCGGCTCCACAACAGGGGTGGGAATTCTCCAGCCTGGGGACGAATTTTGGCCTGCTATGAGATTCAGTTTGGCATGCAAGGCCACTTTCCCCAAACCATGACCCCCTCTCAATCAGCTGATGGGTGGGGTTCAATCCTGCTGGTCGCTCATAGCTGCCAAGTTTTCCCTTTTCTCGCGAGGAAGCCTATTCAGCATAAGGGAAAATCCCTTAAAAAAGGGGATAACTTGGCAGCTATGTGGTCGCTGCTTCAGGAGTGTATTCCCATGGCGAGTGCAATGGCAAAGCAGATCACTGCAGATAATAGGATTGAACTGTTCAATCCTGCTTGGAGCTGCTTCGCCAGGTTGTTTCCTGTGGGGAATGTGAAGGCAAAGCAGACCCCCCCCCCATGTGGGTCAACTTTGGCAGGTGGGCGAGACGACCAGTCACCTGGCGCCAGATGTGTGGCAGGTGGGTGGCCCCATTCACCTGTTGAAGTTGGCCCACAGGGGTAAATATCCGGCCCGCTAGGTCAGAAAAGCTCCCTACTCCTGCTTCAACAGAAAGGAGAGAGAGTTTAAGCTGTCTAGGGGATTTGAACTCTTAACAGCTGGCTCCTGAAGACAACAACTGTTGGGAAATGTGCATCAGAAAGTCATTCTTAAAGTTTCCATTCTGGGAGGCCTCTGGTGCAAAAAAAGAAAAACAGAAATGAAAGTCACCTGTTGGAACTTGAACTTTTCAGAAAAGGCCTAAAGCAGCAGCTGCTGAACAGTAGGTCTTGCATGGTCTAGGGCAGAGGTGGGGAACCTTCCCCCCCCCCCGATGTTGTAGGTCTTAAGTTCCCATCAGCCCCCTTCCCCCCAGTTCAGGGGCTCCAGGACAAATGAAATTTCCCAAGTTAAGAGATGAAGTCAACAAAGAGGGGATTTGGACATGTAACTGTTTGGTTCTACAGTCAGCTTACTTTGCCAAGAAGGCTCAGAGCCAACTTTTAAAGGGATACGAGAGTACCCCTTTAAGAATCTAGAGTCTGCAGTTTCCAAACAAAAACGAAACCGCAGCCAAGCACAATGAATCAGAACTTCTTGTTCTTACTTTTGGGGTAAGCCACACTTGGGAACTGGCTGAAGGCTTTGCTTAGAAGGGTGTTCAGTGGGCTTCATTGACCAGAGGGAAAGTCATTCAACATTAAATAGGGATTCAAACACCTGGGAGGCCTAGGGACCTAGCCCCTGAGCTACAATTTTCATCAAGAAGGCTCATTGTAGGTGTTCCAATTCTAAGTAGCCTCTGCACTACAAAAGACTGAATGAAAGGAAGAGCAAGGAGGATTTGAACTCACAACTGCTTGCTTAATGTAAAGCACTGGTGCCTCACTTGGAGCTAGCAGAAACAAGCAAGAAAGCAACCACAATTTGCAAGAATCGGACAGGAAATGAAACATGCCAGTTTCCATGCCTTGCTGGGAGAGACTAATAGGATTGCTAAATTGGGAGCAGGGGTCGGTGGGAGGAAGGAGCGGGTTGAAGCCGATTACATAAAGGCATGAATAACTGTACACTTTGGTGGTATTTGGGTTCCGCGCCCCCTTGCCCTACAGACCAATATGGCTATCTTGTTTTTTGTTTAGGTTGAGACTCTCTGATTTCCAAATTGCAAACTGCATACAAATAATTAAATTTTCTGCCATGAAGCCCAGTCATTACCAGAACCCTGTCAACCTGCACTCCTTCCTTCCTTCCTTCCTTCCTTCCTTCCTTCCTTCCTTCCTTCCTTCTTCATTGCTTGTGTGCATATACTGTTTAATTACTATATGGTACAACTTCCACAGCAATTTCTGTCTGACATGCTGTTTACAAATGAAGCTCTGGTCAGTTGGTTCTACCGGTATGTACTTAGCTTGTTAAATTTCCCTTGGAAAAATAAGGGCCACCCTCCTCCTAATGCAGGTGTGCGGAAACCTCTGGCCCTCCAGATGTTGCTGAGCTACAACTCCCATCACTCTGCGCCATTAGCCATGCTTGCTGAAACTGGTGGGAGTTGTAGTTCAGCAACATTCGGAGGACCAGAGGTTGCCCACACATATTTTCATGCAAAGTCGTTTGTATTCATTTCCAGATTTCCTTGCAAATAATGATCTGTTCCCTGACCTGCCAGATTCTGCAAGGCTTTGCCCAGAACCCAACTAGTTTCCAACCTGGCTCCATCCTAACCTGCCAGATTTGCCTTGCCCAACCCATAATTCAGTGGGTTCCACACCAGCTCTGCCCTTGACCTCTTGGATTCCACCCTATCTCTGTTCCTAATCTGCCTGTGGATGAGTGAGGTGGGTGAAACCGTATTTTTGAGATATGAAATTAGCTGCTTTCCTTTTCTTTGCCTGCCGGATTTGCACTGTCAGAAGGATTGCCCCAGTTTCCAATCCCTCCCCCATCTACGCCACACAGCTCACCTTGCCGTGTCCACTTTTGCTTCGGACAATCTCTGGGGCCATGTATTCAATGGTGCCACAAAAGGAGAAGGTCCTTTCTTTCTGTAGTGGTGGAGTGCAGACGACAAGAGAGAGAGAAAGGTACAGAGAGTCAGAGGGAAGGGGAACACAGAGCATATCCAACTCCAAATCAGAATGGGGGCCTACCCTTCTTGAGTGTCCCAATTTTCAAAGTTAGCACCACTTTTATGAGTAGGTGACAAGGCTGATCACTCCACCGTGAAAGCTTCACCTGCCAATGTTGGAAACAGCACACAGCTGTTAAAGCCATAAGAGCAGGGCTGTTTTCTGTTTTCCTGGTCAGTTGGCAATGTGATCCATCTCAGAGGACTGAGTTTATATGAACAGGAGATTATGCGGCACCAGTGAAAATAGGGATGCGCTTGCATCAACCCTCAAGAATCACTTTACGAGCCCATCTTTTCACCTACATACACACCCCAATATACATTGTTGAAGGCTCTTCATTCTTAGGCTGTATGCTGTCTTTAGCTGAGCACACACCATACATTTAAAGGACATTTAAAGCACATGGCGTCCTCCAAAGAATCATGGGAACTGTAGTTTTCAATGGAGATTGTAGTTCTGTGCAGGAGAAATTAGTCCCCAGGATTATTTGGGGGAAAGGCAGGTAGGGTTGCCAGACTCAATAGAGGACAGGACTTTTGTGCCTTTAATTGCCCTGCTCTCTTTTGAGTCTGGAAACCTTAAAGAGAAACCAGCAGACCCTTTGTTTAATTTCCAAGCAAAGGTTCTGCTGGTTTCTCTTTAAGGTTTCCAGACTCAAAAGAGAGCAGGGCAATTAAAGGCACAGAAGTCCTGTCCTCTGTTGAGTCTGGCAACCCTAAAGGCAGGCTCTGCAATAGCACTGACCCAAAAGCCAAGAGGCAGATGCTTCTTTTTTCTGATAAAGATTCAAAAACTGTCCTCTGCAATGGTATCAACAGTTCCAAATATAGCTTGGCAGCTGCGGTGTGTGAAATGGGCAGACTGTGTACACCATGGTGCCCTAGGCTCCATGCACGTGTGCCGACCTACATGTGAGTCAGAGACAAAAGGAATCCATCTCCTTTCCCATCAACCCACCCTCTGCACACACACACACTCTCAGAGGTATGATTTCTGAGATGCTGGGGAGGGAGCTGGACCCTGAGGAATGACAACATGAGCAGCTCATTGCTCACACAATTCTAACAACACACAAGGAATAGGGAAAAGAAAGCAAGGCTGTTCGCAGTAAGTCAGGGAGGTGTACACACCATACATTGAAAACACATGGACACCCCCCCCCATTCTGGGAACTGTAGTTTCATAAAGTGCTAGGAATTTCAGCTGTGTGTGGGTAAGCTACAGTTCCCAGGAATCTTTGGGAAAAACCATGCTATCTTTCTTTCTTTCTTTCTTTCTTTCTTTCTTTCTTTCTTTCTTTCTTTCTTTCTTTCTTTCTTTCTTTCATTGTTTAATAAATAGACCATATCTACTGCTATAATTAAGGGATGCGGGTGGCGCTGTGGGTTAAACCACAGAGCCTAGGGCTTGCCGATCAGCAGGTCGGCGGTTTGAATCCCCGCGACGGGGTGAGCTCCTGTTGCTCGGTCCCAGCTCCTGCCAACCTAGCAGTTCGAAAGCACATCAAAGTGCAAGTAGATACCGTAAATAAACCACTACAGTGGGAAGGTAAATGGTGTTTCCGTGTGCTGCTCTGGTTCGCCAGAAGTGGCTTTGTCATGCTGGCCACATGACCTGGAAGCTGTACGCTGGCCCCCTCGGCCAATAACGCGAGATGAGCGCCGCAACCCCACAGTCGGTCACGACTGGACCTAGTGGTCAGGGGTCCCTTTCCCTTTCCCTTACTGCTATGATTGCAAGAAAACCTCCAATGTGCTTTAAATGTATGGTGAATATGCATGGTTCTAACCTCACACTGCAGGTTCAGAGAAATGTGTGTGTGTGTGTGTGTTTGTGTGTGTGTGTGTGTGTGTGTGTGTGTGTGTGTGTTTGTGTGTGTTTGGGTATGAGTGGATGCTCACACAGGTTAAATAGAATCATAGAATTGGAAGAGACCACAAGGGCCATCCAGTCCAACTCCCTGACAAGCAGGAAACACCATCAAAGCATTCTTGACATATGGCTGTCAAGCCTCCGCTTAAAGACCTCCAAAGAAGGAGACTCCACCACATTTCTTGGCAGCAAATTCCACTGTCGAACAGCTATTACTGTCAAGAAGTTCTTCCTAATGTTTAGGTGGAATCTTCTTTCTTGCAGTTTGAATCCATTGCTCCGTGTCCGCTTCTCTGGAGCAGCAGAAAACAACCTTTCACCCTCCTCTATATGACATCCTTTAATATATTTAAACATGGCTATCATATCACCCCTTAACCTTCTCTTCTCCAGGCTAAACATACCCAGCTCCCTAAGCCGTTCATCATAAGGCATTGTTTCCAAGCCTTTGACCATTTTGGTTGCCCTCTTCTGGACACGTTCCAGCTTGTCAGTATCCTTCTTGAACTGTGGTGCCCAGAACTGGACACAGTACTCCAGGTGAGGTCTGACCAGAGCAGAATAAAGTGGTACTATTGCTATTACCATTTTATAATTTGTGCATATTCTGCTATGTAAATTTACTTTTATTAAAATGATTTTATTTAGTCCCCCCAACCTTTTGCCTTGACTTGGGAACCTTCCCCCCAATATATTCCTAAACTTCCTACCACATCAATACAATTTTTTTTAAAAAAATCCCAGCTTGAGGATAACATGTGTTGATTGCAGCTTGTTCTCCAATGACAGCTGGCTTTAACCCTCTAAACCAGGCATGGCCAAACTTTGTCCTCCAGATGTTTTGGGACTACAATTCCCATAATCCCTGACCACTGGTCCTGTTAGTTAGGGATGATGGGAGTTGTACCGGTAGTCCCAAAACATCTGGAGGGCCAGGTTTGGCCATGCCTGCTCTAAACCATCATGGCTGTGCTAGCTGGGCTGGGTTGCAGCCCAAAATACCTGGAGGGTGCCAGGTTAGTGAAGGCTGGTCTTAACTGGCAAACCATAATTCTGTGGCTCCCTAGATCTTGACCTATCTCATAGGCCTTAACACTGATAAATCTCTTAGGATGAGGCAGGCATCCCCAAACTTCGGCCCTCCAGATGTTTTGCACTACAGTCCCCATCTTTCCTGTTGGCTGGTCCTGTTAGCTAGGGATCATGGGAGTTGTAGGCCAAAACATCTGGAGGGCCACAGTTTGGGGATGCCTGGGATGAGGAAAGGAGGATGCAGAGCCAGGGGGATCAAGACTCACATCCTCAGTCACAAATTCCTTGCTCAGCCCGAAGTCCGTAAGCACCACATGTCCCTCGCTGTCCAGTAAGATGTTCTCCAGCTTCACATCGCGGTAGATGATGCCGAGCTATGGACAAGAAAGGGTCAGTGTTGAAAAGCTTATTGTGCAAATTCAGATATCCGGACTAGGCTGGCTTCCTGCTTTACAACCTTCCATCTCAATGATAATTGCTAGATATATGGCAATGTTGAAAACCAGAAATTGCTCAGCTCTAATGGGACGCATGCAAGCAAGATCCGAGTGCAACAGCACTCCTTCCCCACTTGTGATTGATTCCCAGCAACTAATATTCAGATGCACACTGCCTCCAACTGTGGAAGTGCAACGTAGCCAAACTGAGCTCAGAAGTGTTTCACTGAGCAGCGTTGATGAAGTTCTTTACACACACACAACATTTGTTGCAAAGGTATGGCATGAGCTGCTTCTTAGCTCTTGAAGGAAATGCTACCCTCCATGAGAGGTGTCAGGGGAGGGGTAATGCCTCTGGTGGGGGACACAAATCATGCTCTTTCTGGGGCAGTTTGTCCACCTTTGGTCCCCCCCCCCTGCACTCAGCTCCCACCTGTAGCTCCTAGAAGCTGTCAGCATGCAACAGCAGCTGCACCCTGGAACAGCTTCGACTGGCCGGCTGAACCAGGTGAGGGTAGCCAATGGGTCTTAAACCCTGAGTGAGTTAGGGACTTCCCTTGCATGTGAAGACAGGCTCTGGCGGATTGAGGGTTGAAAGCAGTGCAGTGGTACCTCTAGTTGCGGACACCATCCGTTCTGGGGTGCTGTTCACACCCCCAAAAGTTTGCAACTAGGGTGGTGCTTCTGTGCAAGCGCGAAGTGCAATAGAGAGCTTCTGCGCATGTGCGAAACACGCAGAACGCTTCTGCGCACACGGCAAAACCCGGAAGTATACACTTCCGGGTTTGCCGCACTCGCAAGCTGAAAAGACGCAACATGAACCTAACGCAACACAAGGTATGACTGTCCAACAGTTAAGAAGGCGGTTTTTGCACATGCTGTAGAGGGAAGTGAGGAGCAGATAGGGTTCCTCAATCTGGGAAGGTAACCCATCTAGGAGAAGGAAAACTCTGATTCTAAACCTCCGCTGCCTTGCAGGATGTCTTTGGGAGAAGAAAAGGCTAAGGAGTAAACCCTACAGAAATCTGGAGTCTCTAAGACGATTGGATGGTGCCTTCCAGCAACTCCTGCAGCCAAGCTGGTGCCAAACATATTGCTCTGCTCTCCTATGGACCACATCAGCGAGTCCAAGAAGAGGGTCCTTCCTTCCTTCCTTCCTTCCTTCCTTCCTTCCTTCCTTCCTTCCTTCCTTCCTTCCTTCCTTCCTTCCTTCCTTCCTTCCTTCCTTCTCTCTCCCTCCTCTCTCTCTCACCCCTTCCTTCCTTCCATCCATCCTTCCTTCCCCCCTCTTCCTTCCTTCCTTTTTTCCCTCTCTCTCCCTCCCTTCTCTCTCTCTCACCCCTCCCTCCCTCCCTCCCTCCCTTCCTTTCTTCCTTCCTCCCTTCCTTCCTTCCTTCCCTCTCTCACCCACCCCTTCCTTCCTTCCTTCCTTCCTTCCTTCCTTCCTTCCTTCCTTCCTTCCTTCCTTCCTTCCTTCTCTCTCTTCCTTCTCTCTCTTCCCTCCCTCCCTCCTGCCTTCCCTCTCTCTCCCCCCCCTAGTTTTGATCCTCTGTACGCCCCTGGTATCCCTCCTGAAATGGAGGGAATCTGCATGAGGATGGCAGTGGGGCAGAGCCCTTCATCCCCAATCCAGAGGTGTTATTTACTTTTTGAAGAGCATCCATGCAATTATACAAACAGCACAACCCTGCCTGGTTTGGTCACACCTCCCTCCCTTCCCACTTCTCACCTTATGCAAGTGTTCAAGCGCCAAAATGATCTCCCCACTGTAAAACCGCACCTCGTCCTCGGAGAAGTGGTCCCGTTGGTACAAGTGGGTGAACAGCTCCCCACCGCTCACGTAGTCTAGAAGGGAAGAGGGAGGCAAAAAGGTTAATTAATTCCCAGGGTCCAACCTGAAAACAATCCCCGCCCCCCCCACTTCAAAATATTATGTCCTCCTCCTGATTCATGGCTTTCATCAGATTCTCAAAGGGGTTCATGATCAAAAATGGTTAGGAATTCCTGTTCAAGATGACTTAGGACCAGGAGACTTCAAGGACAGCCTTTTCCAAATGAAACTGCAATGTTATTATTATTAATAATAATAATAATAATAATAATAATAATAATAATTTGTACCCCGCCCATCTGGCTGGGTTTCACCAGCCACTCTGGGCGGCTTCCAACAGAGATTAAAAATACAATAAAATGTCACACATTAAAAGCTTCCCTAAACAGGACTGCCTTCAAATGTCTTCTAAATGTCAGGTAGTTATTTATCTCTTTGACATCTGATGGGAAGGCGTTCCACAGAGCGGGCGCCACTACCGAGAAGGCCCTCTGCCTGGTTCTCGCCATGAGGGAACCGCCAGAAGGCCCTCGTAGGCCTTTCTGTGGGTCTCTACATCATCTGAAATGAGGTATGTCATGATCTGCTTTTGGAACTCTCTTGCCAGGGAGATCTCTCTCTCACCCAGCATCCTCTTTGTTATCTTTTTTTGTGCCAGAGTGAAGCTTTCATTTTAAATTCACCCAGGCTTTGGGGGGTGTTCAGTTTCTGGACTAAAGACTTTCCCTGACTTTTTTTTCAAAGTTCTCCCATTGCCATCTCCTTCTGTTTTAACGTATTCATTATTATTGATGTTATTTTTTCTTTATGAATAAAAAGGTCCCCCCTCCCCAGAAATTGATTGTTGTCTTTTAAACAAATTGTCAAATACATTAGAGAAGTTGTATACAAGATGCTTAAAACAAATATTTATTCCCTCCCAACCTTTCAGAGACCACGTTTATTTTAATTTTACTTCCCCACCCTCTAGTCCTTTTGTGTTTATGCTGATTGTTATTATTTCATTGCTGGGGTTTTAAGTGTATTCTTATTTGGGGTTTGTTTTGTTCCTATTGCTATGCTAAATTTGATGAGTTCCAGTTTAGGAGAAAAGAGGGATATAAATAGATTAAATCAGTGGTTCCCAATTGGTGGTTTGTGGACCCCAAGGTGTCCACATAACCCACCCAAGGGGTCCGTGGCACAAGTCACGTAACAAAAACTATCATAGAGATATCAAAAATTTCAAAAGTATGGGGTCCACGGCTTGGCTTTTGAAAAACAGTGGGTCTGCAGTACTTAGCTAATTGGGAACCACCGCATTTAGCAGTAGAAGAGGTAGTAGTAGTAGTATAACAATAATAAGTATAAACCACTGTGTGGCCATTCCACCCCATTGAAAACCAGTTTAGAAAATCACAAAATAAATACATAGTAAGACCATAACAAATATTATTTGAAACAGAATCATTGCCTCCCCTCATCTCTCCTCCCAGTTCCATGCCCCCCCCTGTTTTGCTCCCCCATGATGCTCATACCTAGGATAAGGTGAAGCTTGGAGTCTGTTTGGAAGGCGTAGTGGAGCGTCACAAGGAAGGGCGACTGGCGCACATGTTCCAGAACCATCCGCTCAGTGCGCGTGTGCTCTGTTGTCTTGGCCTTGGTGACAATGGCCGCTTTGCGCAGCACCTTCATAGCATACAGCTTGCCGGCATCGTGACCGCTGAGCTTGCGAACCAGGAACACCTTTCCATAGGCTGGAGTTGAAATGGCAGGTGGGTTAGGATGGCCATCCTCAGAGCGCCTCCCTACTCAACCCCTATACCTGCTATCTTGCGGGCATTAGGGGAAAGGCCTTTTAATCCAATCAGGCTTTTAAAACACACACACCGCCTTTCTTGTAATAGGCTGCAATCTAAATCTCTGGTCTGCCCTGCTGGCTGGGGTGGGGTGCGAGATGGGGCTAAAACAGTTCTACCAGCCTCCATCTGCTGCATGACACCAGTTTCACTCCTCAGGTGCAGATTGCACTAGCAGTAGCATATAAAAACCCCTGATGGCATTGGGTCCCAATCCATTTATCTCGGGGTCTGAGGTTCTCCACTCCTACCCAGTGGCTGCCTCTACAGTGGTGCCTCGCTAGACGAATTTAATTCGTTCCACGGGTCAATTTGTATAATGAAAAATTCGTCTAGCGAATCCCATAGGAATGCATTGAATTTTTTTGAATTTTTTTTTTTTGCCCATAGGAACGCATTAATTGAATTTCAATGCATTCCTATGGGAAACCGCAATTCGCTAGACGAATTTTTCGTAAAACGAATTCGTCTTGCGAGGCAACCTCCGCTAGAAAAATCTCTTCGTTAAGTGAAAAATTCGTCTTACAGGGCATTCGTCTAGCGAGGCACCACTGTATTTCCCATATTCTTAGTTCCGTTGCTTCTTTTAATTGCAGTGTGTGGAAAGCATTCGATTTGTGTCATTTTATGAATGTCTTTACACTGTGCCTTTCTATCAAAAGTATTCAAGGCAGCTAATGAAAACAGCACAATATTATGTAAATAAATAAATAAATAAATAAATACATAAATTAATAAAATTATAAGACTGGAACATCAAATAAGGCAGGAGCAAAGCAGTGTCCTTAGAAGGCTTCAAACTTCTTCTTCCTCAAACGCCTGACAGAATTGAACTGTTTAAATTTGCCACTGAATGAAGAGAAAGGTGAGTACCAGATGAACATATCTTGGGGGGGGGATCTCCATAAGCCTGGGTGCCACCACTGAGAAGGCCCTGTCTTTGATAATGGGGACACCCAGCACAGGCCCTGCATAAGAACAAAACAGCTCTGCCAGATTAGATCCAAGACCCATCTACCCCAGCATCCTCTTTCCCATAGTGGCCCATCAGATGCTTCAAAAAAGTCCAAACGAAAGCTGAAGCAACAAATAACTTTTTTCTGTTGTTATGTTCCCAGCATCGGGTATTCAGAGGTAAAGTGCTCTTGCACATGAGGGCACAATGATGAATAGCCATTGTTAGACCTCAGCAACACTGGCAGAGCTTCATTCTCCGGCAATGGGGGAGGAGGGCAGGCGGGGGCGGGGCTGGGGCGTGTTCCGGGGGCGGGGCGCCCAGTGGGGGGGGAGCCGCCATGGCGCCCTCAGGATCGCGCTGCCCGAGGCGGAGCGCCCCCTACGCCCCTCCCTTGCTACACCCCTACTCAGCAAGGAAGCAGGTCCATATGGCGAAAGCATGCTTAACTTAATGATATGTATTGCTTTAGAAAAGGGGTGGGGAATGCTCAGGCTCAGAGGTTGAGTATGGCCTTCCAGAACTACCCCCCAGGTAGTTCTACCCCTCACTGACCTCTCCTCAATTCCCCCCCTCAGGTGTTTTTGCATGGCTGGAATGTGTTCTTGAAGTCCAAAAATGCCTTCTGCTAGTCAGGATGAAGGGTAAAGAGGGCGGATGAGTGCAGAAACTAGCCTAATGTACAAACGTAATATTTACATCTGTTGGCCCACCCACCCTACATATGGCCCTCAGAAGGTTGCCCAGGAAGGAATATGGCCCTTGAGTTAAAAAAAGGTTCCCTGGCCCTTCCTTAAAGAATATCAGCAAGTAACTTTTTTCCACATTCAGTTTCTGACCACTTTAGAAAACTCGGCCTAAATGTACACCATCTTTCGTTTCAAGCTCTCTGTCAGGCATCAAAATATTTTTTTGCTACACTGCTTTGTTTTCGACTTCTGCTTTACAACTTTGGGTTTTTTTATTGATTGTTATGCATTTGTGTGCAGTACTCCCCCCCCCAAATAAAATAGATTCTATGATACAGCTGCTTTTGACTCACCTCCGGTGCCTAGGACCTTGAGTAGTTCAAAATTCTCCATGCCAACTTTCTCCTCATGGCCTGTCAAGTTTGCTGTTGAAGGGAAATTCAAAAACATACACTTTTCAGGTGGGAAGAACAAGGTAGAGCTGTGTGTGTGTGGAAGGAGAGGCTGAACATCAGGGAGACTGCTCCAAGACCCCTTTCCTGACTATTATGTATTACCCTGTTTCCCCGAAAATAAGACATACCCATAAAATGTCGTAGCAGGATTTCTAAGCATTTGCACAATATAAGCCATACCCTGAAAATAAGACATAGTGATAGGCGCAGTTCTGGAGGGCACCAAGGAAGAGGCGAGGCTGGACGCGTAATAAAAAATAAGATATCCCCTGAAAATAAGCCATAGTGTGTCTTCTTGAGGAAAAATACAGTGGTACCTCAACTTACGAAGGCGATCCATTCCGCGGCGCTCTTCGTAAGTCGAAACCTTCGGATGTCGAAGCGTCCATTTTGTGCATGCGTGAAGTGCAATTTTGCGCTTTGCGCAGACCGTGTGCGCCGCTTCTGCGCAGGCGCAGAACACACACGCGGTGAAAATACTTCCGGGTATGCCGACTTCGGAAGTCGAAACCTTTGGAAGTCGAGGCATTTGGAAGTCGAGGTACCACTGTAAATATAAGACAGTGTCTTATTTTTGGGGAAACACGGTAAGTTTAACTGCAATACTCCTTCTGGCCACCATGGCTGCAGTTCTTACCCTGCCCACTGTGGCTGCTGTTCTCACTCAGGTCCACGACATGCAAATGAAGGATTGAGAGTGCTGTTCACGGATTGGGTAGCTAGGGGGAGTTTGTTACTGTTGCAAGTTGTTGTTGTTTAGTCGTTTAGTCGTGTCCGACTCTTCGTGACCCCATGGACCATAGCACGCCAGGCACTCCTGTCTTGCACTGCCTCCCGCAGTTTGGTCAAACTCATGTTCGTAGCTTCGAGAACACTGTCCAACCATCTCGTCCTCTGTCGTCCCCTTCTCCTAGTGCAGGCATCCCCAAACTTCGGCCCTCCAGATGTTTTGGACTACAATTCCCATCATCCCTGACCACTGGTCCTCTTAGCTAGGGATCATGGGAGTTGTAGGCCAAAACATCTGGAGGGCCGCAGTTTGGGGATGCCTGTCCTAGTGCCCTCAATCTTTCCCAGCATCAGGGTCTTTTCCAGGGAGTCTTCTCTTCTCATGAGGTGGCCAAAGTATTGGAGCCTCAGCTTCACGATCTGTCCTTCCAGTGAGCACTCAGGGCTGATTTCCTTCAGAATGGATAGGTTTGATCTTCTTGCAGTCCATGGGACTCTCAAGAGTCTCCTACGTTACTGAGTACTATATAAGCCAGCAGGCTAAGCTATTGTTCAGTCCAGGACTCAGAGCTGAAATAAAGAGCTGGTTGTTTTAAGAGCTGTGTCTTCATCCGTCTCCCACTACTCAACACTGGTGACAAAGATGGGATGGATGCAACAAGCCACAGCTGGAGCTAAATCACTCAGCTAAATCACTGGGCTGAACACCTAAGAGCTGAATCACTGCTGAGGCTAGCATACATCCCTTTGCTTGGAAATTGAACAGAGGGTCTGCTGGTTTCTCTTTAAGGTTTCCATTGCGGTTCGAGGACCCGCCCCCCGCAATAAATAAAGACACAGTGACACGTGGTATTAAGGTTGATGGGTAGAATAAGGCCACAACTTTATTGGTTAAAGCAAGTGAGAGGTATTGGCTTAGGCATTGGACTCGCTAGCAAGCGTGACTCCGCCCCGCTCGGCGGGGGGGGGGGGTCATATCAGGTTAACACCCCAAGGGAGGAGCCTGTTGATGCAAATACAACTGAAAGCTCACCCTGGTGCCACCGGGGTCGTGCCATGGCCCTAGCCACCAGCAGGGCGTCGGACGGGATCCACGACCGCCGGATCCCTTTAAGGGGATACCCCTATAAGAGGAGGGTTGGATGATGGCCACAACCAGTCCTCGAACACACCAGACAACTCCATATTCCAATGCCTACCGCCAAATACCGAAGAAGTTGTGACGAATTGCTACGAGGTAGGCGAAAAAACCAAGAGGCCGGTGCCAATTAGCCAATTGGAGAAAAAACTCCTACCCGGACCCTTTGGGCCACCAAAGGCGACCCAAAGGCGACCAACCGAAGTCCATAGCAAGGTCAAAATGAACCTGACTAAGGGACGACCTAAAGGGCGGGTGGGTGGGAGATCCGATGTGGTGCAGGGGCGAAAAGGGGCGATCTGGAGCCTGCCGCGCTAATTTAAAGACCTGTTAGCTCCGCCCCCCAGCTGGCCCTATTGGCCAGCCCTGAGCGCGGCAGGTAAAGGTGGAGCAGGGGGGCGGGACCCGCCCCCTGCTCACTGCGTAGAGCGGGTCCCGCCCGCAAATTCCCCCCTCTCTGAAGAGGAGGGATCGACTCAAAAGAGAGCAGAGCAATTAAAGGCACAGAAGTCCTGTCCTCTATTGAGTCTGGCAACCCTACTTATATACAGTAGTACTCAGTAACTTGCAACAGTAACAAACTCCACCTAGATACCCAATCCGTGAACAGCATTCTCAATCCTTCATTTGCATGTTGTGGACCTGAGTGAGAACTGCACCCACAGTGGGCAGGGTAAGAACTGCAGGTGGCCAGAATGAGTACTGCAGTTAAACTTAATACATAACACCCCTGCCTACCTGGATGAAGTGTTGAAAAGGATAAAGAGTAACAGTGCAAATCTAACCTTGTCTACTCAGAAGCAAGTCCTATTCAATTCAGTGGGGTGCACTGCCATGTAAGTGGGGTTAGGATTACAGCCTAAGACCCCAGCCCAACTAACACTGGTCACGATTTAATTCCCATTGAAACTAATGGAACAAGTTCATTGCCAACCTCCTTGCTTTCAGTGGGATCCACATCAGAAACCTATGTAGTACATGTCTACTCGGAGGAAAGCCCTGCTGAGTTCAACGGGACTTACTCCCAGGTAAGTGCAGAAAGATTGCAAGCTTAGGACTGGATCCAGTGTTGTGTTAGTCCTAATCAAAGACCCACTGAAATTAACTAACATGACTGAGGTCCATTCATTTCAATGGATGAACTTATGCAAAACCACCCCTAGTCTTCACAAACTTTAGTTGGATTGGGGTCCACATATTTTACTTAATGGAGATAGAAGGGCCATGCATGGGGGGTGGGGCAGTGTGAGCCATAATCTTCTCAATTACTCATAAAGAAGTTAAATTTGATTCTGCCTTCTGGCATTCTGGGGCCTATTGCTATTACAAGCATTAATAATAAATATAATATTATTAGATACTATGTCTTAACCGGACTTCAGCACAAGGTCCTAGGTCAGGTTACAGCAATGTACCATTACAATACTGAAAAAAGCTAAAACAATTTACGTTCAGAAGATTTACAAAGTGTTACAAGATCAACTGGTGCTTATTTCCCCCCCTAACAGTATTGAAGTGATTTAAGAGGAATGAAACAACTTTTAAATTAAACATGCTGGTCCGTTTTTTTTAAATAAAGGTGGTCACTATTTATTTATTTATTTATTTAACAACTTTCTAGAAAAGAAAATTAGAAAAACTGACAGAAAGCATTTACACTGGGTATGTTGAATACCTTGGGCTGTATCCAACGTTAGTCCTGCTCGGAGCAGACACATTGAAATGAATGGACCTGGCTAACTTCAGCCTAATATTTTCAACAGGTCTACTCTTGAGTGGAATTTAGCTGGATACGACCTTTGGGGTCTTGCAAATGATGCGTTTTGCTACACCCGTTTCCCAGAGTCTACAGATGAAACTCAGAAAATTAGAATATCGTCGAAAAGTGCATTTATTTCAGTAATGCAACTTAAAAGGTGAAACCAATGTATGGGATAGATGCATGACACGCAAAGCAAGATATGTCAAGCCTTTATTTGTTGTAATTATAATTATTTGTGGTTAGGCGGGTCAATTATAAATGGAATGGAAGTAATGAAATGTAATAGCGACGTTTATTTTTGTTTAACTATTGTAACTATTTGTTTTATTGCTGTGGAATTCCCAAAAGAAAGCATTTGTAAAAAAATTAAAAGAAAAATAAAAAATAAAAAGTGGCATTACTGAAATAAATGCACTTTTCGACGATATTCTAACTTTCCGAGTTTCACCTATACACTTAGGCCCAACCACAAGGACCCACCACAAAATCTCTGGCTATGTGGCACAGGGTGGGGGGGCATTGTGCCAATGGTGCTGAGCCACTTCTGGCCCTCCTTCTCCTCATGGCACACTCCCTTTGCTCTGGCACAGCACAGGTCCCCACCCTCTTCCCTGGGGTTCTCGGGTGCAGAGGGGAGGAGGCCCCATTTCCGGCCTATGAGTCACAACTTGGCCAACTCTGAGAGGGGGGGGGGAAACGGGCCTGCACTTGCCCACAGGAACACCTAGCCCAAGAAGAAGGCCTGCCACAAAAACTCAGCCACTACAAAACACCCTCTGTGGGGCTGCCGCCCGGTGGCTTATAACTTACAGTGTTTTCTAATTTATTGCTACCGATAATTGCACATTTATGGCCACATTCTTCACTTTAAAACAGGGTGCTGAGGGGAATAGTTCCCAGGAATGTTTGGGCGGAAGCCATGAAAGTTGCAGTGGAATCCTGGTGCTTTAAATACATGTGGATGTGGCCTATATGTGGGTATCAATATTTTCTTAGCATGGGCGTACCCAGGATCAAAACTAGGGGGGGGCAAGGGGAGGGGCCAAGGCACGGAAGGGGAGGGGCCACAAAGTGGGCGGGAACAGCGAACTCGCGCTCCGCCGGGCTGTGCCCCTCCCTAGCAGCAGGGCTGGTGGGCGGAGGCGGAGCCCAGCCCAGCGGAGCGCGAGTTCGGCGTTCCCGCCCACCGCGCCGCGCTCCCTGGTTCCCCACCGCGCTTGGCCTTGCCTGAGGGCGCGCCGGGGAGCTGGAGGGAGGGTGCGGCGCGGTGCGGCGGGAATGGCGAACTCGCGCTCCACCGGGCTGTGCTCCGCCTCTGCCCACCAGCCCTGCTTCTAGAGTAGGGCAGCTGCCCTAACTTGCCGTATGGTGGGTACGCCCTTGTTTCTTAGTCTTATATGTCATGCTTTAAAAAGAAGGGGTGTGTGTGTGTGTGTGTGTGAGAGAGAGAGAGAGAGAGAGAGAGAGAGAGAGAGAGAGAGAGAGAGAGGTGTTTCCCCTTAATTGTTACCCTCCTCATTCTCATCCCTTGTTTTATTTATTGGCTAAAAGCATCTCACTAAATAAGAGACCCAAGTCTCTTGAGTGTATTTAAAATACAGTTGTCTCCCCGTTGGTTGCCTTAAGAACCTGCTTTTAATACCAGCAGGCCTCAGCTCTGCTACCCTGGTGGGAGGAAGGGTGGGCCATAAACTGGAATAGTAACAACAACAACAACAACAACAACAACAACAACAACAACAACAACAACATATGCCACAACAGTAACATTCACTTTGAGCATGTGCAGAGTACATCTGAGTACATCTGCCAGCAAGGAGTTTCTAGCAAATACAGTTTGCAAGCAGACAGGTCCCCTGTTTTTCTGTTATATAAAGCTCTCTCTCTCTCTTTTTTGACGAGAAAATATTCAGGTGAAGACCAGGTGCTCGAAGACTGTATAAATCGCCTTGCACTTGCTGGATCAGACCAAAGTCCATCTAATCTGGCATTCTGTCTGCAAGAGAGGCTTCTGGGAAACTCAGCAGCAAGGCACGAAAGTACAGTGGTACCTCTGGTTACAAACTTAATTCGTTCCGAAGGTCCGTTCTTAACCTGAAACCATTCTTAACCTGAGGTACCACTTTAGCTAATGGGGCCTCTCACTGCCGCCGGCGCACGATTTCTGTTCTCATCCTGAGGTAAAGTTCTTAACCCGAGGTACTACTTCCAGGTTAGCGGAGTCTGTAACCCGGGGTGTTTGTAACCCGAGGTCCCACTGTATACCGCCTTCCCCACAAGCAAGGCCTGCTCTCTGTTCTCAGCATCTAGTACTCAAAGGTATACTACTTCTCAACATGGAAGTTCCACATTTGCCCAACCAGGTGCCCACCAGATATTTTGGACTACAGCTGTGCTAGCTGGGACTGACGGGAGTTGTAGTCCAAAGAGTCTGGGGAGCATCAAATTGGCAAAAGTTGCAATAGACAACTCCACTTTAAAACCCACCTGGCTTGCCCTAAACTGGGGTGCATGGAGAAGGAGGGAAGCAGTCATCTATAGCTTACGCTGCCTGGTGCACAGTTACCTGTATATGACTCTGTCTGAGATAGTCAAGTGCATTTGGACGAGAAACGAGAGTGGATGGAGTGCATTTCAGGTCATCCATAAGGAAGTGGCCTGGCCTGACAGACGGTGTGATTGAGCAACTCCTAACCTTCGCCCAAATTAAGACATTTGCCCCAGCCTGGCATGCAAGGTACAGTTAGGATGCTGCTGCCAGACTCTCACATTCTGCTTCTCATATGCCAAAAGGATTGAGAAACATGTGCCTCTTGTGTGTGGTGTGTGTAAATCAGGAATGGGAAACCCTTGGCCCACCCAATGTCCGTAGAATCATAGAATAATACTACAACTCCCATCCGCCCTAGCAAGCATTGCCAATGGCCAGGAATGGTGGGAGTTGAAGTTCAGCCACATCTGGGATAAACAAGGTTCCCCATGCTTGATGCAAATGGTTTTTAGTCTGTCAGGGTCTCTGTTTCTCATCTGTACAATGAACAGAAAAAAGGCTTTATATATATATATATATATATATATACACACACACACACACACACACACACACACACACAAAATTACTCCAAGAATGGTATCGGATATCATGTTTCATTTATGCCAAGGCTCAACCTTTTTTTTTAATGGGGGGGGGCTTTGCCCTGGGAACATGCAAATCAACAAACGAAAGTACCTCCTCTGACCGAGGTGCTGGGGAACCTGTGTCCCTCCCCCAAGATGCAACTTCCATCATCCCTGACCATTGACCATGTTGGAGGGGGTTGATAGGAGTTGGGGCCCAACCACATCTGCGGGACTCAGAGCTGTCCCACCACCCTTGCCTTAAGAGCAAAGACCTTTGCCTCATCATCACAGCACCCACCAAGTTGTATCTGGAAGTGAAAGGTGGAGATGTTTGGAACAGAAGTCCCTGCAAGTTTGCACCACAAAGCATGTAATCATTGGTACCAACTACCCTTTATTATTCACTATTTCCCCACCTCTCTTTACATGGAGGATGCACGGGTGCTGAAGATGGCCAGATCGTTTTAAGAGCCCCTCTCTTGCAGCCAGCCTACTTTTTTTTCAGTGGGGGGAGGAGGAGAAGGAGCAGATCTCTTACTCCAGACAGCCTTCGCCAGTACAGTGTTCTCACAAACACACACACCACTTCCCACCACCCACCTGCCAACCGCCTCCAGCCGCCCCTACGGCTCCCTCCCCTTGCCCCCACCTGCCAATCCAGGCGAGGGCGGGCTGGTGATTCAGCAACACCCACCCCCACTCCAGCTGGGTCGGGAGGCGGGGCGTGCATAAATTAGGGGCGGAGCTCCGCCACTTTGAAAGATAACACTCTCCCAGGCCCTCGGGTGGGATAGGAAAAGGTTCTCTTTCTTTTTCTCGCTCGCTCTCGACTCCCGACGTCTCTCCCCAACCCCAGGCGGGTCTAAGCGTTGCCCAATCGCGCCCTCTGTCTCTCAGCAAAGGTCTCCGGGCACAGCCGAGCCGGGATATCCGCTCTCTTTGCAAAGCTGGCTGTTTTAGCAAGGGCAGAAAGCAACTGGTGTCTCTCCTCCTCCTGCGCCCAGGTCACGTTTATCCGCCCTCCCCGAAATCCTGTGCATCACCGCCAAGATGACTCTCGCTCTCCTCCCTTCCACCGACCCAGTTTATGCACCGAGATCTGCAGTCACCCCCAATCTCTTTATCACGGGCAAGAAGCGGGACCTGCGTGCCGTTGCCCCCACCGCGGACAAAACCCCTATTCCAATTTATGCGCTTCAGTTTGATCTCACTCCAAATATTACGCCGCGCACTCCCGATCGTGTTTACACACCGCGATCGGCGCCCATAAGAAGCCGTACAACCAGCCGACACCCCCCACCTCCTTGTCTCTCAACATGCGCCTTCCTCGGATCAGGTCGATACGCCCCCCGATGCGTTCCCTGCGCTCCAGCAGCGCCCTCTCCTCCTCCTCCACGCGCCTCCAACCGGGTCCTGAGCCGAAACCCAAGGTCCCACCCCGCCGCCGCCACTACGGTGCGCCCTGCTGGGGGTCATCTTGTCATTCCCGGAGGAGGAGGCGCCGCCTGCAGGGTCGGCAGATTCTCCTCTGCGGGACCCTCAACGAGCCAACCCCACCCCCTACCCCGCGCGCCCCGGAGATCCCACCCAGGGGCGCCCGGGCCAGCGGCTCCACGTCTCCAAGGACCGCCCGCGCGCGCGCCAAAGGGGACCCACCCAGCTGCCCCCTCCCTCCACACACACATGCCCGGCTCTCCTCCCCCTCGATCGCCTGGTTACCGTCAGTGAGAGGCAGCTCCACCATCTCCTCCTCGGCTCCGCCGTCCCCCATGGCCAGGCCGGCTTCTCCTTGCTCCCTTCCTTGCCCTCCTCTCGCGCTCTCCTCCTCCTCCTCCTCCTTCCTTCGCTTTGGTTACATGGTGCGGGCCCTGCGCTTCCTGGTGCAGCAAGCAGCCCGCCGCTGCCTCCGCCGCCTCCAGGCCTGACTCAAGCGGCAGGAATGTGACAGCAAGCAAGAGGAGGAGGAAAAAGCCCAGGAAAATCAGGGGACCCGCCCCAGGGAGGGACAGGGGACCCCCTTCCTGCTTAACGCGCCCCCTGCCCGAAGTTCCGTGTCACCCCCGTGCATGGATTCCCACCACACACGCACACACGCTCGGACTTCCTGCGGGGCCCCTCTCGGCCAATCCCAGGGACACGCTGCTTCTTGGGGAGGCGCGCTGTATTTTTCTCGCTGTCCTGCTCTTGCACCCCTGGCAGGAGCGCGATTGTTCCCGAGGATCGTCGCCACCTAAGTTTTACTCTGAGTAGACCCATTGGAATGAATGGATTCAAATTAGGGGCTGTACCTGCAGCCAATGCTCGCCCTACAGACTATTAGAGTGATTGTACAGGACTGATTTAGGACCCTTAATTTCAGTGGGTCTACTCAGAGAAAAAGTTAGATGCAATATTTAGGCATGTGCATTTGTTTCAATGGGTCACAGTACTCCTCCAGATAGATAGATAGATCATTGTGCAAGTGAATTGTTGGTGTGGTGTTGAGGTTAGAGTGGAGAACTAAGAGGAAAAGAATCATGTTGGAGGAACAGTAGAATAAAAATGTGATAGTTAAACCTCTAAGTAGCTTACAAAAAAACCCAATAAAATATACAATAAAATTTAAGAAAAATACATTAAAAAAATCAAAATGCAATTAAAGCCAGCAGTTAAGCTAAAACGACAGGTTAAAACCTATGCCAGTTTTTGTCTGAGTGCAGGCTTGTCTAAACAAAAAAGTTTTTAGCAGGCTTGGAAAACATTTTGTACAGTGACAGCTAAGATGACCTATGTAGCCCAAATATCAGGTGGGGGGGGGGAGGTCCGGAGGGTAAGTGTCACCGCGCTAAAATATTTCTTCCTTACAAGTGTAAAACAAATAATATGTGGCCGTTTTAATAGTGCCAGTTCCGCAAAATCAAAGTGGTCAGTGAGGCATATCTGGGGCAAGGTGTTGTTGCCTGGTGCAAGGTGCACAGAGTATTGGCTGGAATGGACGGAGAGGGATGGTGGAACAATAGTCAGGCTAGCTTGATTGTGACAGCTGCGGCATTTTGAAACAGGAAGGGATTGTGCAAGGGAAGAGAAAAATCAGCAACTAGGCCATGAAATAGCCTCTGTCTTTGGCCTCTGCTGGTATGAAAACAAAACTATGCTGGGGCTAGTGGAGTGTAGGAACTTAAAGCAGACATTGCAGAAGTGGCTAGTGTGTGTTTTGGAGGGGCTGCACTCAGTTTGCATCCTCACTGAGAACCAGATTTATTTGAAGCACCTCTCCCAGTTTAGCCTGTGATAGCAGTGGCTGCAGCTTCTTGGGTCTGGTGGGGCGGAAGGCAGGGGAGCCCAGCAGTAGGTGGCGCCAGAGCCAGTTACAGGCAGAGACAGAACCATAGAATTTGCAGAGTTACAAGGGGTCATGAGGGTCGTCTAGTCCAACCGCCTACAATGCAGGAATCTTTTGCCCGATGTGGGGCTCAAACCCGTGACCCTGAAATTAAGAGTCTCCTCATGCTCTACCAACTGAGCTATAGATGGCTCAGTGTCTAGTTTTGCCGCCATCCTCCCCACTCCCTGCTCAGTTTTACAAGGGGCAACACAGAGGTCAAGGGAGAGAAGACAAGAGCCTGTGCCACCCCACCCCACCCAGACTAGATGTAAGAAGAAAGGGAAGGTGGGGGCTAAGTAAGGGCAGCTCAGGTTGGTGGGGTGCAAGCTTAAAACTGTGTACCTAGGTAGATAGATCGGGATCTACTGCAGTGGAGATGAGGGCATAAGGGGCACTGCCCCACCAACATCAGTCTGCCCTTAGCTACTACCCCCCCCCAGCCTGCCTTCTTTCTTGCAGTCAATCCAGCGGGTGGTCCTCTGTAGTCTCAGTATTGCCCCAGAGAGGGGGAGGAGGATGGGGGCAAAACTAGGATTATTTGGCTCTGCCTATCATTGGCTCTGGTGCCCCCTGCTGTTGGTGTTGCCTTCCACACCACCAGACTCGATGAGCACCAGCCCAGACTAATCTCTGGGTTATGGTCAGGCAGGGCTTCCAACTCTCAGTTGTTTTAACAGCAAATTTTACCTTTATACAGTAGGCTAGTTTCTATACATACTCTCTCACACACACACCATTTCTATCCTCTCCATGCAGGAAAGCAAGAAGCATTAGCAGAGTTCAAGGACACATTCCTGCCAAGCTGATTTGCAGCAGCCACCCAGGATTTTTGACTGGATTCCTCCCCCCTCACCCTGACTGACTTGAAGATGCCAGGGACTGAGCCTGGGACCTTCTGCATGCAAAGCAGATGCTCTGCCACTGAGCCACACGGACATTCCTTGAAGACATGGGAACATAGGAACAGCTCTTCCCTGTTGAAGTGATATAATGCTACTTTAAATGTGAAGTGTAGATGGGACATCAGCCAAGGTGTTATGTTACCAAAGGCAAAACAAGCTGGCACCTTTGTGAGCTCCTTTTCCATTCCCTGGCAGTAAAAATGCACTACTAATAAAAAGTAACAGTTTGCTGCTCTTTCGTGGCACCCTAAACCAGCCTCCTCTCTCCCCCAAATGCTTGGGCCCGCCCTGCTTCTTTTGTGGGAAAATGATCTCACGCACCTCCTGCAATGTCATGGTGCTAAACGAATGCAATGTTTTGCGCTGTTCACATTCCACTCCCAGAAAGAGTGGATTGATAAATAACCATAAACTTTATTTTTAAATATATTACTTAACTGCAACAATTCGGGCCCATCACCCTTCATACATATGTACATACATCTATGGTTGCAGATGCTCAGACTCAGCCCCTCCCCACACCTGCTGTTCAAACTGGGTCACCTTCTTTAGAGGGTATTACATCACTTGCTTCAAAATGCAATGATCCAGTAGCCCTGCTGCAGTTGAGGGAAGGGAGGGCACTCTTGCTCATCCGGCTGAGTGGGGACCTGGATGTCCGCCCCAAAGTCCTGTCCTGATAGCCCCACTGCCCACAGGCATCTGTGCATCCACTCAAATGACACCCTGTGCTTTGCATTCATTTAATGCCTCCCCATCGTTCCAATAGGATGTTCACATCAGTTGAGGTTTGGAGAATCTGAGAGGGTGAGCCCTCTTGCTCCACAACATCACAATGGACGCTCGGGGGTTTGTTCCTCCTCACCCAGTGGTGGTCCTGAGAAAACCAAAACAAAAAAACACAGAATTGCAGAAGGTGCATGGGGCAATGGGTCCATCCGTCTGGCTGTTAACCTGAAGGTTGGTGGTTTGAGCCCACATAGGGATGACTGTGAGCAAGATTCCCTTCCAGCCCTACAGTTCTAGGATTCTGCAATTATTGCAGCCTCGTATCCTTCCTTTTCTCTTTTCTTTCTTTGATCTCTTCTTTTTCTCCTTTATTGTTGTTATTGCTTTTTGTGTATTAGAAAATCTATCTTCTTATAATTTTGATCCCCACCCCCTGCTCTAGGGTGCAGGGTGCAGAGGCCAAATTTTGCTAATGAAGGATTTATTTGTTATGAGCGTCTCCTAACACATTCATAAAACAGAAGTTGCGAAGGAACCACAAATTTCTTGCCATAGGACCTGCTCTTCATGCTGGAGGTCCTAGGTTCCACCACTAGCACCCCCACTTAAAAGGATCTGGGCCTTTCCAGATAGTCACTATTCCCAAGTGAGAGATTCCATCCCCTAACAGCGAATTCAGGTTATGCAACCAAAGCTGATTTGGAGGTCCAGAGCAAAAATAAGGCCCACTTCCCCAAAAGGATCTACCCATCCCTTTGCATAGGCTCTCCCATGGGAGTAGCCAAGATTTTTTTGGGGGGGGCAGGGTTTTGTTAGGTGGGCAGAACCTCAGATTTGTATTTATTTGTATGCCCATGGGCTCTCCCCACCCCATCTCTAATCTCACCTCTCTCCTTGTCGCTCTTGGAAGTCTGGCTCGGAACTTCCCACTCTGCCACAGCTTCTTCAAAGGAACCCCCCAGCTTTCCAAGGCGGCGCTGGCGGAAGCGCTGGCGAGGGGTGTCCTGTTCTTCTCCTGGGCATTCCACTGCAGGCAGCCGTGAGCTCAGCCTATGGCGGCGGAAGGGCGTCTGTTGGCCATCCAAAACACTGAGGGTGCTGCTTGCTTTGTGGAGAGGGGCTGGTGAGCTGGGGGTGCTGGAAACTTTGAGGGCAGCGGGGTTAAGAGGAGAAAAGAGGCAAGTCAGGAGACAGCAGAGCTGGGCAGGTGGTGCCTGAGAGAGAGAAGCCCCAAACCTCTCTGCAAGGCTCCATAATTAATAACAATTTGATTACTCACCCACCCTTCACAAGAAATTGAAATACAACACTAAATACTGCAGCAAGAAAATTCTGCAACCTTGTTTACATTATGCCAATCCGTAAAATGTTTGGTTAATCTGCATAATTTATTCTGCATTTCATATGATTTATTTTAAATTTTATTTAAATATTCATAAACTGCACTCCTATATAAAATTTCACAAGGCGGCATACGGACTAAAAACATTGTATTATAATTTTTTTAAATGGTCAAGAATTATTTATTTAATTGTCGCAAAGGAGGAGCACCGAAACTCTTAGCCTCCTGGGCTAGAAACTTACACCGTCTGTTTAAAATAACTGAAAGCTACAATTTTTGGGAGGGTGAATTCTGATCACAACATAAAATTCCATGCTTGTCAGGCTATGATCCTGGAATACAAGCATCTCTGTTTGTGGTCCTAATTCCTGTCTTCCATTCATTTCTTGCCCTTTGGTGTAAAAACATCGCCAGGAGAGCTCACACAATTATGAAAAGGAAACAAAAATACCTTCAAACATGCACAGGAAACCTGTGGGCCCTCCAGATGTCGTTGGACTCCAGCTCCCACCAGCCCCAGCCAACATGGCAAATGTCAGGGATGCTGGGAGTTGTAGTCCAACACCATTCTAGAGCAGGAGAGGGGGATCTTTTTCACCCTGAAGGCTGTACGGTAGTACCTCAGGTTACAGACGCTTCATGTTACAGATGCTTCATGTTACCGACTCCGCTAACCCAGAAATAGTACCTCGGGTTAAGAACTTTGCTTCAGGATGAGATAGGGTTGCCAGACTCAATAGAAGACAGGACTTCTGTGCCTTTAATTGCCCTGCTCTCTTTTGAGTCTGGAGACCTTAAAGAGAAACCAGCAGACCCTTTGTTTAATTTCCAAGCAAAGGGTCTGCTGGTTTCTCTTTAAGGTTTCCAGACTCAAAAGAAAGCAGGGCAATTAAAGGCACAGAAGTCCTGTCCTCTACTGAGTCTGACAACCCTAGAATGAGAACAGAAATCGTGCGGCGGCAGCAGGAGGCCCTATTAGCTAAAGTGGTACCTCAGGTTAAGAATGGTTTCAGTTTCAGAACGGACCTCCAGAACAAATTTCAGTTCTTAACACAAGGTACCACTGTATTCCCTTTCAGCAACCTGCTTGGTGCGGCGGGGCTCATGCCAGTGGTGTTTGGGGCCAAAAGCAAAAGTGGGGAGAGCAACAGATGTCAATTTTCCTTTAATACATTAGGCTGCTTTACACACACACACACACCCCTTCTCTGTCCTCCAGCCAGGCAAGAAATAGGCATTATCAGAGTTCAAGGATACATTCCAGCCAGGCAAAACCATTCAAGGAGGGTGAGGGGCGTGGCCTGGAGAGAGTTGTTGAGAGCCAGACAGAGGCCTGGAGGGTTGCGTTTGGCCCCTGGGACTGAGGTTCCCCATCCTTGGTTCCAGAGAGCCACCACTTTTGCCCCCATGCATTCAAATATACTAGTGAAAGCTGAGAGCGAAAACCTCTCTCCACTGCCCCTGCCACGGCTTTCTCCTCCCTTTCTTCACCTGTCCCATCAGCCCCATGTCCTTCTTGCCCTGTTAGGCTCTCGCTGCTCCCAGCCCCCTCAGCCATGGGGCGCAGCTGCTCATGGGGGGCTTCCCGACGGTGTTTCACCAGCTTCCGTATTTTCTCAGCAATCCAGTTACTCTTCCTGTGAGGTAAAAAGCGGGTGAGATAAAAGAGTTGTGGGGAGGAAAGGAAAAGGGAAGCTAAAGGATGGGGTGTTCTGGACAGTTAACAGGAAGGACCTTCTACACTCAGTGCATCACTAGACTATGGAACTGGCTCTCTCAAGAAGTGGTGACAGTAGATAGTTTGGATGACTTTAAAATACAGCTACAACTACTAGTCATGATATTATCTCTGGCATAATCAGAAGCTGTATCAGAGCTCCACAGGATTATTGGTTCAAAATTGGGAAAGGAGTACGACAAGGTTGTATATTGTCTCCCTGCTTATTTAACTTATATGCAGAATTCATCACGCGAAAGGCTGGACTAGATGAATCCCAAGCCGGAATTAAGATTGCCGGAAGAAATATCAACAACCTCAGATATGCAGATGACACAACCTTGATGGCAGAAAGTGAGGAGGAATTAAAGAACCTTTTAATGAGGGTGAAAGAGGAGAGCGCAAAATATGGTCTGAAGCTCAACATAAAAAAACCCAAGATCATGGCCACTGGTCCCATCACGTCCTGGCAAATAGAAGGGGAAGAAATAGAGGCAGTGAGAGATTTTACTTTCTTGGGCTCCTTGATCACTGCAAATGGTGACAGCAGTCACGAAATTAAAAGACTCCTGCTTCTTGGGAGAAAAGCAATGACCAACCTAGACAGCATCTTAAAAAGCAGAGACATCACCTTGCCTACAAAGGTCCGTATAGTTAAAGCTATAGTTTTCCCAGTAGGGATGTATGGAAGTGAGAGCTGGACCATAAAGAAGGCTGATTGCCAAAGAATTGATGCTTTTGAATTATGGTGCTGGAGGAGACTCATGGACTGCAAGAAGATCAAACCTATCCATTCTGAAGGAAATCAGCCCTGAATGCTCACTGGAAGGACAGATCCTGAAGCGGAGGCTCCAATACTTTGGCCACCTCATGAGAAGAGAAGAATCCTTGGAAAAGACCCTGGTGTTGGGAAAGATTGAGGGCACTAGGAGAAGGGGACGACAGAGGACGAGATGGTTGGACAGTGTTCTCGAAGCTACGAACATGAGTTTGACCAAACTGTGGGAGGCAGTGGAAGACAGGAGTGCCTGGCGTGCTATGATCCATGGGGTCACGAAGAGTCAGACACGACTAAACGACAACAACAACAACAAGAGAGAATAAAGAATGGCCCTGTTTTAATCTGGTACGTGTTGAGAAGGTGAAGTATTAGCCAATTGGAGCATGCTTGTCACAAGCTCTGCTAGTGATATAAGAAAACCCTGGGGTTACCTTTTACAGCCCAACTCCCCATCAAGGGACCCAGTATCATTGTAGGTCAGAGAAGAAAGAGTAGAGGCAAGAACCAATTGAAAAATGCAAGGCTGATCTTTATTTTCTGTTGAAATAGAATCCCCACCACCACCCTGCCTTGCAAGGAGGCGAGAATCCAGAACAAAGCTATGTGGCAACTTTTAAAGACGTTAGAAATTACCCAACCCTCAGCCTAAAACCACTCAAAAGCATCATACGAATGTCATAGAAAGAGGCAGGTCTACAACAGAAATTTGAGTGTGTCACTTGTCTCCTGTCTGTCAAGATACCTGATAATGCTTGCTGATTGCCTTTTCCTAGCCAGTCCGGCCCATTCTTTTGAAATGGTAAATATCTCAGTTCTTGAATCCATTGCCACAGGCCTACCCATTCTGGTGAGAAGTTTATCCATTTGAAGGATTTGTAGGATTTTTAAGTGAAAAAAACTATTGGGAAATGTTTTTCCAAGATACTTCCTTCTACTCCATAGAAAATATTTGGGTTCATTGAGAGTCAAGATGGCTTCAGGATTGCTCTATGAACTCAAATAAAGTATCTATTTCCCCCTGGAAATATTTCCTAATTTTTGAAGGGCGAAGGATTCATTTTCTGTGCATGGGGTGGGGGTGTCCGCTATGTGTGCACCTTAAAAAATTGTGTAACACTAGGATTTAGAACAGAAGGTTGGGGAACCTGTCAATCCCTCCAGGTGCTGCTGGAACTGCCATCATGCCCGACCATTAGCTGTGCTGGAAGGGGCTGATGCATTAAGGGTTCTTATGAAGACCCCAGGGACTAGAAGTTGCCAAATTATTCTTGGACTTACTTGCCACGAGGAAGTGTTGGCTCCAGCACCCGGTACTGGTCCATGATTTTCTCCACCAGCTTCTGCTTCTCCCGACGCAGCTCGCCCAGTTTGTCTCTAAGGAGGAAACCGAGTGGGATTTAATGCCAAGGTCCTCCAGGATGCAGAGGGTGCTGGAGGTGTTCAGGACAGCGTAGAAAACTTCAGAGGAGGCCCTTATGGAGTTCTTGTCTTGGATGTGCAGGCATCTACTAGGGCCACACAGCTATCAGCTACCCGATGTCACACACTTGCATCTGGCACTCAATTTAATTAGCACTGAAGGCAACCCACAGTTGCAAAGGAACAATCAGGACTCTAAGGGCTGTTCTTTTGCAGCTACAGTTTTAAATGACACATGTGGAGGAAAATGGTCTTCTGGGCTAAATCAGGACCCCTGGTGGGCCAAATCTGGCCATTGGCCTAGTGCAGGCATAGGCAACCTTGGCTCTCCAGATGTTTTGGAACTACAACTCCCATTATCCCTAGCTAACAGGCCCAGTGGTCAGGGATCATGGGAGTTGTAGTTCCAAAACATCTGGAGAGCCCAGGTTGCCTATGCCCGGCCTAGTGGTTTCCCATGCCTGCTTGGCAAATTGTATTTATTCATCAACTGATTAGCTACTATTCCTTTAATCAATAACTACTGTAGCTTTAGGTCTATTTCCACTTGTTTTAGTGGCATGCATTAATTCGGCCTGTGGGCAAGAGGTTCCCCACAGATTTCATTCATTCATACATCAATCAATCAATCAGCTACACTTTATTTATTCTACTTAGCATCTGTCTCTACTTGTTTCACAGGTGGATTGTCTCCCACTCACAGGTACTGGCGCTGCTCCTCTTGGTAATGCTCTCGGCTCTCCATGCTGTGCTCCAGCAGGCGTCTGTTCTCCCTGCCTAGCACCTGAATCTCTTGAAGAAGGTGTCGGTTCTCCTCCTCCTGGTTCCCTTTCAGCTGGGCCAGTAGCTACGGGTTGTGGGAGGTGGGGAGAAAGAGCATCCCATTAACGGGTGGAATTAACACCCACTTGTTAACAAACACACAATGCACGACACACCCGCATGCTACCAACTCCACAAGCTGACTCAACTTGCCACGCTGGCACAGGGATTCTGCTGAAAAGGGTACCGCTGCATTTAGGGCTCCCCGTCTCTCCTGTCATGTGTGAGGATGCTCACCTTTGTCGTGATGTCAGCACACCATACATTTTCCTTGCTTCAGCTAGGAATGACATGATGCAGGAACGCACCATGTGATGACAATGGGGGGGGGGTTCTACACTATTGAGGTATGGACATGTCCTTTCCATCCCTCCATGTCTTTATTAGCAGTATCCATATTGGATGTAAGGCCTCAAAAACCTAAATATTCAGACATATGCAATTTCATGTGGCCATCCAGACCCCTTTATATGGCTCCTGCAACTAGGCCCAGAGGCAAATTTAGGGCACTGTGACCAGTTCCACTGCACTGGGCGCTGAATCCAGGGGACGTTGCAGGGTGTTGCAACTATGACATAGCCCTGCTCCTTGATCTCAGGAACCATCATTTGAGATTTGGTTACGATCTAAGAGGTGTCCAAATGCAGAGAATGAACTACTTCTGAATAGAGGCATTCACTCCTGTGGGTGAGACATTGGGGGATGCCTCTTTTTAAGAAGATGCTGGCTTTAACATATGGCTGCTTCACGTGAAAGTAGCAAAAGGTATTCCCACATATTATAATCAGCATTCTCAGTGGTTAGAGCCAAGGAACAGCTTTCCCACTTGATCTGCTGCAGACATGGACTAGGCCAGAAGATGTGTGTTATGTATAGAGGAGGGGATGGGATGGGGAGGCTATCCTTACTTCACACTGGGTGCTCAGGCGCCCCAGCGCCGTGTCCAGTTGCTGGTTCTGCTCCTTCAGGGCGTTGCTCTCAGCCTCCAGCCTTGCATGCTCCAGCTGTAGGCTGGTCACCCGGTTCTTCATTCCTTGGAGCTCCCCCTGGAGGTCGTCCCGTTTGCGTTCTGTCTGGCCCAATGCCTGCTTCACCCTGGGGAATCATAGAATCATGCAATTGTAGAGTTAGAAGGGACCCCGAGGGTCATCTAGTCCAACCCCTGCAATGCAGGACTCTTTTGCCCTACGTGGGGCATGAACCCACCACCCTGAGATTGAGTCTCATGCTTTACCAACTGGGCTATCCCAGAGCAGATGGCTGGGAGTGTCACAGAGCTCTTGCCGTGTACAAAGGAGGTCCTTGACCCCTTGGCCTACCCAGTGATGGGGAAACTCAGGTCTGGGGGCCCAAATGTGGCCACCCAGGCCTCTCAATCTGGCCCTTGGGACTCTCCCCAGGCCATGGCCTGCGCTGGGCCTGCTTCCCACCTTCCATGAGTGTTCTTGCCTGCCTGGAATGTGTCCTTGAACTCTAATAATGCTCCTGTCTCTCCTGGATGGAAGACAGAAAGGAATGTGAGAAACTAACGGTAAAATTTGCATCCATTGCCCCGCCCACTTTTGCTGCTTCCCTGCCCACCACTCGGAAAGTTCCCCAGCAGGAAGTGAGGTCCTCAAGCTGAAAAAGTCCCCCACCCCATGCCTAACCTCTACCCAGTGCTATTCTCCATAAATAAACTGCAATGCCTAATAGTGCCCTAGTGCCAAGCTCACCCCTTTTCCTCAATACTGCGCAGGTGTAAATAAAAGATGGTGGTCAAACAGGTCATCTGATGTCATTGGGGGACCTGGCAATTGACTTGGCCAATGAGGGGAAAAGAGCTTGGCCTGCTAGCCAGATCCAGTTGTCCACCGCTACATAAATCTCCTTGATAAATAAGTATTAGCAGGTTTGAGGCACACCCACAAGGGCTGGCTCCCACCTTCACCCCCGGCACACACACCCTCCTTACCGCTCATGCTCCTCCTTGAGGTGGCCATGCAGTGCTGCCAGCTCCCGGTGCTGTCGCTCGGCTTCCTCCAACCGCTCCCTTTGCCCCCGAAGTGCTTCCTCCCGCTGCTCAAGGCCAGTTTTCTGCCCCAGCAGCTCACTGTGCCTGCGGGAGGAGAAGGATGGGTTTGACTTAGGCAGACATACCGTTTAGGAAAAGGCCTTGTGCTCCCCGCAAAATGAAAAACACTGGGGGTTATGTTGCTTCTTGTTATTTCTGCTCAGCACTCTGGTTCCAAAGAAATCGTTCTCTCACATTCTCCTAAGGCAGGGATCAGGGGAATCTGTGGCCCTCCAGATGCTGTTAGGACTACAACTCCCATCATCCCCTGCTGGCTGAAGGGGGCTGATGGGAGTCCAAGAGGTTCTCCAACTCTGTTCTCAGGGGATTAGACAAATTCATGGAGGATAAGGCTATCAGCAGCTACCTGTTATTCATAATGAATATAATGAACACATAGTGTTGCCTGTGGTTTAGAGCAAGGACGAGGAACTTCAGGACCAGGGCCCCCATGCCATAGCTGCCAAGTCTCCTGCTGAAAAATGCAGGATCAGCAGTGGCGCGGCACCGGAAGTCACTTCTACGCATGTCCGGACATGCGTAGAAGCGACTTCCGGTGCTGCACTAACCATGTATGGGCACCAGAAATCAGGCAGCGCCAGGACCCAAAATGGAGCCTCCCTGGCAGGTAGGAAATCCGGGGGATTTACGGGATTTTTTTCCAATCCGGGCTGCCAACGGGAAATGGTTTAAAATACGGGGGTTTCCCGCGAAAAACGGGAGACTTGGCAGCTATGCCCCAAGCGGCCCTCCAGACATCTGTATCTGGCCCTCAGGATTCTCCATACAAGCCACACCTCCTGTCCAGCATTGCTCCACCCACTCCTCAAGGACATTTCCCCAGCTGGAACGTCTCCTCAAACTGTGATGAATTGGCACATCTAGAATACAGCTGACTGTAGGGAGGTAAAAGTCACATAGTTCAACCCACTTTTGGCCCATCACTGGCCCTAACCTGCCTCACAGGGCTGTGGTGAGGATAAAATGGGGAGAGGAAGAACCACATACATAATCTCAAACTTCTTGGACGAAAGGTGGGATATAAATGTAATAGAGAAATAAATAGAAATAGACATCCCCCCCACCAACTTACAGATTCTCTGTCCCAGATTTACCTGCCCTGCAGGTCACGGTGTTCCTGCTCCAGGCTACGCAGCGCCCCCTTGAGGCTGGCATGTTTCCCCAGCAACCCCTCCAGGTCCGATCCCTGCCTCTCGTGCAGCACCGTCAGGCGGTCATGATCACGCAGGAGGGCATCGTAGCGCCCCCGCCACTCCTCCCTCTCCTGCTGGGCACCCCGGGCTTCTGCCTCCAGGATGGACAGCCTCTGCCGCAGCTCCAGGAGCTGGGATTCCAGTAGCGTCTTCTGGGAACGCAGAGTTGCTGCCTCCACCTGCCAGGATTGCAGCAGGGATATGAGAGAGAGGGGGGGGCGGACACATTGTAAGCTCCTTGGGGCAAGGACATTGGAGATTTAAACAATCAAATGACAATTGCTCGTACAATCCTGAACAAGTAAATTCAGCTGATTCACTCTCTGTTAAGTACATATATATAAAACAGCAACCTTAGGCTACGTACACAGCATACATTTAAAGCACATTACCCTCCCCAAGGAATCATAGGATCTACAGTTTGCCCCATCAGCTAGCAGAGGGAGGAAGAACAGGATGCCGTTCAGGATTATCATGGAGATGCTTTCAGTTACAACTGACAAAATGGATAGTTGGAAGTCACTTTTATTCATATTTCTTCTCTTTTGCTTTTTGCTTTTATTATACACATTTCTTTGCTTTTACCCCCCTCCCCCCGCGCTCTTTTTAGCCTGAGAGTGAAAGACATGTTGGATTTTCTGCTTGAATCCAAGCCTGTGGCTATGGGAGAAGCAAGACTTTATGAGGTGTTAATGCTGTGAGCCCCTCCATCGTAGGCTCAGGCTGTATACATGTGTCAATAAACCATATATAATAAATATATGTCTCCAATATACATCATTCGAAAGGAAATACAAGCCCTGAATAAGCGCCTGGACCCCCTGGAATCCTGTACCGCTTGAAGACAGGGGTGGTGTGCAACATTATTATTACCATTGATTTTTTAATCGTCTTCTAAACAACTGGCTCACGCCAATTTTCACATGAAGTAATTAAGAACAATTTAAAATGCAAAAAAAGCAAATACATTAAGAACAAAACCCTGTCTAGGTAGACGCTTGTGGTGAATACCCATTTATTCGGCTGGGAAAGCCTGTTGGAACCAAATTGTATTCAGTTGCTTCCAGAAAATGCAGGTAGTGGCTTACCTGTTTTATCACAGAAAAAAATTAAAAGTTTTTATTTTGGTATGAGCTTTCGTGTGCATGCACACTTCTTCAGATACACTAGAAACAGAAGTGTCAGACCCTTATATATAGATACAGAGGGTGGTGGGGGTGGGTGGGAATGGGTGATGGGCTGATGGGTGTGGTAAACCTGAGATGGCTGTTAACGACTGCTGATTACTGCAATTAGTCCTGGGGGGGGGAGCAAGGGCTGAGGTGCTAAAGAGGGCTGGGCCGGTCGGGCTGGGGTGCGAAGCGGGGCTGGGCGCGCGCCGCGGCTGGAAGAGGCGCCTGCCGGCGCGCCGCTGCCTGTCGCCCGGCGGGGAGTGCGGCCGGCCGGCGGCGACTCTGGACGCGCACCGGGCCCTTCCTGTGGATCGCCCCAGCTGCGGTGGGCGCCTAGCAGCTGACTTAGAACTGGTGCGGACCAGGGGAATCCGAATTTAATTAATTTAATTAATTAATTTCTTTAGCGCCTCAGCCCTTGCTTTTCCCCCCAGGACTGATTGCAGTAATCAGCAGTCGTTAACAGCCATCTCAGGTTTACCACCCCCATCAGCCCATCACCCATTCCCACCCACCCCCACCACCCTCTGTATATATATAAGGGTCTGACACTTCTGTTTCTAGTGTATCTGAAGAAGTGTGCATGCACACGAAAGCTCATACCAAAATAAATACTTAGTTGGTCTTTAAGGTGCTACTGAAGGATTTTTTTCTATTTTGCTTCGACTCAGACCAACACGGCTACCTACCTGTAACTGTTTTATCACGACAGGGATGCTATTCCACAGAACAGAGGCAGACACCCTAAAAGCCCCACTCCAAGTTACTACAGAGGGAGCTTCTGAGATCTTTGGAACTTGCAGAAATTATTCCACAGACAGCAGCATGTACTAGGTGTGTAATATATATGAAAAGGCTCTGACTCTCTGTAATAAGGCATCTTCCTATGCTCCATGGACTTGAGAAGGTGGGAAGACCTGGATCCATGTTCCCAAGAATCAGCTCCGATCCCAGGTGCAGAAGAGGCAGGGGTGCTTACCTGCAGCGTGCTGTTCTGAGCCTGCCACCTCCCACTTTCCTCCTTCACATCGGAGCTTTGGCCCTGCAGCCCCAGCAGCGCCACTTGCAGACTGCTGACTTGCGAGTCCAGCTGGGCGAGACGCTCGGTTAGTGCCGATTTCTCGGCCTGCAGAACGGCGTTCTGTAAAGGCAGCACCCGGGTGAAATTGGTATGGGGTAGCAAAGTTGGAAGGCCTTCCACAGCTGGCTGGGGAGGTGATCTCCCCAAAGACATATAGCACTGGGCTAGGACCAGCCTTCACTGATCTGGGGCCCTCCAGAGCTTTTGTACCACAACTCCTGTCGTAGCTGTCTGCTCACCTTGCGTTCCACTTCAATGAGTCTTGCACTCAGGGCCTCGTTTCTGGCATTAGCCTGGAGTGGCAACAGGCCTGGGTTATGTTCACCCTGTCCCTCCTGGGTCACAGGCAGCTCCTCCAAAGGAACAATAAAGCCACTCTTTGCCTGGGGAGAGAAAACAAAAGTCTAGTTTTGGGGAACACCCAGTTTCTGCATTGCGAACCTCTGTGCCTGAGGGGAATTGCGCTGCTGTGGTTGAGGCCTGGGCTCAGGCCCAGCTGATACCCACAAACAACATCCTCAGGAGTTGCCAGGGTTCCATAACTGTGCCATCGATTGCCTCCAGGTAGACTATCTGAACTTGGCAGCTGCGTATCATTTCGATTTCCTACAATGATCCCATGACAAGGGCATTGTGGGATATTGAAATGGTGGCTCCAAGCCACCCAGCACACTAAAACCACAGAATGCAGTCTTTAGGGCAAGGGTGGGCAAAACTTTTTCAGCCTGAGGGCCACATTCTCTTCTGGGCAACCTTCTAAAGGCCACACACCTTTGGTGGGAGGGGCCAGGAGCAAAGTGGGCAGAGCAGTGAATGTAAATTTTTCCTTTGTACAGTAGGCTAGTTTCTACAGACTCTCTCACACACATCCAGGGAAGCTAAGAAGCATTATCAGAGTTCAAGGACACATTCCAGCCAGGCAAAAGCATCCAAGGAAGGCATGAAACAAGGCCTGTGAGAGTTGTGGCTTGGGAGAATGGGTGAGGCTGAGGAGATTGTGTGGTCTGAGGAAAGCCCTGAGGGCCAAACAGAGGGGCCCAGAGGGCCACATTTGTCCCCTGGGACTGACATTCCTCACCCTAGCTGTAGGGCCTCCTCAAACCTAGAATGAGCCTTGCCTGGGCTACACATGAGACAAAACAAAGTGGTAACAAGAGGTAAAATAGATTGCACCACTTCAGACTGTAGGTGGCAGGCTCACGTTTTTAAATGCTAACCTGCATTGAAGAGGTATTCAAAAGTGGCTTTCCCCTTTTGCAGGGGCACAGTCTACACTTCTAAACTCAGGACGCGACCACCTCATTCCATTGCTCATGAAGTCCAAGCCTAAAGGCATGAGCCCAAAAGGGTCCTGATGAAAGGACACCTTTGCAAGTTCTCACCTGGCGGTTGTTTGTGTGTTGCTGATTGAGGGTACGCAGTTCCTCAAGCTGCCTCTTGAGTGTGCTGTTTTCCTCCTCCAGTTCAATCTTCTTCCCATTAGTAGGTCCCTTTTGGTTTTCCTCACTATAGGCATCATAATGCCAGGAAGACAGGAAACATACATTAATCCCAGGGCTTGCCAACATGATGACCTCCAGACACAGGGTATACATTTCTCATCGTCCCCAGCCAGAATGGCCAATAGCCAGAGATGATGGAAGATCAAAATTCCCTTCAGCCCAGTCAGGACAGCCAATAGCTAGAGATAATGGGAGTTTTAGTCCAAAATATCTGGAAGGCACCCTGCATTATTTATTATTATTATTATTATTATTATTATTATTATTATTATTATTATTAATATCAGGGCTTTTTATTCAACAAGCAGGGAGACCCCGCAGAAAAGGCCCATTCTCATGTTGCCACACTCTTGTCCAGAGGGCCTCAGAGGATGATCCAGGCCAGTTCATATGAGGAGAGGCATATGAGGCATACTAGTTTCACTTATCCGGATAATGGATAATCCACAACCGTCCTCTTCAGGAACTGGCTGGGAAAATTCTGGCCCTGTATGTCAAGAATTATGGACAATTGAAAACCCTAGCTTAAATTGTGCTATCACTCAGTTACCTACCTGTGGTGCTGCTGCCTGCTTTGCATCCTAGCCTGTGGGCTCTCTTCCTTCTTCAGCAGCTGCTCCTTCAGCTGAGCCAAGACGGCTTCCCTCTCCTTGCCCTTCACTTTCTCCCTCTGGAGTTCCTGCAACAATTGGCATTATTTGAAGGGTGAGAAATTGAGGGAGTTTGGGGTCTTAAGTTTGAAGCAGTTTCTTTGCACTGTTCACCGATCCTTTAAAATGCATACTTGTCACCTTATGTCTACGGTTCAAATGCATAGCTGCCAAGTTTTCCCTTTTCTCGCAAGGAAGCCTATTCAGCATAAGGGGAAATCCCTTTAAAAAAGGGATAACTTGGCAGCTATGTTCAAATGTATTGTTATTTTAATATGTTGTAATTTTTACATCAACATTACCGTTATTATTATTAAATGGGCTAGGGGTAAGTGGGGTTAGGTAAAGGTAAAGGTAAAGGTAAAGGAACCCCTGACTGTTAAGTCCAGTCGCGGACAACTCTGGGGTTGCGGTGCTCATCTCGCTTTACTGGCCGAGGGAGCCGGCATACAGCGTCCGGGTCATGTGGCTAGCATGACTAAGCTGCTTCTGGTGAATCAGAGCAGTGCACAGAAATGCCATTTACCTTCCTGCCGGAGCGGTACCTATTTATCTACTTGCACTTTGATGTGCATTCAAACTGCTAGGTTGGCAGGAGCTGGGACCGAGAAACAGGAGCTCACCCCGCCGTGGGGATTCAAACTGCCGACCTTCTGATCGGCAAGCCCTAGGCTCTGTGGTTTAGACCACAGCACCACCCGCATCCCTAGTGGGGTTAGGACTGAGGCCTAAAAAACATCCTCACTTTGTTGATTAGGTTTATTCAATCAGGCCCTAAACCCTGGATTAGCTGCAGAGAACAAGGGCGTGGAGTTCCACCCACCCAAATGGTTGCGAAGCTGGTTTGAAAAACAGGGCAGATAAAATAAAGTAGTTATTCATGCAGCTCATAGTTATATGGAACTCACTCCCACAGGAGACAGCGATGGCCACTAATTTAGATGGCTTTGAAAGAGGATTAGACAAATTAGCAGAGAAGACAATTTATTGATGGCTACTAGCCATGATGTGTATCCTGTGCCTCTACAGTCAGAGGCAGTGATTTTTCTAAATACCAGTTGCTGGAGAGTGCTCTTGTCCTTTGATCTTGCTTGTGAGTTTCCCACAGGTGTCTGGTTGGCCACTGTGGGAACAGAATGCTGGACTAGATGGGCCATGGGCATGATCCAGCTGGCTCTTCTTACATACCTATGTTCTTAGCAATGTGTCAAGCAGTGGTATTTCATAACAAAGTGCAGGATATACATATGCATTTTGGACAACAGTTGTGCGAACACAGATTAAAAGGCCAGGACTGGAAGCAAAGCGAGCGCATGGTAAACACAGCCCTATTTGCCCACATTATTTTGCAAAAGGATCAGCAACTAGCAAAGGCTCAGTCTGTGGTCCACCAGAAAGTGGTACAATTAATCTACTTGGCTTTACAGTATTTTATAAAGCCTCTGCGGCTGTTCTTGTCCTGCAGTGCCCTCTAGTGGGCAAAGCCAAACGATAAAAAACATTTAACAGAAGCAAGCAAAGTACTGTACAGTATTTTAAATTTGCGGGAAACAATGCCAGGGAAATTTGGAGAAATGTTGTGTGTATGGTGTGCACAGCAATAAGGCGGCTACATCGCCAGAGAAGAGGAGCACACAGATCTCCATGCAGTTTGCATGTGCTAACTTGCAGGTATCAATAGATGCATATTGAGAAATAATCTCACCCTAGCAGGGAACATGACTGACCAGGGTTACACCCCATCCATTTAAAGCATCGTTCTGCCACTTTTAACATGCATGCCTTTGCCCTAAAATATCCTGGGAACTGTAGTTTGTTATGAGTCCTGGGAGTTGTGGCTTTGTGAGGGTAAAACACAGTTTCCAGGATTCTAGAGGGGAGGGGGAGCCGTTTGTTGTGTGGATGTGACCATTGGTGGCAGAGGCAAGGACCAGAACATTCTCAGTGAAAGTTTGGGAGCTGCCATTTTAATTTTCCCACAGGGCCCTAGACCAAGTGTTACTCCTGGATACTGTGGGGTACTTAAAAGGCAGCCTGGTGGGGCAGGAATTTAGGAATTTATTGTACTTACTTACTTACTTACTTACTTACTTACTTATGGCATTTACACCTGTCCCTTTAACTTTTGTTTAAGGAGCCTCAGGGACGGGCTTGATCCCAGCTCCTATGTTTATACTTGCTTGACCCACAAAACATATCCAGTTTCTCTTTTACCTCCTCCAGGAGGGCTGAAGCCTTTTGCTTGGCGTCCATTTCCTTCCTCAGGTTTGCTTCCTTCTGCTCCAGCTCCCCGAAACGCTGGGCGGCCTCCCTCAGGCTGCTGACCTCCGACGCCTGCTGACGGCTCTGGGCCTCGAGGTGGACGAGGCGCAGGCTCTGAGCCGCCAGGGCCTCCTCCTGGGCCTGGGCCGCCAGGCGCCGGTTGTCTTTATCCAGCTGCCGCCGCAGGTCCTCGGCCTGGCTCAGCATTTCCTCCAGAGCCGCCTTCTCGGCCTCCGCCTGAGCCAAAGTCACCTTGTGCTGTTCCAGGCTGCGCTGCAGGGCCTCCAGCTCCCGCCGGGCCTCGCCCAGGTCCTCCGCCGCCTGCCGGGCCTTCTGGGCCAGCTGGGCCTCCTGCAGACGCTCGGCTTGGAGGCTCTGCCGGGCTTCCCTCAGCTCCAGCTCGGCTTGGGTGGCTGCGGCCTGCAAGGCCTGGGACCCGGCCCGCAGTGCTTCCTGCTCTCGCTCCAGGGCCTGGGCCTCCTCCACCAGGCGCTCCGTCTCCGAGCGCCACCCCTCACGCTCTCGCTCTCGCTTCTCCAGGGTGTCGGCGTGGGCCTCCTGCAGGCTCCTCAGCCTCTCTTCCAAGCCCGACGCGCGATGGGACTCCGCTTCCCGCAGCTTTTCGGCCTCCCTCAGCAAAGTCCGAGCTTCCGACAAAGCCGCCTCCATCCCCGACACCACGGCCTCGGTCTCTTGCTTTGGACCCTGGCTCTCCCGCCTTTCGGGGGCCAAGGCCTCGCTCCCTCGCCGCTTCTGGGCCTCTGGCAAATGTCCTCCGGGGTCTGAGGCCTGTTCGCTTGCCTCTGACCCAACCTCGCTTTGCAGCGCTTTTAGCTAGACGGGGCACACAAAGGACAGGATTTGTTAGCACAGTGGGAACACCAAACTTTTTGGACCAATGGGCACACTTGGAATTTTGCTAAAGTGCTGTGGGTGCCTGCCACAAAAAGGCTGCCATTATGGTGTGGCATAGCACAAAATGGCGGCTCTGTTGTTGTTGTTTTTTTGAGAGACCAAGCTAGTGCACACAGGAACTGAGCAGGAACAGCAAACAGTCTATTGTGTATTTCTGAGATACTGGTGGGCATATCAGTGCCCATAAGAGCTGAAATGGCAACCCCTGTTAGGGGTGGTCTTGGGCTACACCCCTTCTGTGATGTATGTATGATGTATGGAAGGGTGGTTTTGAGCTCCAGGGCAGGGGATTTCAAAATGCCTATATAAGGGCAGGCACACCTTTGTTCTGGGTCCTCCTCCTTTCTCCTGCCTGTGAGGGGAGCACCCTGTTGCAACAGTTCAATAAAGATCAGGTTTACTAGCTGCTTTGCTCCTCAATATTCTCTGGTTGGCCTCTGTTATTTTCTCCTACTGGTGGAGAACCTACAAAGGACTCTATAAGGGCTCTATAAGGGAATAAGGGGAGATTTTGTTTACAACAGAGGGCAGGGACTTTTCTGCTGTGGCGCCTTCTATACTTAAGTCTCTGTCAGTAGAAGCCCACTGCCACTGATTTGCATCAAATTCCCAGGAAACAACGCTTTCAGGATGTTGGTTGTCCAAATTATCAGAGGGAAGAGGAAATTGTCAATGTGTCTGGGGTTAAATGTCATGTTCTCTAGGGACAGGAGGAGCTTTCTGAAGGAGCAGGGGCCTTCTTGTTTTAGTTGATTATAGGTACGGTGCTCTGGGAGGCTTTTCGGCTGAAGAGTGGGGTACCAAATGCTCTAAATAAATACCTCTCCATCAAGGACTGCGTTGTTTGGTTCCAAACTCCTAGACTTGCTGGGATCCTCCAGGGCCTGCTGAAGCCTCCTGCGCAGATCCTGGTTCTCCTTCTCCAGGGTCAGCAACCGACTGATGTCCTCTTTCACCTCATCACTCAAGAGAACAGGCCTTTCAGAAGGCTCTAGAGATGCAGATGGGGGGGAATATATTTCTGCCTCTAGAACGACTCTGAGGATCTTGCTAGAAAATGGAAAGGCAAGGCCACACTCACCACCTGGCGCCCAGCCACCTTCTAGTTCTTCCGCACAGAGAATGTTGATGGGCTCCGCTAAACTTCGCCTCAGCTGCCTCTCAAGAGCCATGTTTTCTCTTAGAAGCTCCTCTGTCTGCTGGTAGAGCTGGTCCCGTTCCTGCGTACAGAGTCTATGCTTAAATTTCATGGATATCAATTCGTTGTTAAATTTCATGCTGCAGTTCTGGTCACTTCACCACAAAGAGTTGGAAAAGGTTTAGGAAAGGGCAACAAAAAATGATCAAAGAGATTGATTGACCTCCCCATGAAGAGAAGTTATGACATTTGGTGCATTTTAGCTTAGTCGTCGCTGCTGAATTCTACAAGGGGCAACACAACATTTTATGTTGTGAACCACCCTGAAATCTACGGATGGAGGGCGGTGTACAATTTCAATTAGCAACAACAACACTGAGATTAAGGAGGAGGAAGCTGACAGGCTGTGCCACCCTCCAGACTGGATGTAAGCGAGAAGGCAGGCAGGTGGAGGATGACTGAGGGCAGAGCGAAATAATAATAATAATAATAATAATAATAATAATCTTATTATTTATACCCCGCCCATCTGGCTGCATTTCCCCAGCCCCTCTGGCCTGCTTACAGCACATAAAAAATTGTAAACCATTAAACATAAAAAATTTCTCAATACAGGGTTGCCTTCAGACGTCTTCTAAAAGTCATATACCATATTTTCCCGTGTATTAGACGAGGTTTTTCGACTCAAAGATTGTGTCAAAAAACTGGGGTTGTCCAATACACAACGGACAGTGGCATGTGGAGGGGAGGAAGCGGTGCGCCCGACAGCCAGCAGGTTGGCGGGAGCGCAATGTCCCCCAATGCTGCTGCGTGCGGGAAATGATCTAGGGAGTGTTTCGGGCCCGCAGATGTGTGGGGCGGGGGAGAAGCTCAACAACTTTGGGCTATCTCCCCTCATTTTCTTAAGATTGAGTCCCCCAAAATGGGGGGGGGGTCTTATAGACGGGAAAAATATGGTAGTTGTTTATTTCCTTTACATCTGATGGGATGGCGTTCGGCAGGGTGGTTGAAAGTTTTGGGGGCATTGTTTCCCCATGGTCTCTCACCTCTTGGGCCTCGTTCAGGTAGCTTTGCAGATGCAATTTCTCCTTCTCCAGCTGGCTCAGGTGCTTCCCCCGGGCGCGAGCAGCCTCCAGCTGTCCTTCCATCATGGCCTTTGTCTCCAGCAAGGCCTGGGAAAACTCGCGCTCCTCCTGCCCATCCAAAGCAGCTCATCAAACACCACAGCCAAATCTAGGTTTGAGGACCCTTCTTCCGCCCTGCGTCAGTGCCTCCCCCCACCACCCATGCCACTCGGGTCGACTTAGCTGGCAGGGGCAAGCGACAATAAAGCACCAGGCAGGACCAGGAAACTCCCAGTGAGAGTCTGGGAGCCACCATTTTAAATACCCGCAATGCCCTTGGCATAGCTTTACTCCTGGGCTGGCGTGAGGAATTTGTTCAGCATCAGGGCTGCATCCTCTTTGGGGCAACTTTTCGGGGCCAAAGGGTAAGTGGCCAGAGCACTGAATGCAAATGTTGCCTTCATAGAGTAGGCTAGTTTCTATGCACATGGATAGCCCCTCTTCCTGGGAAACTCTGCAAATTGTCATTCCATGAGGGGCGCCATAGGGGATTGCCTAGCAATTCTCCACACCCTTAACAAACTACACTTCCCAGAATTCTTTGGGGGAAGCCATATTGAAAGTGGCATTGTAGTGATTTAAATGTGTGGTGTGAATGTGGCTGACAGGACACACACACACACACCCTTTGTTAACTGATCAGTGGCCAGTTGTCAACTTTACCTTCAGCTGGGCACGGCACTGCTCCAAGGCAGGCAGCCGCTCCCTCAGGGCTGCCAGCTCTGCCTGAAGCCGCTCTGTCCGCAAGGCCTTTTCCCGCAAGGCGTCCAGCTCGTCCCGGTACAGCCCAGCCAGGCGGGCCTCGCCTACCAGTGCCCGGTTCTGGTGAAAGCAGAAGAACACGTTAGAAATAAGTGGCATGGTGAATTAGGCACAAGGAGGCAAAGGATAAGTCACCTGGGGTTGTTTGGACTCAGGGTCCCAAGAAATGCTATTTTGGTCCTGCCAGAGCTGCAGCCTCGCAGGGAGAGGGATGGGGAGGGGACTGGTCCCCACAGGTATATTCTAGGTATATTCTAGGCCACCTATGTGGCACCCACAGGTGCCAGTGTGCCTGCCAGTACCTCCTATGGCGCCCACAAAATGTCTCACTAAATATCCCCTTAAAAATCCACCATACTCTTCCTGCTCAGTTTGCACTGACTCAGCCTCTCCTTCATCGAACACATCCCCTTAAACATGCCCACATTTCATTGGATGCCAGGACTGGATCCACCACCCTCCTTTCCATTATGAAGAGAGGTGCAAAGGAAACTTCTTTCCGTGTGAGTGGTAGTGGCTGATGCAAGTGCCTTTTCCACCATCGATGGGGCAGCCGATGGAGGGGAATGCCTACACCATTTTGTTCTCCTCACCCTCCCCCCCCCTGTCCTGTAAGACATACCATCCAACTTTTCCCATGTCACAATCTCGCCCCCCAAAAGCACTTTTTCATAGCCCGAGAGTGAGCAAAATTGTGGCACCCAAAATGGCCGTCGCGATCTTGCGCGAAGAAACAGGGTGTCCCATTTTTTCGCAGGGCGCTTAGTGGGTACGTTAAGATGGGGCAGTCATTATGCCATGCCCCCACGGCAGCCTTTTTATGTTATGCTTCACCATGCCCCCACAACAGCCATTTTGGGACTGACTGGTGCTCACAGCGCTTTCTTCAATATTTAACGTGCCCAGGGCTGTCCACTCGTCCTGCCCTCAATAAGGTTGCCAACTTTTCCAGGCCTCGTCCCTAAATGGCCAGCTTTTATTTATTAAAACAAGGAAAGAAAGGGAGGCAGGGAAAGAAGGCACCAGGAGTTACTCCCGCTGGGCTTTTCCCACTGCCCTTTCCATCACAAGGCCCGCTATCACCAGCCGCCCTGAGGGAAGGATGACACCACCTGCTCTGTTCCAGCTGAGCTGCCCCCTTCACATCTCCCACCAGCTGCCCAGTGTGAAGGACCCTAGTGACCTGTTATATTTTGATATCATTTACTACAAGCGTAATGATGTCTTTCGATGTAAGCCACCACCTCGGAAGGATGTGGTTTTGGAAAGGCAGGAAGTTATTTACTGAAAGTATTTAGAACCCTCTCTGCAGCAAGGAGAGGAGAGGAAAAAATAAGTTCTTAGAAGTGGCTTGCAGTGACCAATAATCGGTTTTCAAGCTTGTGATCGAAAAGACAAGACACACAAGGAAAAGGGGAGGGGGAGGGGGAGGAAGAGGAGAAGGTAAATCAAACCCAGGCACCGCTTATTAATTACAAAATTCTGACTCCCTGCAGTTGTTCTGGACTGGATGTTGGATGGGGCCAGGCTGGTCTCCCCCCTTGCCATGAAGCTCTTTCTGGGAGGCAGGGAGTGCAGCCTATCAGTGGCCCTTGACAGGGCCGTCTCAAGCCGGTCGGGCGCCCTGGCGCGGAGATTGCTCTGGCGCCCCCATCCTGGTGGGCGGGCACAGCACGGCTTCCACGTGGCTTTGCCACGCAGCGCCCTCTTGCCAGCCCGGCGCTCTGCGCCACCGAAACTATCCCTAGAGCCAGGCCTGGCCCTTGATTCTGTGGCCAATAGCATAGGCCAGAGTGTGCACATCCCGCTCCTCAGTGCCAGGGCAACTCCAGCCTTCTGTGTGGCCCACAGCATTCTTACATGGCGTTTTTTTCCAACACACCATTGAACTTTTGACTCTGCCCATGCAATGAGAGAAAGATTGAGGACTATATACACTTTTTCTTTTACTGTCCTTAACAGTGGTACCTTGACTTACGAACGACTCGACAACCGAATTTTTCGACTTACGAATGGGGCTAACAGCCACGTGCTTACGAATGTCTCGACATCCAGATAAAAACCACGGCGGTTTTGGATAGGGATTTTTCGAATTACGAATTTTTAGATGGGGTTGCTTCTACTTACGAATTTTTCCGTTTCCAATGCATTCCTATGGGAAATCGCGTTTCCAATGGCGTTTTTCGACTTACGAATTTTTCGACTTACGAAGGTGCCTTCGGAACGGATTAAATTCGTAAGTCGAGGCACCACTGTATATGCCTCAGTTTGATCCAGGCTTCTCTCTTTAATCCCGACGACCATCGCACGGGACATCGACCGCATGAAGTACCTATTGGTGGACGCCCTTGGTTTCACGCAATGTGGCCACCTACATTTTACAGGCCCTCAAACTCAGGGCCACCTTTTTGGCTAACTTGCCCAGCCCTAGTCCTATGTAAATCCCTGTTACACTCAGTCGACACGCCTTGCATTGTCTTTTACCTTACCAGTCGCGCTCAGCTGGATTTTATATTTAATGTTATAGTTGTTTTTGTTGTATTCTATGTTGTTGTGCGACAATTGCCTGTTTGATCTTTGATATGTGCTATGGCTATATGGCTAATGCAATAAACTTTGATTGATTGATTGATTAATGGGTTGGTTTTAGCAGTACCTCCTGCCGCATCTTTTGAAGCTGCCCCTCCAAATCCTTCCGTTCATCCTCTTGATCTAACAGCTCCTCCATTTTCTCTTCCCTGGGGGCGGGGAAACAGCAGAGTTTTGTTTTATTTATTCGTTTTATTAATTAAAAGTGAGTTTTTGTTTTGCAAATGCTCTAAGAGGAAATTCATTCGTCAGATTTTTGGGTGTTCCCTGAGTTAAATGAGCTGGATTGCTTTTTACCGCTCCAATACCATCGTGACCACAAATCATCATGAATGCACAATAGAATTGATAAATGCCTGGAAGGAGCTCAGAGCAATCAACTAAACGCTGTGCCCCCAGCATAGAAATAGGGGTCGGCCATATTTTTTCAAAAAAAGAAAACATTGTTTGGAACTTACATCAGGTACCCCAAAATGTCCATAGGAGAAAAAAAGGGCCCCATTGATGCTCTTGCAGAATTAGGTGGGAAAATTGAAGTGGGAGATTAAAATCCAACCCCCCTATCTTCTCTAGAACTGCTGTGGCCCCCATTGTTTTTTTATGCCCCACAGATGCCCACCCCCATGCCTGACTTTTTTAGATGTCTGCCCCACCTCCACTCACAGCTCGTGCTGCAGACGCCGCACCTGGGCCCGAGATTCAGCAAGCTGCACCCCAAGATGTTGACGGTGGCCCTCTAGGGGGGTGGCTAGGGGGCGTTCCTGTTCTTGCTGCAGCGCCCACAAAATCTGTAGAGGAAGATAGAGTAAAGGATGAAGCCATGTGGGTAGAGTGTGGCAGGGAAATGTGGCCCTCCAGGCCTTTTCACCAGGCCCTTGGGACTCTCCCCAGTCAACATCATTCCCTGAGTGTTTTTGCCTGGCTGGAATGTGTCCTTGAACTCTGATCATGCCTTCTGCATGAGTGGATGGAAGTTAGAGAAGGGTGTGCCCCCAATCGTGGCTAGATTCAGGGTGCCATGATGCTCAAACAGATCCCAGGGCATCTCTGGGCTCGGGTGCCATGTTTCTCTGAAAAGCCAGCACTTTGAGAAGAGGGTGGGAATTAGAACCACACACAGCCCATTGCATCCCCCCCACCTCCAAGCCTGCGTCTCGCTCGTGCACGAGCTCTTGAATCCGAGACACCACGTTTTGGAGCAACTGTTCCGTTTTGGAGGGTCCCAGTTCCTTCCACTGCAGCCTCACCACGTTCTTGGGCTCCTGAGTCACCTGGGAAGGAGAGGAAGTTGTGCATGAGAACATGCTGTGGCACTGGCCTCTTGTATGAGACACACAAGAGTTGCCTTAGGGGATGAACTAAATAAGGTTATAGGCATCCGGTGAAGACATCCCTGCCCCGTCACTGGTGTAAAAAAAAAATCTACTTGGAATGCAGCAGGGCAGCTAAAGTATAGGTGGATTCCCATGAGGCAAGACACAGCAATAACAGCAGGAACCTTTAAAGGTAAAGGTAAAGGACCCCTGACAGTTAAGTCCAGTCGCAGACGATTCTGGGGTTGCAGCGCTCATCTCGCTTTACAGGCCAAGGGAGCCGGCGTTTGTCCGCAGACAGTTTTTCCGGGTCATGTGGCCAGCATGACTAAGCCGCTTCTGGTGCAACAGGACACCGAAACCAAAGCAGCACACGGAAACGCCGTTTACCTTCCCGCCCAGCTCCTGCCAACCTAGCAGTTCGAAAGTACGCAAAAAATAAGTGCAAGAACCTTTACTGAACTACATAACTGAGAAACGGGCAAAGCAACTGCTTATATACATTCTTGAAAGCCTGGGCCACTCCCACTCCCAACGTGATTGGCTGTCTAAACTTCCAAGCTGCAAATCATGACTCAGAGCACAAGGGCCAATGGCAGAGGCCCAAATCCTGAAAGGTTCTGAGATTGGACATCCTGTATCGAATCAGAACACAGCAGCTCAGATTCCTTAGTCCAGACTCAAGCTCAGCAAAACACAGACCACTGAATACATAACAATGGAGAAGGAGGGAACATCGACAACCTCGCTCACTGCGTTTCAAGCCATGAGTGTGTACAAATATCCAGTGCTTGCCTCGCAAGTTCTCCTCACAACATTCCGTCCGTTTTGCCTGGGGATTTGCCCTATTCATACAAGGCTTGAAGTGCAAAGCATGATGGGAGAGTAACACAACCCACACGTGTCACACCCCAAACCCAGGCCCCGCCTTACCTCTTGGATGGAGGAAGCCAGGGCAGCCTGGGTGCTGATGTCGAGGGTCTGGATAAGGCCTATGATCTCGTCTCGCCTTTCACACTGTTGGGATGTTCAAGGAGGGCAATCAGGTTCTCTTACACATTTAAATCACATGGCTTCCCAACCAGAGAATGCCCTGGGAACTGTAGTTTATTAAAGGGTGCTGGGAACTGTAGCTGTGAGGGGTAAATGACTGTGTCCCAGAGGGCGTGGAAGTGCTTTGAATGTGCTTTAAAGTGTGTGCAATCAGTGGAGGACTTGGGGCTCTCAAATTTCTGTGCCCCGCTGCCTCTCACATTTTTGTTCTACGGCATGTTATGGACCCACTGCAGGGCAGCGCCCAGCGCAACCGCACTGTTTGTGCTACCCTAAAACCACCTCTGGTAAAATGCCCCAACTTAGGTCACATCCCCACAACATACATTCAAAGCACATGGCTTCCTAAAGGATCCTGGGAACAGTAGTTTGTTAAGAGGGGTTCTTCTGTGAGGGGTAAACTACAGTCCCCAGGATTCTTTGGGGAAAGTTATGTGTTTTAAATAAATGTGTGGTGTGGATGTGACCAAACACACACTCATGCTCTGGACTTAAAATCAGTTTAGTAGGTAATTCCCCTCGCTCCAGGGAACCCTGAATGTTTTAGTTCTTGCTGAGGGTCAAAAGTGTTAGTAAGGGGTGGAGGCCCAGTGGGCCCATTCCCCCAAATATTTTCCAAAGTGCCTTGAGTATTTCTGGGTAGGTAATGAATTTGGGGAGGAAACTGAATTGGGGGGGGGGGTAATCTAGGTTATGAGGCAGGATATTATTTTGGGGAAATCCATTTGCTTTGTTTTTATTTTAGTTGTGACTCGCTTAATACAAAAGGGGAAAAAATCTAAACAGCTTACAAAAGGCACAGCATAAAAAAACAGACAACAATACAATAAGATCATTACCAAACCCACAAAACAGACCAAGCAATAGACTAAGCAACAGCTGAAAACGTCATCAGCAACAGAGCAGTTAACATCATCTGCCAAATGCCTGGAAGAAGAGCTACACTTTTACCTGATGATGAAAAGGATATTCGTGAAAGGGTCAGGTGGGTCTCCCTGGGGATAGCATTCCACAGACAGATTACAGGAGCCACAGCCAAAAAGGCTCCTTTCCCTTGTCACCACCCTCCAAACCCTCCAGCAGCCTAATTTGCGCCCCCTGCCCACCCATTCCACACTCCAAAGTACCTGGACAGCACTCCCAAGCAACAGCAGCAACAGCTTCTTCATCTCCCCGACAGCCTGTGCTGGATCACACCATTGCAGGAAAAAGGGGGAGAAAGTTTTACTGTGATATTTGAAGGCAGATTTGAAATACTTTATTGTCACTTGTACAACTTGTATACATTGAGTTTACACGAGCACCTCCACTCAGCTCTCAGTCTTAATTCCCCTCGTTTACTGACGCACACCCACCAAACCCAAAAGTCAGTTGTCCTGTTGTTATCTTTTCATTCAGCAGCCTAACAGCCCACGGATAGAAGCTGTTCTTTACCCTGTCGGTGCGACTAATCATGCTTCTATATCTTCTGCCCATAATATCTTGTGCTGTATTCACCACCCTCTGTAGGCATTTCCTATTTGTTGATGTCAAACCAGCGTACCACACCATGATGCAATATGAAAGGACACTTTCTGTTGTGGACCGATAGAAGGAGATCATCAAATGTTGATTGACATCGTTCTTTTGCAATACGCTGAGGAAATGGAGTCTCTGTTGGGCTTTCTTAACCACTTGGGTTGTATTGATTTTCCAAGGTCTTCACTGAGATAAACTAGGGATCTAAAGGAAGAGACTCTCTCCACACAGCCCTCCCCGATGTACAGCAGGGCTAGTTCCCCTCTCTTCCTCTGGAAGTCCAAAACCATCTCCTTTGTCTTGCTGATATTAAGGTGCAGGTTGTTCCCTGGGCACCATGTAGATTATTTTTTGGACCTCCCCTCTATTCGCTGATTTGTCTCCACCTGTTATTAAACCCATTATGGTGGTGTCATCTGCAAACTTAATAATTGCAGTAGACGGGCAGGGCCGTCTCAAGCAGGTTGGGCGCCCTGGTGCTGAGGCGCGGAGATCGCTCCGGCGCCCCTGCCCTCGCAGCACGGCTTCCGCACGACTTTGTTGCGCAGCGCCCCCCTGGCGCCTTGGCGTCCCGCGCCACCGGGAGTATAACCTAGAGCCGGGCCTGTAGACGGGTCAGATGATACACAATCGTATGTATACAATGAATACAGGTAAGGACATATCCCTGTGGTGTGCCAGTGCTGATTTTTAAGGAATTAGATGTTACACGTCCAATCCTCACTGTTTGTGTCCGATCCATCAGAAAGTCCTTAATCCAGTCATAGATGGTAGAAGAAAGGTTCATGTCAGTCAGCCTTTTAATGAGGATGTCCGGAAGGGTGTTATTAAAAGCCGAGCTATAATCAATAAACAACATCCTGACATAGTTCTCCAGTTTCTCTAGATGACTTGCTGCAAGATGAAAGGCGGTACCTATCACATCATCTGTGGACCTATTTCTTCTATAGGCAAACTGATGTTTTTCAAAGTCCAGTGGAAAGCAGGTTCTAAGGTGTTGACTGTTGAAGGACCAGTCTTTCGAAGCATTTCATCACTACAGATGTTAATGCAATAGGTCTGTAGTCATTCAGGCAGGTAACTGCCGTTTTCTTTGGAACTACCGTAGGATAAATAATAGTAGCTGCTTTTAAGCATGATGGAACACAAGCTGTTTGCAGGGAGATGTTAAAAATCCTTGTCAGAACCCCTGGTAGGTAGTTGATCAGCACAATTTTTGACCATGACCCCATGCCTGGTCTACAAGGTTCAAGTTCCAGAACCAAATTTTATCCCAACTGGGTTATGGCTTGCAAGGATTTTTCTCGCCAGATTTGAAGGAGCACAAAACTTGATAAAAGCCTTTTGATGGCATGGGTCGTATCTGGTAAAAAGGAGGTCCGCAGGAATAACAACAACAACAACAACAACTATTGTTATTATAGTGGTACCTCGGTTTATTAACTTAATTTGTTCCGGAAGTCCGTTCTTAAACCAAAACCGTTCTTAAACCAAGGTGCGCGTTCCCTAAGGAGGCCTCCTGCCGCCGGTGCCCTTCCACCGTTCGGATTCTTTTCTTAGACCGAGGTAAAGTTCTCAAACCAAGACACTATTTCCAGTTTTGCGGAGTTCGTAAACCAAATCGTTCTTAAACCAGACTGTTCTTAAACCGAGGTACCACTGTATTTTATTCATATGCCGCCCATCTGACTGGGTTGTCTGCCCCAGCCACTTTGGGCAGCTCCCAACAAAATATTTTTTAAAAAAAACACAATAAAATATCAGCTGTTAAAAACTTCCCTGAAAAGGAAAGTTCGGATCCATCTGTTTTAGTGGTTTTGGCAGCACAATTTTTCTCCCAATAGACCTACCTGTGAGAGGCTCTTGGGCCAGAAGATGTAAATTAGGAGGCAATGAAAGAATCAGTTGTTGCAAATCGTTCTGTGGGAAATAAGAGAGAAAGAGCATGGAAGGGGAGAATAATAACAGATAATAGAGTGATGTACTTATTCCTCAGTTTGGAGTAGAGTCAGTGTGCTGTGGTGGTTAGAGCAGGCATAGGCAACCTTGGCTCTCCAGATGTTTTGGAACTACAACTCCCATGATCCCTAGCTAACAGGGCCAGTGGTCAGGGATCATGGGAGTTGTAGTTCCAGAACATCTGGAGAGCCAAGGTTGCCTATGCCTGGGTTAGAGGGTCAGACGAGGACATGGGAGACCAGGGTTCAAATCCCCACTTGGCCATGAAGCTAATTGGGTGACTTCAGGCCTGTCACTGCCTCTAAGCCTAACCTACCTTGCAGGGTTGTTGTGTCGGTGAAATGGTGGTGGTGGGGGAGAAGCATGTATATCACCTTGAGTTCCTTGGAGAGAGTGCTGAGAGTTGTTAGGACACACACACACACACCCTTCCTCTTATAGAGCTACAATTTCTAGAGTGGTTTTAACAGTCAATTCATCTTCCTAGGGAATTGTGGGAATTGCTAAGCACATTGAAGAAATCACAGCTCCCATAGTTCTTTGGGAGAAGCCATGAATGTTTAAGGTGGTTTCATAGCGCTTTAAATGTATGGTGTGACTATGTCCTCAAATTACACCAGTTTAGCCCTGGCTAAATCGGGTTGAAGGACATACAGTGGCATATATCTGGCTCAGCTGGGGTGAGGGATTTACATCAGTGTAGCTGATGGAAAGCCCAAGTTGTGCTAAATCCATACTCTCTCATCCTGGTGGTTGGTTGGTTTTGCTCTGTTAGTGACCAAACTATATAATGACATAACCTATACATCAAACATTGCTGTTTCTATTAAAATATGATAACAATTAGATATTACCGGTAGAACACTTATTTTATAAAGCACTGAAACCAGTTTCCAGCCTTTTTGTGACATGGGTTGTGTCAAGAACGTGTGGGGGCACCAGAGCAGAAGCCATGGGTTCAGATCCAATGTGTGTTAAATCCTACTCACCTGGTAGAACCTGTGCAGCCGCTGCAGAAGGCCCTGGAGAATTTGCAAGCTGTGTGCCTTGTCGTTTTGCTCACTCCACGGAGGTTGCGCTCCCCCAGGAATCAGGTCTCTAGGAAAGGTAACCAGGCACATTGGGATAATGAGTGGAGGAAAATCCTGTTCCCAAAGATTTATCTCTCTACCAGCAGCTGAGAAAATACACAATCATTTTACTGGCCTAGCCAAGTCTAAACAGGGAACAGTTACACAGCAGACTGGTTCAGCAAGTTATCTCTCTCCACAGTAGATTTTGGGAACTGTAATTCTACCAGGATGATCTGGAGATCTCTAACCTAACTGTAGTTACGCCTCACAGGGCTAACCATGGGTTGCAGAAACACAACAGATTAGATAGATAGATAGATAGATAGATAGATAGATAGATAGATAGATAAGCAAGCAGTGGAGGTGCAGTGGACTGTGAGAAAAGGTGATTGCAACATTTTGGAACCAGAGCCTGGCTGGTTAGGATTTGTAAATACTGTAAAACATTCCAAAGCAGAACATTGTGCTACTTGTTTCATTTGTTATTCTGAACCAAAAGTATTCTCTGCCAGAGAGGAGGTGCAATCCCAGGCTGATGCAGGGGTTTGGGGTGCAGTTTGGATTAGTGTACATTTTTGCAAGCAAATTCTCCTGATATAAGGCGTTTTTGTACGTTATTTTCAGCTGTGTGTTCATGTTCATGCACACTTTCCCCAAACAAAGGAATTGTTGTAAATGTTGTTAGGTCGGACAGCTGCAGAAAACATTTTGTGCAAGTGTGAATTTTGAAGAGTGGCTTCGTTTCAGTTTTCCTGTTGTTTTGGAAAGAGCATATTTGATAAATTAAAGTTTTGGGTTTTTTATTATTTAATATGATTTTTATTAAATTTTCTGTTTTACAATTTCAGATAAGCATTTTACATACTTAAGATACTGACAAGCTGGAACGTGTCCAGAAGAGGGCAACCAAAATGGTCAAAGGCCTGGAAACGATGCCTTATGAGGAATGCCTCAGGGAGCTGGGTATGTTTAGCCTGGAGAAGAGAAGGTTAAGGGGTGATATGATAGCCATGTTCAAATATATAAAAGGATGAGGGAGAAAGGTTCTTTTCTGCTGCTCCAGAGAAGCGGACACGGAGCAATGGATTCATACAAGAAAGAAGATTCCACCTAAACATTAGGAAGAACTTCCTGACAGTAAGAGCTGTTCGGCAGTGGAATTTGCTACCAAGGAGTGTGTTGGAGTCTCCTTCTTTGGAGGTCTTTAAGCAGTGCATATGTCAAGAATGCTTTGATGGTGTTTCCTGCTTGGCAGGGGGTTGGACTGGATGGCCCTTGTGGTCTTTTCCAACTCTATGATTCTATGATTCTAAGATATAATTGAGTTCCCTTCTTCTCTTTCCATGGTTCATTTTACATATATTATATCCCTGCATATTTGACAAAAACTATGCCAATCAGTTTTCCATTATTACATCCATCAAAACTTATTTACACTGTTGAATTTATCTTAATGCTGCCAGGGTTTTCAGCTGTACATTTTCCCTATATTCAAGAAACATTTTCCAACCTTCTTTAAATGTTTTACTTACAGGTAGGTAGCCATGTTGGAAGGAATTTTTAAAAACGTTTTACGGTAGACGAAAATGGAATCAAATCACTACCACACAGTGAAAGATATACTTTACACATCACTTGGGAAGACAGGCGAACTAATATCAGTGTACCGGAAGAAGCAAAGATCACCAGTGTTGAAGCAATGATTCTTCAACATCAACTTCGTTGGACTGGTCATGTTGTGTGGATGCTTGATGATCGTCCTCCAAAGCAACTACTCTATTCCGAACTTTAAAATGGAAAGTGTAATGCTGCTGGTCAACAAAAGAGGTTTAAAGACCGTCTCAAGGCAAATCTTTAAAAAATGTGGTACGGTATTGTGAAACCCTGGCCTGCGAGCGCTCCAGTTGGAGAACAGCCTTTATCAAAGGTGTCATGGGCTTTGAAGAAGGAGGAGGAAAAGGAGAGAAACGTGCTTGGAACACCGTGATGATCACCAAACAATATAGAACAAATTTTTATCTATCTTTTGCACCAGTAATATTCCCCCCAAAGGGAGGTGCACCGTTCCTGGAGGTACTGCAATACCAGGTCGATGCATGGAGTGGACGGAGCAAGCCCCTATTCCATCTCCCAACTCCAAAAATCCATTTAATATATAGTCCTCAAATAGAGGACATATCAGATATTAAACTGATAAGAACAGATACTACACTTGATCTTAGCCAAAAGGCCGAGAAGCGATACAAAATGCAACAAAAATTACGCGGGTCTCCTTTCCGGACGGATTTTCAGCTGTCGGAGGGCAAGTGATGTTGCAAAGCGCTCACCGCCCCATTGAACTCAGCACCATTTCCAATTTAACAAAATACACTCGGACAACGTTTCTGCTTCTGTTATCCAGCTAAGCAGCCTCTTGGTGGACAGTTTAATCTCAAAAATAGTGGATTTTGTCGATCTTGTCAATTTCTCAGCCGTCTGCCTGGTTGCTCTGATGGCCATTGGTGCTAAATCTGCATAAACCCGCCCATTTACCCGCCATGCGCCGCGCCACTGTTAACTCGCTGCATGCCTTTGATTCCGTTCCCTTGAGAGCATCCTGCAAAAACACAGCTGTACAAGCTGAACTTTTGTGCTGACAACATCCCTGCTCGCTAGCAGAGGATTGTTTGCAGGAAAAATGTCCCCTGCAAAACAATGAAATGCTGAAAAGAAATTCCTGTAATGCCAGGACAGCAGAAAATCTATCTGGTTTCCTAGACCCTTTGAAACGATTGGCCAATGAAGCCAGATTCTTTTCGTTTACCTGAAGATGTACTTGCTTCTGCCCTTTTAACTTTGATTTGAGCATGAAATATACAGCTGAATCCTGAATGATTCATATGATTTTGTTTATTTTTATTGATTTTCCTTAATTGAATGCATTGAAAATATCTCCGTTTGAAAATTAACATGCTTCAAGCACATTGAAATGAACCACAACTATATTTGAGACTGGGATGGAAGCTTCTGTCAATTTCGGTTCCCCCAGTTTCTCATTTTTCAAATCTTAAATTCAGTTCTCCACGTTCTGCAGCAATTTGCAAATGTTTGTTTGTTTGTTTGTTTTTTAAAAAAATCCTCAGGAAAACTCATCAGCATTTCGATACAATTTTCCCCTCATTTTGGTTGCATATTGTTTTGGAGAGTGTAGATTTGATAGATTCAGCATTAAATGTGCAGGGAGTTAAATTTCTCCTCCATCCCTAATTAGAGCCTGGTTGCAACTGTAACAAAAAGGAGGCTTGTGACGCATCAGAGACTCCCAAATTAATTTTGGCATACCGTTCCATGGACATATTACTTCTGAATGTTTAGTGTTTTATTATTGTTGTCCTTTTATTAATAATATTAATATCTTCAATTTAATAATAATCAAAAATAATCTGAGCAGGATTTAATCCGATAGCTTTCATATACAGTTACTGGGTTGCAGGGTATATAAATCCTGGGAGCCACCCCCCCCAAAAAAAAAGAAAAGCAGTGTTGGTGGTGGTAAAATAACTTAAGAAAGCTGTTAACTTAATAATACTGGTTACAGGTAGGTAGCCGTGTTGGTCTGGGTCGAAGTAAAATAAAAAAATTCCTTCAGTAGCACCTTAAAGACCAACTAAGTTTTTATTTTGGTATGAGCTTTCATGTGCATTCTTCGTCTGAAGAAGTGTGCATGCACACGAAAGCTCATACCAAAATAAAAACTTAGTTGGTCTTTAAGGTGCTACTGAAGGAATTTTTTTATTTAACTTAATAATACCTAAGCACTTCCCTGGGCAAATTTTCAGTTCATTATAATTTAAGGATTCCCCTTAAATCCATAAAGCCTGATGTTCTGTGCTGTCAGTGGCTATCCAGATGCAGATCACAAAATGGGGGACCAGACTTTGCTGCTCCCCCCCCCATATCCAGTGCCATGCTGCCTCTGAATAGGAGAGTCTAGGGCTTGCTGATCAGAAGGTTGGCAGTTCAAATCCCCGCAGCGGGGCGAGCTCCCGTTGCTCGGTCCCAGCTCCTGCCCACCTTGTAGTTCGAAAGCACATCAAAGTGCAAGTAGATAAATAGGGACCGCTCCGGCAGGAAGGTAAACGGCGTTTCCGTGCGCTGCTCTGGTTCGCCAGAAGCGGCTTTGTCATGCTGGCCACATGACCCGGAAGCTGTCTGCGGACAAATGCTGGCTTCCTCGGCCTATAGAGCGAGATGAGCACCGCAACCCCAGAATCGGACACGACTAGACCTGATGGTCAGGGGCCCCTTTACCTTTACCTATGTATCAGGGGAAGACATCCCTGCCCCCACCCTGTGAAGAACAGTGTGAACAATCCCATGTAAATGCAGATTCAAACATAGTGTGTGTGGGAATGACCTCACTGCTAATATAATATAATATAATATAATATAATATAATATAATATAATAATATAATATAATCCTATATAATAATGTGCAAGTTGTCCCTGCGTCCAAGCTGTCCCGTGTGTCCCTGGGTCACTGCGCATGTGCCCCAGGGATACAGGGATTGGACAGCAGAGACTGTGTGCGCGCACTCTCCCCCCCCGCCTCCTCCAACCGCCGCTCCCGCTGGACACTGCCTCACTGCAGGGCACGTCAGGGAAGCGAGGGTGGAGGCCGGCGAAAGCCTCCTCACAACCCTCCCTGGCCCATGAGAGGAGCGGCGGTTGGAGGAGGCAGGGGGGGGAGAGTGCGCGCGTCCTTCCTGTCGGCGGCTGGGGGAGAGGAACGGAGGAGGAGAACGCAGCGCTTTCTCCTCCTCCGTTCCTGTCCCCCTGCCGCCGACAGCAAGGACAGGTCCCAGGGTTCGGAGAAGCGCTGCGCAAGCGCTTCTCCGAACCCCAGGATGTTCTAGCGCCCGTTATTAAACGGGCTGAAATACACTAGTAATATAATATAATACAATACAATACAATACAATATAATATAATATAAATGCATTTGTTCTGATTTGCTTGCAAAGAGGTTATATAGCAATGAGCATTCATTCTGATGTCATCCTGATTTGCTTGCGCACCATTTGCATGTGCAATAATCCATCCCACAGCGCATTCCCCCATCTCTCTCTCTCTCTCTCTCTCTCTCTCTCTCTCTCACACACACACACACACACACACACACAAATATGTTGTTACAGGACACCAGTACATTGTGAATTAAATTGTGCAAACCTAAATTTCTCAGTACTGTATCCGCTTTTCATTATTGCTGCTATTATGTTTATATCTCACTTTTCCTCTGAGGAGCTCAAGGTCATATATGGTTCTCCATCTCTCCATTTTATCCTCACCACAATATTGGGTGGTAAGTCAAGATAAGAGATAGTGACTGGCCCAAGGTCACCCAGTGGGTGGTTTTAATTCTCGTCTCCCAGTTATTTTTCCTCTAACCACTGCACCGCACTGTCTCTCACTTGAATCCCTCCCAGAAAATACTGACCCTCTGGAGGTGCCCCAGTGATCCGCTCAGTACACAATGACTCACATTATCTCCATGATATGGATGAGGGTGTCCCCACTGACCAGCTTGAGGAAATATTCTTCTGCTCCCTCGTGTCTCTTCTTCCTATGGGGGGAAGGGGGCTGATCAGATCTTGAGTAAGCGAGAGTCTCCAAGGTTCGCACCTGTAGGGAGAAGAGAAATGTGATTCAGTTCACATTTATAGGTGAACCTATCTAATCCACACTTTCATACCCTCCAACATTTCTCCAATGAAAATAGGGAAGTCCTATTCAATAATAATAATACCCCCATCTGTCTGGGTTGCCCCAGCCACTCTGAGCGGCTTAATTAAACATTAAACATGGGGAAAACTTCCATATACAGGGCTGCCTTCAGATGTCTTCTAAAGGTTGTACTTATAGTTACTTATCTCCTTGACTTGGGGGTCGCATAAGTCCACACCCTCCAACATTTGTCCGATGAAAATAGGGACATCCTAAGGCAGTGATGGGCAACCTTTTGAGCTTGGTGTGTAAAAATTCGCCAAAAAACCGAGCATAACTCGGGTGGTGTGTCACTTCGAGAAAAAATAATAATTTTGCGATATTTATAGTTTTAATAACAAAAATGTATAATTTTAATATTTAACCCCTTATTTATCACAAAGTGCCCAGAGTTGTTGAGCTTTTTGGGGGGAGCTGTTGACCAAAGTTTAGGAGGTTTTTTTGGGGTGTGTGCAAAAGTTGCTTTGCTTTTGGGGGGGGTGCCCCAAAGCTGCTGCGCTTTTTTGGGGGAGGAAGAGAAAGGAAATAAATGACGAATAATACCTTCGCTGGAACTAACACGCAGCACCGACACAGTCTGCCAAAGCGCCAAAAAAAAGCACAGAACGGGTTAAAAAATGAACGCTGTTACACCCAATCATAGTCTGCCAAAGCGCCAGAAAAAAACTGCACAGAAAGTGTTAAAAAACCAATCTCTGGCTACCAACAACAACAACAACAAAGGATCCGGGTTTTAACAGCGGAGACAAGCTGTAGTGTGAGGAGGAGCGGGAGAACAAATTGGGGGCGGGAACCAACAACAACAGCGTAAATGGGTCGATGGGGCGCGTGCCAGCAGTGAGGGCTCTGCGTGTCACGTCTGACACGCGTGTCATAGGTTCGCCATCACTGTCCTAAGGAAAAGTGGGACATTCCAGGATCAAATCAGAGACTTCTGTAAATCTGGGACTATCCCTGGAAAATAGGGACACTTGGAGGGTCTGTGATCTGGCTGGAAGGCTTTTCATATGTTCGTAACTCCAGTGCCCAGTTCAGCAGAACAAACTGCCAGGCCCCCAAACACTACTGGGCTGGCTTACCGGTACCACATTTCAAAGGAAGCGAAGCAATACACATTGCCATGTAAATAACCCCAACTTATCAAGTCTACATTTACCTCACTGCAACAACAAGAAGCTTAGTATTTGGTGGGTTCAGTAATAAAGCTTCCCAAAGTCCTTGTTCTACCTGGTTGGAAACCAGGGTCAAAGTGTTTTCTGCTTGGTTTGTGTGTAACAATTATGTATGCGCGTGTGCACCTGTATGTACACACACACACACACACACACTCATAAATAGTCGATCTGCCCAACTTGCCATCAAATTACCCAGCAGACCACCGGTGTCAGGCGACATATTGCCAAAACTCCCAGGCTCAGCATGACTTCAAAACCAGAGATATAAGGCCCTTATTTTGGGCAACCCAGAAGAGCAAACCTCCTTCTCAAAACCTCCTGCCCCCCCCCCCCGAGATGCTCACCCAGGTGACCAGCGGCCCCGAGACAAAATCTTCCAGCATCTCAGTGACATCTCCATCCATGGTGCCACCAAAGGGGCGCCCTCTCCTTGTGGGTGTTGGTTGCGCCTTCTGTTCTGTGCTATGCGCTTAAAGCTTAAACTTCCTTCCGTAATCTTGGGCTGATGAGACTGGTGGGTGGGTGGGGGGTGGAGGGAGGGAGGGAAGCAAGAGAGGAAGCCACATAGGATGAAGGGACGGATTTCTTAATTTCCGCCAGGCAGGAAGCCGCCAATGCGAAACATGTTCTCGACGAAAGATTTCCAATTCTCAGCGCACCAGCCTGAGTGAGACATTGCAGGCTTGCTTTGCAGGAGAGGGCAAAAGCTGACTTCATTTCCCGTCCTCGCTGCAGAAAAACCACACTCGAGAGGTGGCAATGGAGGAACGGAGAAGGCAGAAGTCATCTGTCGCCGCCTCAAAGTGGCCTGTCAGGTTTGTGGTCCAAATTGTCTGTTGGTGGAAGAGGCCTGCCTTTCGCACATCCGTTATGCCACAATCCTAATAGCGAGCCAGGCTTCGAGGCAGGAAGCTCCACTGACTTCTGTCCTGACACATCAAGGGCAAATACCTTCAGGTTCAGGGGCTCTCTGCAGACCACATCCCATGGCCGTAACCCTCACTGGCCCTACTGAGTGTTTTTGCCTGGCTAGAATGTGTTATTGAACCCTGATCCTGCCTCTTGCTGGCCTGATTGAGGGAAAAGGGTAGGAAAGTATGTGGACCACCACTAGCCTGTGGTTCAGTTACAATTTTGATATTAATGGCTCCACCCACACTTGCCTCTGGCACCACCCACAACTAGCATGTGGCCCTTGGGAGGTTGTCCAGAGGGGAAGGCGGCCCTCGGGTCGAAAAAGATTCCAGCCCCTTGACCACTGTGGCCACATTCACAGCACAATTATACCACTTTATATGGTCATGGCTTCCACCAAAGATTCCCGAGAACTGTAGTTTGTTAAGGGTGCTTGTTATGTACTGAGCTGAATCCTAGAACAATAGGATTCAGAATCAGCGGGAGCTACCCAATCCAACTCCAGGTGGAAGTGAATCCGCAACCTGATTGGCCTGCTGGAGCAGCCAATCAGGCGGCTGGCAGAAGCGAATCTGCTACCTGATTGGCCTGTAGGAGCAGCCAATCAGGCTGCAGGCAGAAGTCAATCCACAATATAATTGGCCCACAGGTGTAGCCCTGAAGTAGCCAATCACGCAAGGCCCATTGTGTAAATAATGTATATAAGCAGATGGTTTTGGGAAAAGAGCCATTCTTCTTCTCCTCTTCTCCTTGATGACTATGAGCTGAATAAAGAGCATGAAATTCACTCTCGACTCCGAGTACATTTCACTGGCGACGAGGATGGGATCCTGCTGAGCTGACCGCCACCACGCACTGCACCGCAGCACCGCCACCTGCTGCACCGCTGCATCGCACTGTGCATCCAGGCTTCAGCTCCAGGACCCAAGGAACCCAGAATGGCAACCGACAGCAGCTTCTCGCCATTCAAACCAGCATCAGGAGACTGGGAAGGGTACGCCGCCCGTTTCAACTTCCTCCTGCAAGCGAAAGAAGTCACCAACGATGCCATGAAGAGGGCGACATTCTTCAGCGTCTGTGGAGAGGAGACGTTTGAAATCGCCCGGGCTCTCCTTGCACCTAGAGATGTCGCTACCGTCTCTTACAAAACAATAATGGAACGGCTGAAGGAGCACTTCTCACCACAGCCCTCGGTGGTAGCTTGCCGAAATGCCTTCTACGCAAAGCGGCAAGCCCCGGGGGAAACCATAACTGGGTTTGTGACCTCCCTCCGCCAAGCCGCCCGGCTATGCAACTTCTCAGAGTTGGAGAACATGCTTCGTGACCGCCTCGTCGGTGGCCTGAGGGACGAGATGTTGCAACGACGCCTCTACGCCAAAAAAGACCTCACGTTCCAGATTGCTCTGGAGGAAGCCCTGGCAACCGAAGCCGCCGAGAGGTCAACGCAAGAGGCACGACCGGCCCCGCCATCCCAACCGAGGGTCTACCACGAAGACCTCACCGACGAATCCGAATCTGACAGGGAGGAAGTACACCGAGTACAGCGGCGCACTCAAGCAGCACACACACCACAGCAGCCTCGACGAGAAGGAGGGAACTGTGCAAGCTGCGGGGAGAACCACGAGAGGAGGACCTGTCGTTTCCGCAACGCAGAGTGCAGGCAGTGCAGAAAATTGGGACACATCGCCCGGGTGTGTCGGGCTCGACTCACCCGTCGACAAGCATCAGATGACCGACCCAGGAGCCCCAGGTCACACGGCACCATGCACCAAGGCAACTCGACAGAGATCACGGACTACCAGGTATTCCAGTTGCCCCATCCCAGCACAGAGAAAATTTATATAGAGGTACAGATAGAGGGAGCCCCATGCCGCATGGAGCTGGACACGGGTTCAACTCTATCCATAATCTCGGCCCGAACATTAAGGGAACTGTGCCCTAATGGGGGTCCCAAACTAAGGCCGGCCCCATTCACCCTCCGGGACTTCCAGAAACGTAAGGTCCCTACAATGGGGGTGGGGACCTTCAGGGTGCAATATCGAGGGCGAAAGCAACAATTGGACTTGCTGGTAGTTAAGGGCCCCTACGTTAGCTTACTGGGACTGGCATGGTTTGGACCTCTGGGGCTAGCCGTTACCGGGGTGAACCGCACTAGCTTACAAGTGGACGTGGACGCCATATGCAAAGAGTTTCCAGGGGTTTTCGATGGGGCATTGGGACGATATACAGGACCCCCCATTGCCCTACAGCTAGACCCCGCTGTACGACCCATCAGGCACAAGGCCCGCCGGGTCCCGTTCGCCCTGAAACCCCGCATAGACGAGGAATTGGACCGGCTCGTGGAGCAAGGAGTGCTGGAGCCGGTGCCCAACGCCCCCTGGGAAACTCCAATTGTCACACCCGTCAAGCCTAACGGTTCGGTCCGCATCTGTGCAGACTACAAATGCACCATAAACAAGGCTCTCACGGCCCATGCATACCCAGTGCCAGTGGTCAGCCATGTCCTCGCCACCCTGGCTGGGTCAAAAATCTTTGGCAAACTGGACTTGGCCCAAGCGTATCAACAGTTGCCTGTGGACGAAGCCACAGCAGAGGCTCAGACGATTGTGACGCACAGAGGGGCATTCAGAGTAAAGCGGCTGCAATTTGGCGTTAGCGTGGCACCAGGCATATTCCAGAATTTAATGGACTCTCTCCTTAAAGGGATTCCTGGCGTCACCCCTTTCTTCGATGATGTACTGATCGCCGGGCCCACACCAGAGGAATTTGAGGACCGCCTCCGCTCCGTCCTGCACCGTTTCCAGACGGCGGGCCTCAAGGTGAAGCGGGAAAAGTGTTTACTGGGAGTGCCGCAGGTGGACTTTCTGGGATTTAAGGTGGACGCAGAAGGGGTCCATCCAACCGGTGACAAGGTACGGGCCATTTGTGAGGCCCCAGCGCCCAAGAGCAAGCCCGAACTTCAGTCATTCTTGGGACTATTGAACTTTTACCATGCCTTCCTTCCCCATAAGGCAGCGGTAGCGGAGCCCCTACACAGACTCCTAGATAAAAGGGCCCCTTGGGTGTGGGGCCAGCGACAAAGGGCCGCATTCCAGGCAGTCAAGGACTTGCTCATCTCGAACTCGGTCTTGGCACACTTCGACGAGAGGCTGCCAGTGGTGCTGGCATGCGACGCCTCTCCCTATGGCATCGGCGCTGTCCTGGGACACCAACTCCCGGATGGAAGAGAGGTGCCGGTGGCATACTTCTCCCAGACGCTTGCTGCAGCCGAACGAAACTACTCACAGATTGACAAGGAGGGTCTGGCAATCGTGAAGGGCGTAAAAAAATTCCATGATTTCTTGTACGGGCGGCCCTTTACCATAGTGACTGACCACAAGCCGTTGCTTGGCCTGTTTGCCCCCGAGAAGCAGACCCCCCAAGTGTTGTCTCCACGTGTCCTCAGGTGGTCAATTTTCCTTGCCGGCTACCAGTATGCACTAATCCACCGCCCTGGGAAGGCGATGGGCCACGCAGACGCCCTCAGCAGGCTACCACTACCAGAAACAGGCCCCGACCCAGCGCCTGCGCAAGAGGTTATGACCCTGGAGCTGCTTCCCGACCGACCCATTCAGGCACAAGAAGTTGCGCACCATTCCACAAAAGATAGGGTCATCTCCCGGGTCCTGAACTGGGTGTGGCGAGGATGGCCCAGCAGCAGCCCCGGGCCAGAATTCGCCGGCTACACAAACCGCAAACATGAACTGTCGGCCCACAAGGGGTGCCTGTTATGGGGAAGCAGGGTTGTTGTTCCCCAGCCCCTCCGCAAAAGGGTCCTTACAGCCCTACACGAGACACACCCAGGGGTAGTGAGGATGAAGGCCCTTGCCAGGAGTTATGTGTGGTGGCCGGGGATTGACAGAGAGATAGAGGCCTGGGTCCAACACTGCCAGACCTGCCAAGAATCCCGCCTGGATCCCCCAAGGGCCCCAGTCCAGCCCTGGGAGTCCGCCCGACATCCATGGTCACGCTTGCACGTGGACTTCGCTGGCCCCTTCCAGGGAAAAACATTCTTCATAGTGGTGGATTCCTACACCAAATGGCTGGAGGTCGCACTGGTACCGTCCACTTCTACGGCGGCAGCCATCCGGGTACTACGTAAGCTTTTTGCAACCCACGGGCTCCCTGACACCCTCGTCTCGGACAATGGAACCGCATTCACGTCAGAGGAGTTCCAGACCTTCACAGCGCAGAACGCCATCCGCCACATCCGCTCAGCACCATTCCACCCTGCCACCAATGGCCAAGCGGAGCGCATGGTGCGGACAACCAAGGACAGCCTCCGCCGCATGACACAAGGGGACTGGGAATACCGCCTTGCCGCATTTCTTCTAGCACAGCACAGCACCCCAAGCACAACGACGGGCCGGAGCCCAGCTGAACTACTAATGGGCCGGCGCCTTGCAACTAGACTGGACCGACTTCACCCCGACAGAGCTCAGGATGAGGTAGTGGTGGGGAAAGGCAGGAACCCCCGGACATTTGTGGCCCAGGACGCAGTGTACGCAAAGAATTTTGGGGCAGGCCCAGCATGGGTACCCGCCACAGTCACCAAGGTGACCGGTCCCGTGTCGTACGAGGTACTAACGGAAGGGGGGCAATGTTGGCGCCGCCACTGCGACCAGCTACGGCGACGATTCCCAGGAGGAACCCGGGAGGAGCGCGGGACAGAGGGGTCCCAAGGGGACAGCAGGGCAGTGAGGCCTGTAGAGCGAGAGGGGTGGGCAGGGGAAGCAGAAGCAGTAGGCACAGAGGGGCGCCCCGAGGCTGGAAGGACACCGGAACCAGAGCCACAACCTAGTGGTTCAGTGGCGCCAGACCAGACAGCCCCGGCACAGCCAGCAGCCAAGAAACACGAGCCAGAACCAGAACCCCTGACCAAGGAACACCCCAGGCCACAACGCACACGGAGGCGGCCAGCAGACCTTGGGGACTACGAATGCAACTTCCCGGGCAGGACTGGAACTTAGAGGGGAGGGGTGTTATGTACTGAGCTGAATCCTAGAACAATAGGATTCAGAATCAGCGGGAGCTACCCAATCCAACTCCAGGTGGAAGTGAATCCGCAACCTGATTGGCCTGCTGGAGCAGCCAATCAGGCGGCTGGCAGAAGCGAATCTGCTACCTGATTGGCCTGTAGGAGCAGCCAATCAGGCTGCAGGCAGAAGTCAATCCACAATATAATTGGCCCACAGGTGTAGCCCTGAAGTAGCCAATCACGCAAGGCCCATTGTGTAAATAATGTATATAAGCAGATGGTTTTGGGAAAAGAGCCATTCTTCTTCTCCTCTTCTCCTTGATGACTATGAGCTGAATAAAGAGCATGAAATTCACTCTCGACTCCGAGTACATTTCAGTGCTGAAAGTCCCGTATCCCCCTTCACACAGCGCTGCAATTCACAGCATTCCCTGGGAAGAAGGGTTGGTGATTACACCCCCCCTCTGGCAATTGTAGCTCACCAGACAGGACATTCTGCAAATGGGGTACCACGACAAAGAAGGCCCTGTCGCAGGCCAGCGCCAATCGATTGCAATTCCAATTTTGTGATTAGACACAAGATGAAGCAAAACGGGGGAAATGCATTGGGTGCTGAAAGCAGACTCTGTCGGCACATGATGCAGTCAGGGGCACCAGCTGGCCACGATAGGAAACTGAATTTGTGGCAAACTGAGTGTGAGAACATTAGCGTCTGAGAAAAATACAAAAGATGGCTTCATCCACGGGCCTGTTCAGTCTACTCAGCTAAAAATAAATCTCTTGTTGTGAGGAAACCCTGTTTTAGCTTCTGCTTCAGATTGAGCTAGTGACACGTTGGGGAAACTATGAACCCTTCTTTAGTTTCAGAAGGGCTGGAAAAGCATCATGGACATGGAAAAAGTGGCGCCTTTTGTTCCTGTGGCAGCAAAATAGCTTCCACTCATACATGATCAGAGGATGACAACCCAGCGCCCACAGGTGCCTGGGCGCCCACCAGCAGCTATGGCACCCACGAAAGGTCCCAATGAACACCTCCCCTCAGAAATCCACAGGGGCCAAAATGAGGGGGAGCATGCCTGCACCATTTTGGTTCCTGTCTTTTACTGCTTTTAGATGCGGAAGCCATTTTGTGCAATTACCACCAACTTATTAATCACCTCCTGAACAACTGCCTCAAGGTGATTTACATATCTACAGGGGTACCTCGGTTTAAGAACAGCCCTGTTTACTAACTATTCGGTTTACGAACTCCGCAAAACCGGAAGTAGTGTCCCGGTTTATGAACTTTACCTTGGTCTAAGAACGGAACCCGAATGGTGGAAGGGCACTGGTGGCGGGAGGCCTCATTAGGGAAAGGGTGCCTCAGTTTAAGAACAGTTTCAGTTGAAGAACGGACTTCCAGAACGGATGAAGTTCGTAAACTGAGGTACCACTGTAAATGCAATTAATTAATTAATTATCATACCCTGTCCATCTGACTGGGTTTCCCCAGCCACCATACCTTTAAAGCACTCTTATACCACTCTAACACCTATGGCTTCCCCCAAAGAATCCTGGGAACTGTAGTTTGCTAAGGGTGCTGTGACTGGTAGCTCTGTGAGTGGTCTCTTCACGCTTAACAAACCTACAGTTCCCAGGATTCTTTGGGTGAAGCTGTGACTGTTTAGAGGCTTTCCCCCAGCTGGATAAATAAGTCTTTTCCACAAGCATCCACCTCTGTTAGGGTTTTAGTGTTGCTTTAAATGTTTTGTGGGTTTGTTTTTTTTTTTTGCATTTTTAACTGGTTTAAATTACGTGTAAATCACCTTGAGATGGTGCTTTAGAAGACGATTTTATAATTCAACAGGAACAACAAGAGCAGCAATAAGCAACTGAATGCTATCTTGGTATGGGCGCACCCTCAGTTAACAGAAAACCACAATAAAGAAATCTGGTATAATTTTTATTTCAGGCAATAACGTCCAAGATAACGGAGTCAAGACAGAGAAGGGATTCAAAGCAGCTGCATACATATCCCTGCCCTTGTAAAGGCCAAATCCTAGAAGCTGTGAGGGGGAAATAAATCAGCCCACCATCCCTTCTGCATAGGTGAGGGTGGGCAGTGTTGTGCGTCTCTTGCTGTCAGGGTTTAGGAGATGGGTTAACAGCCGCGGTGTCCCAGGTCTCAGAGCTGAGATAGGATGTTGCTGGCCAAACTGCAGGTGAGGCCTGTGCCATCCTCTTCTATGTTGAGCGCCTTCACCACGCCATCTTGGACTACCAAAGAGAACCTGTAGGGGGAGACAGAGATGGAAGACACACAGAGCTCAGGACAAGCAAAAGTTCTGTTTTGTTTTTTTTACAGCTGGATGAGGAGAGAGTTATCTGGGGTGACTTAAGAAGGAAGCTAGGCCCCATCTGCACTATACGTTTAAAGCAGGGTCAGGCCACTTTAGAACAGCCATGGCTTCCCCCAAAGAACCTTGTGAACTGTAGTTTGTCAAAGGTGCCGGCAGGCCCGGCTCTAGGTGCAGTCCCGGTGGCGCGGGGCGCCAGGGCGCTGGGCGGGGCGCTGCGTGACGAAGCCGTGCGGCACGCTGTGAGGGTGGGGGCGCCGGAGCGATCTCCATGCCTCAGCGCCAGGGCGCCTGACCTGCTAGAGACGGCCCTGGGTGCCGGGGCCCCTGTTCCCCTCAAAGAGCTACAGTTTCCCAAGCAGGCACCAAAAATGGTACAAGAAATGCACCTGCCTAATATCAAAGAGCAGGGAGTTCCAAAGTGTAGGTGCTTCAACGCCAAAACTTAGTGCTTTCAAAAACAGGCAGAGCTGCAACCACCTGAGCAGTTCTAACAGCCAAGCTCTCCAGGGTGGATATGTCAATTTTGGTGCTCTCAGTTTCTCATTTTTCCAGTCATTTTAAATTCAGTTTTCACATTTCTGAGGCAATTTGCTATATATATATTTAAACCTGATTAGAGTCCTTCAGCATTTTAGTGCTAATTTTATCCTGAGAAACAGCATTTTTTAATACAGTTTTGACTAAGCTACACATTTTTTGCAAGCAATTTCTGCACGTACATTTTTTTTAAGAGATTGGATTCTTTAGCTGTGATTCCTGCATGGCAGGGGGTTGGACTAGATGACTCTTAAAGAGTCCATTCCAATGCTACCATTCTATGATTCTATTAATGTATTCAATTATGCACATTTCCCCCCAATGTGCACATTTTTGTAAACATCTTTTGGTTGGAGAACTGTGTCACAAAATTGAGATGCATGCAAATTTCAAAGCAGGGCCATGTTTTGGTTCTCAATTCTCATACTGTTTTGGAAAGAGGGGATTTGATTTGGCTTTAAACGTAACTGAAATGAATTTCTTCCCATCCCCCAAGAGAAGATGCAGAGGCTGGCTCTTTGTTCTTTTGCCCTTCTGCCACCCAGCTCCTAAAGTTCTGCCTCTCCTATCCCCAACCCCCAGTTCCCCTTACCGTTTGGATCGTTGGGTCCCAAAAAGTTCCCGGAGTGGCTCTTTGTCCAGCAACAGGTTTGTAGCCTGTGTGAAAGGGGAAACAATTGGGTGTGAACTTGGAGGAGAGAAGGGAGATGTATACTGGCCCTGTTATAAAAAAACAAAAACCTGACACCCAGGGCCAGGGGTCCATGTTTTGCAGGCATGATTAAATACTGCCAGTCTCAGCTGTCAAATGGACTCCTGTTTCCTGGAATGACTCCGGCCTATTTTCCCTCGCTACTCCTTATTGCCAGGATCTGCTTCCCGAACACCTCCAGTTGACTCCCTCAAAAAAACATCTTTTTCTCAGGAGCCTTTGGATCTTTCCCTTAGCCCTTAGTGGAGGAACCTCAGATCAACGGGTTTATTGTGATTCTCCAGACCTCTTCTTCTGCGTCTCCACCCCCATCGTTCTGCCCAGACACTGAGGTCCAGTGCCGAGGGCCTTCTGGCGGTTCCCTCGCTGCGAGAAGCCAAGTTACAGGGAACCAGGCAGAGGGCCTTTTCAGTAGTGGCGCCCGCCCTGTGGAACGCCCTCCCACCAGATGTCAAAGAGAAAAACAACTACCAGACTTTTAGAAGACATCTGAAGGCAGCCCTGTTTAGGGAAGCTTTTAATGTTTAATAGGTTATTGTATTTTAATATTCTGTTGGAAGCTGCCCAGAGTGGCTGGGGAAACCCAGCCAGATGGGCGGGGTATAAATAATAAATTATTATTATTATAATTATTATCCTCAGGACTCTCCCCCAGGTAACACCCCTCACTGGTCCCGATTTGCACCCTCCTTGAGTGTTTTTGGCCTGGCTGGAATGTGTCACTGAAATATCCAATTACGATTCTCGCTTGCGTGGATGGAGGATAGAAAGAGGGTGTGGGTGTGTGAGGGTGTGGGTATAAACTAACCTACTTACAATTTACAATTGTTGCTCTCCCCCCCCCCCCAGCCGGCACTGGCATGTGGCCCCTGGATGGTTGCTTAAAAGGGAATGTGGCCTTCAGGCTGAAAAACGTCCCTACCCACACGATACTTTATTGCAGCCTTGTGCAACTGGGTTCCCTTCAGATGTCACTAGACTCTTGTCTCCCATCAGCCTCAGTTGCCTGGGGCAGAGTAAGGAGGGTGGTAAAGATGGCGCAGCTGGGCTGCATAGGCGAGGGGTCTTTCCGAGCCTCCGGGGCACTTGGGCAGTACCTGGCCTTACTGAGCAACCGCTGGCACCAGGCCTGCTTCCTGCTCAGACATTCACCTCCTAACTTGATCTGTTGTTTTTCCACATTGATTGCAGACAGTGGTCCCTAAGGGGTGAAGACCTAGCACACCTGTTCTTTCTGAAGTGGTTATGGACATAGGACCAATCTATGCAAATAAATAAATAAACCACCTTTAAGTGTCAAACTGACAGCATGGAGGTATATGAAGTGGCTCTCTGGGGTCTCAGACAGGGAGAGTGTCTTCTCCAGGTGTGCTGCTCAGGATCCTTCATACCAGAGATCCTAGATATGTGTTTCAGGGCAGCAAGGAGGACAGAAAGCCTATGTCAGCGGGCCCCAAACTAAGGCCTGGGGGCCGGATGCGGCCCAATCGCCTTCTAAATCTGGCCCGCGGACGGTCTGGGAATCAGCATGTTTTTACATGAGTAGAATGTGTCTTTTTATTTAAAATGCATCTCTGGGTTATTTGTGGGGCATAGGAATTCGTTCATTATTTTTTTTTCAAAATATAGTCCGGCCCCCCACAAGGTCTGAGGGACAGTGGACCGGCCCCCTGCTGAAAAAGTTTGCTGACCCCTGGCCTACGTTGATACTCTGCAACAGGGGCTCTTAAGGACATTTCATCAAACCACGCCCTCCTGTCCATCAGCAGGGAGTGCGCAGTGTTGAAGCAGACACCTCCACCCCCACCGGCCAACTTTGATAGGTTAGCTGAAGAGCCTGTCAGTCACCTGATGCCAACATGACATCAGATGATTGTCCGGTGGGTGGACCCCTGGCCACCTGTAAAGTTGACTTGTTGGGGTGGGGGTGGGGGACAAAGAGCTGGAATAAGGTTCCCCCAGACCTGCCCTACGACAAGAGATGCCAGTACCTTCCCAAATGCTCCTGTGGGATCAGCCAACATCCGGACCTGAGGCGAGAAAGCAAAACACAAACATTTAAGGGGACCACCGTTATTCAAACAGGCAGAATCGCTGCAGGCTCAAAAGTGATGTCCAAGAAGCACGGACCTTTAAAAGGAATTTGTTACAAAAGTTTAATGACTGCAGCCATTCAAATGGGAGGACTGTGCCTCTAGGCTGATCTGTGAATTTCAGTTTCTCTCATTTCCCCAATCTCAAGTTCAGTTCTCCACATTTTCACATCCGTTTGAGATTTTTTTAAATTTAAGCTCTCATTAAAATGCATTGGCATATTAATTTCTCCTAATACATACATCCCTTTGTATTCAGATTTGCCCAACGTACACATGTCCACAAAGTATATTTCCCCTAATATTATGCTTTCCTTATGTTATTTTCACTATTAGATGCAGACTTTTCCGTATCTGGGGCAGAATTCCCCTTTGCCCCCCTTGCAAACAAAACAACAGGGAGGGGATGCCTGAATTGCACTTTTAACACTGACTGGCAGCGGCTTTCCACCTTTTTAAGCAGGAGTCTCTCCCTGAGCCCTGCCTGGAGATGCTGGGGATTGAACCTGGGATGTCCTGCTTGCAATGCAGATATGCTCTGTCACAGATCTACAGCCTTTCTCCTTTACGCAAGACCAGAACAGAAGGACTTTGGTTAGATCCTGCAAGGCAGTTCTTACATTGAAAAGGAACACTCTCTGTTGCAAGCCAGCTGTTGCATAACAAACGGAACAGCCGTTCCCAGAGTTACACAAGCAAGTGCAGTGTGCCTGCGGGACAGAGCAGAAAGCACTTCTAGGAGAGACACATGTGCTGCTTTTGCTGAGGCCAGGATCTTGGCATCTTTCCACCCCCTCCAGACAGCCTCACCCAGCCACCCTCCCACTTCTACCATACACCTAATGCCAAATTAATGGGAATATAAAAGAGAGAGAGAAAAATGAAGAGAAAGATCTCTGTGTATCTGTCTGGGCCTGTCAGCCAGCATTTCCCCTAAATTTCAGATAGCTAAGGGTGAATACAGAAAGCAGCTCTGACTTTTTTTTTGCAGCCTAAGGCCATAGCTTAGTAGAAGAACACCTGCTTTGCATGCAGAAGGTCCCAAGTTCAATCACTCGTGGCATCTTCAGATAAAGCTGGAAGAAACTCACTGGAGAGTCACCGCCAGTCACTATGGACGGTGTATTTTTATGAACCAATTAAATCTTTGTGTGGGTTTTTTTTAATTGAGCGGTATATAAATTTTGTTAAATAATAGATACGACAATGCTGAGCTAGATGGACCAACGGTCTGACTCAGCAGAAGGCAGATCCCTCTATTCATTTAAACCCTGCTTGCCATTCTTTGATAAAACAAGTGAAATTTATTAATACAACAACAAAAGGAAACTATTATTATGTAGGTGACTCCTTGCTTGAGGAATGCTCTCCCTGGGGAAGCTTGCCTATTGCCTGTCATCAGATCGCTTTAGGAGCCAGACAAGAATATTTCTTTTCCGGTAGGCCTTGGCCTTTGGCTCTAAATTATCTGTGGCCTGTGTTGTAAGAATTGGTACCCAAGTTTAATTCCCCCACCTCTGCCCTCGCTGGCCCTTTCCCCTTGGGTGTCTTTTGTTTTTTTAGATTGTAAGCCTGAGGGCAAGGGAGCATCTTGTCTTAATTGATTGTACATAAGCCACTCTAAAGAATATACAAAGAGACCTTGGACAGGACAACGGCCTGTACAGTCCAGCCCTCTGTCCTTGCAGTGGGAAGCCTGCAAGCAAGACCTGAGTGCAATGGCAATTCTCCCCCCTTGCAATTCCCAGTAGCTAGTATTCAGAGGCAGACTGCCTCTGGCATTGCAGGGAGAACAGCCACCTTGGCTAGTAGCTACCGGTAGCCTTCTACTCCAGAAATTTGCCTAATCCAAGTTGATGGCTGTTACTACGTCTCATGGTTCCGGCCATATGTTTGTTTGTTTTTTTTAAAAAAAGCTTCCCAGATTAGTTTGCAGCAATCCATCTCCCTCTGCCACTACAAGTATAGGAAGAATTCCCTCTGGCACTGTTAACTTTTTATCCTCCTCTCCCTTCCGCTATCTAAATTCATTAACTTACTTGGAATCTGAAGAGGTGATTTGTTTAATGAGGAACCTTTGCCTATCTGGAGACACAAGCAGGGCCTGGGAGAATCACGGAAGCAGCAGAGAGAGAGCATTTTCTGTCCCCATTGGGGCAGGGGCGTAGCCAGGATCAAAACTAGGGGGGGGCAAGCCATGGTCGTTCAGGGGCGGGGCCAAGGCACAGAAGGGGAGGGGCCACAAAGTGGGCGGGGCTAAAGGGCCAACGGGCCTGATGACATCGTGGCGGTGGCAGCAGCGGCCACCTTGTGCTTCTGGGGCTGGTAGCGTTGGCGGCTACCCTGCTTGGCTGGAGAGGACGGGAGGGTCGGGCAGGCGAGAGGGGGTGGCAGGGCGGGCGAGGGCGAGGCAAGACATGGCCGCAGCCACGACGGCTCCGAGGCGTTGCTGCATATCAGCATAATATTTCAACCATGGTTCAAGCCCCACCTTAGGAAAAAAATCCTGCATTGCAGCGGGTTGGACTAGATGACCCTTGTGGTCCCTTCCGACTACAATTCTACGATTCTATTGATATATTACCATACCATATGCATCGTTCTGCTTTCTTGAATTGTCCTACTCCTAGGCATAGCAGCCAACTCCTAGAGGCCTAGGTGCCTCTCCCCCCCCCCCCAATTACTGGTGAATACCGTATTTGAAAGAGTCATCCCCCCATGTTGATGGGCTTTCTATGTGGGGCTTATCTGCCCCCCCCCCGTATTTTATTAAGGATGGAAGAGGGAGGGAAGGAAGGAAGAAATAGAGAGAGGGATAACTCATATTTGTGGGTGCCTCTGGGTGACGCTGGAACTCTGCATGTACAGGAGCCTTGTAAGCAGCTTTCGCTCTGCTTGATTTACAGCAGGCACGTCCAACAGGTAGATTGTGATCTACCAGTAGATCACTGGATGTCTGTGGTAGATCACTGGTAGGTCACTGGCACCCCTAAAAAAAGCTCACCCAAAATTTTCCTCCTCCCTCAAAAAAGTTGAACTATGACCTGAAACCCTAAACAAAAATGGGCCTCCCTCCTAAAAGAAGCTCAACAAGTTTGACCTAAACCCCAAAAAACAGGGCTTCCCTTCCTTAAAAAAAACACTCAATAGCTTTGACCTGAACCCCCCAAAAGGGGGTAGATCACCCCCAGTTTTAAACTCTGAGTAGATCAGAGTCTCTTGGGAGGTGGCTACCCGATTTACAGTATACAGATGCAGGAGGAGGGGCAGACTAGAACACCAATGCTTTTTATAAACATCACTGTGTCTGTCAAAGCTACAGCCCCCCCTTTCTTATTCACTTCTTTTTAGCCTTGCAGAGCCACCTTATTCAAATTGAATCCTCTGAGTCTGCACCCTCATTAAATCGCCAATAGAACTCTTAATGCTCCTGAATGCTCATTAACAACTGCCACTTAAGAACAATAGGGTGAAATGGTCAGCTATCGAATCTTGCCTGGGGATATATGCTCCATTGTCTTAACTGCTTAACTACTGGTAGCCACTTTGCTTTATTTATTTGATGTGTTTTTGTTACTGCTGTGTCCCCCCCCCCCAGCAAGCGGAGACTTAGCTGCTCTTGCTAAAGCAAAGCCCTTTCCACTTCAGTTTTTGGAGGGGAAAAGTGCTGGTTATGGTCTGTAAAATACATTAATTTTTTTGCTTCTAGGGGGGGGCAGCTGCCCCCTTCTGCCCCCCCCTGCCTACGCCCATGCATTGGGGCATTGCCTCTTTTCTTATTTGGGTTGGTACAGAGCTGTGATGCTCTATCCAGCCAAGCCCAGTTCTAGTGGGATTGAGAGAGCAGGGCTCGAGAGCCAAGCATTTAACTCATTACCGATCCTTTTCCTGCGCAAAGAGCCTTTAAAACTTGCAATGGCTGGAGGACCCGGATATGAATTCCAGCCTCCAGCTGCTAACTGGGAGCAGATAGGAAGCTGTGTTTGGTCCCTGTAGCTCAATATGATAAATTGTTGTAATCTACTGGGTCATTTGGGTGAAGGGCAGACTACTACTACTATTAATAATAATAGTAATAATGTTTTTTAAATTTGACATCTTTCCGCAGGGCCTGCAAGACGGAGCTGTTCGTCTGCCCTACCCAAGAAGGGCAGACTACTACTACTACTATTAATAATAATAGTAATAATGTTTTTTAAATTTGACATCTTTTCGCAGGGCCTGTTCCGCCTGGCCTTTGGGCTACTTTAAAATGAGGCTGCATTTAATTTTTTTTAATTTAAACTGTATTTTAACCCATATTTTAATTGTTTTTCTTTCTTTTACGTCTTATTGTAATTTTATTGGTGTTAGCCGCCCTGAGCCCGGTTTTGACTGGTGAGGGCGGGGTAGAAATAAAAATTATTATTATTATTATTATTATTATTATTATTATTATTATTATATGCAGTTTATATGCCAAAATGGCAGATTCATTGACTGGCAGTGGCTCTCCAGGATTTCAGACAGGGAGTCTCACCCAGTGCTACCTGGAGGTGCCATATATGAAGTCCAAGGAGTGTATGTGGGGGGGGGGGAGGCAAGAGACAGAGACCATAAGGACTAGAAACTTGACTGTTTTAAAAAGTATGACTCTCCCATTACCTTTCCCTCGGCTTTGTGAGCCTTTCCCCACTCGCTCATGACGAAGACGTCGTTGACAGACAAGCAGGCGATGACCTCCACTCCTTTGCCCTTCAGCTGTCCTGCCTTCTCCACGTAGCCTGGGAGGTGGGTCTGTGTCAGGGTGTGGGTGCAACAGGGAAGAACAAACTATCAGAGACTTTCATGGGGTAGTCCATAAAGGGAACAGGGGAATAAGAATAGCAGAAAGCAGAACCAGGGATGGGGAGCCCGCATCTTTTCAGATGTTGTTGGATTACAACATCTCTCCTGTTGGTTGGCCATGCTGCCTAGGTTTGAAGGGAGTTGGGCGTCTACTCATATGGAGTCCGCATGTTCCCCATCCCTGTGTTCAGGCCGGAAGTTCCGAGGCTGAGAAAAACACCATTCTTACTAGACCCCACTCCCAATTCTTAGCCTGAGCCAGGCCAGCTTCCCAACCGTGGTTCTTGAGGGTCTTATCTGACCACAGTGACAGCATCGGTTTGAATGCTAAGATTTTTTACTTAATTCTTTTTTTAAAAACAAAACAAAACCCTTCATTCAGAGGGTTGTTTACCAAAGATTTCTTCTCGTTCTGGCTTTCCTACAGCTCTTGCCAATGTCCCATCAAGTTTGGATTCAAAGACTGGGACAGGTGAGGCCCCAAATACACCAGCATGCCGGCTAATGGAATTCTCAACAGATAAAAGACTTGACATGGAAGATCAGTGCCAAGTATCCTGGGAACCTTATGCTGCATGATATGGAGAGGGCAGAAGAATCAGACTAAATGCTAACTTTCATTTGTTTGTTTTTTCTTACCATTATTGTCATTCTGGGGATTTCGTTCATGTTTTTTGTTATTTGTGATCTGTAGCCTCAATAAAGGTATATTAATTATGATTTGCAGAATTAATAAAGAATAATTAAAGAAAAAAGATTGGGACTGGGCTGGAGGGGGGTGTGGGGAGATGGACACACCCAGGTCTTACTCACTTTTGAACAACCTGGAGTGAAGGCACCAGGCACCCCAAACAAGATCCCCTTCTTGCCTGTGAAGAGGCTCGCCACATTCACCTTGTTGCCAGGGTCACCCTCGTAGACCTCCACGTTGGGCAACTTGTCTCCAACCTGTCAGAGAGAGGAAAGAGCGGTAAAGCCCACAGAACTCGCCGGAGGAGTGGAAACCTTTATCAGCCTGAGGGCCACATTCCCTTGTTGGCAACCTTCTGAGGGCCACAAGTAACCCAAACCCTGATCAAGGGGAATGAGGGCACAAAGCCGCAGCTCAGTGGGGGAGCATCTGCTTTGCATGCAGGAGGTTCCATTCTCGGCAACTCCCAAGTCAGGCTGGTGATGTCCCCCCTTCCTGAAACTCTGGAGAGCTTCTGCCAGTCAGTGTAGACAAAACCCAAAGGTCTGACTTGGTATAAGGCTGCTTCCTATGTTCCTATTTTGCTCTGGTGGTGGGGACTCCGAGGAATCAACTGAATTCAGTCCTAACGGATGTGGGTTTCCCTGCAGTTCCCTAACCTTAAACGTATGTGGTAAAGCAAGGTTTGGTATTCAAATGGGGCAGACAAGGAAAGGTTAGATGGATCTTCAGCCTTTCTCACCTTTGAAGGACTACAATTCCCATCATTCCTGACCTGACCATTATTGCATAAAAAGAAACCTAGAGCAAGCACCCCCAAACTTGGCCCTCCAGATGTTTTGGGACTACAGTTCCCACCATCCCTGACCACTGGTCCTGTTAGCTAGGGATGATGGGAATTGTAGTCCCAAAACATCGAGGGCCAAGTTTGGGGATGCCTGACCTAGAGGTTGTGCTCTACGGGGCTAAGTGCTTTCCCACTGCCCTTCTCCCACGAAGCTAGACCCTAGAAAGTCATGTCCCATTTTTATCTGATGGTACCCTAGGAAACCTCTGCTCCAGGCACAGCAGAAACATGTAAAGCTTTAAGAAACTGAATTTGACTGGCTTAAGTGTGGGCTTAACGTCTGGAGCGGCTGTGCTCTTTCCCACTGCATTCCTTGGTTAGACATTCACTCTTAAACTGGGTGCGGCAGCCCCACAGATCAAGGGTGGCTGCCTTTCTACAGGGACAGGGATACACCCAATTTCTCTGAAGCTAGGGTGTCTCTTTCCCATTAGGGCTTGTTATTGCAGAGACCAAGGACCAGTGATCTCGGGAACCATCTGTCCCCAGTGAAGCTGTTCTTCTGCATGGGGGTGAGTGGGCTTGCTCTATGGGGCTAGAGGAGGTACTCTTTTCTAAAGGCTTTCGATAGCATGGACTCCAGAGCTGGTAGGCTACAGGGAGCTGTTAAGCAGCCTGTTCCCTCCCCCCAGTAAACAGATCCCAGACTACTATGAGGTTGGAGGTTTTTTCCCCTTCTTTTTGCAATGGGGCTTTCCAGTGCTGCCGTTCTATAGGACAGAGGAGTCTCCTACTCTCTATGGGGCTGTTCATTGGCATGGCAGCAGGGTTTATTACACAGGCGTGGGGCGGGGGCTACTTTTCTCTAAATGCTTTCTATTGCATAGGCCCCAGAGCTGATGCACTGTGGGGAGCTGTGAAAGAGCCTATACAGTCCTCACTGGGGCTGCTCATTTGCAGGAGAGGGCTGGGCTTTCTATTGCACGGATCCCCAGATGGAAATCTATGGGGCTGGGACTGCTCTTTTGCAATGGGGCTTCCAAAGCTGTCCCGTCCCCTGCGTCTGTGGGGCTGTCCTTGTCCATTGCGGGAGGAGGGCATATTCTGCACAGAGACCCTGGGCAGATGCCCTATAGGGCTGCCTGGGCTGCCTGGTTTCCATGGGGCTGAAGGGGGCGCTCTTTTGCAAGGGGCTCTGGAGAAGAGGGGTGTTTTCTCTCTCTCTGCAGACTCCCCTCTCCTAGGTCTCACCTTGAGGGCCGCCATGGCTGGTGCTCCGGTTGCAAAGGCCCGCTGAACGATCCCTGCTGCCGCCCAACCCTTTCCAAGAGGGGAGCCTGGGCTTGCTCCCCAGCGGCGACTCAGCCAGCCCAGCACCTCCGCCCCTTTCCACCTCGTTGCCATGGAAATCGCGGGAGTGACAGCTTGCCACGGCAACCCCGGCCCTTTGAAGTTCTCCTCCTCCAAATCGTGCAGGCGCAAAACACCCAGGCCCGCTCTTTAATTCCACCGCAAGGGGGGCTAGTGGGGAAATTTGCATCCACCTCATTTGCATGCTTCGGAATTATCACGATCGGCTCGGCCAGATTGTCCCACTTCTACGACCGTGTTCATGGAAGATAATCTTACTCGGCTACGAGTGATTGCCAAAGAAGAAGAAGCAGACTCAGAAATAAGCCCCCCCTGATTTCAGTGGCACTTACTCACAGGTAGGCGTGCAGCCTACATTTGCAGGATGTGAACATATGGGCATTTATTTCCTAAAAGAGATCGAAATCCTATGTACGTCCTATTGAACACCGTGGGAAATTTGCTCTTGAGCTCTCAGCAGGCAACCCTCTCGAATGTTGATCACTTGGGATTAAACCTCATGAAGCTCAGTAGGACCTACTCCTAAGTAAATGTGGCACAAGCATGGGCTGCAACAGGTTGCAGTTTTTATGTACATTTTCTCCGGCGTAAGCCTCAATGATATTTAGTCGGGTGGATCACTTCCGAGTAAGACGTTCCATACGCCACGCGTATTTCGGAGTAGGCCAATCCTTGCGCGCACAGATTTCCATGTTTTTACTCGCAAAGTAAATCCCAGTGATTTTAGGGGCCTGACTTGGGAGTTGTGTCCCATAGGTTTCAACGGCACTCATTTCCCGAGGAGACACAGGAGTAATCTGCAAGGCTGCAAAGCACCGCAGTTCAATGCTTACTTGGAATAAGACTGTTGGACAAAGGAAGTGACTTCCGAGTAAGCACGTGTAGGATCGCGCTTGCTTGCTCGGGCTTCTTTGCATTCTAATTTCAAATGTTTTGGCTTTCGAGTTGCGTAATAAGGCCTCTCCTCACTACTTTGTATTGGCACATAAGCCTGCCAGTTCTACGATGTGCATAGCGTGCACTTTTTTTGTATACCAACCGCGCTGTTTACAAACACTTAATAACAATACGGCTATTATTTGACACATTTCCAAGCAACCTCGGGTTAGAAAACAAACGCTGCCCCACCCACAGCTCCACGTGTTTGGGAACAAAAATTAACCGGAACTGACTGGGGGGAAGGTCATGTTTCCCATACGCGCGGGAGGACCGTTGCGCATTGTCGCAGGAAGTAAGTGATAAAAGACCGCCGGAAGTGGGTGAGAAGAACCGGCCTTTCAACCAAACCGGAAGTTGTCCGAAGCTTATTACGCACGCACATGTTACCTTCGCTTGCTTAGGTGGCCGCTGTCCTGAAAACATGAAGCTCCTGACGCACAACATGCTCACCTCCCACGTGCGAGGAGTGAGGCCCGGGGGAGGATTCCCCCTTCGTATCCAGGTAACGGGGATTTCTTCAAGCCACGCCCACTTTTCCACTTTAGAATTGGGTGGTGGGAGCAGAGTATATATAACGTGGGGACTTGATAGCCCGGGTCCTTCACACTCACCCACCACTTTGTTTTTGCTGCCTAAACGGAATCTGGTGTTTAGGGTTGCTGACGACAATCACCAGTATTTAGTATCTTCTACTCTATAGTGCTTGCTATGAACAATCATTTAGTTTAAAAACAACGCTGTAAGGTAGAGTTTGTTTATTTATTGTGTTTATATCCTATATAATGCTCAAGGTGGAGCATGTGGAATATAGCCTTGCTGTCTTATATCAAGTTAGAGTGTTGGTCCATCTAACTTTGTTGAACTGGCTGGTAGTGGCTCTCTGGGGTATCAAACAGAGCCTCCTTGGAAATGGTGTATATTATTTAATATTATTTATTTAAACACAAACACACCCTCCCCCTAAAGCCACTTGTGAGTTATGTGACAAGTGAACTAGTGGCTTTCCAGTTCACTTTAGTTTCTTAGCCACAATAATACACCCACTCTCATATATGCAGCACATTTCATGTGCTGAAACTTCTTTATTTACATTGTTAGTAATCCGTAGACCATTATTGTTGTAGATTTGTGGTGCAGAAGTAATACACATCAGTTTTGTCATATCTGCTTACTGTCCAGTCCTATGTATATCTGCTTGGAAATAATCACATTGAGCTCAATTGAGTTTATTTCTAGAGAGGTTGGGATAGGTTACAACATTAGTAAGTTTAGTGCCAAAATGGAATTCTGTACCTGGGACTTCACATGCCATGCCTTTGTTACCACACTGCATGTGACATAAAGCTCTGCTACAGGGGTGGCCGATGTGAGGCTTTCCAGATGCCATTGTACTACAACTCCCATCAGCTTCTGCTAGCATGGTAAGAGATGATGGGAGTTGTAGTCTGAGTGCATCTAGATGGCACCATGTGGACTATCCCTGTTTCCTCTGTCCTCCCCCCCCCTGCACCCCTCCTACCTCTGGCAATCCTACTACACTTAGGGAAATGCAGGGGAGGAAATATTTGTTCCCTTGTTCTTTGAGCCACGCTGCTCTCCCATCAGCCTTTTCCCCCTCTAACAGGCCACAGAAGTGAAGGTGAACAATGTAGATTTCAACCCGGAGTTCACAGCGCGGATGGTACCCAAGGTGGAATGGGCAGCTTTGGTAGAGGCTGCGGAGAGTGTGAGTAATTGCCTCTGGATGTTTTTTGGGGGTAGGGGGAGACTGGCTAGAATTATAGAGGTATAGTCTTTTCCCCCTTCCTACAGCCAATTGCTGTTTATATTTGTGTGTGTGTGTGTGTGTGTGTGTGCGCGCGCGCATGCGCGTACACACACACACAATTTCCTTCATTTACTGTAAACCACCCTAGGAATTTATGAACTGAAGGGGTGTTGTATGCATAAATAAACTTTTGTTTAGACTCCTGCACAGTCTGGAGAATGGACAGCTTTGTATGTCTCAAATGAACCAAGTGACATAGGAAGGGGAAGGAGACCACAGATTTTCAAGCGTGTTACTTGACTGGTGGAGATCTAAGGCAAAAGAGCATATAGGTTCCCTGCAGCCAGTCAGGACTGCCTGTGGAGAACAGGAAAGTTTTCCATCTCTGACTTGGTGGAGGTGGGCCCACCCTGTCTTCTGCCGCCACCTGAGCAGACAAATGCCAGAGTGAAGCTCGTGGGTGGTTAAAGAGAGATAACTGGTCCTTGAATAGTGGAAGGTTGTGAAAATAGCACAAACTGTTATTTTCTGCACCCTCCTGCAGTTGGGTCACCGATCAGACCTGCCCCCTGAGCCCATCCCTGACTTCGAGAGCAATGAGGATTTCCTTCGAAAAGTCCATCATGTGCTGATGGAGGTAAGGGAACCTCTTCTTTGCCTGTTTCCCATTCCAACCAACAGAAACCTGTCATAATGCATAGTGTGACCACTTGCATCAATTTCTAGGAACAAAATCTAGCAACTTTCCAATGCTGTGATATCTCCACCTATCTTCTCTCTCTTCACCTTGCCACTTCCTGTTTTCAACTCCCAAAGTGCTGCGCAGTTCACTTTACCTGCTGTTTTTATATTTCTTCTTGTGCAGGTGGAAGTGGTGGAAGGTGTGCTGAAATGCCCAGATACTGGGCATGAGTTTCCCATAACTAAAGGGATACCCAACATGTTGCTGAGCGAAGAGGAGACATGAGCTGGTTTGTGTCAATGGAGCTTTGAGAAGCAAGCCTTGCGGGTGAGGGGGTGGGTGGGATATGTTCCTGTGGAAAGCCCAGCACCCTTATTTTTCTGTTGGGGGAAGGAGATGTTCTGAATATAATATTGGGTTGCTTTTTTGTGCATGTAAATAAATGCAGGTTCTTGAATCTCAGTGAGGAGTGTCAATTTAACTGTGTGGATCTCGTCGTTGCCCCTTATTGTGCAGGTGCTTGATCTCCCCGTTTCTCAGCCTTATTCTTCACTGTTTTTAGCAGATGCTTCTCTCCTTCCTCCCCCAAGAGTACAGAGTGGGTTTAACTGTGCAACGGAATGAACTTGCAGAGTTCTGAGGTCCCAGAATGAACGGCGGTATTTTAGACAGCAGGCGGGGAATGCCATTTTTGAATGCACTCCTTATCAGTTTATTTAAAAAACACACCTTGTAAGTAGAAAGCTAGCACAGCAGCAGGAGCAGGGAGGCTCTAGCTCTCCCTGATGGGCTAGGTTTTTTGTTTAATGTGCAGGGTGTTCTTTGCAAATCAGGACAGCTTTCCAGAGTAATTTGTGGCCTGCAGACGTATGTGGTTCAGTCTTCTGTGAACTGATGCAGTTTGTTCAAGCGGGCAAAGTGGCACTATCCCATCACCGCTCAGACTCTGCCTCAGTTACCAGGAAGTAGAATTTCCTCATCCTGAACTTTGAGGGGGTTAGATGGGAAAGTGCATTCACCCTCCTAGAGCTCCAGTCATTATTACAGAGAATTCAGACAGGAATGGCAAAGTCTTTTTGATCTTAGGACCACATTGACACTCAGCCACCCCTCCAAGGACCACATGCCTCTTTCAGCTGGAACATGTTCCAGTGGTGGGTGGGGAAAAGCAGGCGGGATATTGGAGGAGATTCCAGAAATTTCTACAAATGCACAAAGATCTCTTCATCCAGGCAAGTAAGAAGCATGGATTATCAGAGTTCAAGGACATATTCCACCCAGGCAAAATCACTCAGGGAGACTACACATCAAGATGAGAAAGGGGTGTGGCCTAGGGAAAATTCCAAGAGTCTGATAGGGAGGTGGCGATTTATAAAAAAATAAATGTTGCGATGATCACCTACCTGCATGGCTTATATAAAAGAATTAGACAGATCATTTCTCATGGAGAACATTATCAATGGCTATCTTAAGCTCTGCCTCCACTGTCGAAGGCAGTATGGGCCTCTGAATACCAGCTGCTGGGGAATCGCAAGTGTGGCAGAGTTGCTGTTTCACTCGGATCCTGCCTGTGGGATTCCCATTGTGTTATTATCTGGTCAGTGTGAGAACAGGATGCTGGACAGGACAAGCCTCTTCTTATGTTCTTAAGAGCAAGTCTTTGGGAAGAAAAACTGAACTATATATCAGAAACCCCCAGCATTTCACCCTCCAATATTTCACTGATGTAAACGGAGTTGTTTTTAAGACTTCCAGCTAGTTTATCCCAGTTGTCCACCTTATGGATGGTTTCTTAGGCCATTCATTCATTCCTGGGGTGGTTGTAATTTAGATGACAAGCTCAGCTGACTTTCCTAACAGAATACATTGCTTTGTTGGTGGGGGGGGCAGCCAAAGTTGTTGAGCTTTTATTAAGAAATCAAAGTTTTTTGGGAAATCGCGGGTAAATATACATTAGCTTCTTCTGGGGTGGGGGGACAGAACCTCAGGTAACTGAGTACTTTCTTTTTTTTTAAAAAATATATTTTTATTAATTTTCCAATTAGAACCAATTATATCACATTCATTATTTCAAATTATACACATATATATATCAATCAAACCGAATGTTATGCCAAATCATCTAGAGAATTTTTTATTTGGGTTCCCATGCTTCAAGAAATTGGGGATTCCTCGCAACCGTCCACTGCCGTCTTTTTTCTAAAGTTCAAATCGTCCTCCAAGTTCATAATAATCCAGATCTTCCCCTTACAGTCACATAGATGTTTTCCACTTTCAACCGATTGTTTCCCAGCTGCTGAGATAAATATCAAACAAGGTTTCACAGATGTTCTTTCTCCTGTGTGGGTTAATCAGTCCAGCCTCCCCATAAATCTTCTTGGTCTGGAGCTCCCTGTTGCGTCGACTCTCAACACGAAGCAGCGCCATCTTAAAAAACTCAAATCACTTTCGTTTTCTCTCATAGCCATGAAGATTAACGATCTTTATAGAATTTACAGCTTTTCCAGGCAGAAGACCCAAACATCAAACCATAAACTCTTGGTAAATTAATGGATCTCCTTGCCCTATAGCTGAACTTAGCTTCAGGTCGCTGCTCCAATTCAAAGTGCGTCACAGCTCATAAATCCTCCGAACGCGTCCAGGACTCCTTCTGTCCGACTAGGGGGGGGGCTTTTCTCATCGGCAACTCCACATCTTTAAAAAATATGCTCAGTAACAACAGTTTATAAAGTTCAACTCACACAGTCTTTTGCTTCTCTTTCACTCCAAACAAGCCAGGACATCGCGTCTGGGAAGGTACGAAGTATGAAGAAAAATAAAAAAAAACTCAATTCCCTTATCGCTCCGTCCCCATCAATCCTTCTTCCAGATGATATACAGCCTTTGACTCCTCTCCCTCAGCAGCATAAATTTCTCAGCGGTAAACAGCGCTTCTTCCCCTCCTTCTGAAGTATGTCCATAGTTTTAAGCCTAATTATCTTCTTTAACCATGGAAATCCCCGCCATGCAGATTAGCGTCCGGGAGTCCTGGCCCTCGTAAGTGCTTTTCAGCCCAAGCTCCCCCCACTCCATAAACAGTCGGAGTGGGTCTGGGGGCATCGCGGGCCAGCGGCCCCTCTCCGTAACCCCCGGAGAGGGTAGGGGGTTGCCATTTACTCCCCTAGCAACCGCCAAATTCCTTACGAAGGTCAGAGGGATGGAAAACAGGTCCGCCATTCCTGCCGGCGGAAACCGGAACCTCAGGTAACTGAGTACTTTCAAAGCTTTTCAATATTTGTGGATCTAGAGGGCGCACCTGCCCCCCTGGGCTATGCCATTGTGTTTTTCCCGGCTTCATCACACACACGCAGGAAGACAACAACAGACAGCAGCTGACTGTCAGGCCGCAATGGCCTTTTTTAATTTGTTCAGTAATAGAGCTCTCTATGAATGTGTATGTGTAGCCGCCTATACACAAATCAGAGGTATTTATAATATGTACACACACATAATTTAATACAAAAAAAAAATTCTCCAGCTTCTCCTCTCCCCTCCCCCCCAACCAGGGCAAGGGAGGCTGCAGCCCCACCTCCCTTCCGTGTGTGTGGGAGGGAAAGGAAGCAAGCCAGAAATGGGGTAGATTTCTTTTTCCTGCAACAAATATACAGTAAAATATATTGCTATGTACACGGCTCTCAGCTACAGGCCATGCAGCCTCCCTCCTTGGTTTAAGTTAGAGCAGGAACAGGGAAGCTGCAGGACACCGCAAGTGTTGTTGGACTCCAACTCCCATCAGCCCCTGCAGCCAGCGTGGCCCATGGGAGTTGTAGTCCCAACAGCTGGTGGGCCAACGTAGCTTCCCCACCCCCCTGGTTTGGCGGGTCAAAAGGGAGTTAAGGAGAGGCGGGGAAGAGGTTTTATTTATTGCTTTGGGTGTAAGATGGGGTTGGCTTAATGGAGACGCAGGGAGGGACTAGCTGCTTAGCCTCGTAGTGTGAGGGGAGTTGTGGGAGTGGGGTTGATATGAAATCACACCTGAAAATAAAAAAGCACAAATTGCCTTTTTAACTATTGCTACAAGGGAATTAAGTGAAAGAACTTTGGATGGAGCGTGAAAGGCCCTGCCTTTTCCCTTCTGCAGAGGAGGAGCGGGGAGGGGGGGGGCTGGACTCCCACCACTGCAGCCGCACACTCAAACACGCCCCTTTCCCCAATTTTTTTTAAGGCAGACTCCATGCAAAGCAGAAACGACATAAGACACAACCTCCTCTCCCCCCCCTGCATCATGGGGACCCTCCCCCAAGTTTTTAAATTATTATTATTAATATTATTATTGCTTATAAGTGATAATGCAACATTCCCAGAGGGAGGGTGGGTCTTTGTGAGGGAAAGAGAAGCGAGGGGCGGACTATCGTCCCCTGAGAGACTCGGTACTAAGGAGGCAGAAAAAAAAGGTCAAAAAGAAAAGAAAAGTGTTGTGGGTCTTCCTTCCCCTCCCCAAATCTGTCTCCCTTCTTATTTCTGGAGAGCTGTGGATCTATGGTTTCGACACTCTCACTCTCATTAAGGTGCATTTGGCTGGGCCCAGCCCAGGGGCAAAACCAAGATGGCGTTTGAGTGGTGTAGGAAAGAGGCCGCGAACCGGCTGTCTCTGCTCTCCATCCTGTGCTATCCTGTAGCTGCATCCTGGGACAAGAAGAAACAATTCTCCGACCCTCCCTCCAACACACACACACACACACACAGGTGCACACACACACACACACACACACACACACACACACACACACACACACACAACCCTTCCCAACAGCTACCCTTCCTCTCCCCCCTCCATGCCTCGCAAATGCAATATGGCTTCCAGGCTAGAGCTACAGTGGCTATTACCCACCCCACCACCCCGCCCTTCCCCAAGTTAATAAATTAAAAATTAAAAGTATGGCTTCCAGTGTGAATGTCAAAAATTTCTCTGTCTCCCTTTCTCCCTGCCCCACGTTGCGGCAGCCTAACCTCTGGCATCCAGAAGGGCTGGTGTTTTTTGTTTTTTCTTTTTAAAAAAACTTCTCTGCCTCCCCCATGGGGTCCGTTCTCTTCAGAAAAGAAAAAAAGTCAGCCTCAGTGCAAAGCAATGGGCAGCTACCACATTTGCATACATTGAAATGCGTTTTTTTAAAAACATGAGGCAGACGAGCGGCGGTTCTGGGAGGGAGGGGGGATTGTGTGGGAGGGGGAAACCCAAGCCGGACTTTCAGCCCCCGTTCCATTTCTGCACGCACGCCCCCCAATAACACCCCCCATAACCAGTCCGTCTGTACTTTGCTCCCCTCCCCAAATCCTGTCCCCCGGCCTCCCCTCCCAGCCTCCCCGTTTTCAGTCCATCATTGCTTCCAGCATCTCCAGGAAAAGCTTATGCATGGGGACCTTGCCCTCCAGTTTGAGGCTGTAGAAGTGGTGGAGGACGCGGGTGGCTGTCTGGCGCAGGAGGGGCAGCGTGAGGAGGAGGCGGCCGGCCCGGCGGGGCTCCTCGGGGCGCCTCGACGCTTCGTATTCCAGCAGGGCCTCGTGTAGCACGTCCCGGAGCCGCTGCACGGCTGCCATGTCCTCAATATGCACCGAGTCTGGAGGAAACGGGAAGGGTGGGAAATAGAGGCACACGGCAGCAATTAGGACCCTCCTAGCTTGATGGAAGAGAGTGCCTTTTGCCACTCTTGGACAGGGGCAGCCTGGCCATGTTGATTCATGCACTGAGATTGCTTAGGGCAGGGGTAGGCAACCCAAGGCCTGTGGGCTGGATGCGGCCCAATCGCCTTCTCAATCTGGCCCACGGACGGTCCGGGAATCAGTGTGTTTTTACATGAGTAGATTGTGTCCTTTAATTTAAAATGCATCTCTGGGTTATTTGTGGGGCCTGCCTGGTGTTTTTACATGAGCAGAAGGTGTGCTTTTATTTAAAATGCATCTCTGGGTTATTTGTGGGGTATAGGAATTTGTTCATTCCCCCCCGCCCCAAATATAGTCCCACCACATGGTCTGAGGGACGGTGGACCGGCCCACAGCTGAAAAAGGTCGCTGACCCCTGGCTTAGGGGCACTTTTTAAACCTGTATGTTTATAATGTTTGATGTTTTATTATGTTTCTGTATATGCTGGAAGTAACACAGAATGACTCTGGAAACCCAGTCAGATGGATGGGGCTCTATTATTATTATTATTATTATTATTATTATTATTATTATTATACCCTGCCCATCTGGCAGGGTTTCCCCAGCCACTCTTGGCAACTCCCAACAGAATATTAAAAACTATATAACATTAAAAACGTCCATAAACAGGGTTGACTTCAGATGTCTTCTGAAAGTTGTGTAGTTGTTTACAGTATTTCCTTGACATCTGATGGGAGGGCGTTCCACAGGCGCCACTACCAAGAAGGCCCTCTGCCTGGTTCCCTGTAACCTCACTTCTCGCAGTGAGGGATCTGCCACAAGGCCCTCAGAGCTGGACCTCAGTGTGGGGGTGGAGACGCAGAGGCCGTTTAGGGCTTTCGACTTTGAGCTAGTCGCATATCCACCTCACAGGGTTGTTGTGAGGAGAATATGGAGAATCTGGGCAGAGCAATGTATGCCACCCTGGAGGAAAGGTAGGATATAAACGCAACAATAAACATTGTGGGGAAACCCCCCCACCCGGCATCTCTATGCCTGTGAAAGGGACTCACCTGAGTTGGCAAGCGCCAAGGCCTTGAGAAGCACATATTCCTCTCGCTCCAGGCGCAGGGCCCGGTACTTGCGCACAAGCTGCAGGACCACCCCGCTCAGCTCCAGGAGCCCCGCCGCCCTTGCTGCCTCCTCGTCCAGAGCAAAGTCCTCCGCGAAGACAATCTCGTCCTCGCAGGGCAACGAACGCCAGGCCACCCCCAGCAGCAAGACCTCCAACCACACGCTCTGCAGTACAGACATCTGGTCCGCCAAGGACAGCGCCGGAAATCCTGAACCAGGAAGGACAGAAGGGGAAAGAAAAGGATGGAGAGGGATTAATTCACAGCTAACGTAACTGTTTTCAGGGTGGTCTGTGGCAAGCAGAAATTGATTCCAATGTCTGAAAACCAAGTGTGGATTGGTGGATGCTTGGAAATGGTTTATTTATTTATTTTGGATGAGGTTCCTGTCAGGTGGATTTATAGCTGGTTGACTGACTGACAACCCAAAGAGTATGCATTAACGGTTCCTCATCATCCTGGGGAAAAGTGACAAGTGAGGTGCTGCAGGGTTCTGTCCTGGGCCCATTGTTGTTCAACATCTTTATAAATGACTTGGATGAAGGAATTGAGGGGAAGCTCATCAAATTTGCAAATGACACCAAATTGGGAAGGGTAGGGAATGCAGCAGGAGGCAGAATCATGATTCAAGATGACCTTAGACTAGAGAACTGGGCCAAAGCTAACAAAATGAATCTCAGAAGAGACAAATATCAGATTCTACACTCAGGCAAGAAGAACCAGCAGCACAAATATACAGTAAGACGGGGGACACCTGGCTTGCTAGTAGTACTTGTGAAAAGGATATAAGGGTCTTAGTAGACCATAAGCTTAACACAAGTCAACAGTGTGATGCAGCAGCAAAAAAACTAATGCTATTCCAGGCTGCATCAAGATAAATGTAGCTTTCATTTCAAGGGAAGCAATAGATGACCCTTTTGGTCCCTCCCAACTCCACAATTCTATGAAGCTAATAATAATAATAATAATAATAATAATAATAATAATAATATATTATTATTATTATTATTATTATTATTTATACCCCGCCCATCTGGCTGGATATCCCCAGCCACTCTTCCAACAGAAAAATAAAATAAAATAATCTATTAAACATTAAAAGCCTCCTTAAACAGGGCTGCCTTCAGATGTCTTCTAAAAGTTATGTAGTTCTTTATCTCCTCGACATCTGATGGGAGGGTGTTCCACAGGGCGGGCGCCACCACCGAGAAGGCCCTCTGCCTGGTTCCCTGCAACTTGGCTTCTCGCAATGAGGGAACCGCCAGAAGGCCCTCGGTACTGGATCTCAGTGTTTGGGCAGAACGATGGGGGTGGAGACGCTCCTTCTGGTATACTGGACTGAGGCCATTTAGGGCTTTAAACGTCAGCGCCAACACTTTGAACTGGGCTTGGAAACGTACTGGGAAACGTAACTGAATCTATGAATAGAGTGGTACTATTTTGCCTTGATCCAGACTACACCTAGAGCACCGTGCCCAGTTTTGAGCACAATTTAAGAAGGATGCTAACAAGCTGGAATGTGTGCGAAGGAGGGCAACTAAGATGACCCAGGGTATGGAAGCCAAGCCTTATGAGGAACGGTTGAGAGCTGGGTATGGTTAGCCTGGATAAGAGGAGACTGAGGGGAGATATTTAAAGTATTTAAAGGGTTGCACATGGAAGGTAGAGCAAACTTGTATTCATGGGAGGTTTCTAGACAGAGGTTGGATGGCCATCTGTCATGGATGCTTTAACTCCGCACAGGTAGCTAGAAGTCTCCAGGAGAGAGTGGATGGCAGAAAGAGAGCAAGCAATGGGGTACCTCAGCCACCACCAGCAGCTCTGGATCCCAACAGAGTATTCCTGAGCCTTGTGCCAAGCTCAGCAATGGACTGGAAGTCGTACCATACAGTGGCATGGTAATATCTGCGCAACAACCGGACAGGCATGACCTCAAGCCAACCCTTCTCTCTCACCTGGTATGTTTTTGGCCCAGCCGATGATGACCACGATCTCCCGGTCAGCCAAATCGCACAAAGTGCTCGCTGCTTTGGCGGGACTGTCAGGAAGTGCGGGGTCGGGCATGGCGTACAGCTTCTCAGGCTCCGCCACCAGCAAGTGCGACACCATTGTGTTCATTGGAGCTGCAGGGAGCGGGGGTGGAAGAAGAAGAAGAAGAGTTTGGATTTCATATCCTGCTTTATCACTACCTGAAGGAGTCTCAAAGCGGCTAACATTCTCCTTTCCCTTCCTCCCCCACAACAAACACTCTGTGAGGTGAGTGGGGCTGAGAGACTTCAGAGAAGTGTGACTAGCCCAAGGTCACCCAGCAGCTGCATGTGGAGGAGCAGAGATGCGAACCCGGTTCCCCAGATTACGAGTCCACCGCTCTTAACCACTACACCACGCTGGCTCTCAGAAAGGATGGTGAGGATTAAAGAGGAAAGAAAGAGACGTGTCAGGAGTAAGCCATACACTCCAGATTCACAAATCTCCCTTTCTTCGCTTGGGGGAAGTATCCCCAAATTCAGCTAATGCTGCAGCTGGCAATTAGGCCAGGGCCAGGGAGCCTGTGAGCCCCCCAAAAGCTGCTGGACTTCAACTCCCATGATCCTTGATCACCGACTACGCTGGTTGGGACTGATGGGAGTTGGTGTCCAATAGAGTCCAGAGTGCCACACGTTGATCTAATTCGGGACGTGGGCCAAAGGAGGCCAGGGCCCATGTTTCTCTCTCATCTTTTCTCATTTTGTCATTCATCATTGCTGTAACTGCCAGGCTAAAAGCCATTTTAAACACAAGAAAAATCAAGATGACACAATCCTCCTGGAACTGCGGCATTCCAGAATGCACCACGTGTGTGTGTGTGTGTACGTGTTTGTGGGTAAAACACATGTCCGAACGCTTCCCAAGGATAGAACAACAACTTCTTCTCTGCTTGGGGGAAGTTAGCCTATTAGGGATCCTGGAATAACTGGGGGGAGTTGCTTTCAGTGTTTTTAGTATTTTCTGCTACGACAATCAACGACAACAAACTTCAACAAAGCATGCAGTAGTGATGTTTTGTTCACATTACCCACCTTCCCTTTTGAATTTGCATGCATGTTACAACACATTAAAGCACTGACGACTCTGCGGACAGCATAAGCGGGATTTATATTTGTAAACTCCTTAGAAGCCCGTTTAGCAGTAAGTGGCATATAAACAAAGAGATAAGCTTTCTCTCGGATGCACACCCATTTTTTAATGTACATTATAAAGGGGAACATTCAATTGTGCAATGCGCGGCCCTCTCAATAGTACTGGCCCAGGAGGGCAATACCACATGTTCTACAACCCGAAAGTGTAGATGTGAAATCCTGGCCTACGCTCTCCATCTTCTTCCTCCCAGGGATGTGTCTGCCAGGTTGCCAAGGTAACAAGCATTGCTCACATCAGAAGCCCTTGCCAAGGGGATAATTCCACAGTGAGATCGGTACCATTGGTGGCTTCTTAGGAGGAGAGACAAAGGAAGCCCAACTTCAACGAGGGGGGGAAAGACAGAGCATTTTCTGGTTCAATAATACACTCCAGAGTCCAAGGAGAGCCAGCCTATTTGAGACACTTGTAGGGATAGAACCTCAGGTCCGGGACTGAAATGCGGCCCTCCAAGCCTTTCTATCTGGCCCTCAGAACTCTCCTCGTGCCATAGCCCTTCACTGGCTCTGCTTTCAACCCTCCTTGAGTGTTTTGGCCTATCTGAACAGCATCCTTGAACTCTAGCAATGCATCTTGCTTGCTTGGAAGAATGGTACAGATAGGTGCGTGTGGGAAAACTAGCCCGTTGTACAAAGGCAAAATATTCTTTCCGTCGCCCTCTTTTGCTTCTGGACCTGCTCGCTGTTGGCATGTGGCCCCCGGAACGTCGTCCAGAGGAGAATGTGGCCCCTGGGGAATGTAACTGAATCTACGAATAGAGGGGTACTATTTTGCCTTGATCAGACTACACCTAGAGCACCGTGTCCAATTTTGAGCACAATTTAAGAAGGATGCTAACAAGCTGGAATGTGTGCGAAGGAGGGCAACTAAGATGACCCAGGGTCTGGAAGCGCCAAGCCTTATGAGGAACGGTTGAGAGCTGGGTATGGTATGGTTAGCCTGGATAAGAGGAGACTGAGGGGAGATATTTAAAGTATTTAAAGGGTTGCACATGGAAAGTAGAGCAAACTTGTCTTCTCCTGGCATGTGGCCCCTGGAACGTCGTCCAGAGGAGAATGCGGCCCCTGGGTTGAAAAAATGTTATCCGGCTCTGGGATGGAGACATAGCCAAGTACACTTCTGTATGGGTCAGACGCCCTGGGCCCCTTTATCCCCAAACTCTGGATAAGAATCTGGGGTTCAGGGGGGCACCCCAGTCCTTTACCTGGTTTCTTGGTGGTCGCCGTAGCAATCTGAGGGGTGACGAATGCGCTGGGGTAAGCGGCACCCTCCACCTCAGGCCGGCGCTTGTACTTCTGACGCCCTCCTCGCACCCTGTCGAGACGTACCCCTGAAGAAGACCAACGTCAATTCAGAACATTTGCAACCTGTTAAGAGCTCGCTTTTCCTCCTGCAATTCCCCCCCCAGCCATTTCACATTCGCTGTGCGCCCTCCCGCCACGTCAGAGGTTTAGGCCCCGAGGCCCAAAGCCGTACCTTCCTTGAGCATGCCCACGCGCAGGCACTTGGTGAAACGGCAGGCCTGGCAAGCTTTCCGGCGCCGCTTCGTGATCTCGCATTCGTTGGTGGCCGGACAGCTATACTCAATGCTGCCTGAGAGAGAAAGAGAAAGAAAGGGTTGGGAAGCTTAAAAAAAGCTATAGTATAAATAATATAGATGCATTTATTCAAAAATATTATTTATTTATTGCATTTATATCCTACTCCCCCCCCCAAGGAGCTCAGTGTGGCATACATGGTTCTCCCCCTCCTCATTTAATTCCCCAAAGAACCTTGTGAGGTAGGATAGGCGGAGAGGAAGATCGCCCAGTGAGTTTCCTGGCCGAATGGAGATTTGAACCCTGGTCACCCAAGTCCTAGTACAGGGGTCCCCAAACTAAGGCCCGGTGGCCGGATGCGGCCCAATCGTCTTCTCAATCCAGCCCGCGGACGGTCCGGGAATCAGCATGTTTTTACATGAGTAGAATATGTCATTATATCTAAAACTAGTGTCATTCAGCCCGTTTAGAAAACGAGCGCTAGAAGATATGTGAGAGGAGCAGCGGGGCCGCGGCCTTCCCTCTCTCTTTCTGCGCTCGGCCGCAGGGCGTGCCGGGAACGCAAGTAAACAAACTCGCTCTCCTGTCGTGCCCCACGGCCGAGCGCAGAGAGGGAGGGAAGGCCATGGCCTCACTGCTCCTCTCACAGGCTCCTCCGTCGCTGCTCTGCAGCCTCTAGACGCCCATGAAGGCCAGCCCCCTGAGGGCGAGGAGCTCAGGACGGGCAGGGGCCAGGGAAGGTGAGGCACGCTCGGGCCGGGCTGCTCCTGCTGCTGCTGTTACCGTCTCCGCCTCCTTCCTTCACCAGAACAACGGAGGCTGGTGATGAAGGTGGCCCCGGGTGCGCCCATGGCTGTCACGGGGCCAGGGCGGAGGGGGCGGGGATCCTCTAGGCGCACATGGAGGCCGGCGCTGGGAGCGGCCCGCTGGCACAGCCTCCGGCGCCGCATGAGAGTGTCCTGGGCGCGTGACCGAGATATTGTCTCTGCGTCCAATCCCTGTGTCCATGGGGCACATGCGCAGTAGCGCAGACACAGGGACACAGGGAATCTGGACGCAGAGACACTTGCACTTTATTATATAGGATGCATCTCTGGGTTATTTGTGGGCCTGCCTGGTGTTTTTACATGAATAGAATGTCCTTTTATTTAAAACGCATCTCTGGGTTATTTGTGGGGCATAGGAATTCGTTCTTTTTTATATATAAAAAAAAGAGTCCGGCCCACCACATGGGCCAGTGGACCGGCCCCCTGCTGGGACAGTGGACTGGCCCCCTGCTGAAAGAGTTTGCTGACCCCTGTCCTAGTCTAACATTCTAACCACTCAAAACATAAATAAATAAATAAATAAATAAATAAATAACAAAAAAATCCTTCCAGTAGCACCTTAGAGACCAACTATTATTTATTTATGTTTATTTTGTTTTGACTGCGTCAGACCAGCACGGCTACCTACCTGTAACTAATTCTAACCACTGTATTTCTTGACCCTGACGGACACTTGAGGCGTATATTTTTAGGACCCACTTAATTTCTGTGTGATATTGAAATATAGAACGCACACAGGCGCACGCACACACAATATATCAATATTAATGTTTTATTTGCTGTAACCTGCCCCATGGACCTTAGGGTGAAGGTCAGGTAATAAACTGTAGTAGCAGTAATCAGCACTGGCTCTTGCATTTTGTTGAAAGAAAGCATTTTTATATCAAAATGATGTTTTCATTTTAAGTGGAAGCTTCAGTCATGAGTTCCGAGTTTTTGTTTTTTGTTTTTTTGTTTGTCTCTCGCCCTTTAATAGGACATTTTAAATTCAGATGTCTTGTAAGGACATCTCCTTTTGCCCACACTTTCCTGACCCTGCTTTTTATTCTTAATTGTTTTTTTTTTGCTTGATTTCACTGGATTTTTGTTTTTAATTTGCTTTTAGAAATTTTTTACACTACTGTTCTACTGTTGCTGGGTTGTTGTTTTAATAATATTGCTTAATGCTTTAAAGTCGTACACCACTTAGCAGATATTTTTTTTAAAAAAAATTAAGCAATGCTTCTAAATAAATAAAACAAAAACCTCTGTTGCAGCAAAGAAGACAAAAGTTTGCAGTTCATGTTAGTCATACACAAAGTAAATCCACTGAGATGAATGGACGTGACTAACTTAGGGTCATTGCCAGTCAGTGTCGGTAGATAATACTGAGCTAGATGAAGTAATGGCCTGACCTGGGATAAAGTAGCTTCCTTTGTTCCAAATGTCACATTAGCCAAGTGGAACCTCCAGGCTGAGACTGACACAACAAGGTATCTCGCCCCTGAAGATCTGGTCTGGGTGAGGAACTATTCACGAGGTCCGCGGTGGGTGGCCGGTGTGATCACCCGGGCTAGTGGACCTGTGTCCTATTATGTGACCTTGGAAAATGGGCAAGTTTGGAAGAGACATATAGATCAGCTGAGGCGCCGGGCGCTCAGCAGGGAGGAGTCAGATAATTCATCCCTGGCTAATGACGCACAGCTGCAAGACCAGAGTGAAAATGGTCCAGAGGTACAGTCACCAGGGGCTTCAGCAAATGAACCAGGGTCTGCTAGTCCTCATGATGACGAGGTACAGGTCGGGGACCCTGAGATGTCTGGGACTCCATCTGTTCCTGATGAAACCCCTATAGCAGCCCCTCCACCACAGGTAACACCCAATCCAGAACCTGCAACACCTGTTGTCAGGAGATCAGGTAGAAGTTGTAGGACCCCACAGTACCTGGGGGATTACGTCTGCTGTGCTCACTAGGGGGGGAGGGGTGTTGTGTATTGAGTCAAAGGATTTTATATCTGTATTATTATTGTCTGTATTTGCATTAGGATAAAGTAACTGCCTTTTGGTTCCAGAGGGTACAGCTACTATTGGTTCATTTAAGCTGCTGTATTTGGATCCTCTGTCTTATTGGTTTCCTCCAAAAGGCAGCACTGTGATTGCGTGATATTGTTCCCTCCAAAATGTATCCCTTCCTAGCTAGTCCCCTGTCCCTATAAATGTAGCTTTCCTCTCCTCAGTCTTCAGTCTTGTTCACTTTAATAAAGAGCTGTTACTAGAGAACTGTCTCCAGCATGTTTTGTCAAGAGAGCTGAAATCACAAACCCCACGTCACAACAGTATACCTCAAATTACTTGTTATGAGGCGGGAGAGGCTGTTTGTGCTTTTATCCATCAGCCCCTATCCAGTGCTACAAAACAGATCAAGGAAGCGTTACTGGCGCAAGGGTTCAGGAATGACACAATTCCAGGAAGTATTTCTTCATGGAATACATACTTAACTTATGGAATTCCCCCAGCACAAGATGAGGCAACAGCACTGAGCTGAAATGGCTCTTTTCTTAAATTCCGTAAGTTCATGGAGACTCTTCATGCTCAACGTTTTGCCCAGCGTCGGGTTCGAGCCCAACGTTGGGCAAAACATTCCTGCATTGCAGGGGATTGGACTAAGCGATTCTCATGGTCCCTTCCAACTCTATGATTCTAGGACATCCAGAGAGAGAGAAAGAGAGAAGGAGAAAGAGAGAGAGAGTCTGTCTAAGGCCACATTCATACCATACATTTAAAACAGCATTGTACCATGCTAAACAACCATGTCTTCCCCTAGAGAATTCTGGAAGCTGTAGTTTCTTAAGAGTGCTGACTATTTTGGTTAGGAGGAGGCCCTGTTCCTTTCATGAATAAACGTTTCTGATAATTGTTAAGCAATCAATCCTTCTTCCTGGGGAACTCTGGGAATTGTAGCCTAGGGCTTGCCGATCAGAAGGTCGGCGGTTTGAATCCCCGCGACGGGGTGAGCTCCCGTTGCTCGGTCCCAGCTCCTGCCAACCTAGCAGTTCGAAAGCACGCCAAAGTGCAAGTAGATAAATAGGAACCGCTACAGCGGGAAGGTAAACAGCATTTCCATGCGCTGCTCTGGTTTGCCAGAAGCGGCTTTGTCATGCTGGCCACATGACCCGGAAGCTGTATGCCGGCTCCCTCGGCCAATAATGCGAGATGAGCGCCGCAACCCCAGAGTTGGTCACGACTGGACCTAATGGTCAGGGGTCCCTTTACCTTTGCCTAACAACTCTCAGCACCCTCAACAAACTAAGGCTCCCAGAATTCTTTGGGGAAAACCATGTCTGTTTAAAGAGGTATCACGGTGCTTTTAATGTACGGTGCAAACGTGGCCAAACATGGTGGGGAACCAAAATAAGGACCAAAATAAGAAGTTAATAACATGAAAGGAGCCCTGCTCTTTCAGGCCAAAGGCCTATCTAATCCCAGCATTCTGTTCTCACGGTGGCCAACTAGATGCCTATGGGAAGACTATAGGTAGGAACTGGAAGCCACAGCAGTCTCCCCACTTGTGGAGTATTCTCAGCCGCTGGTATTCAAAATATAGGCTGCCTCTGATCCCAGAGGTAGTCTAGAGCAGTGTTTCCCAAACTTGGGTCTCCAGCTGTTGTTGCACTACAACTCCCATGATCCCTAGCTAGCAGAGCCAGTGCTCAGGGACAATGGGAATTGTAGTCCGAAAACATCTGGATGCCCCAGTTTGGGAAACACTGGTCTTTCCCCAAGACTTTTTTCTGTCCACACTGTGCCACATTTTATGCACTTCTACCAAGTCCCCGCTTACTCTAAACTCCCAAAGCCTCAAATACTGGAACCTTTCCTCACAAGCCCACCCAGGGGTGGCTGTGGGCAGAATTCCTGCATTGCAGGGGGTTGGACTAGATGACCCTCGGCCCCTTCCAACTTTACCATTCTATGATTCTAAGAGAGTGTTTTCACCCCCCTTCTTCAGTTCTTTTTCTTAACCTTTTCCAGCTCTACAAGATCCCTTTTTTGAGGCATGGAAGCCAGTACTGTACATAGTATTTCAAGTGCGGACTGCACCATAATTTGCATAAAGACATAATCTTGACAGGGTTCTCTCCCCACCCCTTTTCAAACCCTTTCCTAAGGATTCCCAACATGGGATTCACATTTTTCACAGCTGCTGCACACTTGATCGCAGCAATTTAATTATAGTACTTCTTACAGACCGACTTGGTAAAATGCATCCTATAGGTTGGTGCTGTTTGCCACAGCAGCTAGGAATTTACATTCAAAAGGTGGGTTTTTTTTGGGGGGGGGGCATAGCTGCCAAGTTATCCCTTATTTTAAGGGATTTTCCCTTATGCTGAATAGGCTTCCTCGCGAGAAAAGGGAAAACTTGGCAGCTATGTGGGGGGGAGAGGGTTATGTGAGACCTCTTAATGATTTTAACAACGTGATGTGCTGATGCTGGGTGCTGTAAATGTCAATTAAACTCTGTTAATGGAGGAAACTATGTGTGAGCAAGGAGCGAGGGTGTTTGCTTTTGCAAAGCCCTTTCATAATGTGCAATAAAGTTCATTCATAATCAGATTTCCTACAGTTTTATTAATCTCCACAAGTAAAAGGGACTTCTTTAGCCACCCCCTCCCCAAGCAAGCTGAACATTTAGGAAAGAGACCTAGAATATCCCTGAACAGCACAGCCCCCCCCCCAACATGGCACCAGCCCTGTTAACATCTATTCACCGTGATAACTAATTAGAACCTCACTTTTAAGAGACAGTCTACCAGGGGGTAACAAGCGCCTCATAAAGGTCTGTCTGTCATCGGAACAACAGGATGTGAGACTAGATCAGGGGTGGGGCGCCCACAGCCTTCTGGACTACAACTCCCATCATCCTTGACCACTGACGACACTCACTGGGACTGATGGGAGTTGTAGTCCATCACCATCTGGAGGGCCAAAGGTTCCCCACCCCTGGACCAGATGACCTGATCCAGCAGGGGCGCTTTCTTTTTAGGAACATCAGAAACCGCTTTATAGCAAGTCAGCCCATTGGTCCATCTAGCTCAGTACTGTCTACACTGACTGGCAGCTGCTCTCCTGGGTTTCTGGTAGGGGGTATTCCCAGCCTGACCCAGAGATGCTGGTAATTGAGCCTGAAACCTTCTGCATGCAAAGCAGATGCTCTCTCTCACTGCCCTTCCCCAAACAAAACCCCCTTTTCTTCCTTAACAGCTTTAGGGGACCCCCAGACTTCTCTTGCAGTGCCCAGGCAGGAGTGGCCTACCTTGGATAGTCCTCTTGAAGAACGCCTTGCAGGCTTCGCAGGAGGCCACGCCATAGTGGTACCCTGAGGCAACGTCCCCGCACACCAAGCACAGCCGCTTGGGCATGGCGCTCAGCATGTACTTCCCCCGCCCCGGGGGCTCGTCCGGGTCGTCATCATGGCGTCGCCGGGAGGCCCCCGTCCCGGCAGGCAGCGCCCCAGCGGTCTCGAGCTCTTGTGGGGCCCCGCTGGCGCTGGTGTCGGAAGACCCGCTGGGGCTGTGCTGGGCGAGGCTGTCTGGGGAGGCCGGCTCCGTTTTGATGAAGAACTCTGCCCGGCGTTCCCGGGATGACATGGCTGGAGAGGGCTGCGGGAAAGAGGACACAGACGGGGTGCATCAGAGAAGGGCTGCGACCAGCAGGAACGTTGGAAAATATTTCCCTATCCTAGGCCACATTCACAACACTATTCATGCCACTTGAAAGAGTCATAGCTTCCCCTCACAGAATTATGGGAGGTGCAGTTTGTTAAGGGTGCTGAGAGTTGTCCAGAAACCCCTATTTCCTCCCCAAAAGCTACAACTGCTAGAGCTCCCCGGGAAGAAAAATTGACTGATAAATCACTCTTGTGCACCTTTAATTCCTAGGATGCTTTGGGGGAAGGTCACAACTGTACTGAGTGCTTTAAATGTGTAGTGCAGGTGTAGATTGAGCATCTTAAAAACTGACAAGAGTTCCACAGGTTAAGTTCATTTTCGACAAAAAAATGGACGGAGCCCTTCAGTGTGATAAAACTTTAAAAGGTGGTGTTCAAAGGCAGATCTTTAAAATAGTGATGATTAATCCGTTTCTCACTCAGAAGGGACCACAATCACAAACAGAATTCGGTGGCCGGGCTGTGACAAAGAGCAGAGGGCCACAGTGCGCCGTCCCAAATCCTGCCCTGTCAATTGTGTGTCACAAACCCACCACCCAATCAGGGACCAGCATGGAATTTTTTTGGGGGGGCCTAGGCCACGTTAGCCAGCTAGGGGGAGAATCTGACGACAAATCAATCAGAAGAACCGAGTCAGGGCGTGGGATGGTGGTGGTGGACAACAACCCCAGTAATTTCACCAACCTGAGTTTAGGGGGCCTCCAGTTCCACTGGTCAAACTGGGGAGCTGCCCCCCACTGAAGGAAGTGATAGCATATTCCCCAATTCTACATTCGACTCCATTAACGGAGGCATAGCAAGAAAGAGCTTTTGGGACGGCCAACCGTGGCTTAATTCAGACAGGTCAAGAAACTCTCCTCAAAATGTACTGCCTTTTTGGCAGCATTCTATGTGCGGAAATGCGGGGGGAGAGTGTTCCTCGCTCCGTGAAGGCCCTGCCACGTAGGCCTCCCCCCACTCTTATCTCATCAGCCTACAGACTGTCCACCCCACAGCTGCTGGCCAGAAGAATCCAGCATCCTGCAAGAAGAATGGAGCGGCCTCAAGGTCACTCCAGGGAGATACAATCAGGCACCCAGGCAGGGCAGGGCTGGAGATGGCATCAAAGGCTCTCGCTGCCTCCGGTCTGGTCCTGTCCTGTCCCCTGACCGCCTCTTTGGAGAACAGCAACATTCTGGGGCTTTGAGAGTTAAATGTAAACACGCAGAGGACAGGAATAGCCGCTTGGCTCAGCAACCTGACATCTCTTCTCTCCCCCCCTCCCTGCCCCTGCAACTTCAATGCAACAAAGATTAACCCTCCCACACATGAATTGTGCCCCCCCCAATCTCCTGCACACCTTAAGTTAAGGCTCTCTGCCCCCCCCCTCTTCTGGACACTGGATTGTTGAGGTTTCCTTCCATAACCAGCCAATATTTCATACTGATGTCCTGGCTACAAATTGGGAGGTGTTGTTGTTGTTGTGTCTCTCTGCCCCCCCCCCCGTCTGAGTTTGGAGAAGGGGCAAAAGTGACCTTTTCAAATGCCCCTCCTCAAAGCAACTAGGTTTGCAGTGCAGGGTTGTGGGGAGGAAATGCAAATGTGACTTTTAAATTGTACTGCTTTCGATGTTTGCCGCCCTGGGTTCCTTTGGGATGAAGGGCGGGATACAGATTCCATAAATAAACACATAAAATTGATAAAAAATATTACTAAAATAATAAGCACCTGAGGTTCATTACCTAGCATTATTAATGTGCTCTGAGCAGTGCCCTGAGCTAAAGAGAAAGACCAAAAATCTTCCTAGGACAGCGTCTTTTAACTCCAGGCACGCAAGACACCTCTTAGCAGACGCTCTGCCCCCCGCACCCCTAAGTGACACCCCCTCTGTGTCTCTATTAATAGGTTTACCCTCCCCACTTTTGCCAGGCCAGTCAAAGGACCTTTGTCCTCTGTGGATCAGTGCATCATCCCTTACCCAATCGGGGACAAGTGTGGAGTTTATGCAAGAGGAGGAGGGGAGCAACATGGGCCAGAGAGAGGGGGCTAGGCGACATTGCCCAACTTTCTCCCATTCCACCACACACACCCCAGCAAGCAGAAGCCATTCAGAACAGTCCATGTGCACATCGGCCACAGACTTTCGATCGTTCTCGGGACTCCATAAAGCAGGAGCAGGGCAGCTGTCTGAACCTCCCGGTCACCTCTGCACACCACCTCCCTGCAGCTGAAACAATGTGTGGTCATGTTTTCTTGGGCTCCATGTGGAAAGCCTGTGTGCCCGTGACCTTTGACCCTTCTGCAGTTCACTTCTGTCACTCTCCCCCCCTCACACCCCACTTACTATGGGCCGCAGTGCCCCCTAGTGGTCGAGCGGTGAGGCTAACTGGGCAAAAGAGACAGGGCACTCTCATGTCTGAGCCCTTTCCGTTCACACGTGCCCAGGCGCGCATGAGTTTGCTATGCACATGGCTGCAAAAAGGTTTCCCCATCCTGGCAGCAGCAAGGAGTATATGCAAACTGTGTCTGTACACACAAGGGAGACTTCACCACTCATCTGGGCGCAGCACATCAACATCTCCATGTGCGGCTGTGAGCACATCAGTGCGCCCTCCTTGTACATACGCAAGCATTTCTCTTTCTGTGCCCTTGCACCTAGGCAAGGAGGCCTACACAGGTGCCTACGTGGGACCCACCCACACCCGCACAACACACCATATCCGCACTATGTGACCTTAAATCATGTCCCCCACCCCCCCACCCCGTCGGCTGCGCCATGCCCCACACTGCTTGTCCCCAGGTCTGCGCACTCTGCTGCAGGAGCAGGAGCACTACTCTGCCTGGCGGCGTCGACAGGGACATCCACACGAGCACTTTCATGCCCCTGATCTGTGCCCACACATTTCTCCACTCCCCCCCCCACATGATTTCCCCCCCTCTGCCACACTAACAGAGGCACTGCAATAGACGTGTGTACACCTGCCTGCCTGCCCGTAGTACACCGAAATCTATTTGCATGTGAGTGAGTTCTGGCGCACTTGGGGGCGCCGGCGCGTCTATCGACGCGCGTCTGCCCCCGAGTGGGGAGCACCGTGGTGTCCCCCACCCACCCACTTCCAGAACCCTGCCTGCCCCCGCCCCCTGTTTTATGGATCAGGCGCTCTCTTTCCCTGCAAGGCAACCAACCTCCCACAAGCGCCGGTCACATGGAGCCGGTTTGGAGAACGGGGCTGGGATTGGGGGGGGGGCGATCGTCAGAATACACCCCGCTTCCTCCTCCTCCTCCTCACGATCGCACTGACCTTGGTCGCAAGGCGAGGGCTGGGAGCTGCAGGAAGCGCTGGCGGCGGCGGGGTCGCAGCTGTGTCCGAGCGGGGCAGCTCAGTGGCCCCGCGCGCCGGGGACCGGCCGGGCCATGGGCTGGGGCTGCGCGCTCGCTCCTCGCTCCGGCTGTAGGACACAAAAGGACATCGCAACCCACTTCCTACTCGGCTTCCTCCAGCTGGTGGGGGCGGGGCCTGGAGATGAATATGCAGAGCAGAGGGGCGGGGACAACGCGATCCCCCCACCCCCCGGTCTCTCCAAGGCGCTTGCTGCGCTCTTCTCAACAACGCGCGCCGGCCGCGGCTGCTGGCAACGTGGCGCCCGGAGAGGAGCAGCAGGAGGAGGACGGGGGGCGGGCGAGGGAAAGGTAGTCTCTTGCTTAACGCCCCTCCGCGTGGTTGGGGGGGGCAACCAGCCCGATCGCGGGTGGGGCAGACTTGGTTGTGCGCGCGTCCCGCTCTCCCCGCAGCCCCGCTTCTCAAGGTCACCCGGGAAATGGAACCTACCAGTTAAGGAGAATGAGCTCCGTGGAGCCTCCACTGCCAGGGGCAGTCTACCTACTGGTGGGACAAGCAAGGAGAAGGGGCAAAAGATAAGGAGAGCTTTCCGCAGGCAGGTGGATGGCCCACCGGCCAATCTTGAGCCAGACACACCCGGCATACGGTTCTTCTCGCCGTGGCAGCCAGAGTGCGCTTGACCTCCGCACGGTTTCCAGAAGCGAGCGAAGCATGTGAGATCCTGGCAGCGAAAACAGCAGCAGAGTTTTGTGGTACCTTAAGGCATAACAAATGTCGTACCCGCAACCTTCCCCAACCTATCAATGTTTCGGGCTACAAATGGCATCACCTTAGCCAGCACTACTTTAATATATTATTATTAATAATAATAATGTTTTATGTAGTTATAAATTACATTTTTACAATTGTTACAAGTGGGTTCTGCAACAAAATGTTGCAGCGTGGAGTGCTTCTGGTCTTGGCACCTGCTAGCTTTCCAGCTATGCTCTTTCCCAGAAAACTCCATTGTGTTCCCCCATCTGCTTCCACATCCCAACAGTCAGCTATGGTAGGATTTTGGGCTGCCTGAGCATGCTCAGTCCTTGAGCTGAGTGTGAGTGTGATTTCCCCTTAGGATTCCTCCCCCCCTTTTAAAGTTTTTTTGACCAGTAAGCCCACAACATACATACATTTTTTTAATGCAAACACAACCCTACAGGGGCGTCAAACAAACAAACAAACAAACAAACAGATAGGAAAGACAAGGGGAAAAGCAAAATAGGCAGTAGAAAAAACATCAGGATGAGGTGGGAAAGCAGGAAACAACAGTTGGCAATCCCATCAGCCATTGCACTGACCCTGGGAGAGTGTTTGGGCATCAGAGTTGGAGAGTGAGAGAGGCCTAGCAAGAGAATGGAGAGCAAGCAGAGCTGGTCTGAGAGCAAGCGGAAGGTGATCTTAGGCCTTCTGGCTTGACGTGTTTTTGCATTTGTGGGCTTACTCTGTATTTGCAAATATTGAAGCTCCCCATAGCCTCTTCATGCCTTCCTCTTTTGCATGGACAGTGCTGTTTTAGCTGCATAAGACTTGACCCTTAAGAATGAATTCACTATAAGTAGATAGGATTGTTATTAACGTTAACAACACAAGCTTGAAAGCTTGCCACTACCCAGGGCCGTCTTTAGCAGCTGCGGCGCCGGGTGCAAATATCCGCCCAGCGCCCACAAATTACCACATATAATTGGGGGGGGGAAGCTGCACACCGCCAGCCATGGGGAGGGTTGCAACTCTCCCCTATGCCACTGTGGGAGAGCAATACCCGTGGAGGCTTGGGAGGCAAGCTGCACGCCCGCCAGCCATATGATTGACGCGGCGCAGCTGGCGGGCATGCAGGGAAAGGGGAAGCCGCCGGAAAAGCCGCGCAGCTCCCCCATTTGCTGGGGCGCCCCTGAGAGGCTGGCACCCTGGCGCAACGCACCACTAAGCCCTATGGGAAAGACGGCTCTGCCACTACCATAACGAGACATAACAGCAAGTGAAACTCTGGCTTAGCGCAAGCAAGCTGGCTATAGTTTGGCATAGCGTTACGTCCAAACCTGGGCTTGTAGTTTATTTCCCCAGACAAACAAACCACAAACAATAAGACACAGAGCAAACCTTTGGCTACAAATCATGCCAACCCAACCTCTGTTTAAAAACTTACGGAGCTACCTTTGTCAATAGAAACCTCCTCAAGAGTTCTCACAAGTCGATTAGTCTTCAGGAGCAAGTTGTTCAAATTAATATGTCAACCTGCAGAGGAGGATCATAGAATTTGGCACCATATAATAGTGTGTGAGAAAGGGGAGCGGGGAGAGGAAGAATTATTGGCCCAAGGCCACTGAGTCCGTTCACAACTGAGTGGGAATTCGAACCCTGGTCTCTCAGGTCCTAGCCCGATACTCTAACCACTACACCACACTGGTTCTAGGCTGCCTTTCAAGACATCGCCCTCTCGCAAAACCTAAGTCCATGCTCATATCAAATTCATTTTGAACAGCTGAAAAAAGAACTATTTAATTAAAACTAGCCATTTAAAACCAGCAGTGATACGCGCTGTTAGAAAAGGTCGGCTGAGCCCAGTATTTAAATTACAAGCACCAGGGGAATAAATGGGTTTTAAACAGGCCTTGAAAACCATCAATAAGGCAATCAAATAAAAGACTGGGGGCCTTACAACATCTCCCTCTTTGCATCCGTGAAATGTTGCAAGTTGCGATACGAGGGCTCTCCAGCTCTTTGATCCGCTAGGGTTGCTGGGTCAGGCCAATAGCCCATCTAGTCCAGCATCCTGTTCTCACAGTAGCCAGATCCTATCTTCTATTATTATTATTATTATTATTATTATTATTATTATTATTATTATTCTGCCCTATACCGGCAGGTCTCAGGGGAGTTCAGTTCACAAGATAAAATCACAAGATAAAAACACAAAACACATAATATAAATGAAAACAAGATCAACCCCAAAATCCCCCCTCCCCAACACATTTTAAAAGGGTGTTGGGTGTCAATGTTTAGCTGTGTGTAAACATTCTTCCTTTTATCTGACCAGAATCTCCCACCATTCGGGATTCTTTATTTATTTACTTATTTACTTATTTGACTTCTATACTGCCCTTCATCAAAAGATCTTCAGGGCGGCTCACAAGATGAAAACACGAAATAAAAGCACAAATAAATAGTTAAAACAGAAACTACAAAACAATCACCACCACCACCCCTCCCACAAGCACATATAAAAGGCTATAGAACATTGATTAGCCAAAGGCCTGGTTGAAAAGGAACATTTTTTTTGCCCGGTGCCTAAAGGTGTATAATGAAGGCGCCAGGTGAACCTTCCTGGGGAGAGCATTTCACAAACAGGGAGCCACTGCAGAAAAGTCCCGTTCTCGTGTTGCCACCCTCCAGACCTCTTGTGGAGGAAGTACCGGTACACAAAGAAGGGCCTTAGATGGTGATCACAGAGTCTGGGATGGTTTATATGGGGAGAGGCGGTCCTTGAGGTTTTGTGATCTTGAGCCGTTTGGGGATGTCCCAGGATTCTAGTATTAAGAGAGATGGGGTGGGGTGGGGAGTCTCCCTGTCCGCTTCCTCCATGCTCCCTGCATATACGCCTCTCTCATGTTCCTCCCTTTCTTGCCTTTTCTCTGAACGTGGAGGAAAAAAGCCCCAAATGTTGTAAGCTTCCCTCGTGGGGGAGTTGCTCCAACTCCCTCGATCCTTTCAGTTGCCCTTTCCTTGCGCAACGGCTTTCCTGCCTGCTGTGGGGCAGCGTGGTTCCAGCTGGTACCAGTTCTAATTGTTCCAAAGGGCGGGTGGGACCCACATGCGAAACCCGCCGCGCAACAAAGTGTCCTGCCCTGGAGCTCAGCTGCCTGGCTCCTTCTCGGCCTCCTCCTCCTCCACCCCACCAGCCTTCACATGCATATCCTGCTCTGACTTCTGCCACCAACCCCAAACACCCTGCACACTCCCTTTTCTCCTGGAGCGAACCCACTTTGCTTTGAGCGGAGGAACCAGACTCAGCTACTCTGCCTGTTTTGACAAATCTTGAGTCATACGCTCAAGAATCCTCCTGCAGGGTGTGGGTGTTCCTTTCCATCTCTCTTCCCTGCCCCCCCCCCAACACCCTGCCTGCCTGCAGATATGGCAGTGTTTCACAGGTGGGGGTTGTCCTGCCTGTTGCAAAAAGGGATTTCCCCACCCCGGGTTGAAGGTGCAGGCCAAAGCTTTGGATTCTGAAAGAGCCAAAGCACAGCCTTTGAAAACAGCACCCTACAACCTTCGGGGCCTCCAGACCTTTCCATCAGGCCCTTGGGACTCCTGCATTGCAGGGGGTTGGGCTAGATGGCCCTTGGGATCCCTTCCAACTCTACAATTCTATGATTCTATTATTCTCCCCGTGGCACACTCCTCGTTGGCCCTGCCTCACACCCTCCTTGAGTGCTTTTGCCTGGTTGGAATGTTATGAAAAATGTACCCCCAAATGCGTTGCCTTTTAAGAAGGACAGACACGGGTCGGAAGCTCCAAAATTTGCACTAAGTTCAGCTCCGCCGGGAAAATGACAGAGACCACACGATGCTGTCAGGAAAAACAAACTGATCCCTTTATTGCAGAATGCAAAGCTACAGCTGTAGGGTCCCTGCCTCTGGAAAGAAGGAAGGAACCCCGGAAAATGGTAAAGTCCCCTTATATACCCTCCTGTCCCTGCATGGAAATCTCTGGACTGGGAGGGAGGGGGAGACAAGGGCGCCGGGTGGGGGATCGGATTAGCTGGGTGCGGAGATGACTTTTCCTTTCAGATGGAGAGATGTCAATCGCTCTTCTCCTGTCGCTGATGGTGCTCCCTGTTGTTTGGCAGGAAGGGCAATCAGTCGAGATGGGTGCAGAGGTGGGGCAGTTCCTGGCGATTTCCGTGGGGTGGAAGTCCGCCCGGCAGGTGTTTTCCTCCAGGCCATGGAAGGGTGGGCTACGTTGAGGATGGCAATTTATTTGAATAAAGTTGTTCCAGCTAATCCCTCTATTGTCCGTGTGTCCTTGAATGGGTATAGGGTGGTAGTAGGGCAAGGTTCAGGTGGGTTGGGATCATACAGGGTTCATACAGAAAATATACCTGGAAAACATACCTAATACAGGGATTTCTAATTAAAAGGTAGCAGTCCTGACATATACAGTTCTAAGATATAAAACAGCAATTCTAATACAGAGGCAGCGGATAGAGATTTCATGGTAAGAGAATATATAATAGGCTGTATTATTAACTTGAGTAGAAAAGTGTCACTTTGGATTTGGGCGGTTCCCCCCCCCCTTCTTCTGGAAACATTGTTTTGTTCTGGGCGGAGGGGAGGTGGAGAGGGGAAATGTGTGAGTTTATGCTAACTGTTGTGCATATGCAGATCCTTAAGCCTTCCTTCAGGCAGGGTCGCGTCGTCCTAGCGGGAGGGGTGGGGAGACAGGGAAGATGGCATTGAACAGGATTCTGGGTATTGCAGCTGTCAAATTCTGTCACCCCTCTCTGTTCATTAATAATGGTGTCCTGCAAACCCCCCCCCCCATATGATTTTATAACAGGAACATGTCCTTGAACTCTGATCATACTTCTTGCTTCTGAGTGCATGTAGAAGTGATCTTCCTTTACGAAGGGGAAATTAACATTGGTTGCTCCTGCCATGTTTTGCCTCTGGCCCCTCCCACCACTGGCATGTGGCCCCCTAGGAGGTTGCCCAGAAGGGAATGCGGCCCTCAGGCTGCAAAAAAGGTTCCCCATGTACTGAAATCAGCTCCCCGTGGGAGCACATCTTGAGGGCACAAGCTCCCCAGCGGAGGAATTAAGCCAATGTGAGCCAGGCAGTAGTAGTGATATCAATCTGAGAATTCTTAGGAGGCCCCTATTCCCCCCAGAGAGCAACAGTTCCCAGAGTTTACTGGGAAGGTGGAAGAGGATATAATAGCTCAAGCACTCTGAGAATTGTAGCTTTGGCATCTGTTGATGGAGGAGAGGTTCATAGCTGGAAAAATCATGTAGCCACCACACAGATCTAGGAACAAACACGAGGGCAAAAAAAATGAAAGGCACAAATACAGGATGTGAGACACCTGGCTTGAGAACAGTACATGTGAAAAGGATCTAGGAGTCTTGGTAGACCACAAACTTGACATGAGTCAACAGTGTGATGCAGCAGCTAAAAAAGCCAATGTAATTCTGGGCTGCATCAATAGGAATATAGCATCTAGATCAAGGGAAGTAATAGTACCACTGTATTCTGCTCTGGTCAGGCCTCACCTGGAGTACTGTGTCCAGTTCTGGGCACCACAGTTCAAGAAGGATACTGACAAGCTGGAACGTGTCCAGAGGAGGGCAATCAAAATGGTCAAAGGCCTGGAAACGATGCCTTATGAGGAACGGCTTAGGGAGCTGGGTATGTTTAGCCTGGAGAAGAGAAGGTTAAGGGGTGATATGATAGCCATGTTCAAATATATAAATGGATGTCATATAGAGGAGGGAGAAAGGTTGTTTTCTGCTGCTCCAGAGAAGCGGACACGGAGCAATGGATTCAAGCTACAAGAAAGAAGATTCCACCTAAACATTAGGAAGAACTTTCCGACATTAAGAGCTGTTCGGCAGTGGAATTTGCTGCCAAGGAGTGTGGTGGAGTCTCCTTCTTTGGAGGTCTTTAAGCAGAGGCTTGACAGGCATATGTCAAGAATGCTTTGATGGTGTTTCCTGCTTGGCAGGGGGTTGGACGGGATGGCCCTTGTGGTCTCTTCCAACTCTATGATTCTACGAGGAGCTCCCTTCTGCCAAGTCAGCCCCTTGGTACATTTAGCTCTGAATTGTCTGCTCTGTCTGGCAGTGTCTCTCCAAGGATTGATTGACTGACTGATTGATTGATTGTGTTTCTGTGCCGCTTTTCATTCAAATGGGTCTGAAAGCGGCTTACAAACAATGCATAGCAATAACGTAACAGAACATTAGAGAAGATCACAAATGCAGCACAAGCCATATAAAATAATGAACAAATCATCAATGAAACAACTATGAAACACTATTAACGGAACAGTGTTTTGGGCAGGGAATCTCTCCCAGCTCTACATGGAGATGCCAGGGATTAAATTTAGGGCCTTTTGCATGCTGTGCTGCTGAGTGCCAACTCTTCCTCCAACTTCATTTAGCAGACCTTTTTGCAGAGAAACCAGGAGTCCTGATGGGGAGTGTCTCCTGCTGAAAGCCTGGAGAGCTGCTGCCTACCAGTGTAGACAAGCTGAGCCAGATGGACCAGTGGTCTGACCATAAGGCAGGCTGCCTGTGTGCCTAAACCAATAGCCCCCTTCCCCATCTCTTGGCAGGTTATTAGGAATTATCATTTTTTATTATGGGGTATTATTATTATGGATAAAATTTGTAGCAGATTGAGAGTATATGGGTACAAATTGTAGGAGAGAGAAGCAACACTGTGGGTGTCTGCTGTAGATCCACCAAGCCAGACTGAAGACTTGGATGATGCCTGGTACTAGAGCAGATTACCAAACATTCAAAAAGGAAAGAAATAGCAATCATGGGGGACTTCAACTTCCCCGATACTGTATCTGTTGGGACTCAAAACTCTGCCAAGAGTGTAAGGTCTGAGAAATTCCTCCGTTGCATCGTTGACAATTTCATTTCCCAGAAGGTGGAAGAACCAACAAGGGGATCATCTGTCTTGGACCTGGTCCTCACCAATAGAGAAGAACTGATTGATGAAATGGAAGTGCTCGGAAACTTGGGAGGAAGTGATCATGTTCTGCTAGGCTTTAGGATACAGAGGCAAGGGAAAACTCAAGGTAGTTGGACACACACTCTGAACTTTAAGAAGGCCAATTTCCAAAAAGCTGAAGGAGCTACTGGGTTGATCCCCTGGTCAGAAATACTCAATGAGAAGGGAGTCCAAGAAGGATGGGAGTTTCTAAAAGGAGAAATATTGAAGGCCCAAATGCAGACAAGAAAGAAAAGTGAGAGGCATCTAAGGAAACCGGTGTGGCTGCCTAAGTAGCTTACAGATGAGCTGAGAGTTAAGAAGGGCATGTATAAGAAATGGAAGAAAGGGGAAATCACAAAGGAGGAGGATACACGAGTAGCCAACAGTTGTAGGGGCAAAGTCAGGCTGGCTAAAGCTCAGAATGAGCTCAGGCTTGTAATAGAGGTTAAAAATAACAATAAAAGGTTTCTTTGGCGATGTCCAAAGTAAGAGGAAGAACAAGCAAGTGGTAGGTCCTCCGTGTGGGAAACACAGAGAAATGCTATTGGGTGACAGAGAAAAGGCAGAACTACTCAACACCTATTTTGCCTCTGTCTTCACCCCAAAGGAAAGTGATTCCCAACCTGGTGATAACAGAATAAATGATGTAAGGAGGGAGCCCAAGATAGGAAAAGAGGTAGTAAGGGAACACCTAGCTACTTTAAATGAATTCAAATCTCCAGGGCCTGATGAGCTGCATCCAAGGGCACTAAAGGAGCTTGCGGATGTAATTTCAGAGCCTTTGTCTATTATCTTTGAGAATTCTTGAAGAACAGGTGAGGTCCCTACAGACTGGAGGTGGACAAATGTTGTCCCCATCTTCAAAAAGGGAAAAAGGAAGACCCAGGTAACTACCGACTGGTGAGCTTGATATCAATACCAGGGAAGGTCCTAGAACAGATAAATCAACAGTCAGTCTGTGATTATTTAGAAAAGGATGCTGTGATTACTAAGACCCAGCATGGGTTTCTCAAAAATAAGTCATGCCAGACAAATCCGATTTCTTTTTTTGATGGAACTACAAACTTGGTGGATCAGGGAAATGCTGTGGACATAGTGTATCTTGATTTCAGTAAGGCTTTGATATTCTCGCGAGTAAGCTAGTAAAACGTGGGTTGAACAAGGTAACTGTTAGGTGGATCTGTAGCTGGTTGACTGACTGAACCCAAGGAGTACTCATTAATGGTTCCTTGTCACCCTGGAAAAAAGCGACAAGTGGGGAACTGCAGGGTTCTGTCCTGGGCCCATTGTTGTTCAACGTCTTTATAAATGATTTGGATGAAGGAATTGAGGGGATGCTCATCAAATTTGCAGATGGCACCAAACTGGGATAGCTAATACTGCAGAAGGCAGAATCAGAATTCAAAATGACAGATTGGAGAACTGGGCACAAGCTAACAAAATGAATTTCAATAGGAACAAATGTAAGGTTCTGCACTTAGGCAGGAAGAACCAGATGCACAAATATAGGATGGGAGACACCTGGCTTACTAATGATCTAGGGGTCTTGGTGGACCACAAGCTTAACATGGGTCAATAGTGTGATGCAGCAGCAGCAAAAAAAAAAAGCGGGGGGGGGGGGAAGCCACTACTATTCTAGGCTCCATCAACAGAAGTATAGTGTCCAGATCAAGGGAAGTAATAGTACCACTCTATTCTGCCTTAGTCAGACCACAGTTGGAATACTGTGTCCAATTCTGGGCACTACAAGTTAAGAAGGATGTTGACAAGCTGGAATGTGTTCAGAAGAGGGCAACCAAGATGATCAAGGGTCTGGAAACTAAGCCTTATGAGAAGTGCTTGAAGGAGCTGGGTATGTTTAGCCTGGAAAAGAGGAGACTGAGAGGAGATATGATAGCCACATGGACGATGTAGCCAGCTTGTTTTCTCCTGCTCTGGAGGGTAGGACTCGAACCAATGGCTTCAAGTTGCAATAAATGAGATTCCGACTAAACATTCAGAAAAACTTTCTGACAGTAAGAGCTGTTCAGCAGTGGAACAGACTCCCACGAGAGGTGGTGGACTCTCCTTCCTTTGAGGTTTTTAAACAGAGGTTGGATGGCCATCTGTCATACATGTTTTAGCTGAAATTCCTGCATTACAGGGGGTTGGACTAGATGACCCTTGGGGTCCCTTCCAACTCTTAAGATTCTATGATTCTATGAAGTTTTGTAGTCTCAGCACTCGCCGCTAGATGTCACTCTCCTCTCAAATTGGGGTTTAGGGAACCTAGACACACTTGGTTCAGTTTAGAGTTTCTTTCTGTAGCTGTGCTTGACAGAGGCCACTCTTGCCTCCTGGTGGTTATGATATAACTTAGCAGTCCTGGTTGATTTATTAAAAAGAGAAAGAAAGGATTTGGCTCTGCCTAGAAGCTTCAGACTCCTGAACTGGAGCTTGTGGCTAAACCAGGTGAGGGTAGCCGATGGGTCTCAATCCCTCAGTGGGTTAGGGACTTCCCCTGTGTGAAAAGACAGGAAAACACTGGTCCTAAACCTCCACTTCCTTGCGGGGTATCTTAAGGTAAAGGTAAAGGGACCCCTGACCATTAGGTCCAGTCGTGACCGACTCTGGGGTTGCGCGCTCATCTCGCATTATTGGCCGAGGGAGCCGGCGTACAGCTTCCAAGTCATGTGGCCAGCATGACAAAGCCGCTTCTGGCAAACCAGAGCAGCACATGGAAACGCCGTTTACCTTCCCGCTGTAGCGGTTCCTATTTATCTACTTGCACTTTGACGTGCTTTCGAACTGCTAGGTTGGCAGGAGCTGGGACCAAGCAACGGGAGCTCACCCCGTCACAGGGATTCGAACCGCCGACCTTCTGATCAGCAAGCCCTAGGCTCAGTGGTTTAGCCCACAGCGCCACCTGGGTCCCGGTATCTTAGGGAGAAGCAAAGACTAAGGAGCGGAGTCCCTAAAGCAGTTGGATGTATGGCTCCTTTCTGCAATTCCTGCAACCAAGCTGGTGCCAAACATATTGTTCTGCTTTCCTTTGGACCACATCAGTGAGGCCGAGAGGAGGGTCTTGTCACCTGGGCAACCCAGGACCTCCAGACACACTGCCCAGCCTTGTGCCCCAGGAAAGTCACTTCAGTGCTGCTAATGCAGTGGTTTGACTTCACCCACGGAGGTGCACTCCATTGTCTCCCAAGGCAGATGGATGGCAACAACAACAAGAACAGTTTGTTTTTATTATCTGGAATTTTACAATGTTGCTTTTAAGCTGCCTTGAATCCCAACTTACAGGAGAAAAGTGGGATATAAAATAATAATAATAATAATAATAATAATAATAATAATAATAATATGGCTAGGATTTTGTTGCCTGAGCCTGCAAAAAAAGCTGTGCGTGCGGGGGTGTCATTGTGAACCTGGAAAGCCCCAGTGGGCGGGTGGTGATCTGGTCTGGGAAAACTGACCAGCCCCACAGCACATAGTTCCTGGACAGGTGCTGCTAGCCCAGAAGGTTGAGGGAGGTCACATGGCTCAGAGGACTTTCAACTTTGCCCCTCAGCTTTCTTCTGAACCAGCTCAACCAGTCCAGGAGTGTCCCAGTGGTGCTCTCCGTTGGTTGTGGGGACAACTGTAGCTCAGCGACAGAGAACAGGCTTTGCAAGCAGAAGCTCCCAGGTTTGATGCCTGGCATCTCCAGCTAAGATCGGAGATGCCAGAGAGCTGTTCATAATTGGAAATAATGCAGGGGCTCCTCTGGACGGACCTGTCTGTGGAGCATTCATCCTGATTCACTTGCACAAAGCTCATGCAGAGGTTAGATTTTGATTGCAGCGACACCTTAAAGTACATGGGCTTCCCCCCCCCCAAATAAAAATTTATTAGGAACTGCAGTTTGTTAAGGGTGCGGGGAATTGTAGCTCTGTAATAGATAAACTGTGGTTCCCAGGATTATTTGCATGAAGCCAAGTGCTTTAAATGTAAGGTGTGGATGTGAACTATATCGTAATTGTTGGCAGGTTATACAACAATGAGCAGCCATCATCCTAGAATCGTCCTAATTTTTTTTGTTCTTGTGAGTGGGGTGTTTACATGTCTTCCCACAAATCATTCTGCACTTTTCAGTGTATTTCCCCATCATTTTCCTAACCACAAAAAGTCATTTAAAATAAAAAGATTTGTTGCACTGGGGCGACAGAGTGCTTTAATCCCCTTTAATAGCACAAATCTAGATTTCCAGCGTGCTTGGATCGGTGCCTGAACTGATTTAGCAAAGGGCAGGAAAAACTACGCAGCTCCATGACTATAAGAATTGCTGCCCGAGTTTGCTTTTTGTGTCCTCCCTCTCAACCCCCTTTGGGGATAACTGCATCTGAGGGCATCCATCCCTTTGCCCTCAGTCACTTCGCTACCCTCCCCTGGCATCTCATCTGTGTCAGCCACTGGTGAATGAACTTACGACTCCCTGATGCTCGTTCTCTCGACACTCTAAAACAGAAAAGAAAAGGTGGAGGGGGCAGGGGGTGCTCAGCTTCTATGATAATTAAGCTGATGACAGGAAAATGAAGCTCAAGGCCTGGCAGTGGGACAGAAGGCCAAGCACAGGTTGGCATGGGGCAGTTGTTCTGCCCGCTGCTAATGGCTTGGCCTGCCCCTATTTGCGCAGGAGCCAGTTCCCCGATCAATCTTTTCCAGCAGACGCAGGAGCATCATCAGCGATCGATACGGGCCTAACAGCTGAGTGGCTGTTACCGGTAGGTGTGCCCAGCACTGATCTTGCATGCGGCCCAGCCTATGGAAAATCCAGAGTATTGTTGGTAATCAAGTTGTGCTATCACATAAGCTCTGCTGCCTCAAAGCACAGGCCCATCGCATTCTGATCAAGGTGTCTCCCCTGCCAGGTAAGTATGGCCCATCGCATTCTGGATCTCCTACATCAGGCATCCCCAAACTGCGGCCCTCCAGATGTTTTGGCCTACAACTCCCATGATCCCTAGCTAACAGGACCAGTGGTCGGGTGTTAGGGAATTTTATAGGGGGGAGGCACCCAAACGAGTCTTAATTTGGGAATCAAGATTGGCACAAATGCCCTCAAGGGGACCCTGTCTGATCCTACACCACCACTCTAGTATCGCACCAACACGAACCCCTCAAGATCAAGCCCTGTGTAATAAAGGCTCCCTTTCCTACCCTTTCTCTGTTGCCTGAGGCTCTATGTAACCATATTTCTTTATGAATGAATACCGTGTATCTGTATTTCTAAATGAAACCCCCTTTTGCGACTCTGGCCAAGGGCTCTCAGGGATGTAGGGAACAGCCATAATCCTTTAAGCGAGAGGTCACGTAGCCAGGGTGGTGCTCCTCTGCATATCCATAATGCATTCAGGTACCATCTCCTGCCATTCCCGACCCTCCGAAGCCAGAGGCAATACACACACCTGGACCCATTGTTTTGCCCTGCCAGGTACTCAAGAATCCCCTCCCAGATACTTACTGGTACTTGCTTATCAATGTCCTGTGACATCGTGCATTGTTACCTTATGTTAATCCTGTTTACCTCCTGTTTACCTGTATGCTAATGCCCCTTGCACCTTCCCCTTTTCTGACGTTTTACCCTGTCACAAGTGATGTATGTATGATGCTTTCGATGTGCATTATGGGATGGTGGTGGGAACTTTTAAAAGTTCTTGCAGCCCTGTTCACGGTGTTCAGTCTGGCATTGAACCTGCTGCGCAGTAATAAACCTTGCTGTTTGCTCTGGATCGTGGCTGGACTCCTTCCTTTTATACTCCGCAACGACCACAGGCCCTTGCCTGATGAGCTGGGTGGCTAAGCATTCTCGCACCCAGAATTTTGCCCTAACATCGGGGAAGATGGGAATTGTAGTCCATAACATCTGGAGGGCCAATGTTTGGGGGTGCCTGGCCTACATGGCCAGGGAACATCCTCCAGTCAGTGGAGGTTGGCACTCCCTAGGAGTGGTAGGGTGGAAGGCAGGAATGCTGACAGTAAGTGGCGCCAGGGCAAGAGACTGGTGGAGCGAGAGTCAATGATGGGCAGAGCCAGCTAAGTCTGGTGTTGTCCCCATCAACACTGAGACTAAGGAGGAGGCTGACAGCCAGTGCCACACGCTCGACTTGTCAAGTAAGGGAGGTAGGCAGGGGAAGAATGACTGAAGGCAGGCAGAGCATGGTAGGGCAGTGCCACACCTCCCCAAAAGGACCAGCCTCCACTGCTGCCCATTGGCCATGCTGGGTGGGACTGATGAGAGCTGGAGGCTGACCACAACTGGAGTTTTCCCATCTCTGCAGCTGTTGGCTCAGAGGTACAGCTTGTAACTGGTAGAAACTGGACGTTCAATGTATTGATCCCAGTCCTGTGGACCTCCCTCCCGATTGAGATTAGACAGGCCCCCTACTTGCTGAACTTCAGGCACATGGCAAATACTTTCTTATCCCAGCAGGCATTTTAAGGTAGTATTGGCGTTTAGGTTAAGGTTTAAGATGAGTTTTGTTCTCTGAATGGCTTTTTTTTAAAAAAATGCTGCTGATCATAGAATCATAGAGTTGTAAGAGACCACAAGGGCCATCCAGTCCAACCCCTTGCCAAGCAGGAAACACCTTCAAAGCATTCCTGGCAGATGGCTCTCAAGCCTCCGCTTAAAGACCTCCAAAGAAGGAGACTCCACTACACTCCTTGGCAGCAAATTCCACTGCCGAACAGCTCTTACTGTCAGGAAGTTCTTCCTAATGTTTAGGTGGAATCTTCTTTCTTGTAGCTTGAATCCATTGCTCCGTGCCCACTTCTCTGGAGCAGCAGAAAACAACCTTTCTCCCTCTTCTATATGACATCCTTTTATATATTTGAACATGGCTATCATATCACCCCTTAACCTTCTCTTCTCCAGGCTAAACATACCCAGCTCCCTAAGCCGTTCCTCATAAGGCATCGTTTCCAGGCCTTTGACCATTTTGGTTGCCCTCCTCTGGACACGTTCCAGCTTGTCAGTATCCTTCTTGAACTGTATATATAAATGCTTATATTTCAGTACTACGATAAATAAACAAATGCCTGCCCCCAAACTTTTGCAGGTGCAAAGCGTTTTAGAATTGTGTCTAACTGCCCCGATACCATCGTGAGCACAAATCATCATGAATGCACAATAAAAAGAATGCCTGGAGCTGGGCTCTCAGAGAAAAGAGAGGTGTCTGTGTTTTGTAGGTGAGTGAAAAAGTCAAAAATTCATTCGTAAGGTATGTTTGCTACCAGAACCCTTTCTCACTCTCTTACGTCACTCCCTTTCAGTAGGAAACTGCTCTTTCATGGAGTGCATATGTGCGGAGTGTGTGCCTAGATAAAGTGGGATCAATATCCAAGCCACTTTAAACTGGTTGGACTTGGATAGGTAGGTTTTTAATCTATATATATTTTGTGTGGGGTTCCTCTCCCCCTGCCAAATAATTGCCCAGCAATTTCCCCATTGCCCCAAACAGCTGGAGCTCCTGACTCAAAGCAGAAGAAAAAGGTGATTTGAAACTTTGGCCTAGTGGCACGCGAAAAGGAGCCACCTCAACACCAGGGAGGCTTAAGATGCAGCGGGAGAGGCCGGGAAGAGGTGCGTCTGGGCAGGGTGCATGGTCCAGACCTCTTTGCGAGGCTCCGGGGCCCTTCTCGATCAATGCTGGCTCTGTGGAGCGAAAGCATGTGGCAGGAAGGGGGTGGAGGATGTGTGGGAAGGATTGGAGGGGGGTGTTGGAGGGTGGGAGACAGCTTGTCTCTGAGTGGCTCTCCCAGTTTCCTGAGGCGATGGAGGGAGAGAGCACTGAGCAACTCCTGGCTGTTTTCAGCTGCTTCTAGCCCAGCAGAGGCGAGAGAGATGGAGATGGCGGTGCACAAATACGACGACGGCTTAGAGGAGGTGGCCTGGTTCGCCCGCTGCATGTGACTACAGCCCTTGGGCTCCTGCAAGACTTCCCAAGTCTTTGTGGGCTTGTCGGAAGAACTTCAGAAGCTCCCCAGCCCCCTTCGGGGAGAGGACCAAGACTTACTGTTTCATCATCAGGCTGCGACCGACCCCACCGGGACAGGCGGCTGGCTCTCTGCGTTGTCCAGAAGAACTGGCAGACTTGAGACGGGCTGGGTTGCCAGCCTAAAGCAGCCGTTTGTCGCCCCCCATTATTTTCGCTTTTGTGGAACCTGGCACCCCCCCAAACATGCTTTTCCTGGTGCTTCTGGCTATGCCATTGGTGACGGGCCCCAGTGGCACAGCCATGGCACTCTCTACCTGCCAGACCTTGGACTTGGAGGTAGCCCGGGCACGGAGGGTCCAGGCCGTGCGAGGCCAAATCCTCAGTAAGTTGCAGCTGGCAACACCTCCCGAGGAAGAGGAAGGGGTGCCCGAACAACCGCCCCCCGAGGTGATGCTGCTGTACAACAGCACGCGGGAGCTGACGCGGGAGCGGGCGGCCTGCGGCGGGCGAAGCAGCAGCAGCAGCAGCGAGGAAGAGGAGTACTACGCCAAGGAAGTGCGGCGGGTGGACATGCTGCCCGCCGGGCACGCTGACAGTAAGGGCCGTGAAAAAGGGGTGGGAGATGGCTGAGCCTTGGAGCGGGCAAAATGGCCCTGGGTCAAAGCTCAGAGTGTGGGGAGGATGAATCCATTAGGATGGCAAGAGCAACCAAGACTGGGGAGAGGTCTATCGGGGAGGGTGAGTCATGATACCTAAATGGAGCCTCCATGTCCAGAGGCAGTTTACCAGAAGCTACTCCTCTTATTATGCCCTCGGCCCTCGGTGCAATTGCAGGAATGTAGGAAAGCTGTCTTTTTCTACTGAGTCAGAACTTTGGTTCATCTAGCTCAGTGCTGTCTGCACTGACTGGCAGTGGCTCTCCAAGGTTTCAGGCAGGGGACGTTCGCAGCCCTGCCTGGGGATGCCGGAGATTGAACCTGGGACCTTCTGTATGCAGAGCAGATGCTCTCCCGCTGAACCACGGCCTTCCTCCCCACAGGACTCTTAGAGGTTATTGGAAGGCAAGGAGGAAAAATGCTGGGGACCCACCCACAGGTGCCTATTCTCTACTTAATGACTGCATTTGTTTGTATGAATGGGCTGTGGCTGATGGACTATCAATGGTTTCATATAACCGTTCAGTCACATTAGGCCATTGTCTCGTGCAGAGTTATCATAAAACAGTGAGGGAGCTCAGATCACGCAGAGGGTTGTTTGCCGACATTTAATCCAGTGGTTCAAAAATGTTTTCCCTCTGGGCCACACTTTCAGAATAAACATTTGCTAGCGCCACCCCAAATTTTTTATTGATAAGAAATATGTTGGAGAACAAAAAGAACTAGTAGACTCAATTTGAGTGGCATGACTCAAATTGATTATGTTTTTTGTGCATACATTTCAATAACCCCAAAGTTTGATGGTCAGTGGTACAGATGTTGTAAAGGTGTTGTGACCTGTCGTGGAACAACCCCATTGAAGAAGGCAGAAGTGGTTACTCAGACGTCATTGCTGGTTGTGAAGGAGGACCCCATGACAGTTCAAGCTGCAGGGCCCCCAAAGTGTAGGTCTGCCACTGTCTGCGAGGGATTCTTTCATTGCAGTTCCTGCATTGCAGGGGGTTGGACTTGGGATCCTATCCTACTTTGCAGTTCTATGAGTCTATGAAAATAGGTTAAAAGAGCAGTGGTCATTTTCTTACCTTCTTCCTCTGGTGATACTGTCAACTTCTTTGTTCTCCTCCCTCTCCGCAGACTCCATTGCTAGCACCCAAGCCAGCCCCTTCTTTCGCCTTCTGCGTTTTGACGTCTCGGGCGCTGAGCGCAACCTCAGCAGCCTCGTTCAGGCCGAGCTGCGCATCTACAGGGTCCCAAACCCCCGAGCGCATGTGGTGGAGCAACGCGTGGAGTTGTATCAGGTCAGAGCCCCAAAGTGCCTGAGAGAGGGACAAATCCATTGTTGACAGCTTCTTTTGGTTCCCATTTTCCCAGCGTTCAGTACAGTTCTTCACATTTCTACCGCAAATTTGTGATACCTCTCTAATAGACACCATTTTCGTATTCAGTTTTGACTAGTGCACACATTTTTAATTGCAACTACTCGTAATAGAAGTCATTTTTGTATGTTAGGGTTTTTTTCACTGATGTATGCATTTGCATTCTCCCTAAAATATTCATTCCCCCCCTCCACACTTTTGGTTGGATGGAAAACTACACTGCAAAATTCAAACATGTGCAAATTTCAAAGGATGAGTGTGTTACAATTTGTGTATTGGTTCGAGAAGCACAAATCTGGTCGTTTCTCCATAAAATGCCAACGAAATGGTTGCTTCCTCTGGTTTTAAATTTTATAAGCCGCCTTGGGGACCGTATGAAGAATCAGGGTGTAACATTTTAATAAAACAAAATTAAAAACCTCCCCAGGTGGTACGGGCAAGAGAGCCTTCAGGACCAACCCAGCGTTACGTGGAAAGCCGAACGCTTCACCCGACTGATAGGGCTGAGTGGGTGTCCTTTGATGTCACAGACACCATCAGCCAGTGGCTGGATAAAAGAGGTGAGAGCTCCTCTCTTCCTAAACCTATTTATTTGTATGGAGGGAAGTTTCTTCACTTGGGAAGTATTCAGATTTGTAGCTAACCTTAGTCCCACACAGAGCAGACCCCACTGAAATGAATGAACTTAGGGCCATTATTCTCAATAGGTCTTACTTGTATACAACCCTCAATTTATTTATTTTTGAGGGAGGGGGAAGGTTGCCATCTGCCTGGCATTTTCCCATCCTGCCCCCATTCCCAACATCTGTTAGTGGCATAGCTGCCAAGTTATCCCTTATTTTAAGGGATTTTCCCTTATGCTGAATAGGCTTCCTCGCGAGAAAAGGGAAAACTTGGCAGCTATGGTTAGTGGTCAACTGCCGCCATTTCTCCACTCCTACCCAAGCCTTCCTCCTCCTTAGCCTCAGTGTTGCCCTTTGTGGAGCTCAGCAGGGAGGGGGAAGATGGGACAATGAGTTGGCCCTGCCGATCATTGACTCTGGCGCCACCTACTGTTGGGTTCTCGGCTTTTTGGCCTACCAGTCCCAATGGGCACCAGCCCATTGTCTCTGGCATATAGGATTACCATCTCACATGGGGTGGGTGGGTGCTGGCCTTGGACCTGTGCCTTTTAACATCAGCCAGGCACAGAGAAAACGTTTCCTGGAATCAAAATGAAGGGATGGGGGAAAGCATAAATCACTCAATTTCTACATACTGCTGTTAAAAGGCACACAGAACTAGCAGGGTTAACATAATTTGCTTCTGCGCTTTATGGCGGCGAGATCCAAATTCTCCATTTTAATTCTCCTTCTCTCTGCATCTTCCCCAGAGAGAAACCTGGGCTTCAAGTTGGGAGTGCATTGCCCCTGCTGCACTTACGTCCCTGCTGGAAACACGATTAACCCCAACCATAGTGAGGAGCTGGAGGCTCGGTTTGCAGGTATGGACATAGGAAGGGACACAGGGGTGGGGTGGGGATTTCAGCATCACCCTCTCTCCACCCCTGGATTTGTGAGTCATGGAGCTACTTCCTATACACACACAGGCCTGGATGACGATCTTATCAAAGAAGCCTGGAAAGGGCGTGCAAGGCCCCCAGATCTCAGTGGCAAAGCTCCGCACCTGATCCTCACTCTGTTGCCCCCCCACCGGTTGGAGTCCCCACCCAAGGGACGGCGTCGGAGGTCAGCCAACACTCCCAGCTGTGCCAGGTGAGGAAGCAAAGCTGTTCAGAGATACCAACATTGTGTTGGGCCCTTAAACATCTTAACAGTGTGTGTGTGTGTGTGTTGTGGTTTGAGAGACCAGAAGTGCCACTGGTCTCAACGAACCGCGGACGATTTCATTTTCTCATTTTCCCAATCTTAAGTGGAGCTCTCCACGTTTTCACATCAATTTGTGATTTGTTTATTTTTTAATCCTCTTGGAGATCCATTATCAATACAGCATGGATTTCTCCCAATATACATATAGACTCATTTTTTTGCAAAGCATTTTCCCCATAACACAAGGTATTTTTGCATATTATGTTCACGAATATATACAGTTTAATGCACACTTTCCCTGGTAGATGCATTTTTTTTTTTGTATACAGCATATTGTCTGGCTGGAGAATTGCACCATGAAATTCAGAGATGTTCCAATTTTGAAGGATAACTGTGTTTTGGTTCACATATTGTTTCAGGAAGTGCAAATTAGGAAGCGTTAAAATGCAGAACCTCATCTCAAGTCTCTGCATTGCTTCTGCAAACCATCCTAAACTGCTCTCCTCCCTGGATGGGCAACTTGTTCCTCATCACCATCTCAATGATGATTAGCTGTGATTCCTGCATCGCAGGGGGTTGGACTAGATAACCCTTGGGGATCCCTTCCAACTCCACAATCCTATGATTCTGTCTCATCCTAATACCTTGAGAGTTTCCAGCCTGCTGCTATGTTCAGGTGCCAATCAGTCACGTACCAGCACATTCTGGCTGTGCAATTAAAGCCAACCTAGAGCTCTTTCATAACAAACCCGCCTCCCTCACCACCAATTCAACTTTCTACTATGCGGGAAATGATGGGAAAGTGTGCTTGGAAAGGGCAGAACTCACGTATGCTTGGTGCAATGTTGCCTAGCTTCCTTGCAAACAAATCAGAATGAATGCTCAATAAAGAGAATTCTTCCCCACAAACTTTGTGCAAACAAATCAGGATGGAATGCTCAATAAACTGGCCCTCTGGAAAGTGACCCTTGTTTCAAGGAGTTCCACAGACTGCTGGGGAAGGGGGGGAGGTATTGGTTGAATGACCCTAGTGATTGATCAATGGTGGACAGTACATATACCCTTTTACATTTTGTTGGTTTTTCCTTATGCAGCCTATCTTCACTCTTCAATGAGAGTGATCATACTGGGTAGAACAGCCCACCCAGTGCTTTTTAAGGGATCATCTGGATTTGAGAAACTGAGCAGAGTGATCACCCCCATCTCCTGTCAGTCCCCATTTTCTGGTAGACAGAATGATCCCAGCTGTGAACACAGAGACTGTATGTCTTCCTGAAGTGACTCAGTGGCAGGGGAAAAAAACCCTTTAGTGGTTACTCTTGATCTCCTTGTGGCCCTTCCCTCCTTTAGCAAACACCCATCTAGGCAACCAAAGAGAAAATAAAATTTAAAATATATTTATATACATACATAAAATGAAATCTAACAACACCCCCTTTCACCTGTTTCTACGGTATGCCTCTTCATTAAACACCAGACATGGGTTTGCCTCCAACTAAGTTGTACTTGGAGTAGGAAATGGGCACATCTATCAGTTTCACTTCCTCTCAGCTTCTCATTTTTCCAATTTTAAGTTTGGTTCTCTCACAATTCCATACCAGTTCAGTTCATGCATTTTTTTTCTTGTAAGAAGCTTTGCCTAATATACACATTTTTGCAAAGCAATGTCCCTAATATAATGCCTTTTTGTATGTTGCATTGACTATTATATGCATTTATATGCACACTTGCGCAAAATATGGTCTGAAGCTCAACATCAAAGAAAACAAGATCATGGCCACTGGTCCCATCACCTCCTGGCAAATAGAAGGGGAAGAAATGGAGGCAGTGAGAGATTTTACTTTCTTGGGCTCCTTGATCACTGCAGATGGTGACAGCAGTCACGAAATTAAAAGACGCCTGCTTCTTGGGAGAAAAGCAATGACAAACCTAGACAGCATCTTAAAAAGCAGAGACATCACCTTGCCAACAAAGGTCCGTATAGTTAAAGCTATGGTTTTCCCAGTAGTGATGTATGGAAGTGAGAGCTGGACCATAAAGAAGGCTGATCGCCGAAGAATTGATGCTTTTGAATTATGGTGCTGGAGGAGACTCTTGAGAGTCCCATGGACTGCAAGAAGATCAAACCTATCCATTCTTAAGGAAATCAGCCCTGAGTGCTCCCTGGAAGGACAGATCGTGAAGCTGAGGCTCCAATACTTTGGCCACCTCATGAGAAGAGAAGAATCCTTGGAAAAGACCCTGATGTTGGGAAAGATTGAGGGCACTAGGAGAAGGGGACGACAGAGGACAAGATGGTTGGACAGTGTTCTCGAAGCTACGAACATGAGTTTGACCAAACTGCGGGAGGCAGTGGAAGACAGGAGTGCCTGGCGTGCTATGGTCCATGGGGTCACGAAGAGTCGGACACGACTAAACGACTAAACAACAACAACAACAACATATGCACACTTTAACTACATTTCTTTACACATTATTTGGCATTGCAAAAGTTGGAGAAGTGTAACTTTCAAAGGATGGCTCTGTTTCATAGAATCATAGAATCAACAAAGAGTTGGAAGGGCCCATGGGGGACATCTAGTCCAACCCCCTACAGTGCAGGAATCTTTTGCAGCCCAGAGTGGCTGGGGCAGCCCAGTCAGGTGGGCAGGGTGCAAATAATACAAATTAAGAATACAAATTCAGAGTCCTATGGCTTGCAAATTGCTTTGAAAAATGTAAGTTTGCCTTTAAATTCTCCCCCATCCATAACTCAGAGTAGACCCTTTGAAATTGACAATTTAGTAATGATCCTTGATTTTAAACACCCTCAGTCCAGTATACCTGAAGGAGCGTCTCCACCCCTATCGTTCTGCTCGGACACTGAGGTCCAGTGCCGAGGGCCTTCTGGCGGTTCCCTTGCTGCGAGAAGCCAAGTTACAGGGAACCAGGCAGAGGGCCTTCTCGGTAGTGGCACCCGCCCTGTGGAATGCCCTCTCACCAGATGTCAAAGAGAAAAACAACTACCAGACTTTTAGAAGACAGCCCTGAAGGTAGCCCTGTTTAGGGAAGCTTTTTAATGTTTAATAGATTATTGTATTTTAATATTCCGTTGGAAGCTGCCCAGAGTGGCTGGGGAAACCCAGCCAGATGGGTGGGGTATAAATAATAAATGATAATAACATTATTATTATTATTATTATTATTATTATTATTATTATTATTATTAAGTCTGCTCTGTGTTAAGACTGAACTGCATAAAATCCACGGAGTAAACATTCATATGTTTTTAAATTTTCTACCCCACATTTCTAACAACAGAAAAGCACCTCTGAGCACATGCAGAGTGCCCTCTATAACTGAGTAGATACAACTCTATCCTCAGAATTAAGAAGCAGGGCTTCTTTCCAGCACACAACAAAGGCACCCCTGTGAACCTTAGCCCAAAGTCCTACTTTTTTTGGTTTGGAAAGTGATGGAAACTGCATTGAAAAGTGTGGAGTGAATGACTGAAGGCATTCAGTAAGCACCCCACAAGACCTGTAAGCACCCCGCAAAGAGATCAGGATGAATGCGGGACAAATGGTCATTGTCATGTAACTGTCCTGTAAACAAATCAGAACAAAGCCAATAAAGACCAGATATAATACCTATAACTGCTGTGTGTGGTTTGTACGAGGGAATTAGAATGAATCTCTCTCTCTCTATATATATAAATGTAGAAGGTCCATGTTTGTTAAAGCACAATGTTCTCCGAAACCGTTTACCTGATCGTTCTCAAATTTGGCCACAACCTCACATTCCCCTACAGGAGTGTTTCCATACACTTACATTGGATAGAACTCACATGGGACAGGTAAAAAACCTGGATTTTTGTAAAAAAAAATTGTGCCCTCCAGTGGACATCTAACTCACACACGACAAAAATGCTTCCACAATCCCGCCCACTCCCAATCGATCCCGACACACAACCCACCCCATAGACCACACCCACCCCAAGCGACCAGGCCAGTCTTGGACTGTCCATGGAACAGGCCGCTGTAAAGCCCTCGCCCGTACCGGAGATCGTGTTCCCACAAAGGCCGAGGCCGAGGGATGAACCGAGGGGTGGGGGGAGGAGGAGGGGTACGGGAAGGGGGAACAAAACAGTCACAGGGATATGCCAACCGAAGGGTGGGGGGAGGGGCCACTGCAACGCGTGGCAGGGTACAGCTTGTGTACAATACATAAAAAGGATTGTCTGGAGGAGCCCAAAGGGGGACAAGGGATAAGGTTCTCCTATCAAGACAGCCTGAGGGAGGGTTGTCATCGTCCTCAACCCACTGAGGTTGAACACTTCATTGTTCTGCAAGGGCGGTTTTTAGATAGATACCCTGTTTCTCCAAAAATAAGATGTAGCCTTAAAATAAGACGTAGCAGGATTTTTAAGCATTCAAGGAATATAAGCCATACCCCGAAAATAAGACATAGTGATAGGCGCAGTAGCAATGTGGGCTGCGGCAGGAGGAGGAGGAGGGGAAAAAATAAGACACCCCCTGAAAATAAGCCATAGTGGGGTTTTTTAAAGGAAAAATAAATATAACAGTGTCTTATTTTCGGAGAAACACGGTAGATAGATAGATAGATGATAGATAGATAGATAGATAGATAGATAGATAGATAGATAGATGATAGATAGATACTTTATTGTCATTGTACATACCGTGTTTCCCCTTTTTTAAGACACCGTCTTATAACTTTTTTTCGTTAAAAAAACACAGGGTGGCTTATTTTTGGTGGGGTGTCTTATGGTCTCCTCGGCTGGGCCAGGCCGCTGGCTCGGGGTGCTGCTGTGTGCTACGCGCAGCGCTGCTGAGCTCTGTCCTACCTGACAAGGCTGTTGTATGTATTAGAACAATACAATGTTTGCACAAAGATTTCAGTGCTCTGAGGTGCTATTGAGCTTGGACTCTCCTACATGGGAGGTTTTAAAACCCAGGTTTGGATGGCCAAGGCTTCTCCAGCTGTGACTGCCATCTGATGGGGATTATTTTAGCTGTGATTTCTGCATAATTGCAGGGGGTTTGACTGGATGGCCCTTGGGGGACCCCTTCCAGCTGTACAGTACTATATTCTCAGGTCTTCAGGTTCACAGGTCTTCTCCATCGGTGATGGGAAAACCTGTGTCCCTCCAGATGATCATAGAATCGAAGAGTTGGAAGGGACCCCAAGGATCATCTAGTCCAACCCTCTGCAATGAAGAATCATCAGCACCATGCTCTAACCAATGGAGCAAATATAGATATAAATAGGGTTGCCATGTCTCATATTTTTTCGAGGACACGTCCTCTTTATCACAGGCATAGCGATCCATAATTAAAAGCAGGAGTTGCCAAATGCGTCCTCTTTTTTGCTTTTGCAAAATATGGCAACCCTATTAAATAATGAAATAGAAAGCCCCCATCTTCCCATCTTCCCACCGCATCCCCCTCCGATCACCCTTTAAAGGCATTTTCTCCGCTGCGCCCCTTTAAAGACAGGCCAGACAGCAGAAGAAAGGGGCGAGGGCTCTGCTGGGTGCTCCGAGCTGCTGAGCGCTCCGCGCGCTCCAGCAGCTGGTTCTGGGCAGCGGGACGGCAAGCCTCCTTGGCCGGGCAGAGGCGAGGCTGCTGGCTCCGGCGCTGCTGGGTGCTCTGAGCTGCTGAGCGCTCTGCGCGCTCCAGCAGCTGGTTCTGGGCAGCAGGACGGCAAGCCTCCTTGGCCGGGCAGAGGCGAGGCTGCTGGCTCCGGCGCTGCTGGGTGCTCTGAGCTGCTGAGCGCTCTGCGCGCTCCAGCAGCTGGTTCCTGGCGGCCGGCCGGCCGGCCGCTTGCTCCGGCGCTCCGCCCGGTGCTGCTGGGCGCTCTAAGCGCGCGGCGGCGGCACTGCGGAGCGCTCCGCTCTGCAGCAGCCGTTCCGGGCGGCGGGGCGGCAGGTCTCCTCGGCCGGATGGAGGCAAGGCTGCTGGCTCCGCCGCTCCGCCCGGTGCTGCTGGGCGCTCTGAGCGCTCTGCAGCAACCGTTCTGGGCGGCAGGACAGCAGGTCTCCTCGGCCGGGCGGAGGCGAAGCCGCTGGCTCCGGCGCTCCGCCCGGTGCTGCTGGGCACTCTGAGCGCTCTGCGGCGGCGCTGCGGAGCGCTCCGCTGTGCAGCAGCCATTCCAGACGGCGGGGCAGCAGGTCTCCTCAGCCGGGCGGAGGCGAAGCCGCTGGCTCCGGCGCTCCACCCGGTGCTGCTGGGCACTCTGAGCACTCTGCGGCGGCGCTGCGGAGCGCTCCGCTCTGCAGCAGCCGCTCCGGACGGCGAGGCAGCAGGTCTCCTCGGCCGGGCGGAGGCGAGGCCGCTGGCTCCAGCGCTCCGCCCGGTGCTGCTGGGCGCTCTGAGCGCTCGGCGCTGCGGAGCGCTCCGCTCTGCAGCAGTCGGTTCCAGCCGGTGGGGCGGCAGATCTCCTCGGCTGGGCGCTCCGCGAGCTCACCACTACAACAGCAGCCGCTTCCCAGGCCCCGCTGGCTGGCTGGGTCCCGCTGGCTGGCTGGGGCGCTTGGCGGTCTCGCTTTTAAAATCCAAAATCTAGTCACTTAAATAGGATCTCAGTCTAATTCAGCGACATCTTACTCCCAGTAGTGGCCATAAGGAAGGTGTTAGTTTTCATACAGGGCATGGAGGTATGTCTTATTTTCGGGGTATGTCTTATCTTTCGCAAATGCTTAAAAATGCTGCCATGGCTTACTTAATGACTACGTCTTAAAAAAGGGGAAACACGGTAGTACAACGAAATTGAATGTCATCCCAAAGAAACAAAAACACAGTTACAGCCACACATACACACACATTACAACTCCCCAAGATCCTATTATTTAGTTACAGCATTTAAGATGGCTATAGCTCTTGGATAAAAACTGTTTTAAATCCATTTGTTCTTGATTTAATTGTTCTGTATCTCTTGCCCTAAGGCAATGGTGCAAAAAGACTACCGTATATCCAGGATGAGATGGATCTAGCAAAATATTATTTGCTTTTTTGAGGCAACGGGAACTGTATAGTTCTTCCAGAGATGGGAGGGGATGACTGATAATCTTTTGGGCTGTGGTTATGACCTTCTGGAGCACTTTCCTATCCATGACTGTGCAGCTGGAAAACCAAGCACAGATACAGTATGTAATAATACTGTCTATGGAGCCTCGGTAGAAGGACACCAGCAGTCTCTCACTCAGCTTGTTCTTTTTTAAAAGTCTGAGGAAATAAATTCTCTGCTGGGCCTTCTTTACCAGACCAGTGGTATTAGCGCTCCAGGTTATTCCCTGCTCTATGGTAACACCCAAGAACTTAAATACAGCCACCCTCTCCACCCGGTCCCCGCCGATATACAGGGGCTGAATGTCCGCCCTTTTCTTCCTGTAGTCCACCACCAGTTCCTTGGTCTTGGCAATATTAAGGACCAGATTATTCTCTCCATGGCAAACACATAGCCGCTCCACCTCGTCCCAATAGGCGGACTCATCCCCCCCAGAAATGAGCCCCACCACAGTGGTGTTGTCAGCAAACTTGATGATTTTGTTGCTGGAATGGATAGCTGTACAATCATGTGTAAAGATCAGGGGACTCAACACACAACCCTGTGGGCAGCCTGTCACAGACACATTCTAGCTAGGCAAAAATATTTGGGGTGTGAAGATGGGCCAGGGAGGGGTGTGGGTTGGAGGGAGTTATGAGGGCCAGACAGGGAGGTGCCCCCCCCCACTCCTGGTTTACTTGGTGTGTGGACCCCATCCTTATGATTCCTTCTCTCCACTCGCACTTACCCCCCCCCCCCAATTCCCCATCTTGCTCCAGGAATACAGACCAGGGCTGTTGCTTGCGCACCCTGTACATTGATTTCCGCAAGGATCTGAAGTGGAAGTGGATCCACCAGCCCAAAGGCTACAAGGCAAATTTCTGCGCAGGGAGCTGCCGCTACGTATGGAGCATGGACACGCAGTACAACATGGTGAGAGGGGCACACAAGCGGGCAGGTGGTGGGTGTCCCTCCCTGAACCCCCAGCCTGCAGCCAACCCCAATTCTATCCTATCCCTGGGATTTCTAATTCCACCACCCTTTGTGCCAACATAGAACCTCATGGAGAGGGAGAAAGAATACTTGTTATTAATTCAATGGGTGATAGTCAACTAATTTTTACTCAGAGTAAGTTCACTGTTCGACAGAGAGCTATAACACATGGTGGCCCTATATAATGTCATGTGCTAGATAAGGGGTGGGGAACCTGTAGATAGTGACATGGGGAAAATTCGATTTCGGTTGCCTCATTTATCAAATTCGTACTTTCTGGAAAAGATGAGAACTGCGCTTCTCCTAATTTTGTGATTGTTTGTGATGTTTACAAAAATGCCTACAAAATGAATATATTAGTGAAAATAACATGCAAAAATGAGTTATATTAGAGGAAATTGTTTGCAAAATTTGCACACTAATCAATTGCATACAAAATAGCACACAAAAATGTGTTTATTAGGAGAAATTTGCACTAAGATGCTGATGAGTTTTTCCATCACCCTCTCTGACAATTGGCCCTGCTGAATGGGACTGATGGGAGTTGGAGTCCAACAACACTTGGAGGGCCATTTCATTTCCCCAAACCTACGTTCAGTTCCCCACATTTTCCACATCAGTTTGCAAATTCTTTTTTTGCAAAAGAAACCCTCACGAAAATTCACCTGCTATTCAGTTTGAATTTCTCTGAAAACACACAAGTTTGTATGCTCTTTCCTCCTAAAATATAATGCATTCCTGTATGTTAGTTTTAGTAATATATGCTTTTTTAAAAAAATGCACACTCCCCCGCCAATGTACACATTACTTGGCTGGGGAACTGCCCTGAGTTTTGGTTGGCATGTTGTTTTTCAAAAGAAGTGTGAATTTTGTAGATTCGCCTTTAAATGTAAACTGAATCCAGTTTGCCCCAATCCAATCACTAGACAGGAGTTCAAGGCATCTGGGCAGCAAGGAAGAAACCATGTCACCTTTAAAAAGGAGACCTCTGGGTGGTTCTGGGTTAGGGGCAGAACTAGAGAAGAAGGCATGTAACTTAACGGCTTCTCTCTTCAATCCCAATATCGCGCAGGTGCTCCCCTTGTACAACAAGCTGAACCCCGAGGCCTCGGCTGCCCCATGCTGTGTCCCCCATGAACTGGAACCCTTGACTATCCTCTACTATGTTGGCCGCTTGCCCAAAGTACAGCAACTCAGCAACATGGTTGTGAAATCCTGCCGCTGCCGCTGAGTGTCTGTTTGAGGGGGACAGGAACCGGTTTCATGGATGGTGGGAACTGGGCTAACTGGAGTAAAGGGACATCCCTTCTCATCCCTATCAGTCTGTCTGTCTCAAGGCTACTGGGAAAAGGATTCTCAACCTGACATTATTCTACCCCCACCCACGCCGCCAGTACAGGGCTCCAGCATTTTTCTTATGCCCCAGCTCCCAGGGAAGAGTCACCTCCTCCTTCTGTGGCTCCACTCATCAGCCAAAGACTCTTCTCTCTTTCCCAGTTCAGTTCACAAATCAGTTCGGTTCACAGATAAGTGCCTTGCCCTTGCTTTTCTCCCAGATACTTTGAAAGGGGGTCTCTCTCCCGTGGGTGTCCTTGAGCTAATTCCTCTCCATGCAAACTCAGCACTTAATTTTTCCAAAAGAAAAATATACTCTGTGATTGAAGCTGGTCCGGATATCTAGCGTCCTAGTCTCCCTGAGGGTGGTTACTTGGTGGTATAAGATTGGCTCTCGGTGCATGCTCAGAAGCACTCTCCCCTTTAGGATTCTTTTACACATTTCAAGTGTGCAGGCCTCATGCAAACTTTTGGATGATCCACTTGGCTCGGGTCAAGCCTGAGATCCATCTAACCTGGGATCTACCAAAGCTAGTCTTCAGTTTTCTTGGGAGGAAATCACCCAAGTCTTTGGATGCTAGCCACACACACACACACACACACACTCAAAACCAAGCGCCTGCTGAAGGCTTGGCTCAGTGGTAAGGAGTGCAAACAGAGGGCAGAGAGGCATGCAGAAAGGCAGGTTGACAGACAAAGGATCTCTTGATCAGGAAAGAGGCATATAGAGCGGTAGGATAAACAAGGCTGTGTGCTTAAGTGTTGTATGAAGGTGGAGGGGAAGGAGGGAGAGATAGGAAGGGAGGCAGACAGAGCGGGCTGGTGGGGGTGCTCAGCTCAGCTGCAGGTAAATATTTGAGAGCAGAGCTTCGTGGTTTCGGAGCTGTGTGTAAACACAATACAGATGGAAGCGCACAGCCCTCCTAGCATCTCCCTGCCCTGACGCAGAAAGTACTTCTTCACATCATGACAGTGAATAGTTTAAAACTATGGCATTTGCTCCCAGAAGAAGTAGTGATGGTCACCAACTTGGATAGCTTTAAATTCAGAGAGGGTAATAAGACTATCAGTGGATACCGACCACGATGGTTATGCTCTCCTTCCACAGTTGGAAGCTGGATGCTTCTGAATCCCCATTGCTGGGAACCTCGAGTGGGGAGAGCTGCCATCTTGCTTGTGGGCTTCCCATCAGGACACCTGGCCGCTGGGAGTACAGGGTGCTGCTGCACTAGATCTGCCCTGAATTGATCCAGCAGAACTGCACAAGACCACAAGTGGTTGTACTGAACTGAGAAGGTGGCATGCTCAGAGATCCCAACGTTTCCCCCTATCTCGGTTTTTGCAAAAACCCAGCCTAAGGAGGGTTATAGAAACAGGGAAGGAGTTTTGGGAAACGGAGTTTCTCTTGCCCTGAATAACTTTTCTGCCCCCATTATCTGCCCACACCCTCAGCTACGGTACTAAGCACACTTAGTCCATGCTGAGCGGTTTGGGAGAGTGTTCCCTGCCCCCACACTTTCAGGCTTTCTGGCGCTTTAGATTGTTTGTACTTTGACAAATTCTGGGGTCCCCCCAAGCCTGCTGCTCTTGCTCCCTTCCCCTTGTGTGGGGTGGTGCTGTTTTGACTACATAAGCGTCATTCCCTGCCGGAACACTGGAAATAGAAGGATTGATGATAAAGAGAACACTATCCATACATAGGCCTGAAAGCTTCAAAGTGCTGGGTTTTTTAAACCTTTTAAGGGTCCAATATGTCCAAAGAGGCAATAATTAATCTTGTTGGGCTAATGAATTAAAATTATTGTGGGAGAAACAGCACTGTAGTCTTGTCCTGAACTGCTTGAAATCTGTGGTGTATACACAGCCGGACAACAACAGCTGAATTCTGCACCCAATTCCATATTCTCTTCCCCTCCTTATTTATTTTTAACTGCCTCTGCTCATTTATTTATTTTTTTGTAATCATGGTTCGCTTGCCTGTACCAAATCATTGCTTAATGATTGTGATCAGTTTCCAAATAATATCTGCATTCATTAGCAGCTCTGTGAAGGCTTGTGTGAAGAAACATGGACATAAAACATGCAAATTGAATCAAATGCTGCACTCTCACAGACTCACAGAACACATGCTGGTCCTGTGCCTTCCTTTTCTGCCCCAGCCGGGGTGGGGGTGGGCGTGGAAAAACCACAGGATGGGGCGGGATAAAAACACACAAACATTTACTTGTTCTCTAGGTGGTTTCAAGGTACTAGTGGGCACAGGGTAGGAGGGGCGTCGTTTGCACAGCATCTTCACTCAAAGAACTCTTCTTCCCTGCAACTGGAGGTGAAGCTGTTCCACCTGGTGCTCCATCTGGATGGTGAGAGGGTGGTTTGGTCCTAATTTGTTGTGGTAGTCTGAGGAGGGGTGGTAGAGAGGGAAGAGGTTCATTTTACATGCCACACATTTCCGCAGTTTCTACCTTCACAATCTGGCGGGGTGCATAAGTGATCTGAGTCTCTGCCTCTCCTGAGATGCGCCTGCTCGATCAGGCCAAAGGACCATCCCGTCTAGCATTGCGAGAAGCCTGCAAGTTGGACCTGAGTGCAACAGAAACTCTGCTCACCTGTAATGATTCCCAGCAGGCGGTATTAAGCAACGTATGAGGTCAGTGGCCCACCCTGCGTCCTCTTTTTCCCAGGGCACGTCCTCTTTTTCATGGGCAAAATTCAAGACAAATTGCATTCATTTGCTTTGAATGGCTGCCATAGTGTCCTAGCGTCCTATTCTTTTATCTTCAAAATATGGCAACCCTAAATTCTAGTCCCGCATCCTATTCTCACAATGGCGAACCGGTGGTTCTGCTCCTACTTCCAGGATTGTTTCCAGAAAGCAGTTATGGGAGGCAGGGCCAGTGCTTGATGCCATGAAAGCTTTCCTGTGGTGTCCTTAAGGGCTCCATCTTGTTCCCATGTAATTTAACATCTATAATTCTCACACAGCTACAATTCTGAGAGCAAATCCCCTTTCCCAAGGAACTCTAGGCATTCCCTCTATCTGAGCAGAATTGAGGTCTAACAACTCTTAGCCTCAACAATTTGAAGTTCCCAGTTTTCTTTGGGGGGGGGGAGCCATGACTGATTAAGTGGCATGCTGCTGCTTCAAATGTATGATGCAGATGGGGTGTAAATTACAATGATCATTTCTGAATTTTGTATCTATACATATAAATTAGCATGAACACATTTTACATAAGTCCTCCTACTTTGGGGCGGGGGGGGCAATGTATAAGTGGAGGCTTGACTTCAAGAGGGAGATGTGTCCTTATGATCACAGAAGTGGGCTAGACTTGCAGTACACAAGCCTTCTCCTCACCAAACAGGGTTTCCACTAAGATGTCAAACACTTCTTCCTCCATCACTTCCTGGAGTGGCATGGGCATCTGTGGAATGGGGGAAGTGAGTAAGAGATTAGGGAGATACGTTTAAAGTACATACAGAATCCCTCAACCACCACTACCATCGCTCCAAGGTGATATTCTGCTTACTTTTTAAATTCAACCATTTCCCCCACCCGTTGTGATTTTTTTTAAAAAACTGAAAAATTTGAAAAATTTAATAATAACAATGCTTTTTATAATTATTACAATTAAATGACTATGTATCATCATTGGATATTACATTTATTCATCTCCAGCTATATAAACGGTCTTGAAGTGACTTATAATTGTAAAAAATATACAAGTCCAAAGTCCAAAAGGAACATTAAACAGAGGATTCATCCACACTTCCTTTTGTGTTGTGTTTCTAGGCAAAGGTCTGGGCTTTCCAAGTCAATGTCTGGCTGGTGGGGTGTGTGTGTTGGGGGGTTGAGTTTTTTTTGGTCCTGGCACTTCCCCATGGAAAATCTGCATTTTGCTACTGAATCAGAGCACATGGCAGTCAAGTTTGCAGCAAATTGCCATTTGCTCTGATTCAGCAGTAACGTGCGGGTTTCCCCAGACAAAGTGCTGGGACCAAAAAGGCCACTCGGATACAGATCTGGAAAACCTGGAGCTGTGCCTAGAAAGCACAGAGCAAAGGTACCCGTGGGTCAGCCTCCAGGGAAGAGGCAGGGGACCCTTTTCCACCCAAGATCCACATTACCATGTGTGCAACACCTTAAAGGGGCCACATGGTACTGGTGGGTGGGGCCAGAGGCAGATGTAACTTTTACATGTAACAGTAGGCTAGTGAAATGCAGAAGTGGGTGCAGCAGGAGGCAAAAGGTGGGTGGGGCACTGGATGCAACATTTATTTGTGTACAGCAAACTACATCCCCCTTAAACTAAAGCAAAAATAAAGAAGTGCCATGGTCAGATCACTTCCTGGTGCAACTGGACTTCTCCGCGACCCTTCCCATCTGTAGGGAGGTGGGACCAATTTGGATGGTCCGCCCCCGCCACTTAATGGATCCAAATGGTTTCCAGAGAGTGGTAGGGGGTGCTTTATCCCATGTTGATGGCCTTTCAGCTGATTCCCTGGTGGCCCGCTGGAATGTGGACTTAACCGGGGCTATTGACTGTTTGGGTCCAAAGTGCCCTGTCCAGGCAAGCAAGAAGGCATTGTTTCAGACAGGTGACAGTACTCTGAGTGGCACACAGCCTGGGGAGAATCCTGAGGGCTTGATAGAAAGGCCTGGAGGGCCACTTTTGGCCCTGGGCCTGAGGTTCCCCAGCTCTGCTCTAAGGGAAACATTCAAAGTGTTTTGAGGACTATACCGTACTTCTCATCAATAAATAACACCACCCAAAAGTGAAGTGGGAATATGCATTGCACAGGTCACCGCGTTCCTTGCAATACAACTGAAAGATCGAGTTGTTGAAAGAGGCTTACAGATATTTTGGTGTCCCGCTCATGTTTCAGTAGCTTTTGCTTGTAAATTTTATCCTAGGACGAAAGGAAAAGGACCAGACAGTTATGGATTGGCAACCTTCCCCCTTTTCAAAGCCACGCATCAGTACCCAGAGATTCCAGTCCCTACATTAGATATAGGTTCTCTCTGGCAATGCCACCACACTCACAATATCTCAGCCACATCAAATCCAGAAACCAACTGTTCTCCTTTCCCCACCTAGCGATGGAAGGATTTCTCCATTTCAGTTCCCTCTGTTTCTCATTTTTTCTAATCTTAAATCCATACATTTTGCAGCAATCTTCAGGGGCTTGTTTGCATATATATGAAAACTCACCAGCATTTTAGTATGAAATTCTTCCAATAAACACATTTCTATATGCAGTTTGGACTAATGCACACATTTTTGCAAACAATTTCCCTCTATCTAATGCATTCTTGTGTGTCCTTTTCATGAATACATTTGTTTGTACATACACTGATTTTACCCTAATAGAAGCCTTTTTTTGCAAACACTGGTTGGAGAATTGCACTGCAAAAATTCAGGTAAGCGCAAGCTCTGAAGGATATCCATGCTTCAATTTGCATATTGTTCTCAGAAACAGCAAATTGGATAGATTTGTATTTAAATGAAATCAAATTTCTCCTCCATCCCTCCTCCCCACCTTGAATCTGGATGACAGATTTTGCCACCTGAGGAAGAAAACCCAACTGTGGCCTTCCCCTATGGTGTTAAGTATCGAATCTGCCACCAGTTGTTAACAAGGGTTGTCTGCTTAAGAGCAAAGCCCATCTTTCTTCCCTTCCCCTGAGAGGAACCCATTGCTCCATTGTCATAGCTGCATCTACACACACCTGAGTAAGCTGGCTCACGTGATACCCATGTTGGTGGGCCATCTTCCAGTGGGTTATTTTTTGCCCCATGCTCCAGACAGAGCTTCCTATGTGAAGTGAGGAAACAAGGTATAAGAAGCTGGACAAGGATGGGCAAACATGTCCATTTTGGTTTCTCATTATTCCAGTCTTAAGCTGAGCTCTCCACAGTCTCCTCATCAGTTCACCAACTAGTTTTTTGGTTTTTTTTTTTAAAGTCATCCTGATAATTCACCAGCATTTTTAGTGTGCATGTCTCCTAATGTACACCATTCCCACGCAAACTCCAAATCTCCATTATAGGGCACACTCAGCCATGAAACTCACTGGGTGATTTTGGGCCCAGCCACAGTCTCTCAGCCTAATCTACTTCACACACGGTTGCTGTGAGGATGAAATGGGGAGGGAAATAACCATTTATGCCACTTTGAGCTCCTTAGAAGAAAAGTGGCATATAAATGCACACATGACCCTAGGATTTGCATTTATCTCGAATCCATCAACATCAGGGGCATGGTTGCTGGTGACAAGAAAGAGAGCCTTTTCTGTGGCTGCTCCCAGATTGTGGAATTTCTGTCCAAGAGCAGCTAGACTGATTCTCTCCTTGTTATCTTTCACCAGCAGGCTAAGACCTTCCTATTCAGACAAGCTTTTGAAAACTAAGATGCAGACAATACTGATCACTAGGTTGCTGTAAGCTGCCCAGAGTGGGGTATAAATATAATAATGGATGGGGAAGAAGAAGAAGAAGAAGAAGAAGAAGAAGAAGAAGAAGAAGAAGAAGAAGAAGAAGAAGAAGAAGAAGAAGAAGAAGAAGAAGAAGAAGATCGCTGCCAAGGCAATCTATTATTTGCTGGTTCTAAATGTGCTTTGTTGTATTTCAACAAATATTTTTAACTCGTTTGTTTTCATTAATTTGTATTTTATAATGGAAGTGTTAAGATGCTGAATCCCAACTTGGGAGAAAGGCAGGATATAAATACCTTAAATAAATAAAATTAAATAATTGTACGTATTATTATTTGACTGGGGGTCTGCATGGCAAAATTCAGAATGCAGAAGGAAGGGTGAATTTGGGTTCCTCTATTGTTTCAAATTCAGGATGAATGTGCCCCGAAGCACTGGTAGATTGTCAGGAGAAGTCTGGCAGGGGGAAGGGCAGGACCATTCACTTAGGGGCTCTTCTCACCAGTGGAGCAAGCTGACTGGGTGCCTGGGGTGGCATGCGTGCCTTGTGCCGAGGTGGGACCAGCTGCCCGCGGGGCGGGCAAGCTGAGGCAGGACGCTCCACGGGGCCTCCGAGGAGCATACCTGCCAAGTTCCGGCCTGAGAAATAAGGGACTGGACCGGAAGTAGCAGACCGGAAGTAGCGCTGCCGCCATTTTGGAACTGGGCGGAGCATGCTCAGAAGCAACTTTTGATGCTGCTCTGCCCTGTTCCAAAATGGCCGCTGCGCCAGAATAAACCGGGAAAAAACAAAAAAATCCGTTTTTTCGGCTGGGGACAGCCGGGAAAACGGGGGTTTCCCGGGGAATACGGGAGACTTGGCAGCTATGCCGAGGAGTCTGCCTGCCTCCTCCCACTCAGCCACTCTACAGCTGAGGGGGAGGCGGCGGGTGGACTGTTTGGGGCAGAGCAGAGTCTGCAGGTGCCCAAGCCACCATGTCACTCCCAGGAGAGACGCATGCAGGCCCCGCAGTGAGTGCCACTTGGCATTTTGTCACCCCCCTCAGTGCTGACACCTGGGACAGTGCTGACACCTGGGATGGCCCGCCTCTACCGCACCCCCCCTCCTCCGACCCTGGTCTTTCTCCCACTCCGGTGATACGACCTCACCTGCGGTTGAATGCAAGGATTCACCCTTGGGTGTGCCATCCTCTGCAGCTGCTGCAGCCTGTTGGACATGAGTTTAAGAGTTTAGGAGCAAGAAGAAGAGGAAAAGATAAGAAAAGGTTTCCCCGGACATATCCGGGATTCATCCGTCAGAAATAGCATTCAAGCAGAATTTTCAAAAATTGATAAAATGTCTGGGGAAACATGGGCATATGGCAATCCATGTTGGAAGTGTTGGGTTTTTTTTGGTGAATATCCTTAAAAATAGCTGGAAAACGTTACGTTTTCTGGAGATTTTGCAACAACACAGAAGCTCAACAGCTGCAATAGCTCAACGACTTCTGTGTCTGAATTTTCAGTTTTTTAAATATGGCGACCCTGATACAGGTCAAGGCAGACCAACATCAAAAAGACAGCCACAACAACATTGAGCATTTGCACTATTTCACTCATAATGTTCAAAACACTTCACAGGTCTTACCTGCCTTGTGATATTTCCAAGAACCATAGAAGACAGGTCAAGATGATTAGCCCCACATTGCGGGGTGAGGGGTGGCTTGCCTAATAAGGCCACTGTCCTAGCCCTTGCTGCTGGGTGAAGTACTCTGACTCAAGTTTCTGCTTCTGCTAAATTATTTAATACAGAAATCTGAGTGATACATAGGCAAGGCGGGGCTTACAGGTACAGCAGGCATGGCCCCCCACCAAATAAATAAATAAATAAATAAATAAATAAATAAATAAATAAATAAAGACTTAACTAAAAGCAGAAGTTGTAGAAAGATTTTGACATTTTCCTGAGCACTTGGGGCCAAAAGAGAGTAATTTAAAACAACTGTTACTGAGACATTTCATTCTGAATCTGCTAGGTAGAGCCAGACAGAGGATGATGACACCCTGGCAACATACCGTAAATCCTAACTACACCCATGACAGCAGGTGAATTGTGAGCTGAGATGGATGTTGAGCCAACAAACCACCTGCCCCCTGTCTCTTTCCTTTGAAGAGTGAGGCAGGTCCCAAGCTTCAATGTGGCAAGCTTTTGAGCACTGGCAAAAGCTTGAGCAAGCTTTTGAGCAGAGGTGATGATCGTCTGTCCCCATGAGCAGTCTCTGAAGGGCTTTGAACATGGTTCAGTATATTGATGTATATGCTGCAATTGCCTCAACCCATGCCTGATGTGTTCATTGACACCTCCTTCAGTTAGGAAGAGGCAGCAGTGGCTTGCATTAAAACTCAGCATGATCAGATAACTGCAGAGGGACCATTATTGACTCCTATGCAGCTTTGGCTCCTATGCAGCTGGCTTGGTCTATAGCAGGGGTCCCCAAACTTGGGTATTCAGCTGTTTTTGGACTACAACTCCCATCATCCCTAGCTAGCAGGACCAATGGTCAGGGATTATGGGAATTGTAGTCCAAAACAGCTGGAGACCGAAGTTTGGGAAACCCAGAGCTAGACGAACCAGTATTTCGACTTGGTAGAAGACAGTTTCCTATGTTCCTGCCAAACGAGGACCCAATCAAGGCTGGCAAAAGCCCTCAAGGATGCCAGCCTATATGTGCCTTTGGTCTGATCCAGTCTTTTCTTCTGTTTACATGCTACACCAAGCTTGCCAAGAAGGGCCACTGATAACCATCCTACCTACATGATCTTCATGGGCTTGGTGGCCACAGGAAATGCCTAGTGTCACACATTCTGGAGGCTGGGTCCAAGCAGCAGGTGGACAGTCTTCCTGAATACCAAATGCTTACAGTTCTCTGCACTCCCTACCTTCATTTTTTCCTCAGGAGAGGTCTCAAAGGCCTCTGAACTCTTGCTACTGCAGGAAATGATGAGGATGGGGGAGGAGAAAGATAGATCCCGGGTTAGAGTTGACAGGCTGTAGGAGAAGGTTCATGGATTATGGGGAAAGGAGAGGCAAAGCCACCTTTGGTCAATGTTGTGGTGCTAGAGCACTTGTTCAGCATGCAGAAGACCCCAGGTTCATTCCCCAGCATCTCCAGGTAGGACTGGGAGAGACCCCCCACCTGAAACCCTGGAGAGGCAATTGTAGGCAATATTGCACTAGATGGACCAACAGTGAGGGCCAACGGGGCAGTTGTTTGGGGTGGCAAATTTGAGGAGGTGTTGCATTGTGACTGGGGAGAGATAGATAGGAGGAGGAGGACAGAAGAGCCTCCCTGATCCTCTCTTCAAGAGGTACCAGCTGCATGCCACACCTAGAGTGGTTCTTACTCATTCCAGAAAGGCCACCGTATTGTGAGAGACGAGTTTGTACACAGCTCTCTCATCTCTAGGGGCAATAAATATTTTCTGCCCAGGGGCAAGGGGCACAATAAATACTTGTGGTCTCTAATAATATTCTAACCCTGTCCTGGAAGGCCCTCAGCCTCTAACCCTGTCCTGGAAGGCCCTCCTCCTCCTGACAACCCCCCCCCCAATCGCTCAAACCATCTGCTTCTAGCACCTCCCAGCTCATCCCTTCCCCAGATTGCTCCCTAGTGTCCCACCACCACGATCCAGGATCTAAGTTGCTATCTTCTGTGTGTCCCCCCCCCCCGGAGGGGGGGTTCTAAGGCAGGCAGCTCCCACCACTCTTCCTCATCCAGCCAGTCCTTGACACTTGAGGAGTTCCCCCTCTTTGCGCCCTGTGCTTTTTGGCAACACTGGCTGGGGCATCTCTGCCACAAATTTGAAAGTAGGCACAGCATTCCAAGGTCACCCTCACTTGGATTCATACCTTAAAGAATAGATGTCTGCTTCCTTTGACTCTTCCTTCTCTTCCTGCAGTGACATTTATAAATTAGAGGGTGACTCTCCAGCAAAAAAATTAAGTAATTTAATCAAGGCAGGACTTTGGGAGCAAGGGGGGGACTCCCCTCCAAAGGGCTGGCTTACTGTGTTTTGAAGTGAATGAAGCAATACATGCACAATATAAAGCAGAGGTGATGAACCTGGTGCCCCCCAGGTTTTGCTGGACTACAACTCCCATCTTCCCTGACAACTGGCCAGGCTGGCAGCAACTGATCTGGAGGGCCACAGTTTAGCCAACATGGGGCTCATAAGACCATAAAGGAACAGAGTCTAATATTAGCCAACTGCAACACTCATCTCTATCCCAACCCTTGGATAATTTGGGCAAAAAAGAAGAAGCAAAGACCTGATACCATGGAATCAAATAGTTGGAAGGGACTCTGAGGATCATCAAGTCCAACCTCCTACAATGCAGAAATACACAGCTGTCCCATACGGGGATCGAACCTGCAACCACACTCTAACCAACTAAGCTATCCAGGCATATTCCCTTACACACTTTCTCCCTGTCTGCCACCCAACACATCTTAAAGATATGGAGCACCTTGCAAAATTACAACTATTGACCTTCAAAGTGCCTCCCCCCACCCCCACTCCCCAGCCAGCAATCCAAATATGCTGGGCAACCCACCATTCAGGGATGAAAGATAAACAAGAATAAGTGGCCTACCTCATCCTCAGATAAATCCTGGCTCAGGATCTGAGCTACCCTTTAAAACAGAGAGGAGAAGGTCCTGTTCAGAGAAACATCCTATTTTCCAAGAGAAAGCACACTGGGAAAGAGGTGGCCTACAACAGAAATCTGAGAGTATGGCTTGTCTCCTGTCTGTCAAGATAACTCATAATGTTCACTGGTTGCCTTTTCCTGGCCATTCTGGGCCATTCTTTTGAAATTGTGAATACCTTGACTCCAGAATTCATTTTCACAGATAAATGCATAAATATCTGCTCTTTTGACAAATCTGCTTGGAGAGTTATCAATACTTGTTATACCAGTTTCACAAAGGGGAGTCTCGTGAATAATGTGCTGCTTTGTGACTTGAGGAGTCTTGAGGCTGACTGGGGGTCAGACATGGCTGCTTTATTGCTCTCTGTACTAGTTCAGTGCAAGTTTTACTGGTAAAAGTGTCATTTCACTAAGAAATTGGTGGATTCACCGAGAAACAGGGCTAAGTGAAAACAACCACTGTAAATACTAAGTTACCATTTAACTGAGTTATGTTGCAAAGGCCATTTGCAGAAGGGCTCCGGGCTCTGGCAATCCACGCTACGCCACTGTCCTTCACTTCTGCCCCCCAGCAATTCCACTGCCACTGTGCACCAAACTCACTGGGAGATGGGGCACTTCCTCAAAATATTGCCTCTTGGCTTCTCCACCCCCGTGGTGGGGCGGGATACTGATCGGCAACATGGCACTCAGGAATGCCCCAGCACTTGCAGAACTTGGCAGGGGCCTGGGCGCTCCTCAAAGCATTGTGGTTTGGCTTCTCATCATGGTTTTGGAAGATGATCAGCAGCACCATGTAGCGGAACGTTTCCCTCTCGGTGGCAGAAGTGATGGGGCAGGCAGAACACCACCTCTTTTACTTCCACCACCTGAGATGGGTTTCTTCAGTCCACCTCACGGGTGGGCTGACTCTGCTGATTCTGAACACATATGGGAGGGCCACAAGCTCCCTACCCCTACCCTTGGCTCTTGACAACATTTCTGCACATTGCCATGAACAGGGGCGGAGCTTCATGATCTGCCACCGGGGGCGGAGAGCAGGCACTCTGCCCCCAGAGACGGGGGCGGGGCGCATGTTTTGGGGGGTGGGGCGCACCACGTGCAGGGGCGGGATGTGCGATTTGGGGGCGGGGTGCGCTGCACGCAGGGGCGGGGCATGCGACTTGGGGGCGGGCGTTTTGGGGGCAGGGCGGGCAGCCGCGATGGCGCCCCTGGGATCATGCTGCCTGGGGCGCCCCACCCCCACCGCCCCTATCTTCCTATGCCCCTGGCCATGAATTTGAAAGTACCCACGGCGTTCCAGAGAATTTCTGCTTTTGTACCTTGACTCTTTCAGGGACAGCTGATGCTTCAATTTCTTTTTCTGCAATAACAGTTATACATTAGAAGGTACGCTATGCTCCACCCCAGAAACTGCTCCCTGCTCCCTGCATCATCATCATCAAATCAAATTTATATCCTGCACTTCCTCCCAAACAGTCTATAAACAATCACATACGCTCACAGGTAATACTTTCAAGGTTGCCAGGAACAGAAATTTCAAATGCCTGGGTAACCAGGAATGTTTTATAATTCCTCCCAAAAGTTACTAAAGAGAGGGGAGGGCATTCACAAATGGGGAACCATGACTGAAAAGGCCCTATCATGGGCAGCACTCAGCGGTGAGGCACCACCACCAGGTATCCCTTCTGGTCATAGGGCCCATAGTGGGTGATATTGGGAAAGGCACTCTCTTTTGCTAGTACTAATATTTTTAATTGGGCCCCATAGTTCACCGACAGCCAATGCATCATTTTCGGGGCTGGTGATAAAATGATCCCACGGAGCTGCCCCACTTGCCTATCTAACAGCTGCACTCTACACTAGCTGCAGCCTTCAGATAGTCTCCAAGGGCAGCCCTGCACAGAGTGCATTACAGTAGTCCAGATAGGAGGTCAGCAGAGCATGATCAGCTGAGGCCAGTACACAACTCTGTGAACATTCAGGAAAGCCTTCAACTGTTTGGGATCTGAATACTTGAAGGACTATCTTGAAGGACACTGAGGTCCAGCGCCGAGGGCCTTCTGGCAGTTCCCTCACTGCGAGAAGCAAAGCTACAGGGAACCAGGCAGAGGGCCTTCTCGGTAGTGGCACCCGCCCTGTGGAACACCCTCCCATAAGAGGTCAGAGAGATAAACAACTACCTGACATTTAGAAAATACCTAAAGGCAGCCTTGTTTAGGGAAGTTTTTAAGCTGTGATATTTGATGTATTTTAATGTTTGTTGGAAGCCGCCCAGAGTGGCAGGGGAAGCCCAGCCAGAAGGGCGGGGTATAAATAATAATAAATTATTATTATTATTATTATTATTATTAGTAGTAGTAGTATTAATCTCCCTTCCCATGAGCCTGTCCACACATTGTCTGGTAATTAGGGTGGCCTTGCTCTCTGAGTCTCTGCTGCCTGAAAAATGTGGAAGGCAGGGAAATGCAGAGATACTTTCTCTTCAGGGGCACCTAGGCTGTGGAACTCTCAGCTCCATGAGATATAGCACATTACTTTCCGAAGCACATTTAGGGATAATCTTTTTTGGACATGCTTTTTATGGGGGGAAATGCTTTTTAGCAACTGATTTATATGCAGTTAACTTTGGGAAATGTTGGCTGCTGATTTTATTTATTTATTTTACTTTTTAAAATGCTGCTTTGCTTCTGCAGGTTTTTGTTTCCTGCTTTTCCTGGTGTATGAGATTGTTTGAGGGTCTGGAAGTCCTACGCAGCATGGAAGGAGCAGGATACAAATTCTAAAACACACACACACGTGCGCGCGCATCCCCCACCATTTCCTGTCTCCCAAATCTCTCTACTGTCCAGTATATTGTATCTTTTGCAACCTCCAGCTTGCAACCCCACTGTACCATAAAGCCACCATGTGACCATAAGGAATACCCCTACTGGACCAGAGCAAATGGTGGCTGAGTGGTGAAGATGCAACTATTTAGCGCTGGCCTTTGACACCTGTGTTTTCAGGACCCCCCCCCCCCCTACTCCTGGAACTGTAATTATTGTGTGTGCAGTATATTTTTGCTGAGTTTTTAAAAATCCTAAACATCAACGGCAGAATAGCAATAATTTTCATAACCAAGTCAGAAATTTTATCATAATAAGGATGGGGAAGAAGGCAAAGAAAAGCAAAGAACAATCACTGGGCAACAGTAAAAAAACACCACAATCTTCAGGGATCATATCCAGTAAGAAGAACAAAAGAAACCTGTTTTATATTGCAGTTTCATGAAATGGGGGTACAAAAAATATATGAAAAGTTACGTAAAAAAAAAAATAACAAAACAAAAAGCTTCAGATTAACCACATTGACTATTATTTGTTTTCGGAGTTTTTAATTCTGGATTTTAAATTGTTTTAACTTGCCTTGCAAACTGATGGTCAACGACATGTAATAATTTTTATATTATTATTATTATTATTAGTCCTTCACCTGGCTTGCCTTCTTGATTTTTAAATGAAAAGGCAGAGGTGTCTGGTGCATATTGTGACTGGCAGGGCACAACACAGCCACCCCATCAGTAGAAAGCACCAGAGCCAATGGCAGGCACTGAGAGAGCTAACTAATTCTAGCTTTGACCCCATCTTCCTCCTCCCTGCTGGGTTATACAAGGGCAACGCTGAGACTAGGAAGGAAGAAGCTGACTGATGGAGCCCATAGTCCCATGGTCAGGTTCTAAGGAGGAAGGCAGGCAAGCAGGTGGGGACTGGCTGAGATGTTGGTGGGGCAGGGCCTCATTTGCTCTCCAGCATGTAAAGGGTTCTCATGGTTTATGGATGAGAGTGCAAACAAAGATAAATTGAGATGCCTACCTGGGAGCTAGAAGGCTCGGAGTGGAGCAATTTAGCTAACCTTTAAGAGAGAAAGTAAGACCAGGTCAAAAATCTGTCCTGTTGCCTGAGAGCTTCCATTTCTATTGTGGCCAGTAGAGTTGCTTGCAGCAAATTCAAAAGTTCAGGGCCCCTACATGATAGTCACAGTCACGTCCCCTTCGAAAATTATACAGCCTTCTAAGATTATACAGCAATCTTATAATCATACAATAATAATACATAGGGGTCCTTCTCCTACGGTAGATGGAGAGTAGAGCTCTGTAGGCATTCCAGCAACTCCTGCAGCCAAGCTGGTGCCAAATGTATTGATTTGATTTGTTTTGAAAAATATCAGCATGGCCAAGAGAGAGGTCTTGTTGTCTGGGTAGCTCAGGACCTCCATACACACTGCCAAGGCTCATGCCCAGGAGAGAACAAATAGGGATATATTCCAATGACCCATGTGTTGTCTTTAAGCTAGTTCTACTATTTTCTGGACACACATACAGGCAATGGTTGTGCTCCAGTATCTTCTTTTGGAGTGACTTATTGTGTTTTCCTTGAAGTTCCATGGTACGTAACAGAAATTGCACACCATTCTCTGGAAACCGAAGCACCTTGGGATTCAGTCTTCCCAAATGCTTAGATTTGGAACCTATATAGAAAGAATCTTCCCCAGTGTCCTCCTCACGGCATCTTCTCCAGAGTGGAGTCAATCCTCAGTGGCTGACTCTCCTGTCACTCTGATTGGCTCCAATCAGCACAAAAGGGGATAAGACTACTTCCCAGTGATTAAGGAAGCTCCCCTTTCATGCTGATTGGGAGATACCACAGGGAGGCTTTGTTCTCCCCTAATGCTTTCGGCACCCCTCCCGCCCCAACAGATTTGAAAGTGGTTGTATCAGAAGAAGAAGAGGAGGAGGAAGAGGAAGAGGAGGAGGAGGAGTTTGGACTTGATATCCCGCCTTTCACTCCCCTTAAAGAGACTCAAAGCGGCTAACAATCTCCTTTCCCTTCCTCCCCCACAACAAACACTCTGTGAGGTAAGTGAGGCTGAGAGACTTCAGAGAAGTGTGACTAGCCCAAGGTCACCCAGCAGCTGCATGATTATCCAAGTTTCATACCTTGGATCCATAGTCCTTTTCTTATACTTTTCTGGCACTTCTGAAGCTTTCTGCAATAAAGTTGATAGATTAGAAGGGGCACTCCAGCAAGAGTTAGCTCCACCCCACCCCTCACTGACAAAGCCCACACAATTTGACTTGCTGTCTGCTATGGCAAAATTTCATGTAATGAATTACATTATTCCACACCATTCCCAATGCATATTGGTGGTGGTGGTGAACTGAAAACTATGACAGTGAATACCAATTGTATTATCTGTTTTGATTTCCATCCTGGATATGAAACAAGTAAACGAACGTTGGCAATCCCCACCCCCACCCCTGTTTCTCTTTTCGTTTGAGTTCTCTGACAGCCCAACCCGCCACTACACCCTTTCTGCTCCCTCAACCCCAGTGAATGCAGCACAGAGCCATATGAGTGGCCCTCTTCTCAAACCTGCCCACCCCACTACAGCTTGCCCCTTCTAAGTCCAGTATTGAGCTCCACTATGACCTCTGCTCCCCACACCCCAGAAAATCAGAGCACGTTGGGCCTTGTTTGCACGTGACAATAAACTATGGTTTGCCTCAACATGCCTCTCCCTACTACCTTGGTTTATTTCTCATTTGCTGCTCATGGATTGCTTGGGGGGGGGGACAACATATGAAGGGGAAATGGTGGGGTCACTACCATCCAGATGCACAATTCACTGATGTACAGTCAAACGTCCCAGAATAAAATGTTGTTTGAATGCAGACCAACAGGTTAAGTGCAAAGGGATGGGGGATTATGTAGAGCAGCATTCCCCCTCCATGGCAGGGAGAAGTATTAGGAAGGGAGGTTCTTTGAACCTATGAAAGAAACAGGATAACGGGAACCCTGCCATTAAACAGAGCAGTTAGTTACTGAGAGCCAGTGTGGCATAATGGTTAGAGTGTTGGCATAGGACTTGGGAGAGCAGGGTTTGAATCCCCACTCAGCCATTAAGCTCACTGGGTACCCTTGGGGGCAGCCACCATCTTTTAGTCCAGGAATCCCCAAACTTCGACCCTCCAGATGTTTTGGACTACAATTCCCATCATCCCTGACCACTGGTCCTGTTAGCTAGGAATCATGGGAGTTGTAGGCCAAAACATCTGGAGGGCCGCAGTTTGGGGATGCCTGTTTTAGTCTAACCTAGCTCACAAGGTTGTTGTGAGGATGAAATGGGGAGGAGGAGAACCATGTACACCACCTTGAGAGCCTTGGAAGATAAAGGTGGTATATAAACAAACAAACAAACAAACAAACATACAAACAAACAAATGTAAATAAATAATACTGAGCCTATAAATGAGAGGAGCTTTGGATCTCAACAGAGACAGATGCTCACCAGATTTTTGTGTGTGTGTGTTTTTATAAAGAACCAGCACCCTGGGGTTCTGAAAGCATCCAGGAACCTTAGAGATGGTGGGGGTAGTAAGTAAACCCTCAAATTATGGTCCAGGTTTGGACAACGTTGGAGAGTTTTTGCCTAGATAGAATGTCTCCTTGAACTAATACCTCCTGCTTGCCTGGAGGGAAGATAGAGAGGGGTGTGTGAGTGTGTATAGGTAGAAACTAGCCTACTGTACAAAGGAGCATTCTTTGCTCCACCCACTTTGGCCTCTAGCCATGCTCACCTGTGGCATGTGGCCCCCACAAAAGTTGCCCAGAAGGGAACACTGAAAAAGGAGTTCCTCACTTGTGTCTTAAGGAGATTGGCAGAGCCTCCAGGTCAGCTCCTGGCAACTCTCCTGTCATCACTCCCTTTAGCTCAACATTCAACAGTGATGGAACAAATCAAGATTTGAATGCACAGACCTACCAATTTCTGGAAAGTAGGAAGATCCCGCATTATTCTCTGAGTTAACCTTGAAGAAAAAGAGAAGGCTCAGGTTAAAGTCACATCCTGTTGCTTGGGGGAAAGTGGGGACTAGTCAGGTTGGAATGTCTTTCTTTTCCCTACCACCTCCCAGCAGTGGGTGTCCCAGATCATATCAATAAGGGTGCATGGAAGGGTAACAAGGACCAAAGAAAAGCTCTGCTGGATCAGACCAAAGGCCCATTTAGCCTCTCAGTGGCCAACCAAATGCTTCAATGGGAAGCCCACAGGCAGGACCTGAGATCAACAGCACTCTTCCCACTTGTGATTCCCAGCAGCTGGCATTCAGAGGCATACTGGGACCATGGAGGCAGACTGGGGTAGTGTGTCGGTTGAGGTGAAACAAGAAGTGCCGCCTTGACAGGCTGCCGACGCTTCTCTACCCACCCTGCCACCTCCGCCTCTGAAGAAGAATCAGTGCCAGTATTAGCGCCAATTTCAGGCGAGATCTCGCCTGAATCGTGTGATTCTGTACGGGATTCCAGCCAAAATTGGTGCTGTTACTGGAACTCTTCTGGGCCATCACTGTTAGGGGGAGGGTGCCCTGTGGGACTGCCCCCTGGGGGCTTTTGCTGACTGAGGTAGCCACCTCAGGCTGCCTGGCGCTGGAGGCAGAACATAGCCATTGTGGCTGGTAGCCCTTGATAGCCTTACTCTCCATGAATTTGCCTAATCCCCTTTTAAAGCCATCCAAATTGGTGGCCATCGCTGCCTGTTGGGGGAGAGAATTCTATATAACTATGCACTGTGTGAAGAAGTGCTTTATTTTGTCTGTCCTGAATCTTCCAACATTCAACTTCTTTGGATTGCCCTGTTTTAGCCTTTTGTCATTCAGCCCCACCCATCTTGAGATTGTTTCAACTACCTTGGAAGTGTGTGTGTGTGTGTGTGTGAGAGAGAGAGAGAGAGAGAAAAGCATTGATGAACTCCATAAGTAGTAGGTTCCTGATATGATCCCTGGTGGTAGGGGAGTTATCCCCAAAATTGTATTAGTGCTGACTGGCTAAAAGCCTGTAGCTGTGGAAACTGATCTGCTTCCCCTGGCACTGCTAATGGTTTGCCTTTTAAGGCTGTTTCAGGAAACATGGATGCTAACTGGAGGGAGGGCGAGACTGTGGGCCAGGATTAGTTTGCTCCGACCCTGCCTGATGGATGCAGGAAGGGAACTGCTTGTTGAGTGATGACCACATGGAATTTTAATTTGGGCATGTTTGTGTCTCCATGGTCAGAAGCAGGGGTAGTGGAGGCCAGTCGTCCATTAGGGCAAATGGGGCATTGCCCCACCAACCTCAATCTACCCACAGCCAGCCCCCACCAGCCTGCCTCCTAACTTAAAAGCACTCTAGGGGGTGGCAATGCTGCCAGCCTCCTCTTCCTTAGTCTCAGATACCCTTGTGAAATTTAGCAGGGAGGATGAGGATGGAGACAAAACTAGAATTAGTTGGCTCCACCTGCCATTGGTACTGGTGCTGCCACATGTTGGGCTCCCTGTATTCCACCCTACCAGTCCCCAATGGGCAGGATCCATGACTGAGCACCCAATGGCCACCTTCCTGCAAACGCTGCTGGAGGGAGTTTTGAATTCTGAAGCAGAGGGAGCAGTAGCCCTTCCCCTTGTCCGGAGATCTCTTGAGTTTCCTGGGCAAAGCAAAGGGCGAGGCTCGGGCCCTCCTCTGAGCTTTCAGAAGCTTGGCCTTGGATGGCCCTTGGATGGAGGCATGTGGCAAACCCAGGAGCTGCCTCTGGGGCTGTTGAGTGTCTGAAGCCACTGCCACTGTTGCTTTTTAGGGCGTGCAGTACTTGCCTCGCTCCGGGTGCTGACAACCCATGCTACGCCACTGCCTAGATGGACCAATTATCTGACTCAGTAGAATACAGTTTCCTACATTTCTATGATCCTACACTCTGGGAACTTCCAGACAGCTCTGGGAGCTTCCAGACAATGATGTCTATTTAATGAGCATTCTTTTCCGTTTGTTTGTGCGAAGGTTAGACAACTTTGCCTCAAAGCAACTGTTATTCCACACATGCCAGTGCACTTCTCTTATTCCAAAAAGTCCCGTCTTTGGGGGAACAAGATTTGTCACACAAGAGCTTCCAATTGCACAACCTGGATTTGCTGGGATGTGACTGAACCCCACCTGGAAACTAGAAAAGCTCTTGAAGCATTCTCTGTCCTATGTCAATCAGGTGAGTTAGTCATTGCACAGGGCTTGGTGTGGGGGTCTTACTTAGCAAAGTAGCCAGGTGGTCTAATTTCTTCCAGCGGTATCTCTGCGACCTCTTTTATTTTCTGTAAATTGAAGTTTAAAAAGTTTTAAAAGCACACCCAATGTGCACTCTCAACCCAGCCTCTTATGAGAACCAGAGGTGATGGGAAACTCCACTTCTTGCCCAGCTTTCTTACCTCTTTGTGTTTAGTCCACAAGCTAGATGGTCTGAAAGAGCAGTAAAAAAGCGGGGGGGGGGGGGAGAGAGAAATGAAGCAGAGTTCAGGTAATAGAAAGTACTCAGGTTGTGTGTGGAAGGAGGCCAGTGGAAAGTCACCCACTTTGCATGCAAAAGGTCCCAGTTTCAATCCCTAATGAATCTCCAGGTAGGGTTGGGAAAGGCTCGCTGCCTGAAACTCTGGAGAGCCACCGTCAGTCACTCTAGACCAGGCATGGCCAAACTTGGCCCTCCAGATGTTTTGGGACTACAACTCCCATCATCCTGAGCTAACAGGACCAGTGGTCAGGGATGATGGGAATTGTAGTCCCAAAACATCTGGAGGGCCAAGATTGGCCATGCCTGCTCAAGACAATACTGAGCTAGATGAACCCAGTGGTCTGACACAGTAACAGGTAGCTTCCTAGAACTTAAGCACTGCATTTTAAGGGCAGGCAGGGGTTCCCCAGTCATTCGGTGTGGCCACCTCCAGGTAATATAGTAGTTGCCGAATGGCTTGGCTCCCAAACAAATCGGCTCCTGAACACTGCAAATCCAGGAGTGTTCTGGTTTGCGCACCTTTTTTGGAAGCCAAATGTCTGACTCAGCTTCCGACTGAGTTCAGGAAGCTCCTGCGGCCAATCGCAAACCGCGCCTTGGTTTTCAAATGGTTCCAGGAGTTGAATGGACTCCCGGAATGGATTGAGCTTGACAACCAAGGTACCACTGTACTGGTAATATAAGAATTAGAAACTCAAGGTGTATATTTTTTATTTTAATAATGTTGCAGTGTTTTGCTTTCAGATAGAATGCATGAAAGAAAAGGTTTGCTTTCTGTGCGAGGGTCTTGTGGGCCTGCATTTCACAACCCTACGCTCTTTAGCCCATAAGCAAGAAATCCTATCTAGCCCTGTGAGCCCTGAGAGTGCCACAAACACAAGGTCCCCCAGGATGTTATTCTAAGTCTACCATGTGTTAATCAAAAATCCTTGAAGTTTCCTGAAAGATAGGAGGAGTAACATCAATAAAGACAGATCACGAGCTAGGTTACCAGGGTAACGTCTGACATCCAAAACCTAAAATGGTCAAATGACCTAGGCATTTAGGGTCACCACAAGGTAATTAGGGGGTGAAGCTGATGGTATGGAGCCGTATGTGTTTTGCTTCTCATGACCTGTAACCCTTCCTGACATAGGTTTGAGAATGTTTAGATGTTTTATGATTCTTTGCTTGCTGTGTTTGAACTACTATATAAGGTTTAGTTCTGATGTGCCTTGGGACAGACCTTTTTAACTGGCATGTTGAGTTGAGCTCTGTCCTATTGCAATAGAAATAAACACGGGGTCCCTCCTGGATGATGGACTTGAATTAGTTTCCTTGGTTGTTTAAAAGGTGGTCCCTCACCTGGGTAACGAACAAGGTGCTGTAGAAAGCCTAAGACCTTTGATAGCCCCTGCCAGTCAGTATATAGACTCACTAGACAGACCAATGGTTTGACTCAGTATAAGACACGGTTAGAGTCAGGAAGGGAGTGGGGGATCAACTGTGTATTGCAAAACACTTAGCACCAGTCATATGCAATGGCACATACCTTTCCAGGAAAGTGGGGTACATCCAGTGTTCGCTGGTGACAATGCAGGGCAGCACGTGGGCACATGGAAAAGTGCCCCCCCCAGATTATTGGCTTGCTTTCTCCACCCACCCACAATTGCTTGGAGCAATACAAACCATAAATCAGTAGATAAAATCAGAAAGTAAAGAGTTGTCTCCCACCAAGTAGACACCTTCAAGTGAATAGACTTTAGTTTGTTGGTACATTCCTCTCCTGGTCCTGCTGTCTGCTGCACATGCCACCCAAGTCTAAGGCTTACCCACAACCTCCATTTGCCCTCCGACTTCCCCCCAGGGAAACCTGATGCAATGGGGTTTCCTGTTTGTTTCAGTTTAGCACTAAACAAGGGAAAGTGGAAGAGCAAAGGCAAAGCCACTTGGACCTGTGCCTAGAGTCCACTTGGGCTTTCTAGGCCAGGGATAAGAGGAAGTGTGGACGAGCCCTAAGTCATGGTTTGGCCAAGTGTTGTATCAAAGCCTGTGGTTTGTCTTGCGCCACACAAACCACAAGCTGGGACCAAGGTTTGTTCTATGGCATATCACTCGTGGTTTGTTAGGTTTTTTTGGGGGGGGGATGATGACCCCAGTCGGCCTCAGTTGCAACACTGAGCCAAACCATGAGTGAGCCCCGGGAAGCGTGGCAACTCCAGCACTGGGGGTGGGGTGAAGTGGTCGCAATCTTTACTCTGGGAACTTGCCTGTTTGCTAGTGCTAAGCCCGTCATTGCTTTGCTTCCATTCTCATTTGGGAGTAGGCCAGGCATAGGCAAACTCCGGCCCTCCAGATGTTTGGGACTACAATTCCCATCATCCCTGACCACTGGTCCTGTTAGGCAGGGATGATGGGAATTGTAGTCCCAAACATCAGGAGGGCCTGGAGTAGGCCATTATTATTTTGAAATGCATTCCAAGCCAAGCGTCACTTTGATTTTTCAGTGTAGGAGGCAGAAAGTATCTGAAACCCCCAGCACTGCAGGCAGGGGACAGGTGTGTGTGCATGCACTATGCGGTGGTGCTAATCTCTATGTGTGGGACAGATTGAGACAAGCTGGTGTTTTTTGGGGAGGGATCTCTTACCCTTTCTTCTTCTCCTCCTCCTGCTCTTTGCTTGATAAAGAGCCTTGTTTCCCACTGACCATCTCTGAGGATTCCTCTGCTTCAGCCTGCAATGATTCACTGTCCCTGCTTCCCTGGGTCTCAGTGTCCTCCTCAGTTTCCTCCTGGGTGTTCTCTTCTTCCATTCCCTGCTTGGACATCTCCCCCACCCTGCCTTTCCCTGCTTCACCCCATGACAAGGAAGGCTCAGATTCTGCTGCCTTGGACATTCTCTTTGCCGAGGCTTTTCCTACTTCACTCTGAGGTGATTCACGCTCTGTGTCCTCCTTGGACGTTGTCTGGGCTTTCTCTACTTCATTCTGCAATGCTGGGCTTTCCTTTGACTTCTCTGTCGCCTTGCCTTTCTGTACTTCATCTTGAAATGCTGGACTTTCCTTTTCCGCCTCCTCAGCTAAGAGCTTCGCCAATTCGCCCTGCAGTACATTATCCATTTCTTTCCTGATCGCCTTCTCATCTTCTGTTAGCTTCTCTGTACTAGCCTGTAATGTCAGTTAGGGGGAGAAATTCATGTCAGTTCACATTCCTAATCTGCACTTTTTGAAACAATACACGAACTGAAACACAGCCATCCTTCAGAATTTGCACTTCTCCAATTTTTGAATGTTTTTGTGTGTGTGTTTTTTGCAGGTCCATAGCAACTTACCTCCTCAGCCCCACCCTTCCAAAGCAGGGGAAAAAACCTCAACAAGGAATCTCCCTTTCTTATCCTTGTTAGAAGAAGAAGAAAAATAGGCTCTTGGACATGCTGGGGGGTGTTGCTGATTTTTTGGTTTTTTGGGGGGAAGGCTATGCCACTGCGCCCTTCCCCCTGGGGGGAAAGAAAGAAAGAAAGAAAGAAAGAAAGAAAGAAAGAAAGAAAGAAAGAAAGAAAGAAAGAGTTGAAGTTTAAGTTGAAAAATGTGTCCTCTTTCTTTGTTTTTGGTGGTTTACAAAAAAAAACCCAACCTAAACAACTTTGGTTAAAAAGGAAAAAAAGCTCAACAATTTCAGAATTTTGGGGGGTGCCGGGAATTTTACTTTTTGAAATATGGCCTATTTTCAATAGAAGATTTTTCTTCAAGATGCTTAGGAATAACCTGAATACAATGCTCAAATCAAGTTCTTTTTAAGCGGAAGACAAAAAAAAGGAATCAATGTCTAACCCCACCTGTTCCAGTTACCTGCTCTGTTGTGCCTGTAGTAGGCTTCTTCGCTTTCCTGCTGCTTCTATCCATCAGGAAGCCTCTTGAGGGTGTGGGGAGAGAAAAAGAGAGAGATGAGGACCTTCTGTTATGACCCATGCCCATCTCCAGTGGGTTCTACAATAGGCCTCCATTCCTTTTCTACCAAACACTTTAGGCTACTTCTTTGGCCCCCTCAGTTTGACATGCTTTGCCCAGCCATCTCCCCCAAACCCTGGTAGTTCATGCATATCAGGGGTGAGAAACCTTTTTGGGCCAGAGGACATTTTGAGAAAGTGCCGTGGGTACCAGTCCCAAAATGGCTGCTCTCTCTATGTGGCATAACACAAAATGGCTGCCTTTGGGAGTGAGGCATAATAACCAATTGGCTATTCCTCCTGAGAGACCCCACACGCAACATGGACAGGATCGGGTTGCTTATGGGCAATTCATCCTGAGTAAATCCACCAAAAGGGAGGAGTGGGCAAAGCCTTCATAAACCCAACAGAGAGGGGTTCTCACATTTCAGATTTATGAGGCCCAGGACCAATCACAAAATGACATTGCATAGCTGCCAAGTTATCCCTTTTTAAAAGGGAAATTCCATAATGCTGAATAGGCTTCCTCGCGAGAAAAGGGAAAACTTGGCAGCTATGACATTGTGGGCCAAAGCCAGTCACAAAATGGCGACAGATGGAGGCAGACTGTGGCAGAATCTGCAGGCAGTTTACTCACTTCTTTTTTTTTTTTTACTGACACTAAACTTATCTTTGGAAATTACTAAATTCTTTGCCGTGGCATTTTCCTTGCAGCAAGGAGTTTCGTAGCTCAGTTTCCCTCAACCTAAGTACAAAAGGTGTTTGTTTGTTTGTTTGTTTTTTTAAAAAGCTCTTTAGACTCTTTGGGCCCTTTTAAGCTTAAAGATTCTTATTGCTGGGAAAGCGTCTTCGCCTCTCTCACCTCCACCCCTGTGGGGTAGGAACAGGACTTGAAAAGACTGCCTCTTCTCCAACGAGAAAAACAACAGGTCCTTTACAATATGGCGAACGCCACACGAGAGAGAGAGCCATTCAGCGCCATGGCAACAGAGAACAACAGACCCTTCCTGGGTTCCAGCTTCCTTCCCTCCTTTGCAGTTGCCGGTTTCTATTTTAAATTATACAGGGCTCGTTCTTGTTCTTCTCATAGCACCCAAACACAGGTTGTGCGTGCACACTCTGCCTCTAAAGCACATATGAAACACATAATTTCTCTCAAATAATTTTGTCCTTTATTCCACACAATTCACGGCAACTTTTTAACAAACTACAGTGCCAAGGATTCTTTCGGGAGGGAGGGAATGTGCTTTGAATGTTCTTTAACGGAATAGCGCGTACCCAGAGACACAGAGACATTTCAGGAATTCGATTAGACATTGGTGGTCACCAGTACTTCCTATAGCTCCTGCAAAGGTTTCAGGAAATCAGCCCTAAAAAATCTATAGCACTTAAGAAGACCCTGCTCTTCCTGCTCAATTCCCTGTTGATACAAAGGCCACATTCACACAATATATTTACAGCACTATTACACCACTTTAACAAAGGACAATTTCCGGGAGTGTTAAGGTGTTGTAATGGCAATTTAAATATATGCTGTGCATCAGATCTGATTCAGCCTATTGAAAGCACCCCCTTAAACATGGCAATATTTCATTGCACACCCACCACTAGCAGGGCTGATGTTGTATACCCTCCAACATTTCTCCGATGAAAATAGGGGTCTTGTTTTTAAAATAATAATAATAATCATCATCATCAACCCCACCCATATGACTGGGTCGCCCCAGCCACTCTGAGCGGCTTCCAACATATATAAAAGCATAATAAAACATTCAATGTTTAAACAGGGCTGCCTTCAGGTGCCTTCTAAAGGTTATAGAGTTCTTTATCTCCTTGGCTCGGGGGGTCGCATAACTCCATACTGTCCAACATTTGTCCAATGAAAATAGGGACATCATAAGGAAAAGCAGGATATTCTGGGATCAAACCAGAAACTGGGACGGCTTTTGTAAATCCAGGACTGCCTCTGGAAAACAGGGACACTTGGCGGGTCTGGGATTGTCCGCAGCCTAAAATCCTGATACACAGGCGAGAAGGTAGCTGCCTCAGACCACTGGGTTCATCTAACTGAATATTGCATACACTGACTGGCAGCAGCTCTGTCGAGTTTCAAACAGGGAGTCTCTTCTAGCCCTACCTGGAGATGCTGGGAATTGAACCTGGGATCCTCTGGCCTGCAAAGCAGATGCTCTCCCACTGAACTACAGCACATCCAATGTAGTGCACCACAAGCAGAGCATGTAAATAATGCTATATTTCCAATGGAAACAGGATGAGGCAATTGTACTTCCTGTCCTACCCACCAAAAATGTCCCCATCAATGCAAAAATTATTATTTCTCAGTTCCCTTTCATAAAGCGTGCTTCGCTCTCGCTCTCTCCTGCCGCCTGTAATGCCTGGCTGGCATCCCAGCTGTTGGGCTTTTTTTTTTTTTTTTTGCATTACCTGGAAATTTCACTTAATCACCACCCTCCTTCCCTTTCCCACCCTTTTTGCAGATCATTAGAAAACCTGTTAAATAGAACACGTGGCCCATTATACGCCCTTAGGGAATTCTGTTATTTTTCGCTCTCAGCTACATTTTGAGTAATCTCCCTCAACCTGCCTGAACTTGAAAATTAAGAGAAGTCTCTGCTCGTCAGAAATACACAAGAACGTTTTGAGTGTTTTGTAAATGGCATTGTACAAATGTGACACTAGGTGGCGACGGTGAGCTATGGCAATTTTGATATATTTTTCTAAACTTTTTTTTAAAAAAAAAGCATTTTCACAACTTTTTAAATATGTGCCTAGATTCCACCAAGGCCTCAGATTCCTATACCTGACCATAAATGGTCAGGCGGCATTGTGGCCTGGCCACGGCCATGTCACCAATCCAGAGGCTGGCTGGGGAGGACTGCATGCAGGCCTGGGAATGGGGATTCACCAAGGTTGTGGGACTCACCTACCTACCAATGAGCATCACTTCGGTCTGCCCCTTGAGCGGGGGGGAGGCCGGCCCAGCACTAACCCCCAAATAGCCTGGAAGTGCTATCAGTTAGATAAGGCCAGTTGGAGCAAATGCAAACTTTCTTACTACAGTACAAACTTTCCTTCCTTCTTGCATTCCACCTAGGGAAGCTTTTTGGCCCAGTGGACTGTGGACCAGATCTGTCTCCCCTCACTTCGCAGGCCAACTTAGACAGGTGGCTGTAGGCATGACTGAGGTTACCTGGTGACATCAGCTGATTGACATACAGGTATGGTTTAGTTGACCAAGACGGACCCACAGGACAAAGGTTCCCCACCACCACTGTAATTTAACATGGAGACGTGTCCCTTTGTGATTAATACAAACAAACAACACAGACACACAAATGCTTCTCGTGTAGTTTTGGTTTTAATATCTGGAAGACCAGACCAATATATAAATAAATAAATAAATTAAATACTTCCAATATACAGAGTCAAGAACAGGCACATTTGTGAAGTGAAAGATGGAAGATGGGGAGAGATGAGGGTAGCCTCCTCCCACACTCTCTTCTCTATAGCTTGGGGTGGCTGCAGAGCCTTGCCCCATGTAACCAAACAGCCCTTGGAGGAAGCCCAACCAAGAGGGAGCTCCCGTAGGGTTCACACACTCCCAAATCTTACCATACCTCTCCAACATGACTGGATCACAGGAAGGGTTGGATAGGGACCCCTCCCCAATGCAGTTGTTGGCATTTTTTAGGCAATCACACCCCAAAACAGCCTTCCTAGACACCCCATGGTAGGGATGGGCAAATCTGTCGATTCTGATTTCCCTCAGTTTCTTATTTTTTCCAATCTTAAGTTTAGCTATTCACATTTCTACATCCATTTGCAATTGCTTTAAAAAAGGAATGCAAAAAGTCACCATGACAACTCACTGACATTTGTGTGTGAATTTCTCCTAACAGACACATTTTTACAAAGCAGTTTTCTCCAAACAAAATGCATTTTTTGCACTTTGTTTTCAGCACTTATAAGCATTTTTGCACATACTTTACCCCAAATTATGCATTTTTCTACACATTACTTGGCTGGAGGAACTGCAGTGCAAAACACAGAGGAGTGTGAATCTCCAAAGAGGGTTGTGTTTTAAGTTTCAGGTAGTTCCAGTTTGGGAGGTTGGCCTCTAGATGTGAACGAAACCAAATTTCTCCTCCGTCCCTACACCAAAGCAGGGGAGGAAAGGTGCATAAGTTTGTGACAAACTTTCAGCAAGTGTACAGGTGCAATACTATCATGAGTTCCCCACCCCACCCCCATCCTGGGAACTGTAGTTTGTCAAGGGCACTGAGGCTTCTCAACAATGGTGACATCTGTTCAGACATCTACTCTGTTAAAAGCCCAATGCTAACATAATTCCCTGGGGGAAAGGGAACAACAGCTATGAAACTCATTCACACTTTGTGTGGATATTTGCCTAATTTGACTCACAAGGCAGGAGGAGTTTTGTGCGTGTGTGCTTGGGGACAGGGATGATCAGGAGAGCATGCAACAGGAAGTAGACCTGGTGCTTGGAGCCAGAGTGGATGGGAGAGATGTTGACCTGTCCACCCACTCACAAGGTGCAGTTCTGGAAGATTAAAGGAGGACAACCATAACAGGCACACAGGTTGAGATGAGGCTTCCAGTGATGCTCGGGGAACAGGAGTATAATCCTGCTGCCAGGAGGAAGGCTGAGTTGGGGAGCACCATGCGGAGAGGAGAGCGGTGATGCCAGGGTTTGTCCCACTGGAAGCAAGAGACTGGGTTGGCACAGCAAAGAGGGTGGCGTTCCTAGTGTCTCTGGAAATGGGGACAGAGCCCAGCTGGCAGCATAGAATGGGATACCGCAGTGCAGAGGGTTTGTGCCAGGGCACACAAAAAGGCGGGCACTTAGCACCTCACGGAAACAAAAGCCGAGACGCTTGGGTTTCACTCTGCTGGGCACAGGAGGAGAGGAACAACGAGAACTGCACCAAGAGGTCGGAAACTTGCTCCAAGACAGGCTTTGGCCTAGCCCTAGCCTTAGACAGGTTCACCTTTGTCCTGGGTCAGGCTCAGCAGGACCATGGGCAATCCCGGTGGCTGGCCCGTGTTGGCACGGTGCCGTGCCCGAGGGCGCATGCGGCGGGGCAACCTGGCAGAAGGCGGCCCTCCATCGCTCAGCGCATCCGAACTCTCGTCAATGAAGGCCAGGTTTTCACCCGCGTAGTCTATAGGCCGCAGCTGGGCCACACGCTGTGCAGTTCCTGGAGATGGGCGCGGGGATGGCGGTGGCGGTGGCAGCAGCGGGGGTGGTAAAGGTGGCAGCTGCGGTGGCAATTGCTGCTGCGGTGGCAATTGCTGCTGCGGTGAGAATTGCTGCTGTGGTGGCTGTGGCAGTGGTGGCAGTACCTCTAGGCTGTCCCCCTGCTGCAACATGGCCGAAGGCGACAGCGGCTTCCCTTTCAAGGTGCCCACTCTGTGCAGCTTTTCTGGAAATGCCATGTTTGGGACACGGAGCTGGGAGGCCACGTTGCCCGTCCAGGAGGCAGCGTGCGCAGTCAAGTCTCCCATCTGTAGGGAAATAGGAAGGGGGAGATCTAGTTATGACAGAAAATTCCAAAATCCACATTGGCGGAATGCCTTTTATTCAGTCATGCAAAAGGTCAGAAAGTAGAAAGGTGGGGAGAAAAACCCATTAGATGCCACTTAGGAACATGTAAAAACTTCTATGCTAAAAGATCTATCTAGTTTAGCATGTTATTTCCCCTGATGCAATATCCCCTAATGCAATACATTTCACATGTTATTGTTGTGGATAAAGGTAAAGGGACCCCTGAGCTTTAGGTCCAGTCGTGACTGACTCTGGGGTTGCGGCGCTCATCTCGCGTTATTGGCTGAGGGAGCTGGCGTACAGCTTCCAGGTCATGTGGCCAGCATGACAAAGCCACTTCTGGCGAACCAGAGCAGCGCACGGAAACACCGTTTACCTTCCTGCTGTAGCGGTACCTATTTATCTACTTGCACTGACATGCTTTCGAACTGCTAGGTTGGCAGGAGCTGGGACCGAGCAACAGGAGCTCACCCCGTTGCGGGGATTCGAACTGCCGACCTTCTGATCGGCAAGCCCTAGGCTCTGTGGTTTAACCCACAGCGCCACCCGTGTCCCTATTGTCATTTTTATGCACAGATTTTTATATGCATTTTTGTAAACACTGGTTGGAGAGGAGAGCTGCATTGCTCATTCCGGATAAATGCAAATTCTAAAGGACTATAAAGGATATAGGAACACATACTGAGTCAGACCAATTTAGCTTTGTATTGCATACCTTCTAACATGACTCAGATGGAAATAGGGACATTTCTCATTTCCCCCGCAACTGATCCTCCTCAACCCCCCTTTTTGTGTGTGTGTGTGTGTCCCAGCAGAGCATTTCATATCAGACGGGCGAGTGCACCACTGCCACACCAACAGGACCCAGCACACATGCCCTCCACCATCCTGAGAAAAACCCTTAATCCTGTTGTTGTTGTTTTAATTCTATTCTTTAGCAGATTTATAAACAGGGAAACACACACCAATAAATAAATTTTAGGAAATGGCTCCGCTCCCCCTTTCTTCCCACCCAGGGCAGCCCTGCCCTCTGCCTGCCCCTCAGAGACGGCACATCACAAGGGGCTGGGACCTTGGCGACTGCAGCCTTTCCTTCTCCTTGGCCAAGGGAGGAGGCCAGCAGTGGCAGCCATGGTGAGGCAATGGGATGCTGCCGCCGCCATCTCTTGATACAAGTGCTGGCTCATCCTCTCCCCTGAGCTAGGCAGTGGTGTTGTTGGTGGAAATAGGGACATTCAAGGATCAAATTAGAAGCTGGGATGGCTTTTGTAATTCCAGGACTGTCCCTGGAAAATAGGGACACTTAGAGGTGGTATTGTCTACATCAAGTGTGGGGAACCTTTGGCCCTCCAGATGTTGCTGAACTACAATTCCCAGAAGCCCCACTACGCCTGGCCAATGGCTAGTTGCAATTCAGCAACAGCTGGTGGGCCCAAGGTTCCCCACACCTGGTGTACACTGACTGGCTGTGGCGCTACAGGATTTCAGATCGGGAGTCTCTCCCAGGCCTATCTGGAGCTGCCGGGGATTGAACCCAGGACCTTCTCCATTGAAGGCAAGCACTCCACTCCTGAGCTGCAAGGATCCTTGTGTTTTGGTTCTCAGTGTTTGACCCCCCCCCCCCCGTGCTTGAATCTCTCCTGCAAAATATTTATGCTCCAGAGGTCAACTTTCAGCGGCCGTTTTACTGCAGCTGATTTTCACGTCTACCCCTCTGAGGCTGCGTTAGGAATTATTTCTTTTTGTTTGCCCTCAGCTGGCTGCTGACATGCCTATCGTGTGTGATGCCCTGCTACACCCATTGCATCCCCGTTGAGGTGGTTGTCTCTCACACCCAACAAGGCCAGCCACAACTTGGGCACGGTAGGAAATTGTGCTGAGCAGCAGTTGCAGGGCTAATGCATCCCCTGCATTGCAAACCGCTTCACCACCAAATAAAATTGAGACCCGCTGCAAACACATACATATATCTCCTTAACCACCCCCTACTTCCCGTCACTGCGCCTGGTCCTGTTTCCAAGCTCTTTGCCTGTACAGGGGGGTGGGGCGGGTGCAAAATGCCACCCATCATTTCCAGCTGTTTTTATTGCCTTTCGTCTGAACGCCAGGGTCAGCGAGAAAGAAATGGCTTTCAATTAGGCAAGCCGCTTAATGAGTTTATGTACAAAATTGATGCCATCTGCTTTTTTAATTGGCAAAAGGGGAAATGCTTCAAAACTCGGAGGCTGCAGATTCTCGCCTTCACTTTGAGTTATGATAGAGCACCGCCAGCAAAAGGAACGCTGTGTGTGTTTGGAGGTGGGGATGAGGACACTGTAGGAACAAGGCCCCCCAATTGTTGTTTATTTGTTTGTTTGCTTGCTTGCTTGCTTGCCAGCTGTTAACAGTGGCTTGATCTGCAGACTTCTACCTTCACACCTTGCTAGCGGATCAAGTTGCAATTTGAAGGGAGCGTGGGGCTTTTTTCAGTTCAAGGGCCACATTCCCTTCTGGGCAACCTTCTGGGGGCCACATGCCAGAAGCCAAAGTGAGTCATGGATGTAAATTTTGCTTTGCTCTACCTTCCACACAGTTTTCGCAGTAGTGATGTATGGAAGTGAGAGCTGGACCATAAAGAAGGCTGAGCACCGAAGAATTGATGCTTTTGAATGTATGGTGCTGGAGGAGACTCTTGAGAGTCCCATGGACTGCAAGAAGATCAAACCTATCCATTCTGAAGGAAATCAGCCCTGAGTGCTCACTGGAAGGACAGATCCTGAAGCTGAGGCTCCAATACTTTGGCCACCTCATGAGAAGAGAAGACTCCCTGGAAAAGACCCTGATTTTGGGAAAGATTGAGGGCACTAGGAGAAGGGGACGACAGAGGATGAGATGGTTGGACAGTGTTCTCGAAGCTACGAACATGAGTTTGACCAAACTGTGGGAGGCAGTGGAAGACAGTGCCTGGCGTGCTGTGGTCCATGGGGTCATGAAGAGTCGGACACGACTAAACGACAACAACAACAACCTTCCACACACATTAAACATCCATCTCTTTCCTTGAGCAAGACAAATAAGAGGCATGAACATTCCAGCCAGGCAAAAACACTAAAGGAGGATGAGTCCAAAGGGCCGGATAGAAAAGGCTGGAGGGCCACATTAGATTTCCAGACCTGAGGTTCCCAACAAACAAACCTTGGTTGGTGCTCAGGAGTTGGCCTGGACTGGGGCGAGACAAATCACGAGGCTAGATTTGGACAACAAGCCTGGCATAGCTCACAATACCACAGCAGGAGGAGAACCAGGGTAGGGGAGGAGCACAGCAGTCAGGGTATCCTCTCCAGTGTGGAACCATGCTAGGCCATGGTTTGGGTTAGTGTTCTGTACAAACTGGGCCAATACTGGTCTACATGAACAAACAGTCTTTAACCTAAGATCTAAGGTGGCTTCCAATGTTACACCATTGGCTTTTGGGAGTTGTGGACTGGAGAACCTGGAGGTGAAGAGGGAAGGTGTGTCAGAAGGAAAACGAATAGATATTGATTTGTAAATATTAGTCACTTTGTATTAATTACAGGTAGGTAGCCGTGTTGGTCTGATGTAGTCGAAACAAAAAATTTTTTTCCCTTCCAGTAGCATCTTAGAGACCAACTAAGTTTCTTCACATTTGTATTAATGTGACCATTTTACATGTAGCGGTGTATTTTTGTAATATTTTGTTTAAGTTGTCTGTTGTTGCTTCCTTTTTTGTACACTGCTTAAAGATATTTCTAATATATTAAGTGGTATAGAAATTAAATAGTCAGCCAGTCAGTCAGTCATCACCACACCACCATAACAGGGAAATACTGGGAGAAGGTAGGGTTGCCAGACCTCCAGGTCTGACCTGAAGTCTCCAGGTTGCAGCTGGAGGACTTGAATCTTCAGGTGAGCTATAATAATGTGACATCACTGGGAACCTCTCCTAGGTCTTGAAATCTCAGGGTCTGGGATACTCCTGACCTGGAAACCCTAATAATGGGGGTTGTAGAGGACATGGGGATGATACAATGGACCTATTGAGTGCACTTAAAGCACAGTGTCCTCACCTCAGCCCTCGTGCGCCGGGACAACACTCTCAACCAGTTGCCAATCATAGTCAGGATGGAGGCGAAGTAGGCCAAACCCAGCAGAATCCAGACCACCACCAATGGCTGATACCACAGGTATTCTTCGCTTTTGGTATCACCTGGAAGGAGCAAAGTTTAAGGCAAGACACTTTGTAATGAGCACTCCCACCACCACCCAAACTGGTAACTCTGCATCTTAGTACGGAGGGAGGAAGAGAGAGGCGAGAGGGGTGGTCCCAAGAGACTTGACTGAACCACTTTGCTGAAGCTAAGTTAAGATCATGTATGGTCAATGCCTGGATGAAAGGCTCTGTCAGAAAAACCCAACCACTGTAAGTTCTCAATTGGAATAGACCAATAGGGTGGCAATTTGTGCTAGTCTTAGGCCACATCCACTTCATACATTTAAAGCACTATGGTGCCACTTTAAACAGCCAGTATACCTGAAGTATACCTGAAGTATACCTGAAGGAGCGTCTCCACCACCATCGTTCTGCCCGGACACTGAGGTCCAGTACCGAGGGCCTTCTGACGGTTCCCTCGTTGCGAGAAGCCAAGTTGCAGGGAACCAGGCAGAGGGCCTTGTCGGTGGTGGCGCCTGTCCTGTGGAACGCCCTCCCATCAGATGTCAAAGAGAAAAACAGCTACCAGATTTTTAGAAGACATCTGAAGGCAGCCCTGTTTAGGGAGCATAGCTGCCAAGTTTTCCCTTTTCTCGCGAGGAAGCCTATTCAGCATAAGGGAATTTCCCTTAAAAAAAGGGAGAACTTGGCAGCTATGTTAGGGAGGCTTTTAATGTTTAATTGTTTTATTTCATTTTTCTGTTGTAAGCCGCCCAGAGTGGCTGGGGAAACCCAGCCAGATGGGCGGGGTATAAATACTATATTATTATTATTATTATTATTATTATTATTATTATTATTATTATTGCCCTGGCGTCCCTCAAATAATTATGGGAAACAACAGTTTGTTAAGTTTGTTACAGCCACTGAGAGGAGAGCCTTATTCCCCTCAGAGAGCTTCAGTTCCCAGAGTTCCCTGGGAAGAGGGGTTGATTGTGCTCTGGGAACCACTCTTGGGGGCAGAAAGGCACTCCACCCCACCGGGCTCACCCCCTTTATTTCGCCCCATGGCACCCACCTGCCACATAGTCACCAAATCCAATGGTGGTCAGTGTGACGACCACAAAGTAGACGCTCTCTAAAAGGGTCCACCCTTCCACCCTCTGGAAGATGATGGTCGGCAGGGAGACGAAGAGGAGGCAGCCAATGAGGATGAAGAGCAAGGCCGAGAGGACCCTCACAATGGTAGCACTGACCTGCCACTTCTGCAGGGAATAGGAGGGAACAGGAGAAAGGTCAATGTTGAAAAAGCCAACAGCTGATCCAAGAGGCAGCCAACATTTTTTTCAAACAGCCCGTCGAGACTAGAGGCTGCCAACATTCTGCCCTGCAAACACATAGGGGACATTCTTGGTGCCCACAAGGTCCCCTGATGAAACTGGGGAAGGCAAGCATTATACTGCAGTCAACAAAACAGGCTGTGTGGGGTGTGTGTGTGTGTGCCCATAACTGTTTCTCCAATTTGCAAATGTGCCCAAACAGGACTCAAAAAAACCTGGCGGGAAGTTCACAGAAGGGCACTGGCGCCAGCAAAACAGGCAGGTGACCTGAGTCCTGCCCAGCAGAACAAGCAGGAGGTCCCTGCAAATAAAGGTGGGCAGAGAAATGTACAGGTAGTGTTGGAAAGGCTGGAGAGAAGCTGCCCTCCAGGCGAGGGTTTTGCTCACCAAGAAAATGTCCTCCACTTTGCCAATGCCTTTCCGGAGAGACGATCCCAAATGGTCCCCGACTCCTGCCAGCAGCATGCCAAAGAGAGGAATCCCCACGAGGGCATAGAAGATACAGAAAAGCCGGCCAGGGTCAGTCTTGGGGGAGATGTTCCCAAACCCTGTTAGGGCAGGAGAAGAGAGAGAGGCAGAGAAAGAGTCAGCAGAAAAGAGAAAGTGCTCCTCGATATTGATCCAGACTCTGTTCTAACGCTCTGGCTCAGACTACTCCAAGCAGGCACCCTCCAAATGTTTTGGACTACAGTTGCCATCAACCCCAGGTAACAAAGCTGCAATAGCCACATGGTCTTATTGTACAAATGAAGGAATTAGGTTCTTGGCTTTTTTTAAAAGCAAGTTTATAGTCTTTACGACTGCAAAAACAGCCCTGGAAGTATGTGGGCGACTGAAGACACAGATGCTTAAAAAGGCAATTTTTACATTTGGATATTACTGTAATTCTGTTTTTGGTTTTTAAAAAGCAAGTTTGTAGTCCTCAAGGTTGTGAAAACAGGCCTGAAAGTGTGTGTGCAATGTCTTAAAAATACCTTTCCTTGCTTTTACATCTGGATGTTTTATTAATTCTGACGGCTGTTCTGAAACTGTTGGCGTGGTTTGGGATATTTTTTTCTGCTAATACCTTGAGTACTGCAGATTTGACTGAACTGTGGGTTGTTTTATATTATTATTACTGGTTTTTGTTAGCTGCTTATAATTTCTTCTGGAAGATGGACAGGATATACCGTAAGGTTTTTTTTTAAAAAAAAGAAGAAGTAAATACACAACAAACAAACAAAACTGAGAGGTTTCCCCTCCACCCAATGAATCCAATTGGCAGCAGATTCAGGGCAGACAAAAGAAAATAGACCTGTACCAAAACGTACCACTAACTTATGGAATTCACTGCCACAAGCTTAGACAGATTTAAAAGGGGGTTAGGCAAATTCACGGAGGTGATCGTTTAGCCATGAAAAAAGAAATGGAGCTTCTCAGTTCAGAAGCAGTCTACCTCTTGCCAGGCAGCAAGAACAGGAAGAGTACCATTGCACTCCTGTCCTGCTTGGGGGGTTTCCCACAGGCATCTAGTTGGTCACGGTGAGAACAGGGTGTTGGACTAGATGGGTCTTACATCCTTAATACTCTGTGGGATAAGAAAGATGCACTCTTCATATCCTCAGAAGAAACCTTTGCTTCTTTACTATTACCCTAGTCATTGTTCCAGGGACGAGGCCTGGCTCAAAAAATAATAATGTTGCACAAGGATGTACACACACAAAAATCCAACCCCCTTGTTCCATTTCTGCTTCCTTAATTTTTGGAGAAATGCCTGGATCAGCCTCTGTCCCAATCCTGCAGACTCCAGCAAAAATAAGCAAGCAAAGCCTCTTAGCTTCTTTGCTCAGCCCCAGGTTGTAAATCCTTTGTGTGGCTCCCTGGCACCGTCTTGAAGCTGCAGCCAGCTGGCTCCATTGATCACCCTGATATACCCACTCCTAGGTCAGTTATGCAGGAGGCAGCTAGACACACAGCCAGACCAGGGGTCCATCTAGCTCAGGCACGTCCAACTCCCAAGAGACTGCAATCTACTCAGTATAAACAGACTGGCTGTGGGGCTCAAACTCATGACCCTGAGATTAAAAGTTGCATGCTGTACCGACTGCGCTATCTCAAATAACCAACAACACCTGGAAAGTCCACAGGTTCCACCTTCCCACTTTACACCTTGGGAAGTACATTTAGCATGTGATCCCTGATTGGTTGGGACATGCGCCTAGCATGGGGAACGTGTGGCCCTCCAGATGTTGGGCTACGACTTCTGTCTCCGCGAGAGATTTGCCAAACACCTTTGAGGGCAAAATAACACTTGGATCCATGCTGAACCAGGTGCCACAATTGATTCAGGCTCGTTGAAGGGCTGTGGACCATTCATGAATTATACCTTGCAGGGTCAGCTTCAGTTGTTGCAACCTGAGGATGTGGACCAGGCGATTATGGCCGTGAGGCCAACAGCATGCCCTCTTCATCCCTGCCCATAGTAAAGGGACCCCTGACCATTAGGTCCAGTCGTGACCGACTCTGGGGTTGCGCGCTCATCTCGCATTATTGGCCGAGGGAGCCGGCGTACAGCTTCCAGGTCATGTGGCCAGCATGACAAAGCTGCTTCTGGCAAACCAGAGCAGCACATGGAAACGCCGTTTACCTTCCCGCTGTAGCGGTTCCTATTTATCTACTTGCAGTTTGACGTGCTTTCAAACTGCTAGGTTGGCAGGAGCTGGGACCAAGCAACGGGAGCTCACCCCGTCACAGGGATTCGAACCGCCGACCTTCTAATCGGCAAGCCCTAGGCTCAGTGGTTTAAACCACAGCGCCACCTGGGCCAAATCTAACAGAAGGGGACTGATTGGATAGATTCAATGGATGAGTGAATGCTGTGCCGTTGGAAGGAGCTACGCCTTCTGCCTTGAAAGAGGCGGTGGTGAGCCTCCTCCTAAAGAGGTCCTCCCTAGATGCAGATATTTTGGAAAACTATAATATTACTTTCCTGGGCAAGGTGGTTGAGGGTGGTAAAGGTAAAAAAGGTAAAGGACCCCTGGACAGTTAAGTCCAGTCAAAGGCGACTCTGGGGTTGCGGTGCTCATCTCGCTTTACAGGCCGAGGGAGCCAGCGCTTGTCCACAGACAGCTTTCTGGGTCATGTGGCCAGCAGGACAAAACTGCTACTGGCGCAACGGAACACCGTGATGGAAACCAGAGCGCACGGCAGCGCCGTTTACCTTCCTACCACAGCGGCGTGCTTTCGAACTGCTAGGTTGGCAGAAGCTGGGACAGAACAACGGGAGCTCACTCCGTCGCATGGATTCGAACCGCCAACATTCCAATTGGCAGGCCCAAGAGGCTCAGTGGTTTGGACCACAGCGCCACCCGCGTTACCTTTGAGGGTTGTGGTGGCAAATCAGCAGCAGGTATGCCTAGATGAAACAGATGATCAAATCCACGGCCTGACCTACGGTGGGGCGCAGCAGCAGCAGCACTACCACCATAGAGATAAATGGCAAAAACCTCTTTTTTAAAAATTAAGAAATGGGTGTCTAAATGCACGCAGGTGGCTCCCAGGACTGGCAGGAGCTTTCCATAGTGTTTCAGACCTGACAAAACCAGGGATTGAACCTGGGCCTTTTTGCATGCAAGGCACGTGCTCCAAAACACTGCGCTACAGCCTTTGCCAGGCTTCCCTGTAGCAAAGTAAGGGAGACAGCCACACCTTCCCCCTGTCTCCTCCCTCCTCCCCATCAGACCCCAGATACCGATGGTGGTGATCACGGTGCCAGCGAAGAAGAAAGCGCTGCCCATATCCCAGTGCGAGCTGTTGACGTTTGTGCTGTTGATGGCAGGCTCCACTCCGACGCCCATGGCATCGCCCACTTGCTGAGAGGAAGGGCACAGGAAAAGGTTAGGACAAAGCCACTGGGGGCTCAGCGTTCCAGCGCAGCCGTAACCCCAGAGCACTGAGCCAGGCCCCTTCGCCCACATGGAAGCAGTCTTATACAGTCAGATCACTGATCCATCTAGCTCAGTACTGTCTACACTGGCTGGCAGTGGCTCTTCAGGGTTTCGGGCAGGGGACATTCGCAGCCCTACCTGGAGACTGGGATTGAATCTGGTTTTATTATTTGCAGGCAAGGCAGGTGCACTGAGCTACTGCCAGGAGCAAGTCAGCAGCAAATCAAATGGAGTAGGCAAAGCTAACTCTTTATTAGGGGGGGGGGAAACCACAGGATCTGCACAGGAGTGCTAGGCCTAATAGGCACAGCAACTCGTCCTGGTAAATCTTGCCCCTAATGAGGCAGTTGTAGAGACAGAAGGGGTCCTCGCCTTCCCACAGCTGCCTACCGTAAGTGCCTTCCTCTCCTGGGTTTTCCCCAAGCAATCTGAGACTGCACCTGTGTGTCTACCTCTGCTCCTCCCACTTCGTGCCTCTCTGGATTCCAGGAGACCAGTGGGGAGGGGTGCATGTCGCAGCAGGAGGGGGAGACCCCGTGGCTGTTCAGCAGCCTGACTCATCTCTGCCGCTTGGCCTCCCTCACCCCACTCTCCTGCTGCCGATTTTGAGCTGCTCTCTGCCACGGACTCTCCCACCTCACTAAGCCCCGTTACCCCTTCAGCTTCTGACATCGCCTCCTCCCAGTCTGCTCCCTGTGACCACTTATCATCAGGGCTGGCCCTACGTGCAGGCTGGGTGGCGCAGGGCACCATGGCACCGGCCCACCAGGAGGGCGCCGCGAGCTGTGCCCGCCCGCTGGCCGGCTGGTCTGCTGTGCAGCTGTGCGCTGCGCCCACCGCGCTGGGAAACGGGGCGGGAGGGCGCCGGAGAGATTTGGTGCACCACGGCGCCAGGGGCGCTTAAGACGGTCCTGCTTATCATCGTCCTATCACTAGGGCTGGAAATATATCAAAATATCGTTCAAAACCGGTTTGGTATTCCATATTGTGATATCGGTTACATCATTTCAACCTGGCAATATATCGCGAATCATGGTCAAACCTCGGTTCCCACAGTCAAACCTCGGTTCCCAAACACCTCTGTTGTCATACGTTTTGGGTCCTGAACGCCGAAACCCCAGAAAGAAATGCTGTGGTTTTGGAACATTTTTCAGAACCCGAACGTCTGACGTGGGTCCCCCTTGAGTACAAGAAGCTCTTGCAGTCAATCGGAAGCTGCGCCTCGGTTGTTGAACGTTTCGGAAGTCGAACGGTCTTCCGGAACGGATTAAGTTTGACAACCAAGGTTTGACTATATAAAAATCAGAACATGGGAAAAACCGTGAAGCCGGCCAATGCTTCTCTTGATTCCTGCAGCCCCATTAACTCTGCCAGCTCAGCCCCCCACGCCCGGTCTTCTGCAGGGGGCAGCGAATCAGGTGCTGGCAAAAATCAGGATGCAAGAAAAACCGTGAAGCCAGCTAATGCGTCTACATAGCTCCATCCTTATTTCGGACATTGTGATATATTGCTATTTCGCAATATTTAGCTGTTGATATACTGTATCACAATGTTGAAAACAAGGTATTGCCCAGCCGCCCCTACCCATCACCAACCCCTGGGCTCTGAGCCTTCTTCCTTTGGTGGTTTCCCAGCTGGTTCCTCCCACCATTCCTCTGGGTCCAAACCCATCCCCGAACCCTGTTCTCCCCCAACCTTTTGGCCTCCAGCTCTCACCTGGATGAGGTCCTCGAGGTCCTCAGCGGCTACACATTGGTGTAGCTTTAAAAACTGCTCCAGGTAGGCTTTGATCTTCCCCTGCTGGTGGATCTCATAGGGCTGCTCCAGTTGGCGAAAGACGAAGGCACCTGTGACCAGGTAAATGAGGACCACGGAGAAGAGGGCCAAAACGGTGGTCCGGCGCATCACAGTGTTGCTCTCCTGCGGCCGTGGGCTCAAGATAGACTCCTTGGACGGGTAGCAGACTACGGGCATAGAGCCATGATGGTCGGGGGGGCAAATGGCAGGGGGTAAAGGCGGTGGAGGATAATTCACTGTGGGGGGGGGGTGAGAAGAAGAAGAAGAAGAAGAAGAAGAAGAAGAAGAAGAAGAAGAAGAAGAAGAAGAAGAAGAAGAAGAAGAAGAAGAAGAAGAAGAAGAACAGGGTGAGTCCACCTTGCTCCACCCCAAAATCCCCAGTCTACATCATGCCTTAAAAGTCTCGGGATCGCCCCCTTGAGGACTGACAAAACGGGCGTACTTCACACTGTTAAGCTCTGGAACCTCCTACCACTAGCTAGGACAGCTTGCGGGAGAAAAGGAGGAGACAAGTCCATGGAATATGGGTCTGTTGCTAATCCCTAGAACTCATAGTCGCTATCCTTGACAACTCTGAAAAGGAGACACATTCTCAGAAGACGGCTCTGCCGTTAGCCTCTGGAACCCCCTACTACTAGTTTGAACCCCTTTTGGAAAAAGGAAGCTGTGGCAGATTCAGCAGCAGGGGAATTGTGCTGCTGACTAATCACAAAGTGGGGAGGGGTCTTGGGGTCTAGTCGTCGCTCCCTGCTGCTCAAGGCAGAATCTGCAATGCAGGATGCAGTGGTAGCATCCCTGACCAGGTGGCCAGCCAGCTTCTGCACTGACAGCGCCCCCCGGTGGTGGCTGGTGCCCATCAAGCCAGACTTGATCCCCTGGGAACTGTAGTTTGTTAAGGATGCTGGGAAAGATAGTTCTGTGAGGAGTAAACTACAGTTCCTGTGATTCTTTTTGTTTTGGGTGGTGGTGGTGGTTTACTTTACATAAGCTTTGAATTTATGATGCGCATGCAGTTCAAGACCTCTGGTTCAAGGGCGCTCCAAAACCACCTGCTTCCAAAACCACCGGAAGCAGGAAACATTGAATTGTAGAGTTGGAAGGGACCCTGAGGATCATCTAGTCCAACCCCCTGCAATGCAGGAATATGCAGCTGTCCCATATCGGGGATCGAACCTGCAACCTTGTTGTTATCAGCACTGTGCTCTAACCAACTGAGAGGCAGATCAGATGAGGACTATTGCCTTCATCCCTTGCTGGGCGCATCTGGGTACAGAACACTCCATTAGACACAGCATGGTTCGGATCCAGGATGCCAGAACGTAGATGCCATGGCTTAGAAAGGGAGAGCAGTTCCCTCTTTCCTCCTGTCCCCCAATACAGGCAGAATTTAAAACACATTCTTTCATGTGAGCCGTAGTTTACCCCTCTCGGAACTAAAATTCCCAGCACCCTTAACAAACTACAGTTCCCAAGATTCTTGGGGGGGGGGGAGCAATGTGCTTTAACTGTATGGTGCGTGCACAGCCTAAGTCTAATATCTTCCCACCCCTTTAAATCAGCAGAAACGTGATATTTCTTAACCTTAGAAATATTGACCCAAACAACTTAGCATTGAGCAGTCTCGTCAATAAACGTTATTCTGATTTTATGAATACAGCAGGGGAACTGCGGCGTTTAAAAACAAGATTGTTCCTGGTCACAGAACAAAACTTAAAAAAAAATATTCCCCAAACTGAGCACAGACTCATCCTTATAATCAGTGCCGGGTTTAAGCTAAACAAGCTATAGTTTAGGGCCCCACTCTCTTGGGGGCCCCAATTTTTTTTTAAAGAAAAACAAAACCTGGGTGTACATTTCCAAAATATAAGATAAAAAACCAATAAAATAAAACCTACATACAGCAACAGTGTTTTGTGTTGTGTAGGCTCCTATTTATTGTGTGCAAATGGCTTTAGATACCTATTAGGTCCATAAATTACCATATAGCATATATTTAACACAAAAAACAGCGACAATTTGTTGTTAACAAAGGACAGCTGGACATATAAAGGGCCCCATTACCTTCAGTAGCTTAGGGCCTCACCAAACCTAAATCCGGCCCTGCTTATAATGATTCCTTCCTTGGGTCTTCTAGGGTAGGGGCTCGAGCTATCCCATAATCTCTTTGCTCAGCTTGCTCCCAGCGCCTAGGCTGGGTGGAAGAGTAGAAAACAAAGCACCCACTCCCCAACATTTCACCCCAGGCTATGCTTCCCCCATGTAGACTCCACACTTCCCACTTCTTCTCTGTGTACAGCTAACTGGGAATGGTATGTTGTTTCACCCCCTCCTAAAATTTCCCTACAGAAGCAACCAATGTGCAGTACTTCAACTCTTCCTCTTCTCCCTATCCCTGCAATAAACCTTGATTTCAAACCTGGAGCAATAAAGTAACACCCCAAATATTGAATGTTGCAGTCCTGCGCCACTTCACTTGGGAGTAAGCAAGCCACATAGAACCCAACAAAACTTAACTTCCTCCAAGTGGACAGATAAAAAGCTTTGAGACTTGGGGAAATGTTATGTTGCAGGTTTTTGCTTTTGGTTTTTTTAATGGCTGAGTGTAAGAACTGCAGAAACAGACACTTCCTATTAATGCACACTCATTTTCTAGTTACATTGCAGATCTTAAGCTCCCCCCCCCAAAAAAAACCCCCGGCTATTTGCAAAAATTGCAAATCTTATTCCTGATCTATGCATGGACACTGTATTAGTTAAGAGTTCTTAAAAAGAAGGAAAACCCTAAGAATGAAATATTGTATTCACAAAACATCAAAAGTCACAGATCCCCCATCCTGCTTGTCTCATACCACCCCCACCGGGTCCTGTACGGAGGTCCGCATGCCCAGGAACTGCCCACTCACTCATTGCTGTTCCCCAAAGAAGGGTCAAAGACGGACCGGCAAAATCAGAAAATGCAGAGCAGGAACAAATCAAGGCAGCTCTCCCAAAACTTAGTGCATTTGCAAACTCAGCCCAAGGGACGAAGGTGTCTGGTATTAACATGCCGGGACGAAGGAGAAAAGAGACTCCACCACTCTGTATCTGGGGCACACTTTCTTTCACAGTGGGGGAAATTTCACAGTGATGGGTGCAAGGGATGGGGGAGGCCTATGATTCCCCCCCCCCGCATTCTTCCCAGTGCCCTCCCCCCCACCGGCATTATACACTCACCTTCAAGGCCACCGATTGTAGTCCTGACATGGTCGCTACACAAATGGGTTGGTCCTTTTATTGCAGTGATCTGGGGGGGGGGGGTTGCTGTGTAGCAGCTGGTAGCCCTTCCCAGCACTGCGCTGAGGGTAATGTCTGCGGTGCAGTGGGCCCCCTGCCAACCCCCAAGATCCCAAGGATGGCTCCAATTAAACTGAAGACAATTCAATTATACACTACCCTCTCTCCAAGACCCAACTCCCCAGGCACATCCAACCAACCAAAGATGGATGCAAAGTGCTTGTGTGGATTTTGCCAGGGACAAGCACCTCCCCACACCTGTGTTCCCCAGATCTACCTCTCCCATAGTATATATTGGAATGGGGGCGGGGGTCACTGAAACCAGGGGAAGGCTGTTTGGTAAGGGCAGTGTACCTGCCACTAATTGTCGATCAAGGAAAGGGGGTTATGCATTTTCGGAGGGGGCAGCAGAAAACAGACTCTCCACTGCCATTCCTGGAAAAAGAGGTATTTGTCCATCCTGCCCGAAGAAGTGCTCTGTGCAACATGGAAGCTTGCTAGGGTAGGCCCACCCTTGGTACAGCGCTGTAGAATAACAGAACCACAGAGCTGCAGAGTTGGAAGGGACCACGAGGGTCATCTGTGCCAACCCCCTGCAATGCAGAAATCAGGGCTCGGACCCAAAACACTGAGATTAAGAACCTTGTGCTCTACCAGCTGCATATCTTTGAGGCATATGGCCACAGGTGTTGCACTCCATTTCCCCTTCACACAACATTTATACACCCATTGTTGATAACATAGAGCACCTCTGCTATACATCCCTTACTCCCAATCTCACCATCGCTCTTACATACCTACTCGGGATATCGCTCATTTGCACCCAGACAAAACAGGAAGGGTGGCAGCTCAAGGGTAGAGCACCTGCCTTGCATGAAGAAGGTCCTAGGTTCAGTCCCCAAAGTGCCCAGGCAGGGCCATAAAAGACCCCAGTCTGAAACATGGGAGAGAGATGCTGCCAGTCAGTTTAGAGAGTGGTGGACTCAATGGACCAGTGGTGACCAGGTTGTAGCCCGCCAGGACTGGTAGGGTGGAAGACTGGGAGCTCAACAGCAGGTGGCGCCAGAGCCTACAATGAGCCGGCCCATCTCCTGCTTGGTTTTTAAGTGAAGAGGGCAGGCAGGTGGGAGCTGATTGCAGGCTTAGGTTGGTGTCTAGTTAAAATACGGAATCCCTTCCCATAAGTGACAGTGATGGCCACCCACCTGGGTGGTGTTCAAAGAGGATTAGGCAAATTCATTAAGAACAAGAAGACTATATGTTCTCCCTCCACTGTCAGAGGCATGTGCAGTATGTGCCTCTGAGTGTCAGTTGCTGGGAATCACAGCAGAGGAGAGCTGCTATCAGGGCCGGCTCTAGGTATAGTCCTGGTGGCGTGGGGTGCCAGGGCGCCGGTCTGGCAGGTGGGGCGCTGCACGGCAAAGCCGCGCGGAAGCCATGCTGCGCGCTGCGAGGGCAGGGATGTCAGAGCGATCTCCGCGCCTCAGCGCCAGGGCGCCCGACCTGCTCGAGACTGCCCTGGCTGCTGTTGCGCTCAGGCCGCTTGTGGGCTTGGCACTGGGGCATCTGTTCGGCCACTGTGAGAACAGGATGCTGGACTCTACAAGCCTTGGGTTGTGTCCAAGTAAGCTCTACTCAGAGTAGCCCCGTTGAAATCCATGTCCACGACTAACCCATTGATTCCAGCAGGTCTGCCCTGAGTAGGACTTTATGGGATGCCACCACATTTCAGATGCAGATGTGTGTGGAAAGAAATCGGCGTCTACACGTACTCACAATCTCCATGTGTTGTTGTTTTTTTAATCACTATATGGTGTTTATCCCTTGCTCCCCTCTAGTTAGTTATTCATCCTTCCAAGGACTTCAAGGTGGCATACATGGTTCTCCTATACACACAACCTGCCCTTGAGGTAGGTTAGGTTAGCGACTGAGGCTCTGTGTACCATACATGTAAAGCAACATGGCTTCCTTCCCCAAAGCATCCTGGGGACTGTAGTTTGCCCCTCACAGAGCTATCCTTCCCAGAACCCTGCAATTTATATCCCTGGTGTTAGGCATGCAACTATCTTTTAACACACACACACACACACACACACACACACACACAAGCACTCACACCCATGCACTTCTCTCTCACACACACAAAATTCCCCTCTCCCTCTTTTCACATCCTCTTTGTCAGTTTCAACACACATGCTCTATGTATGTATGTGTGTGAGAGAGAAAGAAAGAGAGCATGCATGTGCATTGATTATGCTTTCATTTCATAACATACAGACACACATATTTGTAGTGTCCCATCCCACTGGTTTCTCCTTACATACACAAATCAACCTTGCATGTAAACACACATGCACAGATATACCTTCATCACCCACCCCTGCTCATCTCTCTCTCTCTCTCTCTCTCTCTCTCTCTCTCTCTCTCTCTCTCTCTCTCTCTCTCTCTCTCTCTCACACACACACACACACACACACACACACACACCTGCCCTGCTTCAAGCACACAGCCTGTTTGTCTTGCACTATCACTTTCCCCTGTCCCTCCCACGCACACGCTTGCACTGCCCCAGACGCTGTTAAAGGTTCACTATTTCCGACACTTCCTCTCTAACCCTCACACACTTGTGCTCCTTTCCGCCTGCCTCTTTCTCACCCACAAACCCCTACCCTGCTCCAAGCCCCCAACTTTGCTGACTCAGCCTATGTCAGTCTTGCGCTGCTGCCTCTCCCGCACGCTCCCTCGCCACCCTGTTCCCACAAGGCAGCATCCCCTTGGCATGTGGCTGCTGCATACGGTACGTACCTGGAAGCCGGCAGCCCCACTAAAAGCGACGGGACTTGCTCCCTAGTAAACAACATGCTTCGCAACGGCGGCGCCTGCGCTGCTTTGCATAGGCAGAAGCCACTCCACCGACACAACCATCCCTGCTTCTGCTTACACACACACACACACACACACACACACACACAGCTTGCAGACAATGCACTGGAGAGCAGCCTCCCCTCCCCACAAACCCCAGGCCTCCCTTTCCCTGCAAAGTGCTAGGGTGCAAGGATGCAAGGTGCTAGGGTGGGGTTGGGGGGGGGGAGTGCAGCGTTCAGCCCTGGGACCCGCCCGAGCATCCCTGCAGTTACTCACTCTCGCTCTCTGCAGCAGCAGCAGCAGCAACAGCAGCTCCTCCTCCTCCTCCCTTCCTGGTGCTGAGGCTGCCGGCTTGCCCCGGGCAGGTGAAGCCTCCCCGCTCCACCCTACCCCACCGTCAGCCTGCCCCACCTTCACTCATAGCTCGCCCGACAACCCACCCACCTCCTCCTTGCCCAGGCGGTACCACTTCGCCACCAGACAGATGGAGCCCCAGCGTAGCCCGGGGAGACGCAAGCGAGGTGCGGTGGGGGTGTTAACCCTTTGGGGGTAGGGGTGGGAAATGGAGCAGGGAGGGAGGGGGTGGTTTTGGGGCAGAGGTTTTCAGGAGGCGAGAGCCGGCTTGCCTTGCCTGGGGAAGCCAGGTGTCCATTGCTAAAGATTTATCACCAAGATAGATAAAACACACACGTATTCGCAAAGCATTGTGAATAATTGAAAGTGGCAAATCCCAACACACACACACACACACCAAATTCCAACCTCAAAACGATTTAGGGAATGAAATAAGTTTGCTTTTTGGAGAAAAAGGTGGAAAAATCTTAAGGGGGGGGACACACACACTTTTTTATCAGCCCCCTTGGGGTGCAGGGTGCCTCAACAGACATACCACACTTTTTCTATCTTCTACAGGTTTTTATTTTAAATTGTATTGTTTTACCACTTGATTCGTTGCTGCTCTGGGCTACTTTGGGAGGAAGGGCTGGGTAGAAAATAAAATAAATGGGTGGCTTTTGCGGGCGGGGGGGGGGGAGAGGTAAAGAAAGAGAGGTGCAGGCACTCCTATATTGACAAAAGTGCCAGCAAAGATTTTTTAAAAGGTGACATCACAAGAAAGTAATTAATAATAATAGTAATATAATGATGTCAACTAGCTTCCTTTTTTATTTTGCACTGTCCAGATTTCACCCATAGCATTACATTTATTCTATGTTTGCTGAATTGCTGCCTTTTGGAATTTACTGCTAGTTTTTTAACTTCATTTCTCCGTACCACCTGATGGTATTTTGATAACATGGACATTTGTCGTGAGCTACTTTGGGCACCATGGTGGGGAAGGTGGAATATAAATGAGCTTAGTAGTGACTCATTCCATCACTGGTAAAAACAACCCTGTGTTTACATAGGGTGCAAAGGAGCATCCTTTGTGGAGATAGGCAAAGGGTGCTTGATGATGGCATAGCCAGTTAATCTTTTGGGTGACTAAATGTGATGAATCTTTCTGAGCCTGCATCTGTAGTGGAGTCATTTTTAGATTTTAAAAAATTATTTATGTGCCTGCCCCCCCTCCCCCAAGTCTCCTTGAAGAAGAAGAAGAAGAAGAAGAAGAAGAAGAAGAAGAAGAAGAAGAAGAAGAAGAGGAGGAGGAGTTTGGATTTGATATCCCGCTTTATCACTACCCTAAGGAGTCTCAAAGCGGCTAACATTCTCCTTTCCCTTCCTCCCCCACAACAAACACTCTGTGAGGTGAGTGAGGCTGAGCGACTTCAGAGAAGTGTGACTAGCCCAAGGTCACCCAGCAGCTGCATGTGGAGGAGCGGAGACGAGAACCCGGTTCCCCAGATTATGAGTCTACCGCTCTTAATCACACTGGCAGGATATATATTTAAATATTATTTTAATTACTATTACTACACTTTCCTACCCTAAAACTAAGTAGAAAAACATCTACACCACACATTTAAAACACACTGCTTCCCCCAAAGAGCTCTGGGAAGTGTAATCTTCCACTCACATAGCTACAATTTCCAGCAGTCTTCACAAACAACAGTTCCCAAGTGAAGTTACAGAGAACCAGGCAGAGGGCCTTCCCGTTAGTGGCGCCCTCCCTGTGGAACGCCCTCCCATCAGATGTCAAACAGATAAACAACTATACAATTTTTTTAGAAGACACCTGAAGGCAGCCCTTTAATCCAGTAGTTTTTAGTGTCTGATATTTTTATTGTGTTGTTTATATTTTGCTGGAAGCTGCCCAGAGTGGCTGGGGCAACCCAGTCAGGTGGGTGGCATATAAATAATAAAATTATTATTATTACCACTACCCTGCTAAATGCAATGTCAGGATGGTTCAGGAAGGCTGAAATATCTCCCCCCACTGCCATTTCATACTGAGGAATCCAAGACAGAGTGGTGTGTGTGGTTTATTTTATTATTGATTAACTGATTGGATACTGCCTTTCTGCCAAGGCACCCAAGGTGGTTCACAGTTTAGACACCAAAAGAAACACACAATATGGAACGAAAGACTGGCAGAGTCCACTCATGTCAGCGGGTTGCTGGTAGTCTGTGTGCTCCCTGCTTTGGGCCATACCTGCCAAGTCTCCCGTTTTCCGCAGGAAACCCCCGTTTTTAAAGCCGTTTCCCGCTGTTGTCCCGAATGGCGAAACATCCCGTAATTCCCCTGGATTTTCAAAAATCGGGCAGCGCCGGCACCGGAAGTCACTTCTACGCATGTCTGGACATGTGTAGAAGCGACTTCCGGTGCCGCGCCGCTGCTGATCCCGGATTTTTCAGTCCGGGAGTTGATGGGTATGTATGCCTTGGGCTCCCCTTGCTTCTGCCTGTCCTCAAGGGCATGCAAGTCTCCAGCAGCCCCCAGTGAAGGTAGAGGAGCAGCAGGAGGAACTATCATCACTCAGCAGTAGAGCACCTGCTTTGCTTGCAGAAGGTCCCAGGTTCAATTCTTGGCATTGCCTGATGAATCAGGGGAGGCTTTTGAAGGCCACCTGATCTTCTGGGGCAACCTTGGGCAGTTGGATACCGGCGGTGGGCAGAGCAACAGAGCAGCCAGCATTCTCTGTGGCAGCCCCTAAGCTGCAGGATTCCTTCTTGCCAGAGATGCCATATGACACCTTCGGCGTAGAGCTTCCATCATATGCTGAATACACGCCTCTTTACCCTGGCCATTCATTTCAGCAAGTCTACTCCTGAGTTGGGCTAGCTCTGGAGACAACCCCGTGTTTTGGATCCGCAGCAATAGTGGTGCAATTGACTTCCGACAAGCACACAGAGTGCGAACAAGACTGGGTGTATGTGGGAGGGGGGCTTGTTTAATTTCACTGCACACAGGTGGTGTAGTGACAATAAAGGTTTATTATTATTATTTACCCGCCCTTTCCCTGCCACCGCAAATTATTTTAACTGATTTTAATCTTGTTATCTTGGGACCTTATGGACAAGGGTGGGTAAGAAATCCAGTAATTGTTATTAATAATAAAGCTGTAGATTCTCACCCTCCCACAAAGATATAAATGTCTCCCCTTCTGAAACCTGTGTTTGTGTGTAATATTTATGTACAGTATAGTGATTCTGCTTAGGATGGCTTTGTTCTTTGCCTATTGAGTAGCTTCAGAATCCTTACCCTTTTTTTTGCACTTGGCTTTGGGGGCAAACACTATATTGGCCGTCGCAAGTGACAAACACTCGTGGCTTGCCAGCATCCACACAGCATGTATGTGCAGTGTAAGCCCATCACATGCGGTTATCTGAACTGCACTGCTCCGTGTTGATTTTGCCACATCTTCCATCATTTGCATTGCTCCAATAGCAAAACAAAAAAAAACCCTCTTTTAAACAGCGCAATTCTCCTGGCAAGGTGAGGGTCTCTGGGCTGTCCTGTTTATTGCTGATCGGAAAGCAGCAACAACCCCTGCTCTTCCAGGTAAAAATAAATAAATGTAGAGGGCAGGAAACCAACTGCAGGCATGTGTTCCATCCTCTTCGCTACTGCTTTCTCACTCGGAGCTATGGAGTCTGTGATTGGCTGTCAAATAGGAACGGCCACTGTGGAAAGATGGTCTCTTCCAATGATGGGCGAGGGGTGGTATAAATCCAGGAGGGATGATTCCGCCTTTTCGTCTAGTCTCTTCCAGTGGATGTTCCCCAAATATCCTTCCTCATTTCCAAATGGTCCTCTGGGTATCAGAAGGATGCAGGAGAGGGAGGGTGGGGGGCAGGGGGAGGATGAAGACTGAAAACACTTTCCCCCCTTCGGCTCAGAATGCCTGTAAGGAACATCATCTTTTCAGAAACTTACGAAGCGTGGCAGCCAGGGAACCGAAAAGGAGACTCTAGTGCACAGTGGCAGAGATCATTAGCCCATCTCCTTTCAGGTCAGGAACCAAGGAAGCCCACAGCAGCGGTTTCCCACAGAGACACTCATCTTTTGGTGGCTGGTGCAGAAATATTGGCGCAGGTGGGAAAGGCCAGGTACTCCTGTGGTACAATACGGAGAGAAGGATAACCTGTGCTGAGACAATTGGGGGGGTAGGGAGGGAGGGGGGAAATGTTACAGGTCACATACTAAAAGAAGGAGGAAGTTGCACTGCCAGTACAGTGGTACCTCGGGTTACAAATGCTTCAGGTTACAAATGCTTCAGGTTACAGACTCAGCTAACCCAGAAATAACCTCAGGTGAAGAACTTTGCTTCAGGATGAGAACAGAAATTGTGCTCTGGCTGCACGGCGGCAGCAGGAGGCCCCATTGGCTAAAGTGGTGTCTCAGGTTAAGAACAGTTTCAGGTTAAGAACGGACCTCCGGAACGAATTAAGTTCTTAACCAGAGGTACCACTGTATGCAGTGAGGGAGAAGACTCGGGATTGTCTGCTCAGATTGGCAGTTTTGTCTCCAGGGTTTTGTCTTCTCCATCAATTGCTAACACAGACCCTTTTAAATTGGAGGTGCCTGGCATGCTCGACCACTGAGCTGTCGCTTCTTTCCCTTTCACCCCACTCTGTTTTCACTTGAACAGAATGCTTAATGAGTCTAACAGCAGTGGGGAAAACCCCCATCATCAACTGACATTGCAGACAAAGGAACCATCAGTTTGTGCATTTATATTAAACAGGTAAGTTAATGTGTAAGCCCTGCAAACATCCAAATAGGCATCCGCACGAAATTGAAATACTGTATGGCATATGCTCAAATGTAGGCAGGACGGAGAGGTCCTCAGACAATCATAATACTGTGTAGGGTTGGAAGGGACACCTAGTGCAGGAATCACAGCTAGAGAACCGCTGACAGATGGCCACCTGAACTCTGTTTGGAAACCTCCAGTGAAGGAGAATCCATTGGTTGTGGTCCTCTCCTCTGGAGCAGCAGAAAGCAAGCTTGCTCCAACTTCCATGTGACAGCTTTTTAGATATTTGAAGATGGTAACAGACAGGCAGGCATCCCCAAACTTCGGCCCTCCAGATGTTTTGGACTACAATTCCCATCCTCCCTGACCACTGGTCCTGTTAGCTAGGGATCGTGGGAGTTGTAGGCCAAAACATCTGGAGGGCCGCAGTTTGGGGATGCCTGTACTAGGGGTTGCAAAATCCTCGGTGTGTGTGTGTGTGTGTGTGTGTGTGTGTTTGTGTTCTCCTGCCACTAATCCCCATATGCTAGGCATATAATTTATTATTGCATTAAAATGCAAACAGGGCTTCCACACCCGACTCAAAACTGCAGCTGACTCCGGGGCGGTGCAGCTGTTTTAGACACCAGGATCTCTTACCTGGTAGGCTGTTCTCAGACGCCCGTCCCCTCCTCTGCCTCAGGGGAATCCTCTTCTGGTTCTGCTCGCGGTGCCAGCTGGGCAACGGGGGCACTTCCCAAAATGCCCCGGCGGAGAACGTATGGGCAAGAGGGACCGGATGGGATGTCAGCAAAGCCTGCAGGGGAGAAACGAAGCCAGATTTGCTAAAGCAGACACAGTGGTGTGGGGTGTCCTTTTCTGGTACGTTTTCAAGTTGAAAAAATCTCCTTTCAGCTGAAAGGTTTGCATGCAAACTAACGTATGCATTCACCCTAAAATAGTACCATCCCATGCTCCTCAATGCACTTTCCCATTAAACAAACATTTTATATACTTTCTAACCGTATTTCTGGCTGCATTTTTGTTCTGCTCAATTCATTGTGTCATAGTTGTGGTGCCAGCTAGGCTTGGCTCCCAATGCAGTGGAACCGGTCGCACTGCCTTAAATCCGTCTCTGTTTTAAAGCACTGTTATACTGCTTTAACAGCTACAAGCTCCCCCAAAGAATTATGGGAGCTGTTGCTTGTTAAAGGTGCTGAGAGCTATTAGGAGACTAGCAACTCCCCTCACAAAGCTGCAGTTCTCAGAGTGGTGTAACAATCCATCTCTCTTCACTGGGAACTCTCAGAATTCTGGCTCTGTGAGTGGAATAGAGAGGCCTCCTAAAAAAGCTCTCAGCAAACTACAGTTCCCATGATTCTATGCGGGGAGCCATGGCTGTTTGGTTTCCACCATAAGTACATTAAGTCCAGACTCTAAACCAGGTATCCCCAAACTTCGGCCCTCCAGATGTTTCTGACTACAATTCCCATCTTCCCTGACCACTGGTCATGTTAGCTAGGGATCATGGGAGTTGTAGGCCAAAACATCTGGAGGGCCGCTTTTTGGGGATGCCTGCTCTAAACTCACCTCATGGTACCACTGATGGCCTTGTGGTGCTTCCTTTGTCTCTTCCCCTCCCCGATTCCCCACATACCTTTCATGACCACCTCAGGGAGCCCGTAGGGTTCATACTGAGTGTCATCAAAGGCCACGGAGACACGTTCCCTGCGCCGATGGCCAAACTCTAGTCCTTCAGTTTGGGTCTGGACATTTCGCCGGCTCCCCTGAGACAAGGGCTCTCTCTTCTGGGAAGCTTCAGGAACTGCAAGTTGACACAGAGGCCTTGAATTAGGGTACATATACACCAGATATTTAAAGCACCCTACCCAACAATCCTGGGAGTTGTAGTTTGCTCCTCACAGTTACAGTTCCCAGCACCCTTAGCAAACTGGGGTTATTGGGGCAGCTGTGCGGTGACAAAAGAAGAGATGTCCGGTTTCCCCCATGACCTTCCTGTGCTAAAAAGAAAAACATTGCCATTTCAAAAAAAGGAGAAATATTTGGCTCCATGTTCCTCCAAGGAATCCTGGGAAATGTAGTTTGTTATGGGTACTGAGAGCTGAGATTCCCAGAGTTCCCTGGGAAGTACTCTGAGAACTGTAGCTCTGAGGGGAGTTCCCAGGATTCTTTTTATTATTATTATTATTTTAAATTAAAAAAAATTATTAACTTTTCGCACAATTTACAATTTTTTTTGCCATAATCAAAATATTATTACAATAAATCAAAATAAAGGAAAAATAACGCAAACTAACCTAAGATACAAGAACTAAAAAATAATCTTTACTTAATTAAAAAGAAAACAAACTCCCCCACCACCCAACTCTCCACCCACCCTTTAGTGCTTCCAACCAATCTCAATTGGAAGAGTAATGGGGTACCAATTAAGGAGGATTGGCTACTAAAAATGATATCATATTATAATTTGGCAACAAAAGCAGCGGAAATTAAAGGGATAAATGGGGGGGGGAGAGGAAGGCCCAAAATATTGAATATCAAAATGGACAGTAAGGAAATAGGTATACTGACGAACAAAAGAATAAAAAAAGGCGCAAGATGAGATTGAGTTCCCAGGATTCTGGGGGTGGGGTGGGGGTGGGAGCCATGGCTGTTGAAAGTGATATCATAGTGCTTTAAATGTATGCTGCAGATGATTTCCCAGTGCACGAAACAAGGTATTCCTCTTCTCTTCCTCCCCCAGTTTGGATTCTCTCCTCCTATATTCTATGCCCCCCCCCCTTACCATCTGCCATCTCGGCTGCTTCTCTGCCATTTCCCGAGCCGACCAGTTCAAAGGGGCCAGTGGTGTCCTCCTCTCCTCTTTTCTGGTGCCAGGCCTCCCAGGTAGCCAGCTCCTTGCGCAGGACCAGGTTTTCCTGCTGAAGCTGGGCAAGAGAGGCCTCCAGCTGCAGACAGAAAACGGACACCGCTAAGAGCTCGCCCACACTTCCGCTTGCCCCCCTGCTTGATTTGCACTTTCCGTTTCCCTCTTGCCCCGATCCTTTCCCAGGGAAAACCCAAGCTTTAGTGCTAAACTGGAGCAAACATCAATCCATCCAGAGAAAACCAGAATTGCAGCTCGCTCTGATTGAGAGCCTAAGAACGATTTTCCCCAGGGGAAAGCAGTGCAATAAGTTGGATAGCCTGAGGCCTGATTTCAAAAGGTTACTTGCAAGAGATCAGTCCAGACACCTGGCAAGAGGAATTTTGTGCTCAGCACCCCCTTCCCCCTCTCCCCCAATATATATATATTCCAAATGCTCTCTCTTTCTTTAAATAGTGTAAGCCTTGGATCTGGCTTGCCCTCCCCTTCTCCCTCCGAATTCCTTTTCCTTTTGTTTTGTGTCTTTTATATTGCAAACCACAGGCAGGGACTGATAGCATCAATGACCTTTGTAAGCTGGTCCACGGGCTTTTTGGTTTTGGCGGGAGAGTGGGACAAAGAGGCTTTCAACAATTAAAATCCATAAAAAATTCCTAGCACGCCTCGAGGAGAATAAACTTACCTGTTCCTGGACTCCAGGCTGAACCTGCTTCTCTTCGGGCAGACGTCCCGCTAGACCAACGTCCGCAGTGCTCAACATGCCTCCCTGCAGCTGGGCCGACACCAGAGGGACCTCCGAGGCCTCGCTGCCTCCGCGTACCTCCGAGGTGTTTGAGGGGCTTTCTGCGTGGTGGTGCCCCTCCGCCTCCCTCTGCCCCAGCAGAGCCCGCAGCCTCTGGCCCTCGTCGTCCGCCATTTCCAAGGCTTTCTTGGTCTCCTCCAGCTCCTGCCGGAGGCTCCTCATCAGCTGCTCCTTCTCCTCGGCGTCCGCCAGCAGCTCCTCCACGTGGCGGCTCTGGGTCTCCATGGCTCGCGCCAACCGCTCCGTCTGCCTCCCCAGCGTGGCCTGCAGGACCTGGAGTTTTTCCTGGGCCAAGATGGCTTGGGCCTCAGCTTGGGCTTTGCCGGAGGCCAAGTCCAAGAGGTTCTCCTGCAAACCTTCCACATTCCCCTCCAGGTCGGGGGTCCTGCCTCCTTGGCCCCCTGCTTCAGTCTTCCCATGGGCCTGCCGTGGGGCTGGCGCTGGTGCATCTTCTCCTGTTTCAGACGTCTCTACGTCCAAGGCCAGCGCCTTCCCCGGCTCTGCCACAGCCTCGGGTTCAAGTGCCCCTCTTTCCTCCTCAACCTCTTCTGCCACAGAGACTTCCCCGCCGCCCGCCAAGGCCTGTCCTTTGCTCCTGGGGGCCTGGCAATCCCCATGGATCTCTGGGGAGTCCTTTGTCTTTTGCCAGCCCGCCGCTCCCACCAGTGGGCCTAACTGCCTCTTCTGGGCCCAGGCCCGGCTTTTCTCTTGCTGCCAGCAAGCCTCAAGGAGGGTTTTGCGTTGGCTCTCCGAGGCATCCAGGCGGCGCCGCAACATCAAAACCTCGGTTCTGAGGGCCTGTAGTTCCTCCCGGCCCCGCTCCGTACTCTGGGCCCGGGAGCTCGGTGAGGGAAAGCCTGAGGAAAGAGATGGCAGAGAAGAGAAGGCCTGAGAACAGTGATACGTTGTAGTTAAAAGAGATAAAATCACAATTTTGTCATTCAGGTCTTGCATTTTAAGTGCACACTTCCAAAGCATCCTGGGAATCGTAGTTTACCCCTGTACGGAGCTGTGGTTCCCAGCACCCATAACAAACTACAGTTCCCAGGGTTTTGGGGGGGGGAGCTGCGTGCTTCAAATGTGTTTTGAAAGAAGCCTCAATTAAAACAAAAATTGAACTGCATGCGGCAAGTTGCTAGTGCTGGTGGGTGCGTGGAGAGAAAAAGCAGCAAGCGAAATTTCAATGGGTCTACTCTGAGGGCACAGTCTGAATCAGGTGTGCCGAAATCAGGAGTCAGGATCTGGAGGCAAAAATATTACGTTCGACCATTCTGTGTATAAATCTTGCTTGCAATGCTCCCTTGCATTAAAAAAAAAAATTATGGGTTGGGGAGGAATTCAACATAGTGCTAAGGAGATCACTCTGTCAGCAAAAGCATTTCGGACGGCTTGCCTGGTGGAAGGATCTGCCCTCTCCTCCCCCCACACACCGTTCGGGGTGTGTGTGTCTCCCAACCCCCCCCAAAGTCTTGGGGGACATGGAGGGCAGAGGAGGGAGCCGACGGGGGAGAGCCCCACGGCACTAGCGGAAGCTTTCACTAGTGGGACGCATTCACTGAATCCAGCCCCATATATTTCTTTTAAAGAAACATATAATTTAAAAAATCCTCCATTCTCCAATTCTTTACACCTGGACAACAGGGGAAAAATGATTTAATTAGAGTTCCTGGAAGTTCAAATGCAAGCTTCTGAATATGAATGCACAACATTTCAATTGCGTATTTTTTATTACTAGGTATTACACTTATAAATAGCCACACAGACACAGCACTCACCTCTGACACTATCCATCAAAAGAAAAAAAATATTTCTGTTCCTCCCCACTCAGGAGGAGTTCAAACACAGTTAGTGGGGGAACCAGTTCACCGGTTTGTCATCCATTAACTAGGTAGCCTTAAATCATCCAAATTTAGGATTGAGGTTACATCCCTAGTTTAAAGGGCTACTCCTCCTTTAGAACTAGTATAGGTAATAAAATCTGGAGCAGCAGCGTGGTGCAGTGGTTAGGGTGCTGGACTAGGACCTGGGAGACCAGGGTTCGAATCCCCCCACCCAGTAATGAAAGCTCACTGGGTCATCTTGGCAGGGGGCTGTCACAGTCTCTCAGTCTAACTCACAGGGTTTTTGAGAAGATGAAATGGGGAGTGAGAAGAACCATGAACTCTTGAGCTCTTAGGAGAAAAAAATGGAGTATACAGTGGTGCCTCGCTTAACGAATGCCCTGCTTAACGAAATTTCCGCTTAACGAAATGATTTTTTGAGCAGAGGTTGCCTCGCTAGACAATTTCGTTTTATGAAAAATTCGTCTAGCGAATCGCGGTTTCCCATAGGAATGCATTGAAATTCAATTAATGCGTTCCTATGGGCAAAAAAAAATCCACAAAAAAAATCAATGCATTCCTATGGGATTCGCTAGACGAATTTTTCGTTATAAGAAAAGACCTGTGGAACGAATTAAATTCGTCTAGCGAGGCACCACTGTAACTATAACCAGGAATGAACACATGAAAGAAAAGCACAGTTAACAGAGTTTTAAAGAAAAATAAAAATATTATTAATTTATTAACTTGCAAACTTGTTCCCTTGTTAGCAAGGGATTACCCTACAACTGAAAAATGCCATAATACAAGCAAAACAGGGTGGAATCCAACTAAGTTCTGCTTGTAGGAAACTTTTTTAAATGAATGGGCCTAAATTGGTCATATCTATTAATTTCAAAGGTCTACAGGAGTGCCTGGGGTGCTCTGGTCCATGGGGTCATGAAGAGTCGGACACGACTAAACAACTAAACAATAACAACTCTGAGTAGGACACTGGATCAAACCCATACACCTACTGTGCATGAAAGCTACATATAATACAAAATATAACTATTCCATATATATACCAGAAAGGTATGCCATATATGAAATACTATACATAACATACAAAATATAATCACAATATGCAAACACATTTCTATATAGCCATGACCAGGGATAAATACAACAAGGACTGAAGGCTCGCGATTCTTGCAAAGACAAAAACAAATGCAGACTGCTCTTTACATCCCTGCCATCTAACACAAACACACACAAAAAACATGCGCAGAGTCCCACCTTTCAATTTGGTGTGAGCTCCCCGTTTCTCAGCCGGCTGCTCCAAGCGGGAAGAGCTTATGCTACGACGGCTGCCACTAGAGGGCACCTTTTCTGTCCCAAGCAGGCCCTGTTTTGAAAGTGGGTGTTAAGAGCAGAGAGGTCAGAGGCACAAGGCACAAGGCCACTTTTTGCACCCATGTCTGTCCAATGACTGCTTTGATGCCCCCACTGCAAAAGAGAAAGTTGGCAAAAGAAAGGAGTCTGGGTTGTTGTTGTTTTCTTGGAGACTATTATTCTGGTCCACCAATTTTTTTCAGGCCGTGGCCTTTTCCTTTGTTGCAAATATCGTGGCAGAAGGGTCCTGAGTTAAGGCAACTCAAAGAGTACTTTATTAATCTTATATTAAAATGACATTCCAATAAAACCTGCAGAGTGTTGTTCCATGCTTACATCAGACACATGTAAGGAAAAAATTGAGTGCGGACACTGTCAAATCACTGAACCATTTAATACATTGCTAAGGCTTCAGCTATTCATGACTCATTCTCTATAAGCAAGCACGAGTGTCTGCAGGTCTGACATTAATGCCATTCTCTTTACCTAACCTCAACTCTCCACAGGCCTCAATGGTCGGTGCAAAGGTTCCTGGGATTGCTAGGCGCTGTTTTTGCACCATTTCTGCCATTTTCGCACTCTCTTAGGGCCGCTTTTGCCCCTTTCCGTGCCACTTCCAGGTTCGCAGCGATGTGCACATGCGCAGTTGCTTGTGCCTTGAATGTATGTAAATGGGGAGCTGCTTGTACATTTTTTAAAAATTCAAAAACATGGAGAAGCGGCAGTTCTGTGGCAGAATACCTGCTCTGTGTGCAGAAGGTTCCTGCTTCAATCACAATTTAAAGAAGTCTTAAAGGGAATTCTCTCTGCCTGAGGACCTTATACAGCCACTGCCAAGAACTTAAAAAGAGAGACCAGCATCCTGGTCTCACAGCGGCCAGTCAGGTGCCTGTGGACAACCTGCTACCAGGACCCAAGCACAAGAGAACTCTCCCTTCCTGTGGTTTCCAGCAACTGGTATTCAGAAGAATTGCTGCCTCCAGCTGCGGAGGCAGAGCAGTAGGCCTCTATTCCATGAATTTGCCTAGTCCTCTTTTGAATCCATCTAGGTTTGTGGCATCAAAAAAACCAAGATCATGGCCACTGGTCCCATCACCTCCTGGCAAATAGAAGGGGAAGAAATGGAGGCAGTGAGAGATTTTATTTTCTTGGGCTCCTTGATCACTGCAGATGGTGACAGCAGTCACGAAATTAAAAGATGCCTGCTTCTTGGGAGAAAAGCGATGACAAGCCTAGACAGCATCTTAAAAAGCAGAGACATCACCTTGCCCACAAAGGTCCGTATAGTTAAAGCTATGGTCTTCCCAGTAGTGATGTATGGAAGTGAGAGCTGGACCATAAAGAAGGCTGATCGCCGAAGAATTGATGCTTTTGAATTATGGTGCTGGAGGAGACTCTTGAGAGTCCCATGGACTGCGAGAAGATCAAACCTATCCATTCTGAAGGAAATCAGCCCTGAGTGCTCACTGGAAGGACAGATCCTGAAGCTGAGGCTCCAATACTTTGGCCACCTCATGAGAAGAGAAGACTCCCTGGAAAAGACCCTGATGTTGGGAAAGATTGAGGGCACAAGGAGAAGGGGACGACGGAGGACGAGATGGCTGGACAGTGTTCTTGAAGCTACAAACATGAGTCTGACCAAACTGCGGGAGGCAGTGGAAGACAGGAGTGCCTGGCGTGCTCTGGTCCATGGGGTCACGAAGAGTCGGACACGACTAAACGACTAAACAGCAACAGGTTTGTGGCCATCACTGCCTCCGGTGGGAGTGAGTTCCATAGTTTGCGCTGCACGAAGGAGGACTTCTGTTTACCTGTCCTGAATCATCCAACATTCAGCTTAATTGGATGATTTGGTTGCTACAAGTCTTCATTAACTTTGTGACATATCAGTGATGGCGTTATCATAAATTGCTGCTTATTTTGCACCCAAGGATTCTTGGTACTGCAGTTCTGCCTGACCTCACTGTTTGAAAGCAGCCCATAGCACATGTGTATGGTTTACATTATATACTATATTATATTATATTATAGTTATGAGTTTGGGGGAGGAGGAAATAGGCTAGATACATCCGGGGGCGCTGGATCTTAGGGAAGTCAATCAAAAACTCTTCTTTCTGGGGGTGTTTTTTGTATAAAAAACAGCTCAACAACTTTCGGGGTGTCCTGGTTTTTACTTTTTGAAACATGGCAACCCTAGTGTTGAGGCGATAGCCTGGGAGATGAGCCATTAAGGAAAACAAAGGAAAGTGGCTCTGTGCAAGACAGCAAACTCATGGTTAGTTAGAAGAAGGACGAAGCCAGCGTTATAGTCGCAGTGATTTGACCTGGAAGTAAAGCAGCAAGCCGGAGTGTGTTTGAGAGCCGTGATTGATTTCTGTTTGAATCCAAGGCTGCGGCTATGAGAGAAGCAAGACCCTATTGGGATGCAAATGCTGTAAAACCCACCACTGTAGGCTTGGATTGTATATATGTGGAAATAAACCATATATCATAAGGACACCACGGTCTCAGCTATGCCTCATTTCCAAAAGTAAACACCAATCCCAGATAAGTGCCTGAAACTACTGGAGATTTGCACCGCACAGAGATTGGGGTGGCGTGCAACAATATGTTAGGAAGATTAGCCCACCTTTTGCTGGTGCCTTCTTTGGCGCAGGTCTCCCACATCGACTGACGGCCGGCTCCCTCTGGTTTCCAGGGGGCTGCTCTGGAACGGAAGAAAAAGAAAGGAACTCTAATCCATTAGAGGGAGGCAATAAATGTCAACCGCTGCGACGCCACTTGAAACGTCCTCACCTGAGCAATAGCCCAGTGGCCATTGGGAGAGAAGGATGCTGAAATAAATGGGCCATTGGCCTGATCCAGCAGCCAGACTCTTACATCATTAAGAGGAAAGAGCACCCTATGTGTTGTTGTATTATGGGCTACGCTACAGCCATGAGGGGAAAGGCAGAGGTGTCTAGGCCCCAAATCTACACATCTATCTATCCACCTTGTTGCCAGGCAGTTGAAGAATGGTCACAATTCAAGGGCACAGCACAGGACCATTTTGAGGACAGCGAGGAGCAAGGCTGGTGAGGGGTGTCAACTGGGAGGGGGCCTGGGCTGGGGAAAGCCCTGAGGACTGCATAGGGAGGCCTGGAGTTCCCAAAGAGGCAGGAATTGCGAAGCCCTGCTGGTTCCGCTGGTGTTGCAGCCAACGGAGAGGCTGGATCGGGCTGCTCTGCAGCCAGCATCTTGCATAAAAGTGCCTGCCGCCGTCCCCCGCCCCGTCCCCTGCAACCTCCAGCGCTGCCAAGACTCCCTTGACCTGTTCCCGAGAAGAAGCTTGTAAAAAGGCACTCGGCTGATGAGCTGCAGCCTTGTAAAACTCTCCACCTGCAGATTGGGGGCCGGAGGGGAGGGTGGGTGATGGGAAACACTGGCTGCTATCTTCGGTAGCGTTTCCTGCGAAGAAACACAGCCGATATAATTAATGGTGCTAATAATTGTGCCCGGCCAACCAACGAGGACACGGGGCCTCGTAAAACATGTCAGGCGGTGCACGAGGAAGGGGGGGGGGGAATACCCAACCAGCAAGGTTGCTTCGTCATGGTTTTGCGCAGAGCTGGGGCCAGGATTTAGGGGGTGGTCGTGGATTCCCTTTCTCTCTCACACCAGCAGTAGCTGGTGCCCATTAGAACCGGTAGGGCAGAAGGCAGGGAGCCCACCAGTAGGTGGCGCCAGAGCCAATGGCAGGCAGAGCCAACCAAAGCTAGTTTGGTCCCCATCCACCTTCCTGTTGAGTTCTACAAGGGGCAACGCTGAGGCCAAGGAGGAGGACTCTGGCAGGCAGGGCCACCACCTGGACTGGCTGTAAGAAAGAAGAAAGGCAGGTGGGGGCTGTTTGAGGCAAAGACCGAGGTTGGTAGGGCAGTTCACCATTGCCCTGATGGACCAGAACTTCATGATGTGGGTTTGTTTATCTTTTTACAAGGCAGGGGGATGCCTCATTTAAGAGAGAGCAGGGTGGTTTGGGGGTCATTTCCTTCCTTTCCTTTTGCAAATTCATAATCACAGTCCTCCCGTGCTAGCCCAGTGAGGGGCAATAGATGCACCCTTTCTGCAGGGGGAGGGGAGGCTAACACTTTGCAGACAAGCCTCTTTCTGAAAAGCAGGTGGTGGAGCTCAAAGCTCCTCCACCAAGCTGGAAGCCTGAACTCCTAACAGGACAGGACAGGCAGGTAGAGGCACAGGAGCTGTTTAGGAATTGAAGAGTCGAACTAGGGAGGGCAAGGGCTGGATTCAAATCAGCCCAGTTCCCCATTCAACTATTACTGCTCTTGGATGGGGCCGCTAGAGCAAGTATTGCAATCGCTCTTCCTCTGTTTGGAATATTAATAGCCCTCCTCACAGGGTTGCTTGTGGAGACAAAAGAGGCCATTACGGTGAGGCACATGCACAGTTAAAAAGCGAAACTAACAGCGCCCCTCGGAGAGGACATGAGGATGCCTTTCCGCCTTTGGAACCATGCAGGTTTAGTGTCTTTACGTACCCCTCCCACAAAAAGCCCTGCCTAATAATAGTATTTCTTAAAAGGAGCCACACAGATGTGTGCATAAATTCGGTTGGGATTAGATACTTATAGGCTGCAATCACCCACATCCTGCCCTTTCTCCCACTGCTGCCCTCTCTGTGTGGATGTGGCAAATTTGGACTACCATACCAGTTTGTTCCACAATATGGCCCACCAGGGTCTCACCAAAACGTATGAGTCTGCTGCCAGCCTGGTTTTGCAAGACCCAGAGCTTTGGTCAGCCGGGCAACAGTAGCATAGACCCCTCCCAGAGCCTCAACACCAGAGGTTTGGTCAAGCAGGCCACCATGGCATAGACAAAGGCTGGCACTGGAGCTGTGTGCTCAGCCTTAAGTCAACCTTAAGTTGGAAGGGACCCTGATGGTCATCTAGTCCAACCCCCTGCAGTGCAGAAACCTTTTGCTCAACGTGGGGCTCGAGCCCGTGATCCTGAAATGTAGAGTCTCATGCCTACTCACCTCCGTCTGGCCGCCTCGCTGCTTCTTCCACTGAGCCAGCTCAGCTCGGATCAACTCCAGCTGCCCCTGCAAATTCCATAGTTCCCTTTCCTTTTCTTGCATCCGGGTTTCCGCTTTGCCAAGAGCGAGTCTCAACTCTGAATGGCAGAGGAGGGAAAAGGAAAAGCTGCTCAGGCAGCGGTGGGGAACCGTTTCCACCCCGAGGGCCACATTCCCTTCCGAGGGCCACATGGTGGGTGGGGCCAGAGTCTAAAGTGGGTGGGGTGAGGATGCAAATGCAGCGTTTGCATGGTAAGCCTCACGCATTCCCAGCAAGGCCAGGGAGAATTGTGGTCCGGGGAGAGTTCTGAGGGCCGGGCGGAATTCTGAGGGCCGCATGGTTTTTAAAAACCTACAGACCACGTTCCGATACCTTGATTTTCTTTCTCCAGCCTCTCTCCCATGGATGCCAGTTCCGATGCCATCGCCTGGGCCCCTTCGCCATTCTCTGTGGGGATGGGGCTCCCAGGTGGGGCACTGGGACAAGCCGCTTCTTGCTGCCAGGAGGCGGCGGGGCTCTCCTTCCCGCAGGGGCCTCTAACAGCAGGGCTGCTATCCTGAATCTGCTGGAAAGTGGGAAATGAGTAAGAGAAAGACCAGCTTTAAAAGCAGACTCTGCCAATCTGAAGCCTTTCAGGTGTCCTAGACTACAAGTCCCATCGGATTCAACCAGCGCTGGCTGATGGGAGCCAGAGTCCAAAACGCCTGGAGGGCACCAGTTGGCGATGGCTGTTCCAAAGCCAGATTAAAGCAATACTCACACTTGCTCCGGCTGCAAGGGTCCTGCTAAGCTCTGCTTTGGCCTCGATGGCACCTAGAGAACAGAGGGAGAACTGGTTGCCTGGGGAACCAATTTGGGCCTGCAGACTGAATAAAGCCTACCTGTGGTAGTAGGTTATATAGACACGAGCAAAACTACTCCGCTGTGGACTACCGCCCCATCTCCAAGCCACCAGAGTTTTGATTTTCCTCTTCCCTCCGTGTCCCTTTTCCCTTGTGTGTCGTGTTTTGTCTTGTTTTCATATTGTAAAGCCTGTGGGCAGGGACGGTCCTGTATGCAAGGCTTTGTGGGAGCCTTTTTGGGTGAAGAGTGGGGGTACAAATGCCCTAAATAAATCTAAATCTAAATCCCTCAACTGACAAGCCCTTCTCTCCCCCCCCCCCCCCCGCCACGAAGTCACAGACACTGCCTTGACTCTTTCCCGTGACTCTTCAGCCGCTAATTCCACCTCCATCTGGCAAAGCTTCTAATCCCCGGACGTAGGAAGAGGCGCCTCTTGCTTGCAGGCTTGGCCTAAGAGGACCCTGTGCCCTTTCCTCAGCTTCCGGTTTCTTACCTTCGGCCCACGGCGTGGAGGAACCCCAGCGGGGGGGCAGGAGGGCCAAGTGGGACTGCGACTGCAGCTTGTCCAGTTCGATTTGGCACCTGGAGGGAGGCAGAGAGAAGGAAACAGGAGAAAGGAGATCCTCCATGGTCATAGGCAGTGTACCTGTGTGTACCAGTCTGCAGTGAGATCCTGTACCTGGGGAACTTTTTACTCCAGCCAATGGAATGTACCAGCTTTTTTTTTTGCTTTTTTGTTTCATGGGATGCTCCAAATAAAGAACTGATCCAGGAAAGTAGAACTTAAGAAGTTCAAATCTATTGTCCCAACGTATTTTGTTTAGGGGCATTATATGACCCCAAAATACGTTGGAATTTGGCTTGGGGTAGCAAAGCATCCCTCAAACACTTAGACCCTCTAAGTATCCCTATTTTCAGGGGCAGTCCCAGATTTACAAAAGCCATCCTGGTTTCTGATTTGATGCCGGAATGTCCTGCTTTTCCTTAAAAGGTAAAGGGACCCCTGACCATTAGGTCCAGCCGTGACCGACTTTGGGGTTGCGGCGCTCATCTCGCGTTATTGGCCAAGGGAGCTTCCAGGTCATGTGGCCAGTATGACAAAGCCGCTTCTGGCGAACCAGAGCAGCACACGGAAACGCCGTTTACCTTTCCGCCGGAGCGGTACCTATTTATCTACTTGCACTTTGACGTGCTTTCGAGCTGCTAGGTTGGCAGGAGCAGGGACCGAGCAACGGGAGCTCACCCCGTCGCGGGGATTCGAACTGCCAACCTTCTGATCGGCAAGCCCTAGGCTCTGCTTTTCCTTAGGACGTCCCTATTTTCATCAGAGAAATGTTGGAGCTTATGGAGTTATCTGACCCCTGAGCCATCTGAAGGCAGCCCTGGTTAGGGAAGTTTTTTTTAATGTTTAATTGTGTTTTTATATATGTTGGAAGCCACTCAGAGTGGCTGAGGCAATCCAGTCAGATGAGGTATGAACAGTAACATGATGATGACGATGGAATAGGAATAGGACGTCACTATTTTCATCATTTCACTATTTTCACCTGGGACCCAGGTGGCGCTGTGGGTTAAAACACAGAGTCTAGGGCTTGCTGATCAGAAGGTCGGCGGTTCGAATCCCTGCAACAGGGTGAGCTCCCGTTGCTTGGTCGCAGCTCCTGCCCACCTAGCAGTTCGAAAGCACATCAAAGTGCAAGTAGATAAATAGGGACCGCTCCGGCGGGAAGGTAAACGGCGTTTCCGTGCGCTGCTCTGGTTCGCCAGAAGCAGCTTTGTCATGCTGGCCACATGACCTGGAAGCTGTCTGCGGACAAACGCCGGCTCCCTCGGCCTATAGAGCGAGATGAGCGCCGCAACCCCAGAGTCGGACACGACTGGACCTGATGGTCAGGGGCCCCTTTACCTTTATTTTCATCAGAGAAATGTTGGAGGGTATAAACCAGGCATCCGCAAACTTCGGCCCTCCAGATGTTTTGGACTACAATTTCCATCCTCCCCGACCACTGATCCTGTTAACTAGGGATCATGGGAGTTGTAGGCCAAAACATCTGGAGGGCCGCAGTTTGGGGATGCCTGGTATAAACTCTCCATCAGGCTTTTTGTTTTGTCCTTGACAAAGAAGTCACCTGAAGTGGCTATGGCAATTGAATCAGATGGGTGGGGTATGAATGAATGAATGAATGAATGAATGAATGAAGGTTTTGTGGTGGTCACCTGCTTGGAGGGTTTTTTAAAAAGTATTAGACAAACCCATTGCTATCACTGGGTACTAGCCACAATGGCTATGCCACTGTTGGGAGACGTATACCTCCGATTCCCTGTCTAATTGGCCACTGTTTTGAAGAAGGTGCTTGGCTGCATGTTTTCCATTTTAACCCCCACCCACCCTGAACCATAATGCAAGAGTCCTACCTTACAGGGTTGTTGTAAGACTTACTGAGCGAATGTACACAGAGCATTTTGCATGCTCCAAACGCCAGCTTTTATTTACCAAAGGAAGCTCAGAGATTTTGCCACCTGCACAGATTTATGGAAATCAAACTAATCTGCATATATCTGCTGACTGTGCTATAATTTCTTCTGCTCCTGTAAGCACCAGGCAGACCAAACGGCTGTCTAGGACACTGAAGCCCTGTCCTTTGAGCCATGGAAATCCAGCATAGCTCCTTCCCTCGGACTTCTGCGATTTCATCAAGCATGGCGCCCCCCCCTTCCTTCACGGCCTTCAGGTCTAGAAACTTGTTTTGTTATTTTAAAAGTTGTTCCTAGGATCCCTGCACCTGGCTACTGAATTCTGCTTCCACCCGACAAGCCTGCAAACCCGAGGGGCACAGACTGCTGCTTTCGCCTCTGTCCGTGTGACGCCAAACCCACCGACCCCACGAATCCCAGCAACGTTTCCTGCACTGTACCTACGCAGCTCTTCTTCCAGTTCCGTTTGGCGTCGGGTGGCCTGAGCGAGCTGAGCCTCCAGGCAGCTCAGCTGGGCTTCTTTGGCTTGCAGCTCCTGCGCCAACCGCTGACGGCTACGCTCCACTTGCTCACACGCCTCGGCCAGACTCCTGTTCTCCTGAGAGAGAAGGGCCCACGAGGCCCGTTCCTCTTCGTGCTGCAAAGAACAGCAAGAGATGAGCCGCATTAAAACAAAACCAAAAAAAGCAAGGTGGTTTGTGTCCACGGAATCATAGAATTGTAGAGCTGGAAGGCACCCAAGGGACATCTAGTCCAGCCCCCGGCAATGGAGGAATCACAGCTCCAATCCAGCCCTGCTCAGAGGAGACCTGTCGAAATGAATGAAAATGCGTCACCCAATTTCAGTTCAGTGCAAACTCTGTTGGGTGCAAACCAATGTTGGTTGTACATCAGGGATGTGGCCCTCCAAGGCTCTCTATCTGGCCCTCAGGAATCTTTCTGAGCCACATACCCATCCTTTGCACACACAACTTGTTTCTGCCTGCCTGGAATGTGCCCTTGAACTCTGTTCGTGCCTCTTGCTTCTTTGGATGGAGCACAGAAAGGTGTGTAGGGTTGTATGTAATATTTGCATTCCTTGCTCCACCCACTTTTGTCTAGGGCCCCACCCACAATTAGCATGCGGCCCTCAGAAGGTTGGCCAGAAGGGAATGTGGACCTCGGACCGAAAAAGGTTCCCCACTCCTGCTGCACATCCTGCCTATATATTGTAGTGTAGTGATATTCCTTGCTCCAAAATGTGAGTCAGCTGGGTACATTCTGAACACTCCCCGCTAAAAAAATAATCAAGTTTCATGATCCATATAAAGATACTGCATTGTTTCCCCTGGTTTATTGCACTTCCAGTGCTTTTTCCCAGCTTGCAGTCTGGTTTTTTTATTTGCCAAGAAAGCACACAGATTATAGACATAATCCTGAGTTTTTCTCCAGTATCACGAGAGCTAGAAGCTTGCTTTTTGATAATTTTCGAAAACTTAAAAAGATTCATACCCTTCTTTCGCTGACTGCAAATCTCCAGTCAGCCCAGGATCTGCAAATTGGCCTGGGCTTCATCCTCTACCCCTGAGCTATGGGGCAATAACCACACTGGCCTACCTTGCAGGGTCCGTGCAAGAACTCTGAAATTGTGTATGCAACATAAATTGAACATATGGGAACAGCAATACATAAGTGCTATGCAGAATAAGAGCCAAGACGGCATATTGGTTAATGCAGCCATCGGCAACTGATGCCCTCCACAAGTTGTTGGAGTACAGTTCCCATCTGTTCTGGCTGGGGCTGATGGGAGTTGTAGTCCAACAACCTCTGGAAGGCGCCAAGTTGGCAAAGGCTGGGTTAATGGTATAAGTTTTGCGTTTGGTTCAAACATCAGCTCCCTCATAGCTCACAGGAGATTAGAAGCAAATTATTTCTTAGCCTCAGCACCCCAGCAGTCTTGAAGGTGGCTTGCTCAGTTGCTGACTATTGATAAGTAACCTCCCAAGTGCTCTTTGTTCTAAAGCAGGCATGTCAAACCTGCGGCCCTCCAGATGTTTTGGCCTACAACTCCCATGATCCCTAGCTAGCAGGACCAGTGGTTGGGGAAGATGGGAATTGTAGTCCAAAACATCTGGAGGGCCGCAGGTTTGACATGCCTGTTCTAAAGGCTCTTCGTCTTTAAACAGAACAGAGGACCATCCTCTTTAAAGTAGGACCCATGGCCGCTCTGGGCTAGGAACTCTATGCAGCGTGTCTGCAGTGAACAGGGAGGGGAATAATGTTGTTCTACCTTACAGGGTTGTTGTAAGGATAGCTCTGAAGCACACCCCAAAAGCACTGTATAAGTTCCATGACCCAGGTGCTCGAACAAAAATAAACTGCGTACATTTGAAAGTTTTCAGGGAGGGGAATTCCCCCCCCCCCCGATCAAGGGCCACAAAAATCCCAGCTACCTTACACACACACACACACTTTCCTCTATCTTCCAGCCAGACAAGCAAGAGGCAATGTCAGAGTTCAAGGTCACATGCCAGCCAGGGGAAAAAAGGAGGACCGATGAGGGGGTGGAGCTGAGTATATCATACAGCCTGATTCCTGAGAGCCAGAGAAAGATGCCTGGGGGCCACATTTGACCTGCAGGCCTAAGGTTCCCCACCTCTGGATTAATACAAAGTGCTGGTGCTGACCTTTAAAGCCCTAAACGGCCTCGGCCCTGTATACCTGAAGGAGCGTCTCCACCCCCATCACTCAGCCCAGACACTGAGGTCCAGCGCCGAGGGCCTTCTGGCGGTTCCCCCACTGCAAGAAGGGAAGTTACAGGGAACCAGGCAGAGGGCCTTCTCGGTAGTGGCACCTGCCCCGTAGAACGCCCTTCCATCAGAAGTCAAGGAAATAAACAACTACATGACTTTCTGAAGACATTTGAAGGCAGCCCTGTACAGTGGTACCTTGGTTTACGAACTTAATCTGTTCCGGAAGTCCGTTCCTAAACCAAAGCGTTCTTAAACCAAGGTGTGCTTTCCCATAGCAGCGGAGGACTCAATTTACAAATGGAACACACTCAACAGGAAGCGGAACATGTTCTGCTTCCAAGGCAAAGTTCACAAACCAAAACACCTACTTCCGGGTTTGCAGCATTCTTAATCCACGTTTTTCATAAACTAAGTTGTTCTTAAACCAAGGTACCACTGTATCCGGAAGTTTTTTATGTCTGATGTTTTGTTGTGTTCTTTTATACTCTGTTGGAAGCCACCCAGGGTGGCTGGGGCAATCCAGTCAGACAGGCAGGGTACAAATAATAAATTTGGAGAGTATAAATACCCTCCAAAATTTTCCAGTGAAAATTGGGATGCCCTGTTCCATAATAATAACAATTTTATTATTTATACTTTGCTCATCTGAATGGGTTGCCTCAGCCCCTCTGGGCAGCTTCCAACATATATAAAAACATAATAAAACATTGAACGTTAAAAAACTTCCCTATACAGGGCTGCCTTCAGATGTCTTTTAAAGGTTGTATAGTTACTTATCTCCTTGACTCAGAGATCACATAACTGCACACCGTCCAACATTTCTCCAATGAGAATTGGGACATCCTAAGGGAAAGCGGGACATTCTGGGAACAAATCAGAAACCGGGATGGATTCTGTAAATCCGGGATCTTCCCTGGAGAATAGGGACACTTGGGGGGGGTGTCTGCATTATTGTTATGATAACAAATGGAAGCCTCAAACCGGAACCACAGAAAACCCCTTGCATGGCAGATGTGTCCAGAGGATGGGAGACTCTTGCCAGGTACGAGCTCCCTGCCCCACGGCCCCTGCAATTACCTTCTGCCTCTGTTTGTGCATCATGGCCTCGAGGGTGTCCAGCTGCACCTGCTTCTGCTGCCGCTCCTTCTGCAGGCGCTCCAGCCGCTGCTCCACCTCGGCGATGGCCCGCAAGGCCCGGGACGGCAGCCCCACCTTCCATTCCTCGCCTGGCCAGCTCATGGTACTTCTCTGGAGGTGCTCCTGTCAGGGCCCGGCTCATGAAAGGCTTCCGTTTCTCCCCCCAACCAGGTCTCTCTCTGGCCTCCCAAGGACAGATTGGTGGGATTAAAAAGCCAGCCAGGGCTTACAGCGGCGTCATGCAGAGGAGCTGCCAGGATACTTTCCTGTGCAGCCGGCCGGGCAGGAACAGGTCAGCCTCCACCTAAGGCTGGAGGGCATGGCAAAGACCCCCCGTTTCGAAAAGCAGCAGCTAAATCTCAGGGCTTCCACTAATCGCCACCTTATTGGGATCTCTAGGGAAAGGAGTTTTTAAACTGGTCTCAGGGTGGGGTGGGGGGATTAAGAGCACACAGTCGGGCGATTTTAATTTTCCCACTGGGCCAGACCTCAGCCTTCCCCGGCAGTCTAAAAATTTAATCCTCCTGATTTTTCCAGCTTGCCCTGCTTAACATTCTCATGCAATCTTCCTTTTCTCCTCCCTTCTAGGAGCGTGCAAAAATGAGGAAGATCAAGGCGGGCATCAAATGCTCTTTAAAAAACAAGAACACACAGAGGGGAATCAGCAGAGTGGGGCATTAAACCTCCACTCAAAAGAGAGAAATTCTTGTGCAAAGAATTAGGGCTACTAAACTCTCCTGCTTCAACAGGCTTCATCCATGATTTCCCAAGCCCCGCCTCCTGCACATTAGGGGTGGAGTTTCAAGCCCTACAGAGGCCTTCAATCAGAAGCAGAGTTTAAGCAGCCCATATATCACTTTACAGTGGCTTTGCCTCTGTACGATTCAGGTGTGGATTGCAGTGGAGGTTGTGCAGTCATTCGAGTGAACTCCTTCCTAACACCTTCCTAACTTTTTACAACCAGTCTTCTTCAGGCTGGCCCTGTTTGCCAGCTTCCTCCTTAGTCTCAGCGTCGCCCCTTATGGAACTCAGGAGGGAGAACGGGGACAAAACTAGCATTAGTTGGTTCTGCTTGTCATTGGCTCTGGCTCCACCTAGTGGCAGGCTCCCTGCCTTCCGCCCTACCCACCCTGCCGGCCACCATTGGCAAACTGTGCCTTCTGGATGCCATTACGGTGTGTGTCGAGTGAAGGGTGTCTTCCAAAAGCAGTGAACAGGGGCTGTAGCTCCGCTCTCTCTACTTAAGTCCAAACCGGAAGAGGAAAAAGCAGCCAGTGACATGGGGGCCAAGGAGTGCTCCTGGCAGTTTTTGCTTTCATTGGAAGCACAGGCTCTTTCGCCAAAGATTTAAAACAAGGAGACCTCTTCTACTGGCACACAAGGCTAGCTGCAGAAAGCAGGTCTGAAAACACTCCATGTATCAGCTAGTGGGGAGAGGAGTTCAATTCTGCTCAGTTCAGGTGCCCACCTGGCATGCCTGAACCCTGCAGGAAGCAGGATTGAACCCCCATGTATCGGCTCACACATGCAGAGTCCAATTATGTTCAGGTACGCGAGCCAGTGTTCCCCTCCACAACCAGTTTAAAGGTTTCCTCCCTCTCACCATGTTTAGGGGGGGGGGAGATAAATCTTCCACTTATCCACAATGGACAGCAAAAACCCATACTTTCCAATAGAAAGCCAGAATGCCTGTGCACATTTTATTTTGGGGTTGGGGTTTGTGTGTGAGAGAATGACCTGGATACTTTACAGATCCAACATTTACCAAAAAGAAAAGAAATATTTTGTCACGTTTTTTAATCTGGTTTTACCTTGTTGTTGACTTTAATAGGTGTTTGAATGTTTCAAATACTTGTCTTTTACCGATAATTTTATTTATTCTTTCTGCAAACCCACCCTGAGGTTTTGTTACAATCAAATAGTATATCAATGTTGTAAAATAAACGGATTCACCTGTTCCATGGCACTTATTTTGCTATGTTTTTATGCGTAAGAATGCTTGGAAAAAGTAATTTTGTTCAAAGGAATGGGGGGGGGGAATGTAGCCCTCAAGACGGGGCTCTGATACCCATTAATCCCCAACCCGCCTGGACTGCAACATTTGAAAAGCCAGAGAGAGGTTCCCCCATTTTCGCCGCAGCACAACTACAGAAAACCACACGCAATGTCGCTAACACAAAGTGGACTTTATTGTTAAGTGGGGGGAATGGAATAGCACCAAAACTGCAGCATGTCTAGCAAATAACAAAAGGCTACTCCAAAACACTGCCGCTACCAGCTCATGGGAAGGGGGGGGGAGAGGAGGAAACCCCCAGCCCCGCCCCGCAGACACATTTGACCAGAATTCGTTTAAATAATGACATCACAGATAAAACTGAGCCCGCCCCTCTCCTCAATCCGAGTAAATTAAAGTGCCAAGAGTTCTCCGTATACTACCGGTTAAGTACCCAGGGTGGGCGTGGGGGCAGAGGGGGGGCTGGGGAAGGAGGGGGAGAGCTTAAGCATCAGGACCGAGATGCCAGCAACAAGAGCCAACCCAGCCCCCACCTCCACCCAAATGGCTAAAAGAAATAAAGCTGGGTTTTCCTACAGTCTGGGGAATGGGGTGTTGGTGCTTAAAATACCGTGTGTGCCCGATCCCTGCTCCTTCATAGAAACCTGTCCTACATCAGTAGTGATTCCTGGGTCTTTGCATCAGTGCCCCACAAACCCGCCTCCCCCCCCCCGCTCCCCTCAGTTCTGCGGAGTGGAATAGAGGCTGTGGTGGTGGCTGCCGGACACCGTGGCCTGCGAGAACAAAAGGGGGGCCGTGGGAGGGGGCCCCCCAAACCAGTCCTGCTCCCCGCTGCGGTTGATCGAGCCGTACCAGCTCCCGACGCTGCCCAGGCGTCCCGTCAGGCTGGAAGGAAGCGGGTGGGGTGGGAAAGGAGAGGCAATTTGGGTGGGTGGGTGGGGGAGTTAATGTGGGTGTTAGGAAGCAAAAGGAAAGAAAGGAATTAGATCAGTGGTTTCTAACCCACTGCCCCCTTGTTTCCATAACCCACCCGCCCCCCACCTCTATAAAAAGTGTAATTCAGAATAGTAGTTTGTACGGCCCACTCAGGAAGATCAACACGATAAAATTCAAAACGGTCGCTATTAATGGCACATTTATTCAAAATCCAATTAAAACTACTTAAGTTTAATTACGGATGAACTTGATCCAGTGGTACCTGCTTTTCAGAGTCTGAAATCATTTACCCCTCACCCCTCACCCCCAAGTCTAGGGGTGGCACGACCCACGTTGGGAACCCCTGAATTAGGTAAGAGATGGGGCTCAGTGATGCTGAAGCACTCGGGAAGATAAGACAACTTTTCTATTCCACCAGGCCTAGGCAGGCAACTTAGGAATATATCCTTCCACAATGGTTAATTGACGTTTAACCTTTCTGTATTGCTTTTATTGTACGGCTTTAAGTTTTATTGCTGTAAGCTGCTTATGACACAGCAGTATAGTAAAATGCTTTTGTAAGTAAAACGACTGTTGGTATGCTGTGCCAGCTTCATCGATGGAGCTTTTACAACTTCCAGGCATGGAAATGATTTCCATTCCACCTCTGAGGGGGGGAGAGCCAGTGCAAGGATGGCAGTGGGGTTGTCAGCCAGGGACCGCACACCTGCCCCAGTCTAGTGCTAGCGGGTCAGGGATGGGAATCTGGGGCCCCAGGAGGACTCTTCTCAGGAGTTTGTGAAATGAAGAGCCAGGGGGAAGGGCCAACAGGAAAGCAGTTTCCCCTCTGTCACCACCAGGACATAAGACACCCCAAGTGCACGGGCCATTGAGCTGACTCCTCCTGGGTCAGAGACTAGCTGGATGAGGAGGACAGGTGAGCACTGGCAGCCCAAGAGGACATGGAAGAAGAAGACTTAGACTCCGGATCGTGGTGGTGGGACACTGGGGAGCAGTCTGGGGAAGCTACGAGCTGGGAGGTGCTAGAAGCAGGGGGCTTGAGGGGGTCAGAAGAAGAAGGGCCTTCCAGGACAGGGTTGGAGGCTTGGAGTCGCAGTGTGAGCGCAGACTCAGGCAGAGAGGAGTTGGAAGTTGCCCCTGCTTTCCAGCAGTATTGCTGGGTCTCCTCCCCTGCTAACACCGGACACAGCCTTTGTCTGCTTCGGAGGGATCCAGAGTGAGAGGCTAGAGGGGAAGGGCGGGTCCAGCGGTCAGTTTCAGCAACGTGTTCAGCTGGATTAAGACACAGCCAGCTGTGTTGTTACTTTCTGTGAATAAAAGCTAACTGCATTCCTTGTCTCATATTCTTTCCTGCTCTGTGGATGACCTGGGCTCGCCTGACAACCCCTTGACATCGTGTGAGTGAACAGATGGGAGAGTATCTGCTTGGGAATGTCCCCTCTGGGAAACCCCGGAGAGCTGCTGCCAGTCAGTGCAGACAATACTGACCATTGGCTTGACGCCGTATAAAGGCAGCTCCCTATGCTCCTGAATCTGGAGGCTGGGACCATTGCGGCCTCGGGGAAGAAGAGAAATTACCTGCTCGTCAGTCCTTCACTGTCGCGCTGCCCGGGATGGTCGAAGAAGTAGGATCGGGAGACCCCCAGCTGCCGGTTGAAGACACGGCTGGCACTCTGTGGGGAGGAAGGCACCATTACTGGGGACGCTGCTCCTGCAATCTGCCTTTCCCTGCAGGATGGCAAGGTAAGGCCATGTCTGGTGCCCTGTTTTTTGGCAGGAGCCCTTGCCAGTGGATTGCGCCCAAGGGATTCAAGCTCTTAGCCTTGGGAGACGCCACTGGAGGAGAACGCAGCACCCACAGAAATAGCTGCACCCAGAAGACTGCAAAGCTCCATCCCTCTCGGTGGTGCCCCAGAGCTACAAAGCTCCCTTCCAAAAGACTTTCACCAGCTGTCCTCATTCTGGTGCCCTGCAAATGTTGCCGAACGCTCTCCCTCCGGAGGTTACGGACTCTCCTTCCTTGGAGGTTATTCAGCAGAGGTTGGGTAGCCATCTGTCATGGATGCTTTAGCTAAGAGTCCTGCATTGCAGCAGAGGGTTGGACTAGATGACCCTTGGGGGTCTCTTCCAACTCTACAGTTCTATGATTCTATGACTTTCAATTCATCCCAGCCAGCATGGCCCATGGGCAGGGATGTTGGGAACTATAGGGGGGGGGATGAAGCTGGCTCCGGCTGATTTGCACCTCGTCCCTACGATACAGGAGTTTTAAGCAGACCTTGCGGAGTTTCATTTTTGCTGCTGCCTTCAGCTAGATAGGAAGTGGTCTGGCTCAGAGCTGCTGAAGTGCCTGCTGTATCTATGGTTACCTTTCTGCCACCTCTTTCTTGAAAATGGCGCTTGGGGAAGGCATGCCTTTAGAAAGCAGTTTAAAAAACACTAATGAGCAAATCTAGAATTCCTTCTGCTTTGCAACATAAAGACAAGAACCGGAATTTGCCGCGGCGCTTTTCTTTTCTTTTCGCCTCTGCTTGTGGCCCTCGGAAGGCTGCCCAGAAGGGAATGTGGCCCGTGGAAAACGTCCCCACCCCACCCCTGCTGCACTGAGTGATGCTCTCATAATGGCAACAGCCCCCTGCCTCCCCCTACGCTTCGGGTCTCTCCTTCCACTGCCTTTTTGCGGTTCTGCTCCTCTCCCAACCAACCGCTTCAACTCACCATATCCTGAGCTGGCCGGTGCACCCGGAAGAAGCCGACTAGCAGAGTCGTGGGCAGCAGCTCCCAGATGAAGAGAATGAGGCCGAAGACGACGTAACCTTGGTCTCCCAGGTCCGTGATCAGATCTGCCTGGAAGGGGAGGGAGAAGGGAGACACCTGAGCAGATGGTTCTCCACTGGGGTGGGAGACAGAGAGCCCAATAGCTGGTCCAGCCAGAGCCAGTGACAGACAGAGCTTCCCCCTGACTGGCTGGACAAAGGCAGGGTGAGGCAGCAAGCCTCCCCCCCACCCCACTTACCTGGGATTAAGCCCCAGGTCCGAGTGGACAAAGTTAGCTCTGCGCTGCAATGGCTGCATCCAACACAGAGTCGACCCGCGGAATTTAACGGAGCCCAGTCCGTTGTTTCGTTCCGTTGCGGCGGGTCTCCTCCCGGGTAGGAAGGTTGGCCCTTAAGGAATCCGAACTTAGCCCGTCCTGCTCACCTGGTCAGATACGTTGTACCAGTCGTAATCGAAGGAGTCGAGGCGGGTGCGGGAGGACAGAGCCAGGGCCGCCAGGTTGTAGCAAGCTCGGCTGGCGTAGAGCAGGACGATGATGCCCCCCATGGCGGCCGTTTGGCACAGCGAGGTGCCCTGTCACAGAAAAGGGGCAGACAGGAAAGAGAGAGACCGGTCAGCGGGTCTCAGCAAACTCAAATCAAGAGAGCCTTGCTGCGCCTTGAAACTGGCTGTAGGACCCCGGTGGCCCGCCAGATATTTATCGGACCAAAATTCCTATCGTCCCTGACTGCTGAACAGGAAGCTGGCGGCTGATGGGAGCTTGAGTCCAGTTGGATAGCGTTGAACTACTGCTCCCATCATCCCTGGCCGCAGGTGGGCGAGGCCTTCATGGCGACAGCTCCGTGGCTATCAGGGAGGAGGGTCTTGGGGAAGAAGAGTGTCATCACCTTGAGGAAGAGGGGAACATTCCCTTAGAAAGGATCCGTAATTTGGGGGACGAACACCTATCCTCTTTTGCTAAGGGTACTTCTCTGGGGACCGGGGGCACTGTGGTAGCGGCCGATCCAATCATTACAAATATTGATAGCAGGGTGTGTGCGACGGGCATGCAGATCCCAGGGCAGACAGGCTGCCTGACACAAAGGTTGCGGATGTTGCCCGCCACCCAAATAACCTGAGGAGTCATCAGGGGTTGTGGAGTGTGCTGCCACCGACACTATGGGGGAAATGTAACCACGAGGTCCTGGAAACCAAATTTAGGTTGAACCCTGCCGTGTGGGAATCCCTTGCAGACGAGCGCAGTGCCTGGAGTCAGGTCATGCATCTGGAGCAGTGAGCAGAGGTGGAATGACCGCCGGGAGGAGAGCCGAGAGAAGAAACGCCCTGGTAAATCTGCAGCAGCACAACCAGACACCTTCATCTGCCCCAGCTGCAACAAAACATGTCTCTCCCCTATCTATCTCTACAGCTATAACCTTCCAGCAGTTTGACTTCACCTCCCAAAGGCACACTCCTCCATGTTCTTCCGAGACAGAAGGATGCCAGCAACAATGTAAAGTGCTAAAAGCCAGGACCTCCAAGGCAGCTTTCTCCGACATGCTACCAGTTCCAGGGCCAGCTCAGCAGGTGAAACGCTGCGGTCTCGGTGCAGGGATGAGATGCCACCGCAGCAATGTCAACCCCCTACCGTTGAATAGCACAGGGAAAAGAAGACGCAGCAGGCTCCAGCTCCCCCCCCCCCGCGCCCCCTGGCAAATGCTCACCTTGGCTTCCAGGTAGATGCGGGTGGAAGGAGAACCCCGGGCAACGAGGCAGAGGCAAAGGGCCAGAGAGACAGCCCCCAGCACAAACAGCGAGTCGCTGATGAGGACCCGCGCCAGGACCACGGCCCAGGGCTCGGCGCGGCGCCCCCGCACCAGCACAGCGCACACCACGTTCACTGCCAGGAAGAGGAGGCTGGCGCCCAGGCACGCCCCTCGCACTGCCAACCTGGGAGAGAGAAAGCGGGGAGGCAGAGTTAGCGCGGCTGCTGGCCCCCGTGGAGATGCTCTGCATCCATTGTCAGAGGCAGACTGCCCCAAAATGCCAGGTGCTTGGAATGGCAAGCAGGGAGAGAGCTAGTGTGCTCTTCTAATGTGCAGCGAGAGCCCCCTGGCATTGGGAAAGGTTCCGATTTTGAGCCGTTCTCCAGTTGCAGCTCTGTAGCTTTCCGGTTGTGACAGCTCCTTACACCCATGCTAAACGGCAGTTAGTGTTGGTTTATTAAATTAAGGTGAACTGTGATTTATGAACCACAGTTAGGCCACAGGGCCAGGTTCAGCCAACCAGCTTTTAGCAAGGGTAAGCATGGTTTATAAACCATAGCTTAGTGCTGCTTGCGAGCCAGGCCACTGAGAAAGAGAAAGTGGAAGAGCACAGAAGAGAGAGGCCTGCTGGAACAGACCCAGGGGCCCTCTAGTCCAGTTGGTCGTTCAGCTGTGTCCAGTCAGATGCAGCCAGCAAGCCTACAAGTCAAAGGCACGAAGCATTTGGTGGTCCGAGACAGATTGCCCCTGAACATGGAGGCTCCATCGGGAGGCCTGTCCTCCCTAAATTTTCCAAACCCCTGAAAGCTATCTAATGGCAGTGTGCGGGAGTGAGCGAATCACAGCTGTGAATCTCAGGTAAGCTCCTCCCCATACTTCGGGGGTGGGGAACCTTTCTCAGACAGAGGGCCAGGCTACCTTCTGGCCAACCTTCCAGGGCCACATGCCAGCAGTGGGTGGATCCAGAGGCTAAGGTAGGCAGAGCAAGGGTTAATTTTACCCGTGCACCATAGGTTAGTTTTACACGCACACTCACAAATTCCTCTTCATCCAGGCAACAAGAGGCATGATCAGAGTTCAAGGACCCGCTTCCAGCCAGGCAAACAACTCAGTTTTGAAACTTCACCCTGTCTCCTACTTTTGTATTGCAAGCTATAGCTAGGGTGCTGCTGGGGGAGTGTATTTTTAATTTCCTATAATGTTGTGATTTTGCCTTTTAAACTTGCAATCCTGCGTTCTCCATTTATTTGCCAGCTATTTTATGTGAAGAGCCACATTGGTGTTTTTTTTTTAATTTTTAATTTTTATTTTAAATGGAAAATGCAAGTGGTTGTTTTTTTTAAAAAAAATACTAAAATACTTTATCTTTTTTCTTCCCTGACACTTGAGGAGGATATATGGCAAGGTGGAAGAATGCAAGATGTTATGATTTTACACACAAATACACATCTACTCACAGGCCTTTGGTCAGTTCAGGGCGGTATTTTGCTTTGGCCTTGAAAACCACCTGGAGGGGAAGGGAAGAAAGGGGCAGGGATTAGCAATTACAGAAAACAAGCAGGACCTGCAACAAGCAACCATAGCATAACTTCGCCTGCTAATAAGATAGCCAGGTAGAAGAGCTGAAAAGAATGCCAATATATTTCACATCTGGCACCCCATGTGGCCTTTTGATTTTCTGATGGCACATGGGTAGACCAGGCTAAAAAGCTCCAGACAAAAGTGTTCATGGCCCTCTAGCGGCTAAGGTGGCTCATTGGAAGTAATGGAGTTAGCATTAACTCCGGAAGCATATTCACGATTCTGTCCAAACTAAGCCTCCTGGTGTGTATATTTTGCTCTTGTGCTCTGAAGAGACTGTGACCGGTCACCAAGCGAGCTGCAGGGCTGCACAAGGATTAGACCCCAAGTCTCTCAGGTCCTAGCCCAGTCCTCTAACCACTACCCTGCCCTGAAAAGGCAACAACTAGATTTGTGCAGCAAGTTGAAATTTCAGACCCCACAAAGCTGGTGGACATTCCCATTCAAATGGTATATGTGCACTGCATCATGTGATCAGTTATGCAGGGCGGGGCTTACTTGGGCCCCCACAATATTTTATTCAAGTTGGCACCCCTGTGTGGCACCATCACAAGCAGTGATGTAAGGAACAGAGCCTTCTTGGTGGTGGTGCCAAGGCTTTTGGGTCTTCTTTCCTCCCTGTGAAAATTCACCTGGTTGCCTCCCTGTTCTATGCACTTTGTGAATAAGTACTTCCTTTAAAAACAGAAACCAGGGCAGAGGTCGGTGGGGAAGAGCCATAACTCAGTGGCAGCAGAACAACTGCTTTGCATGCTGGATCTCTCAGTTCAATCCCCAGTCTGAAACCCAGGAGAGTTGCTGCCAGTCCGTGCAGACACTGCTGAACTAGATGGACCCGTGGTCTTGCTCTGTTTAAGGCCGCTTCCGTTGGTTTATCCTGAATCTCCCAGCATTCAGCTTCATTAGATGATTCTAGGACAGTGGTACCTCGGTTACGAACCTAATTTGTTCTGGAGCTCCGTTCTTAACCCGAAATCGTTCTTAACCTGAGGTACCACTTTAGCTAATGGGGCCTCCCGTTGCCGCCACACGATTTCCATTCTCATCCTGGGGCAAAGTTCTCAACCCGAGGTACTACTTCCGGGTTAGCGAAGTGTTTGTAACCCAAACATTTGTAACCCAAGGTACCACTGTAAAAAGAGGGGCAGGGAGAAAGCTTCCCTCCAAGCTTGACGACTGTAATTCGCTCTACACGGGGCTGCCCTTGAAGCTGTCCCAGAAACTCCAGCGGGTGCAGAATGCTGCAGCGAGGCTCCTCACGGGGTCCCTGCCATGGGAGCATATTCACCCAGTGCTTTTCCAGCTGCACTGACTCCCGGTGGAGTACAGGGTCAGATTTAAGGTGCTGGTTTTGACCTTTAAAGCCCTTTACGGCCTAGCACCCTTGTACTTAACGGGACCGTCTCTCCCGGTATGCCCCGTGGAGGACCTTAAGGTCCATAAACAGTAATACCTTAGAGGTCCCAGGCCCGAAGGAAATCAGATTAGCCTCAACTAGAACCAGCCTTCTCAACACTGGCCCCGACCAGGTGGAACGCTCTGTCTCCTGAGACCAGGGCCTTGCAGGACCTGATTTCTTTCCGCAGGGCCTGTAAGACAGAGTTGTTCCACCTGGCATTTGGCATGGAGGCAACCTGATTCCCTCTCCTATTTTTCCTATCTTTTCCCCTTTTGTATGAGGTTGCATTTTTAATTTTTAATTTAATTTGGATGCATTTAGTCTTGTGTTGAGTTGTATTTTAACCAGTTGTTTTATATTTGGTGCTAGCCACTCTGAACTCGGCTTTGGCTGGGGAGGGCAGGGTATAAATAAAAAATTTTTATTATTCTCTACACCGTATGTAATTTTATACATGTCTATCATGCACCCACCCCCCACTACTTGCTCCCCACCCCCAAAAAAGCCCAAATTGTTGCAACATTTCCTCATTGCTGTTCCAGCCCCCTGATCATTTTGATTGCCCTTTTTCTGCAGAGGAATGGTACTTTTGATCCTGAAACTAATTAGTTAAGAGCCATTTCATGACCAGTAGCCATGAGATCGTGAGGACAGGCGAACAAGGCAGAATGACTGGCTGAGAATTCAAGGCAGCAAGTGTGCAAGGATTGAGGCCAGAGGGAGGGGACCTGTGGCCCTCCAGGTATTGGCGGACTCCAGCACCCATCTGCCCAGGGGCAGCATAGCAAGCAATACAGAGCCCATATTGGGGGGGAAGAACCAGGCTGAGAACCACATTCCTTGGGGCGGAAGCTTCTGGAGCCGGTGGACACACATGCAAGTGGTGGGCAAGGCCAGAGGTAAAAGTGGGCAGAATAATGGAAATGGCTTTGTACAAGAGGCTACATTCCAGCCATGGGGGGGGGGGAGGACAGAGGTTTCTACATCCTCTCCATCCTCTTTCTAGGCAAGCAAGAGGCATTGGAAATTTTCAAGGGTGGGAGGTGTGGAAAGAGTTCCTGAGGGCCAGGTACAGAGGCCTGAAGGGCCACTATTTGGCCCTGGCAGCCGGAGTTCGCCCACCCTCAAGGCCCCATCCGCTAAACTGGCCCAGCATTCCAAGCGCCCCTCTTTTACCCACAGTCCACCTGGGCAAGCAAGCAAGCACCCCCTCAGAAGAGTTACCTGGGCAAAATACAAGTTCATGAGGGTCAAGGTGAAGAACTGCAGGCAGACGGGGCAGCAGTAGAGGAGCCAGAAGAAGAAAGGGCTCAGGTGGTTGGCTTTGAGGGTGTTCTTGAAGTAGAAGGAGAAGAGCGTGGTGCGCAGTGCAGCCCAGAAGAGGCAGAGGAAGAGGAAGACAGTCTGGTAGCTGAACTTCTTGTGGCGATAGAAGAGGACCAGCCAGAGCTGGGCGTAGACCAAAAGGAAAAGCAAGGCATAGAGGCCCGTGTACAGAGCCGTCAGCCCAACCTTGACGGCCGGCGGGAAGGCCGGGGTGAGGCGCGAAGCTGGCACAATCGCGCTAAGGTTGCCAAAGGTCTTTTCCATCTTGAATCCTGGCGAGATGGGCCCCGGTCCGGTTAGCAAAGCGTCATTTCCAGGGGGCAAGCCTTGAGGCAACCGGCACCACTTTCTTAAGACGGAGGAGCTGCCCCCGGGTTCGGTAGTTGGTTACATCCTTCAGGGCTGCTGCGGGAGGCCAGCCCCTCAAGCAGATGAATCAAGGGATTTTTGCAAGTTCCATGGGAAGCGTGGAAGGGATTGGAAGCAGGAGAGAGAAGGGGGGGGGAAACGACAGCTGGCCCACCCACCCTTCTTTGCTAAGAAGGCATGGAGGCGAGAAACAAATCCAATTCTTGTTGTGAATAAAATCAAACGGAAGACTTCTCCTATGCCTGGAAATGAGCTGGGTTACTCCAAGGTTCTGATCCTGTCAAATGTTCAGCAGGAATAACAAGACACCTCCCGAGGGGCTGTCCCCTCCCCAACCTAGGGCTCTTGCATCCCACCCCAGGATCAGGAGGTGAAAGGTGCCTGGGTCGCTTGGCAGGTCCTGCAACGCTTCCTCAACCACCCAGATTTCAGGGCCACATCTGTTCAAAGTGCTCGGACACCAGGGTCCCTTAGTCCTTCGATGTCTGGATCCCTTGATTGCCTCCTTCTCTGGAAATCCCTGGTCACTTGGCTCCGTCCTCAGAGAGCTGGACCCGTTTTGCTTTGCTTTTCCGGAAGCTCAGGTGCCCTTCGCTCCAAATTTCCAGGTTACCTAGAATTCTTCATTCTGCTTTCTCCGCGGTATCGGACATCTGGTTCCCTCGGCTTCTTCGCCTTCTCCAGTTTGAGGCGCCGGATGCCTGCGTCCCTTAACCCTTTTCTTCCCAGGCGCCGGGGTCTCTTGATCCCCTCGCTTCAGACCCTCGGACGCCTGGGTCCTTTTTGTTTCCCTGACTAAACGTCAATATACCTGGTTCCTTTAAGCCTCCCCTCAGATGGTCGGATGCCTGGGTCCCTGGGCTCCTTCCGGATTCTCGAACAATAAGCAGCTCTTCCTTTCCTTTTGCTGTGTTCTGCCCAAAAAATTGGGATGGGGGGGAGAGGAGACAGAGAGAGAGAGAGACGGTTCCCAGGCCTAAAGCAGCCCCAGCTGCGTTTCTTCCTGGTAGCTTCGAGCTGCGCAAACAGAGTAAGGCCCGCCCCCTCCCTCTCACCGGCTTGGCGTGACGAAACCAGCGCCCGCTCTAGCACCCTCGTCTCCTTTTACGCAAAGGACGTAAGCGGCTTCGTGAATGGGACAGGCCGCAGAAAGTCACCCGGCTAGAGCGTCTACGCTCTTTCCGGTCGCCATCTTAAGTGTGGGCGAATGAAGCTGACCCTCCTCCCTTACTACTGTACGGACCCAGAGATTTCTGTGCGTTTCCAGGAAATGCTCCCCCCTAACTATTCCCTCCCAGTTCTGTCCTAGTGCCCAGTAAGGGCACCTTCTGCCCATATTCTTCCAATAAATCAGCAGAGGCTATGAAACTCCCAACTGCTCCAGTATGTTCCAACGTTTATTGATGACAATATGGGATTGTCCCTGCCTGTATATCACAGAAACCCCCAATGTCAGACTAGCAGCAAAAGTGCTCGCTTGCGGCAAAATTCTAGCCATGTCTACTCAGAAGTAAGTCCTACTGAATTCCCAGGTAAGGGAGGAGAGAGATGCAATCTTCCTTGCTTACGTTTGTGTAAGCGTCATTGAACTCGATAATAAATATTGCTTCTGGATAAAGGATTGCACGGTGAAAGGCAATAATTGTAATAACTTTTAAATGAAAAATAAAGATGGCCAAAGCTGAGAGGCAGTGACTGGCCCAAGGTCACCCACTGAGCTTCAGGGCTGAGCAGGAATTTGAACTCTAGACTCCCAGGCACTAGTCCAAGGATCTTGCCACTGTATCTGTTTCTGTACCATCCTGGGACTAAAGGTTGACACACTGGCTGTGGGTTTATTTTCCATTGCACTATTTCAGTTTTGTATTATATTTTGTGTTATCGCAACCAGCCATAATCCCTTTATCAAAGGGCGGGTTCCAAGCCTTCCGAAGAAATAAACAGATAAACACTGGGTGACATCCTTTCACTGTGAAATATGCGAGCTGTGCCATTGATCTGTGTGTGGCGCCACTGAATACTGTATCTGGTATGCAGAATTGAGTTGTGAATTATGATGGCCATTTATTTACGGCTATATACCACTAAATAAATAATCTGGATATATTTAAAATGGTATTTGTTTAAGGAAGGAAAGAAGACCCAGAAATTGGCTCCATTGAGAGTGATATTTGCATAGGTACATTTGAATTGAATGTAAACTCACAGTGCCATTTAGCCCTACTACAGGCATCCCCAAACTGCGGCCCTCCAGATGTTGTGGCCTACAACTCTCATGATCCCTAGCTAACAGGACCAGTGGTCGGGGGAGATGGGAATTGTAGTCCAAAACATCTGGAGGGCCGAATTTTGGGGATGCCTGCCCTACTATAATAATTGAGAAAGAATTCTTTCCCCCTTTTTTGCAGGTACGTCTGCGATTTACAAAAGCATTTTTGAGAATTTACCTTATCAAATGAGCGTGGAAAGAGGAGGGAGGGGGTAGAAAAGGGGGTGGGAGGAGCCGAAGGTAGCAGGAGGAGGAGCGTTCTTATCTCTCCCTCCCACCGTGACGTTGACGGCCTTGATTGGGCACGGAAGCTGGCAGTTCTTCATCGCCCCGGCGACTGTGGCTGGATCTCTGCTGGCTGTAAACAGGAGGAAGAAAGAAAAGAGTGATCCTAATTTTGGTAATTCAGGGCGCGGGTTAGAGGGGGGTGAATGGGTTGGGTAGAGGGGGAGAGGGAGAGGGAGATGGGGATACAAGATTTTGAAGGGAAGAGGAGTTGAAAATCCAAGATCAGGAGAGAGGAGAGAGAATTGACCTGGAAAGGAGGAAGCGACCCTAAAATTTGGAAGTGAGGGGGGGGGGGAATGAAGGAGAGAAAAACCATCAGTGCGGCTCCCTAATTCAGGGGACTGAGGAAGCAAGAGAGTGCAAAAAATAACAGGAGTTGGGAGAGGGAGAAGGAATCATTACTATTTAGGGGAAGGGGCTTTGACACAAATCATGGGTTTGCATTCTTCTGCTCTCTCCTCCCCTTCTTCCTTGTATGAGTTTTTAACCTTAAGCCTGAGGGCAGGGAGGGACTGTCTTATTTCTGTTTTTTTGTTTTTAAACCAAGGTGCTTTGGGAGGCTTTCTGACTGAAGGGTTAGTTGAAAATGCTTTCAATTTTTTTAAAAAACAAAACCTAAAACCCACATTGCGGCAATACCTTTACTGGTACAACCGCAAAAATGTTGCGCAAGCATGCGCGCGCTTCTCAGTTCTCCAAAACTCTTCTTCAGGGTTGAATTGGTGAGTAAGAAATAAAACTCAAAAGCTTGCATGCTGTTTTGTAACATTAAAGGTGCTGCTCTGAGGTGGATTTTGATTTTTCTTCTTCCGGGCTATCTTTTGCTTTTAAAAAAATAAATAGAATGAAGAGCAGGTCCCCAAGGTGGGGGCTGTTAGGGGAGTGGAGAATTAGATCCCGAAGCATTACCATATTAAATACTCAGAATGGTAAAAGAGGTTTGTAAAAAGACATGTGGGGTGGAAAAAAGCAGATAGATAGAAACTTTTCCTCCCTCTTATCTCACAGATGTAGTGATGGCCACCAGCTTGAAGGTGGATAGCTTTTCTCTGTGTCTCATAATTCTAGAACTCTGAGCCAGCCAATGAAACGGAAGGTTGGGAGATTCAGGACAGACAAAAACAAATACTTCTTCAAACAGTGGGGCATAGCTAAATTGTTGAATTTGCTCCCACAGGAGTTAGTGATGGCCACTAACTTGGACCGCTAACTTATCCTCATGTGTAGACCATGAGACCAGGGCTGTGGGTTCAAGCCCCACGTTGAGCAAAAGATTCTTGCATTGCAGGGGGTTGGACTAGATGACCCTCGTGGTCCCTTCCAACACTATGATTCTCTGCAAGAAATATGCATGTGGTTCTGTGTAAGGATGGCTGTAAAAGAGAATTAGACAAATTTGTGCAGGGTAAGTGGCTACTAGCTGCAATGGCTGTGTTCTCCCTCAGCTGTCCGAGGCAGTGTGCTGGGAATTGCAAGTAGGGAGGGGGCTGTTGTGCTGTGGGCTTCCTTCGGACTTCTGGTTGGCCGTTAGGAGAACTGAAAGCTAGACTAGATGGACCACTGGTTTGATCCAGCAGGCAGGCTCCACTTACATAGAATGCTAGATCCTGTGGTTTTGAAAAGGTGATTGGTGGTAGACGTAGGGCAGAAGCAGGGAAAATTTCACAGGAAGCTTAACGGACTTGCGGAACTCACTGTCACAAGATGCAATGACCATGGCTGCTTTAAAGGGGGATGATGAATGGGGGATAAAAGAGAGCTGCTGTGTTGGTTGTATGGATCCTCCATTTGGAATGCAGGTTGGTGTGTGTATTTCTGGGAGGGGGCTGCCTTCATGCCTTGTTTGTGGGGGTTCCAGAGGCATCTGGAAAAGAGGATGCTGAACTAGGCAGGCATTGGTTGTATGCAGTCATTACCCCAGTAAACTAGGGATGGGGAGCTTGTGGCCCTGCAGAGGTTGCTGGACTACAGCTCCCAATCATCCCTGATCACTTGCCTGGCTGACTGGGCTGAAGGAGTCCTGCAACATCTGGAAGACCACAAGTTCACCATCCTTGCAGTAAAAACGAATGGGAACCAGGATTTCGGAAGGACCGCCTCCACCCATGTATAACTGTCAAAGTCTTAAGATTTAGCTTCTGTGTACAGAATGAGTGGTAAAGCATGCTGGAAGTGTAAAGAGAAAGATGGGGAATTTTATCATATGTGGTGGACATGCGACAAAGTTAAAAGATTTTGGGAGATGTTATATAATGAATTGAAAAAGATGTTTGAATACCGGTACACCTTTCCAAAAAAACCGGAGGCATTTTTGTTAGGGATTATGGGAGGAGAGATTAGAAAAGAGGATCAAGTACTGTTTATGTATGCGAGAACCGCGGCTAGGACATTGTTAGCCCAAAAATGGAAACTTCAGGAACTACCAACAATTGAAGAGTGGCAGATGAAAATGATGGACTATGCTGAATTAGCTAGACTGACTTACAAAATCCGAGACCAAGGAGAGACAAGGTTCCAAAAAGACTGGAGTAAATATGTGGACTACCCTGTTTCTCATATTTTAAGACATACCCATAAAATAAGCCATAGCAAGATTTTAAGCATTCAAGGAATATAAGCCATACCCCGAAAATAAGACAGTGATAGGCGCAGCAGCAATGCCGGCCGCGGCAGGAGGAGGAGGAGGAAAAAAATAAGACATCCCTTGAAAATAAGTCATAGTGTGTTTTTTTGAGGAAAAAATAAATATAAGACATGTCTTATAATATGAGAAACACGGTATATGGAGAAAAATTGTAGAAGTTTAAAAACACTTGCAGGATTGAAATAAATCCTACGAATTGATTGAAAAAAAGACAATAAGGAACTGCAAAAAATGGAGTTAATAAGAAACCCGCATGAAGGGAGGGGGGGAAGTCACAGCTCGGCAGAGCAAGGTGAAAGAGGAAAAATATAAGATGTTTTATATAAAAGATTGTTTTTTTTGTTTTAATTTGTTGTTAATTGGAAAAATTGAATAAAAATTATTTGGGAAAAAAAGATTTAGCTTCTGAGTCTCTGGTGACTGGTTCATGAATGAGGCTGGTAGGTAGGAGGGAAGGTCTTTTCTGTGATGACCTGCACCTCTGGAATACACTCCCCCCCAAAAAAAAATTACAGCCGCACCCTTTATTAGCCTTTAGGGACGCCTTCAGACTTTTTTATTCCAGTTGGATGGTTTTGCAGTGCTTTCTTTCAGCAACTTCTTCAGCTGCTGTCAAATTGTTGTTCTATAATAATAATAATAATAATAGTTACAGGTAGGTAGGTAGGTAGCCGTGTTGGTCTGACGTAGTTGAAACAAAATAAGAAATTCCTTCCAGCACCACCTTAAAGACCAACGTAAGTTTTTATTTTGTTATCTGAAGAAGTGTGCCCCACCCATCCAGCTGGGTTTCCCCAGCCACTCTGGGCAGCTTCCAACAAAGATTAAAATGCATTAAAATGTCACACATTAAAAGCTTCCCTAAACAGGGCTGCCTTCAGATGTTTTCTAAATGTCAGGTAGTTGTTTATCGCTTTGACATCTGATGGGAGGGCGTTCCACAGGGTGGGTGCCACTACCAAGAAGGCCCTCTGCCTGGTTCCCTGTAACTTGGCTTCTCGCAGTGAGGGAACTGCCAAAAGGCCCTTGGCACTGGACCTCAGTGTCCGGGCAGAACTATGGGGGTGGAGACGCTCCTTCAGGTATACTGGGCCGTTTAAGTCCATGTTATCTGCCCCCACTGTCCTGCTTGCGGACTTCCCTCTGAGGCAGCTGATTGGGCACTGAGAGAACAGGATGCTGGACCAGGTGGCCTGATCCAGCAGGCTCTTCTCAATATAAATAATAATATAAATTATTACCATTTTTGAAACATTACACAAACCACGCCCTGAACGTGGAGCCGGCATAACCAATCTGAAAAGCGTGGCAAATTTCCCTCCTAGTCCTCATGATCTTGAAAGGAAATGTATGAGCAGAAACCTAGACGCTATTTCTGTGTGTGTTTGTGGCTGAGTAAGATTTCCGGTCATCATCGGAAGAAACCGCGTGGTTTCATAGCTCCATGCTCTTCCCCAGGAACAATGGGGAATATACAGAAGAGTGGGCTGGGGAGGATGTGAAAGGGAAGGAGTTGGGGAAATGTTGGGAAGAATGACTCAGTATGTAGTCAAGTCCCGATTACTGGCTTCCCAGAGGCAAGCCGCCCAGAGTGGCTGGGGCAACCCAGTCAGATGGACGGCATATAAATAATAAAAGTGTTGTGGTTGTGATTGTTGTTCTGGCTGATCTGTGAGAGAACAGGATGGGTCTTTGGCCTGATACACCAAAATCTGCTTATTTTACTTACCGTATGTTGCTGCTACTTTTAACTGATCATGCCCTGCTGTTGTTATTATATTGTTTTAATAAGCTGCCGTTGTTGCATATCGACTTATTTATAAACTGCATTGGGAGGATAATTTGCCCATGAAGGCAGTTTTTAAAAATCCATTAAAAAAATCTATCATTAAACTCTTAACAACAGCCCTGCAAGTTAGGCCTGTCTTCCCTGCTGGTGGCGGTGGGTGGCTGAACCTAAGATAATCACTTGCTTTTCAGGGAGTTATCAGCTTCCTGGTTCCCAGCTGAGTGCCTTAGTCATAGGAACATCGGAAGAAGCCTTGCCCTGAGTCAGAACGCTGGCCCATCTATCTCAGAATTGTCTGCACCAGGGCGGGGAACCCATTACCCTTTAGATGCTGCTGGATTCCAACTCCCATCATCCCCAGCAGGAATGGGCGGTGGTGAGGGATGCTGGGTTCCAATATCCAGAGGGCAATGGGTTCCTGCTTCCTGGTCTACATTTACTGACTGGGGTTCCGGATGGGATTCCTCTCCCAGTTCTAGTTGGAGATGCCAGGAATTGAACCTGGGACCTTCTGCATGGTACATAGGAAGCTGCCTGTCTATTAAAGTAAGATTCTAGTCCTCATGGTTCTGTATGAAATTGGAAGCTGCCTTGCACTGCATCAGACCATTGGTCCATCTTGCTCAGTATCCTCCAGGATTTCAGACAGGGAGTGCCTCCCAGCCTCACCTGGAGATGCCAGGGATCACACCTCAATATACCTGGTTCCCTTAAGCGTCCACCCAGATTGTCGGACACCTGGGTCCCTCGGCTCCTTCCGGATGCTCTGCCACTGAGCTACAGCCCTTCTCCTGGCTCTCAGAGGAATCGCCTTCATTCTGATCTCCGTGTTTCCTATCCCTCCACAGTTCTGCCGACGACAACCCTCACCCCCCTGGAGAACGGCACGTTGGGCGTTGGGGGCCATGCCAGCCCCATGACAATGTTCCACATTGAGGATGATGATGATGATGAAGAGACATTCCCACCGGGTGAGAAGGAACCGCAGGATCTCAAGCTGACCAGGAGGAGCGTCGTAGGAGGGGACCAGGCCCCAGGAAGCCCAGGAAGCACGGCAAGTCCTTCTGCTGGGAATCCAGGTATTTGGACTGGGGCAGAACAAGAGCATTTCCCTCTCCCTCTTCAGGGTTCCCCCTAGACCTCGGCTCCCCAGTTGTTGCTGGAATGCAGTTCCTATCAGCCCTGACCATTGGCTCAGCTGGCTGGGGATGATGGAAGCAACCAGCCACTGCATGGAAGTGGGGCAGTGGGTGACCTAGATTGTGGAGGAAGGGAATCTTCTGCCCCTCTCCTGCACCCTGCAGGGGAAGGGAAGCCCCCTACCCCGCTCTATACCTACCATAGAAATCTGTCGGACCATTGCTACATCTTGCTCAGTAGACTTGTGTGGTGTAGTGGTTAAAGTGCTGGATTAGGACCCGGGAGACCAGGGTTCAAATCCTCACTCAGCCATGAAGCCCACTGGGTGACCTTGGGCCCGTCACTGACTCTCATCCGAACCTACCTCACAGGGTGGTTGTGTGGATTAATGGCCGCAGGGGAGGGGGGAACCATTTTGAGCTCCTTGGAGGAAAAAGTTAAAATATAAATAAACAAGTAAACAAATAATAATGATTTCACTGACAGGCAGTGGCTCTCCGGGGATTGAACCTGGGACCTTCTACATGCAAAGCAGAGTCCCTAACGCTGAGCCGTGAACCTTTCCTAAAGAAAAACCATTTTTTCCTTAAATGATAAGATAAGATATCTTTATTGTCATTGTCCCCTTGCGGGAACAACGAAATTACTCGGTTGCTACATCCACTCTGATAAAGCATTCCCCATAATCCAAAATTACAAAACCTAATTAAAAACAGTAAATATAATACAAAATAACAAGTAAAATAATATGACTTCAAAGTCCAGGCTTTCCATTTAAGGCCAAAATCGCTCTAGAGAAGAAACTGTTCCTGAGACGGCTCGTTCTTGCTTGCATAGTTCTATATGTCCGTCCCGATGGCAGGAGCTCAAAGAAATGATGGCCAGGGTGCGTTGGATCTCTTGATATGTCTAGTGCTTTTCTATGGCACCTGGTGGTGTAGATTTGTTCTAAGGTGGAGAGTGAGGAGCCAATAATGCTCTCTGCTGTTTTAATAATTCTGCACAGCCCTGCTCTATCCTGAGAAGTACAGCTTCCGTACCACACACATAAACCATACGTGAGCACGCTCTGTATGGCACAGTGATAGAAGGCAAGCAGCAGCTTTTGTGGAAGATGGTTTTTCCTTAAAATTCTCAAAAAAATACAGTCTCTGCTGCGCCTTCTTCACAAGCCCCCTTGTATTAACACTCCAGGACAGATCCTCCTGTAACTCAGTGCCTAGAAATCTAAACGTTACCCTCTCCACACAAAATGCCGTCAATCAAAAGTGGCTGGACCTTGTTCCTCTGTCTCCTAAAGTCCACCACAAGCTCCTTTGTTTTCTTTGTATTTATGAGCAAGTTATTAACTCTGCACCACTCTGTCAGCCGCTCCACCTCATCTTTATAGTCCGTTTCACCCTCCTGATGCTTTAGTTGAGGTTCATGCATTGCAGGACTAGATCTAGATGGGGTTCCTTCCAATTCTATGATTTTGTGTGAGCTTAGCGAAGCCTAACCTGGGAACCAAGAAGCTGCCTTAGTCAGACCATTGATCCATCTCACTCAGTATTGCCTGCACTGACTGGCAGTGACTCTCCAGGGCTTCAGGCAGGGTGCTGTTCCCAGGCCTACCTGCATGCAAGGCAGATGATCTCCTGCTGACCTGCAGCCCTTCCCCAAAAATGTTTTTACAAGAGGGTCCCTCTTCTGCCAGTCCTCAGTGAAAATGTTTTCCAGCTAGTAACTTGCCTTGTTGGTTAGCTCAGTGGTGCTGATAACACCAAGGTTACAGGTTGGGTGCATATTCCTGCGTTGCAGGGAATTGGACTAGAAGATTTGCATGTCCCTTCCGATTCACAGAGATTCTCTTGACTTTTTCTCGCGCCCAGAGGATGGATGGCGAAATCTGCCTTGCTTAAGCTGTGAATTTTTAAAAAATAAGTGAAGATAATAAATGTAATAAAACAAATTAGCTATAATGAAAGGAGTTGTGAGAAGAATATTAAAGGGGATCATTTTTATCAAGAACTAGCTGGCCCTGCCACGCGTTGCAGTGGCTCAGTTTGTTAAATGGAGCCTCAGAGTCCCACTTGAGACCCCCCTCATCTTCAGAGTCCCCGTTTTTCGTGTGTTATGTAGGCGCATCCCTGTGTCTCCCCCCCCCGTTCCGACCCATTACCTGTCCTTGTCCATCCCCCCCATCCCCGGTTCATCCCTGTGATTGGGCCCACCCTGTCCTGACCCATGACTTTTTTGGCCCCCACCCCACCCAGGCAGGCCCCTACCTCCACTCGGCCTAGTCTGGAAAGCGGCCTAGTCTGCAAAGGCGAGCCAAGATACTGTAGAGAGGGCAGGTTTCATCCCTGTGTCTCTCCCCCCCCCCCCGTTCCGACTCATTACCTATCCCTGCCTCCTATTCCGCCCCCTCCATCACCCCCCCCCCAAGGCAAGGCCCTACCTCCACTCGGCCTAGTCTGTAAAGCCGAGCCTGTGGAGAGGGTAGGTTTCCTAGGTGTAATACCAGTGTAGCCGTCGCTAGAGGGCGCTGTGTTGCAATCTCTCCTGTGCTCCCAGCATGCACTTGCGGGTGATTTGTAAGTTCTGGAACACAGGGTTTTAGGGGTTTTACGTGGCATAGGTTTGACATCTGTCTTTGCAAACTTTATAAGATTAATCTCACGGTAGCATGGGATGTTGTGTGCAAATTTGAACGCTATCGGTCAACCGGTTTCGGTGAAGTGGAAACACACCCACATGCCGTTTTTACATTTTATATATATATAGATGCCATGTTTTCTTCCATGAGAAATGTGCCAAGTAGAATTGACAGAATCAGTGCAATCCCATACTTTTCTATTCAATGACTGATTGATGCAAGATTGTGCACATGCATGGCACCGAACCCAGAAGTGACCCGAAAACTAAAAGGACAGAATGGGGTGTGTGGAATGCTTTACATGGGCCCTGTGGATGTGGGGGGTGTCTCGGGACATAACCCCTGTGCAAAATGAGGATTGCTTGTAAGCCCCACTGAGTTCAATGTCACTTCTAGGTAAACTAGGAGTACAGTCTAAGTTTGCAATTGTACTCCCAACATCTGGAGGGCCAAAGGTGTTCCGATCCTGCTGTAAATGATAGATCAACTGAGATTTCTTCAGTCGGGTGACAGCTTTTTATCCAGCCTTTTTTTTAGCAGCTCAAACCAATGTAGCACCCACATTACCGTATATTTTTGTTCTGAAAGACCACCTCCTTCCTAACATACCCTCTTGAGTGTTACGATCAGCAGTGGGGGCCCTCTTGGTGCTTCCCATCACCACAAACGCTTAGAGGAGAAGTCAGTTTCTGCCCTATGCTGAAGATGTAGCTTTTTGACAACCGAGATGTGTTTTTGGGGTGCCCACCCTGCTCTTGCGACTGTGGGTTGTTTTAAATACTGCATTGTATTTTAAATTGTTGCAACCCACCCCAAGACCTTAGTGTGCAGTACAGGTAATTAAATGGAACTAATAATAATAGTGAGATCTCCACAATCACCACCCTGGAAGTTGGTTGACAGTGGCTTTGCGGCAGAACGGCCTCTCTGAGCCATGTCTATTCAATACACCACCTTAACCCTCTAGGCCAGGCAGAGAAGCAATAGCCCCGAAAAATGCTGCTGGACTCCAGTTCCCATCATTCCTGGGCATTTGCTTGGGCCCATGTGAGCTGGAGTCCAAGAACATCTGCTCTGCATCAGAAAGGACTGGACCTTGGCCTGTTTTACGGCCTAGCAACTTCCGCTGCCATGTTGTGGCAAGTGTGTAATAACCCCCTTCCCTGTTTCCCCCACCCCACCCCACCCTTCCTCCTCCTATGCCAGAGCTCCGGCGTCGCATTGGATCCGACCCTCCCTTGCCAGACCCAGAGGCCCTGGATGAGGTGGGCACTTTCCGGGCACGCTCACGCTCTGCCCCTCCCATCCTGTGGGCAGCCCAGCGGTACGGGAGGGAGCTGCGTAGGATGAGCGACGAATTCCACGGCGAGCTGCAGGTGAGTCTGGCCTGCTTACAGAGAGGTCCGTCCTTCCCAAGGGAGAGGTGGGCTTCGTTGCCGCGGGCAGCCTGCCTCTGAATGCCAGCTGCTGCCAATCACTAGCGGGGAGAGTTGCTGTTGTGCCCAGGTCACATTTTTGGGCTTCCCACCGAGGCATCCGATTGACAACCGACGATAACAAGTGTCCCTAAAGTGTCAAGTAGGTAGAGATGTTTTTTTCTCCCTCCATTAGGCCATTAGCAGCCTAATCCTCCATGAATTTGTCTAATCCAATAATAATAATAATAATAATAATAATAATAATAATAATAATAATAGGGCAAAACAAAACAGCACACATCAAGTGTTTCTCAAGACGGGGCTGCCTTCAGATGTCTACAAAAGGTCATAGAATTGGTTGTCTGTTTGACATTTGATGGGAGGGTGGGTGCCACAACTGAGAAGGCCCTCTGCCTTGTTCGCTTTCAACTTCGCTTCTGTGTGGGAACCGCCAAAAGGCCCTCCAAGCTGGACCTTAACAATGAAGGTGGAGATGCTCCTTCAGGTATACAGGGCCAAAGCCATTTTAAAGTCATGTGCTTTGAGTAGAACTAACTTTAGATACAACCCAAAAAATCTGTGGCTCTCTAGACGCTTTTGGACTCTAGGTCCTGTCGGCCACACCTGGCATGGCCAGTGGTCATGGATGATGGAAGTTGTAGTCTAGCAACACCTGTCAGGTTTCTCATCCTTGATGTGCCAGCCTGCTGGATTGAGAGGTGCATGTCGGGAAGAGGGGGTGATGCCACGTTTTCCTTCTCTCTTGCAGAAGCTGCCGCGCCCCAAGAGTGCAGGGACAGCTACCCAAATGCGCCGGACATTGGGCTGGAAGGAAGTTCTGCAGTCATGGTGGCGTCGGAATTCCCCAGGCAATGGTCCAAGAAGCCCCCCGTGACTGTATCTTGCTGCTGTCCGTTACAAATGGTGGAGGGGGGTTTGAAGGAACAAAATAAAGGGGGCGGGGTTAAGTCTGTAGGGTTGATGTGGCACATGGCTGGTGTCCCCACAAATTTGGGGGATGCTGTGATCATTCCTCTGCACCTCCACACCCACTCCCCTAGGAGTCTTTTTTTACTTAGGCCACTTTAGTATGACATGTTAAGAATTTAACCTGCTGCCCCCTATGCACGGAATCCCACCCCTTTCTCCCCTGCACCTCCCCTATAAGACCCCTAATTTTGAGGGGATCTTGTCCTGCCCTTTCTAGAGTGTACTTTTTGTATTTTAAAAGAAAAATAAACACTGAACAAAACCACTGTATGGGATTACTGAAACGAGAACCCCTGACATTCACCAACCCTGCCTAGAGAAATTTGTATGCCCTTTTATTATATGTTAATAAATGTTTATTAAAATACTTTTCTGGCTTATAGCACGTCACTGCCTATTCCTTCAATTCAACAACCCCCCAGACTGCCAGTCTGACTGCAGTGGGGGCAGGATTGCTTTAGCTGCCTCGGGAATGAATGTGTCGGAAGAAAATTAAACTCAAAGGGACGCAGAGAAATTGAATTCCTGTTTAATATCACTCTTTTCGTCTTACAACTGCAATAGGGAGCCTGTGGGCCTCCAGATGCTTTTTTAAGACTCCCAGTTCCCATCCTCCCTGACCGCTGGGAGTTCAACCACATCTGGAGAGCCACAGATTTATAGCCCTGCCCTAGAGTTCTGTTTCCAGGGGGAGGTGGAAAATGCAGAGAGGAGCGAAGCCCGAGTTTCTCCATCCACTGGTATTTTCTCTTCTTAATTTAAAAGCTGGCTGATGGAACTGCAATGTGATAAAGGCACTGCTTTTCAAATGGGATTCTCCAACTGGGTGGAGATCAGCCCTGAAATTATTATATTCAGTCCTGAAATTATTATATTCTCACATTCCCTCATGTCTCTGGCGAACGCCTGGTCTGCCAGATGTTGCCGGACTCCAACTCCCACCATCCCTGAGCGCTGATTATGCTGGCTGGGGCCTGGTGGGAACTGGAGTCCAGCAACATCCGGAATGCCCATCTTCCCCCCCCCCCCCGCTCTACGCCACATTGGTGGGATCCCAGCAATAGCGCTTCCCACAATCCAAAGCACCCAGCTCCTCCATATCCGCTGGGCTCAACTCCCAACCCCAGAGCTGGCTGTTTTCCACCACACGGCTCGGGGTGGCAGACTTGGGGATGACGCTCACCCCTTGCTGCAGAGCCCAGCGCAGTAAGACCTGGGCAGGCGGGCGCCCGTGTCGCGCGGCGACCTTCACCACCTCTGGCCGCCCCACCAGCTGGCCGGTCCCCAGCGAGGAGTAAGCCTGCAGGTGGATTCCCTTGCTCCGGCAGAAGCCCAGCAATTCCACCTGCGCCAGTTCTGGGTGGAACTCCACCTGGAGGACGGAGGGGGGCACCCGGCACACTGCCAGCAGCTCCTCTAAGTGCTGGATGCTGTAATTTGAGACCCCGATGGCCCGGAGCTTCCCAGCCTCGTACAGCCTCTCCAGAGCCCGCCAGCTCTGCCACCGCCGTTCCCGGTTGCCCTTGTCCTCCTGCGGCCTGCCTTGGGTCCCGGGCCAGTGGATGAGGTAGAGGTCTAAGTAATCACAGCCCAGCTCCTCCAGGCTACGCAGGCAGGCTCCTTTGGCTGCCTCCTCCCCCTGGTCCCTTGGGCTCAGCTTGCTGGTTAGGAAGATGTCTCTCCGAGCCAGGTTGTGGCGCGGCAGCAGCTCGCTCAGAGCGTGCCTGATGGCAGACTCATTGCCGTAGACGGCGGCCGTGTCCACCAAGCGGTAGCCGTTCCCGAGAGCAGTGTCCAGGCTGAGGCGCACGGCCTCCTCACCCCGCAAGCGGAAGGTGCCCAGCCCCAGAAGAGGCATAGGGGCTCCACTGTTCAGCCATACTGTGCGCTCTGGTGCCCTGGAAGAGATAAAAGTGAGGGTCATTATATTCCACAATGCCACTCAGGAAGGTCTGCTGTGCTCAGCCGTCCAACTTTCTGCCACAGGAAGGGTAGGAGCTGTGCCCCTCAAGATGTTGCTGGACTCCTGCCGTGGACTGGTTGGGCAAAGAGGGATGGTGGGAGGCAACAGCTGGGGAACCCCCAAAGGGGAAGAAGGCTCAGAGCCCGGGGATCAGTGGTGGGATGGGGATGGGTGGTCAGAAGGAGAAGACTAGGAAGAGGCGGCGTTGGAAATTGAAGAGGTAACAGGGTTTAGTGAGCAGGAAGAGTCTGTGGCAGAGAGCAGTTCAGAATCAGAGCATGGAGAGGAGGGGTGGGGCAAGAGGCAAAGGTGGGTCAGGCTGCTGAAGAAGCCAGGGTGTCTCCCCCTCCTGCAGTGAACAACAACTCTCCCCCCTGGTCTCCCAGAACGAAGAGAGTGGAGCAGAGAGACAAGGCAAAGGAGTCTTGGGTTACTGGGAAAGGTCCCGGGAAAGAGGAGTCTTAGGGAGACTCCTCTTTGGGCCAAGAGACCTACTGGGAAGAGGTGTGGTGACCACTAGGCCTGAGCTGTTTCGGTTTCTTTGAATAAAGTTAACTTCACTGACACTGGGTGTTGGATTGCTGACCTGCCCCTGACAACTCCCAGCAGATTGGCATCCTCCCACGAGGAACACAGGATGCCTATCCTCCTTCCATCTCTTTGATAACAGAAGCAGGTTGTGGGTACCGCAGGGCTGCTGCTCTCCATCCCACCATGCCTCCTGTTGTTATGTGCACCTAGCAAAGTGAAGGGCAGGCATGGGGCACCTGCGGCCCTACAGATGTTGGGACTGCAATTCCCACCATCCCTGACCATTGGCCATGCTGGTTGGGGCAGATGGGAGTTGGAGTGCAGCAACATTTCGAGGGCCATTGCCCCAGGCAGGTACCTGGTCCAGCTTCAGCTTAGATACTTCCAGGAAACCAGCGAAACTGCCTCTGTTCCACCGTCATGCAGCATTAGGAAATTAGCTGGACGGGTCTAATCCAAGACAGCCGTTTCTGCGCTTGGAACGATTCCGAGCACGTCTACTCGGAGATGAAGTTTAACGGGGTCTGCTCCCTAGTAAGTGGGCTTCAGATCCGAGCCTCGGAGCAGTCGGAGGGGATAATTAGCAAGCAAAGTTAAGCGGGTATGGGCTGAAAATCAGGCGTGTGTTTGGGTTTCTCTGCGGGAATCTGCAATTCTGGAAGCACTGTTGGGCGCATACGCTTATGCAAGGAGTGAAAACGGGTAAATCACACACCCTTCGTCACACGCAAAAATTAAAGTGGGGCAGCCTTGGCTTCCCTCCCCCGCGGAATCCTTACCAGGAAGAGGGAAGCTCCCGCGAGGCCCGCTCCATGGCTGCTTAAGGACTAAGACGCGTAGGCGGAGCTGAGGTCTGCTATCCAATCGCCGCGCGAGGACCAAGGACGAGGGCGTGGGTCTGGAGGGAGGTGGGCGTGGCTCATCGAATGTTGCTGAATGAAAGGAAGGGTTCGAACGCGGGAAGCGGCGCGTTCCTTTTCCCAACACAGGGGAAGGCGATTAATGAATGGCGCGGCTGCTGGTTCGCCCCAACCGCGCCCCGCCCCCCAATATGACCTGGCGAACAAGCTGAACTCCAAATCCCATCATCCCTCATTATTGGCCACTTGCAGAATGGCGGCGAAGGATGATGGGAGTTGTAGTCCCAATAACACCTGAATGACTACAGGTCCGGGGTTCAGCCCTACCCAGCCTTGGGCACAGCCAACTTATCCCAAAGCACATGACTTTCCCCAAAGAATCCTGGGAGCTGGGAGGGTGCTGGGAATTGTAGTTCTGTGGGGGTGGGGGTAAGATGCAGTCCCCAATATTATTTGCGTGGGGAGAGGGAGCCGCCTGCTTTAAATGTATGGTGTGCATAGGATGTCTCCTCAGAGGAGCCATCAGAAATAAGGTGTTGGTGAGGCAGAAGTGGAGTTTGATGGTGGGGAGGACCAGGACACAGTGATAGAGCACTCACTGCTTTGCATACAGAATGTCCCAGGTTCCATCCCTGGTATCCTCAGGTAGGACTGGGCTGGGAATGTCTGAAACTCTGAAGAGCCTCTGCCAGTCAGTGTAAACCAAAGGTTGGCAATGTTATAAAATCATATTTGGGGGGGTTGCAGGACACCATTACTAATGAACAGAGAGGGGTGACCGAACCTGACAGCTGCAGTTACCCAGAATCCCTCTCAACACCACCTTCTTCGATCTCTGTTCCACTCCAGAGACCCGCACCCCTCCCACTTGGACTCAACCCTGCCTTAAGGAAGGCTTAAGGATCAGCATATGCACACATTTCCACATGACTAGCAACTTGGGAGCCATAATTCGCTGTCAATGGTATCTCATTCACAATGGAAGACTCCTCTGAACAAAAGACAGTGATCAACTCTTATGAAAATGTTAATTTCTCTTTGTGTTTAGGAATTCACACCTGGGAGGGGTGATAGGAGGACTAGGAGAGGTGTCAAAAGTGCTCAGATTTCTACCTTGAACCCTCCTTTTTTGTGAGGTATTGATTACATAGCTGTGATGTAGGAATGATGTATTGGGGGCGTTTCTTGGTGATGGGGAAACTGATAAAAGTGGAGGTTCTCTTTTGTTCTGGGTTCCTTCCTTGTTCTCCTGCGTGAGGGGAAGGACCCTGTTGCAACAGCAAATAAAGGCTTTGCTTCTCAAACTTCTCTGGTTGGCCTCTGTTATATATTCTCCGACCGATGGAGAACCCAATAAGGCTCTTGTGTACCCCATAAGGGAATAAGAGCAGATTTTGCTTAGAACAGCAACCTAAGGCACATGGGCCAGTTCCGGCCCATGAGCTTCCTGGAACTGACCCACAGCCGTTCCGTGGATCGGCATGGGGATTCTGTGCTTCCCCCCACAACAGTGCCATTTTTTCCTCGCCACAGGAACCGACTTGCGGGTCAGAAGAGCGCTGGAAATAGCTTGAGCGCATCCATGGGTGCACATGCTCCGGCCCACCGAGAGGTCTTCCAGGGAGTGGCCTCAAAAAACATTGCCGACCCCTGGTGTGTAGACCAGACACCCCCAAACTTCGCCCCTCCAGATGTTTTGGACTACAATTCCCATCTTCCCCGACCACTGGTCCTGTTAGCTGGGGATCATGGGAGTTGTAGGCCAAAACATCTGGAGGGCCACAGTTTGGGGATGCCTGGTGTAGACAATGCTGAGCTGGATGGGCCAATGGTCAGACTTAGTGTAAGGAAGCTTCCTACAAATCAAGGGACTGGGGTGCACAACAGCTCAGTGGCAGAGCATCTGCTTGTGGGTGGAGATTTAATCCTGAATGGCATCTCTAAGCAGGGCTAGGGGAAAGCTTCACACCTGAAACCCAGGGCGGCGGCAGCGGGGGGGCGGCAGTGTAGACCATCCTTTCTCCATCTTGGGTCCCCAGATGTTCTTGAACTACAACTCCCATCATCCCTGACCACCGGCCATGCTGGCTGGGAATGATGGGAGTTGCAGTCAATTAACGTCTGAGCATCTAAGGTCAAGAAAGTCGGCAGACTATACTGAGCTCGATGGACCAATGGTCTGATTTGCTTTAGGGCAAATTCCTATGTTCCTCCTGGGGAGCCCTACTGGCGCCGCCTTATATTTGTGCTTCTTTAATTCACACCCTCCCACACACCCACCATATATCTGTGCCATTTTAATTACAGGGACACACACATTATTATTGATACTTTCTTGGGTTCCATGATCACTGCAGATGGTGACAGCAGTCGCGAAATTAAAAGACGCCTACTTCTTGGGAGAAAAGCAATGACAAACCTAGACGGCATCTTAAAAAGCAGAGACATCACCTTGCCGACAAAGGTCCGTATAGTTAAAGCTATGGTTTTCCCAGTAGTGATGTACCGGTATGGAAGTGAGAGCTGGACCATAAAGAAGGCTGATCGCCGAAGAATTGATGCTTTTGAATTATGGTGCTGGAGGAGACTCTTGAGAGTCCCATGGACTGCAAGAAGATCAAACCTATCCATTCTGAAGGAAATCAGCCCTGAGTGCTCACTGGAAGGACAGATCCTGAAGCTGAGGTTCCAATACTTTGGCCACCTCATAAGAAGAGAAGACTCCCTGGAAAAGACCCTGATGTTGGGAAAGATTGAGGGCACAAGGAGAAGGGGACGACAGAGGACGAGATGGTTGGACAATGTTCTCGAAGCCACCAACATGAGTCTGACCAAACTGTGGGAGGCAGTGGAAGACAGGAGTGCCTGGCGTGCTCTGGTCCATGGGGTCACGAAGAGTCGGACACGACTAAACGACGAAACAACAACAAATTGTTGACATCCTTCTTTCTCAAGAGACAATGGAGTGTGCCTCTGGGGGTGAAGTTAAACCGCTGCATTAGCAGCACCGAAGTGACCTCCTCTAGGAGCAAGCCTGGGCAGTGTCATGCATATGGGTGTCCTGGGTTGCCCAGACAACAACACCCCCCTCTCTGCTTCACTGAGGTAGTGCAAAGGAAAGCAGAGCAATACGTTTGGCTCCAGCTTGGCTGCAGGAGTTGCCGGAAGGCATACATCATCATCATCATCATTACTATTACTGTTACTATTACAGTACTATTATTATTATTTCACATACTCAAGCATCTGGTTGGCCACTGTGAGAACAGGATTCTGGACTAGGTGGGCCGTTGGTCTGATCCACGCAGGAGCTCCTTATATTCTTAAGTTACCAAATGTTGGTGTGTTAGGTGGGTGGAATTCCTGGGCTGAGCCCCAGTTCAACTTCCTGGCTTGATCGCTCAAAGGCTACGTTCAAATCTCTGCTAAGCCAAAATAACTTGCTGGCCTCTGGCCAATCCCCATCTCTCAGCTTAATGTTGCAGGAACAATTTATTCTCTATTGGCAATAGGTCGTAACACACACAAAAATCTGTGTAATTATACAAGAAGTCCAGGAGTTATAAATAAATAACCTGGAGGAAAATTGTGGACTTCCATATGTTGTTGGACTCCGAATCCCATAAGCCCCAGCCAACCATGGCTAATGGTCAGCGATGATGAGAGTTGTAGTCCAGCAACATTTGGAAGGCTACAAGTTGCCTAATATCCACAGAAACATTCACCACCCTTTTCCAGTCAGTGCACAGCTTCAATCTAAAACCAATTCCATGAGTGTCAACGTAAAGCCAGCTACTAATCTAGTGATGACCTTCTGGGAGTTAGCCAGCATAGAATTGATTTTTTGCACATCCAACCAATACCATAACCCCTCTTGTAACTCATTAAGAAACTTAAGACAAGCTTCTTCCAGAACTGTATACATAGCTATGTGTCATGAGGAATGCCTTCCACAATTATTCCCCATCATTCTGTGCCCACATAACCAAAAATGGAGCAGCCTTCTTAGCTGGGCATTGGGTGTCCTCCCTAAGTTCCAGAAAACAAGTCCATTATAGGCATGCACGTAGGAATTTGTTTATGGGCACCAGAGTTTAAGAAGCTAGAATGTGTGCAGAAGAAAGAGACCAAGGGCTTATCCACACTTCTCCTTGTCCCCTGCGCAGGCCGAAGCAGTTTTCCCCTTGCCCCCTCCCCCCTTTCATAGGGAAAACCTGCTCTTTAGTGCAAATCAGAGCAAATGTAAATCTGGAGAAACCCCAAATTGCCATTCGCTCTGATTGAGCGTTAAAGAGTAGTTTTCCCCAGGGAAAGCAATGGGCAAGAGGATGAGCCCCAAAATGAAGGACAGCCTGGAAACCAAGTCTAGGAATGGTTGAGGGAGTTGGGTTTGTTCTCCCCCGGGGAGAACCTGCTCTTTGCTGCTGAATTGGAGCAAACAGTTAGGTTTTCCACTGGTTGACATTTGCTCTGATTTTGTAAAAAGGAGCGGGTTTTCCCAGGGAAAGTGGCACTGCAAACGGGAAATTTCTCAGACCCATGTTTTCCAGGCGTGCGACAAGCAAGGGTGGATGAGCCCCAAGAAGTGACGTGGCACCCATCTTTAAATATCTGAAAGGGATGAAAAGTGGAAGATGGAGCAAGCTTGTTTTTTTGTGGCGCCAGAGGATAGGACCCAAATTGATGAATTCAAATTACAAGAATTTCAACGAAGCAGTACAAAGAGCTTTCTGAGGGTAAGAGCTATTTGACAGTGGAACATACTGCCTCAGACACGCAAAAATGGAAAGGGAGGGAAGAGGAAAAAATAAAACACAACCACCAGTTCTTAAATGGTTCTCCTTCATAAGGTAATTGAAATCAACAGTAAGCAAAAAAAGATTAAAACTTCATGCCTGGACAGGCTTGCCTTAACAAAAATGTTTTAAGCAGGTCCTGAAAACAGGACACTGCAAGCACCTGGCTGATGTCAATGGGCAGGGAGTTCCAAAGTGTAGGTGCTGCCTCACTAAAAGTTCAATTTCTTACAATTGCAGAACAAGTATTTTGTGGCACCCGTAGCAGTGCTACTTCTGCAGATTGAAGCAAGCAAGATCGATTCCTTACAAGTGCTGTAAGATTCTGTTGACAACTTTATTGAACTACCCCAACAATATCACTAGCAGGTTCGTTGATAGTGCCTAACATGTTATTTCCTTTGTACAGTCTAATATAATTCATACATTTATTATTATTTTTAAAAAAGACTTTTAGCTCTGCCAGAAGGCCTTGGCAATGTTCACCAAAGTTGTCCTTCCAATAAAATATCATTGGACGCAAATTTGACGGATACTGGGAGAGGTTGTGTAAATTTAATACTTTTGGCAAAACTTCAATTATATTTTCCCCCTGCCAAAAAAGTGGGGCAAGGGGGGGGGGTGGAACACAAAAATTGGAGAGTTGGTAGCAGTAGCAGTAAATAGCCGGCAGAGAGCAGCACACACCACATGGTACTTTGAGGGTGAAGGGAGAGAGAGAGAGAGAAATATCATATACTGTACTGCACACCTTTCCTTTTGGGGATGGAGAAGCTATAAGGAAATACTATCCCAGAGTCCTTTTTTAAAGGAATGCAACATCTCTTCTCTAGATCCAACACATGAAACATCCGGATTCACCTCTTGCTGTGGGGTTTTTCCACTTGCCTGACTCAAGCCACACCCCAGCACCTTAAATATCCCTCCTGATCCTCACACACAACCTTTCTCAACCGGCTGCAAATCAGCGTGATGTGCCATAGGAATGCTGGAAATTGCCCGATACTGACTCAGGCTCTTGGCCTATCTAGATCAGTATTGTCTACACCGACTGGCAGCAACTCTCCAGGGTTTCAGGCAGGGGTCTCTCCCATCTCTACCCAGAGATGCCAGGGATTGAACCTGGGACCTTCCTCTGCATGCCAAGCAGATGCTCTGCCACTCAGCTAACAACAACCTTCCTGCTAAGAAGAAAGGTTCTAGCCCTCATGATTCAGGATGCAGAGCTGCTTCAAACAGAAACATAGGAAGCTGCCTGATACTGAATCAGACCATTGGTCCAGCTGGCTTGGTATTGTCCACACTGACTGGCAGCAGCTGTCCAGGGTTTCATGCAGGGGACTCTCCCAGCCCTAACTGGAGATGCCAGGAATTGAACACAGGACCCTCTGCATGAAAAAGCAGGTGCTCTACCACTGAGCTACAACCCTTCCCCAAATTTACCAGCTGACAGCTATTTTCCTTTTTCTACCTGACTGCTGAAGTGGGGGATCCTGGGGAAACCCGCCTCCCCTCCTTCTCTTCCTCCCCCAGATCAGACAGATAAGTGGCAGACAGTCCCTGCTGCTTTGAGTAGGGGAATTCCTTCTTCCCACTCAAGTTGTTCCAGCAAAACGCGCGCGCGCACACACACACACACACACACACACACACGTGTTCTGCAGGTTTTTGAATAAATATATCTACTGGAGGAGCGGAGATGTTTGCAGCTCTGCAAACTGGGCAGGGGTTAGGAGAAGAAGGAAAGCTCCTGTAGGCGAAGGGACAGGGAGCAGTTCAGGACGGAGCTGACACCACCGCCACCCTTTCCCTTTCTTCCTTCCAGCCCCCACATCTTGGCCGAGGGAGCCAGCAGAAAGTAAGGGACCGCAGCCAGAGGAATAACACCGCGTGCCCAGAATACAGAGCCAGCCAGGCAGCCGAACGGGCGGAGGCAGAGAGAGAGAAGGGAGGAACTTTCCTGCATAGCGCCTCCTGGCGGCAGACGCTGGAACTGCTCTGTTTATTGGGCAGGGTGTTTATTGAGTACCCCTTCCTCTCTGCTCTGCTCTGCGACTCCACAGCCCCGCCCGTCTTCCAAAAAGCGGGAGGAAAAAGAACCCAACATTTCCGTGCTTCAAAAAAGACGCTCTCGCCCTGCAGCGCCTCCTGCTGGAAGCGGAGAGGATTGGCAGTGGCAGGGAGTTCCGCTGGCGCCCCTACTTTTACGACCACCACCACCACCACTGAGTTGCTGGGCCTTTCTGCTTTGTGGTGAAATCCCTTATCTTTGGGGAGGTGAATCTCGACCAGGCACGGATTAGCCTTCCTTCCTTCAGCTTTTATACATTGCTGTGCAGTCTTGGGGCCGGCCGGCCGGGGCGGGGGGATGGGAGAGGAAAGGGACTGCGTGATGATGGGGAGGGAGGAGAGTGTATGTCTGGGGCGGGGTGTAAGAAATTGGGTTTTCCTATATGTCAGAAATATGGAAAGAAAAACGGCAATTGGAGGGAAATTTGGATTTTCCTGGGAGTCCCCTGGGGAACCAAAGCCCTCTTTTTTAGCCAGGAGAGGGGGATTAGAGCATTTCTTATAGATGACTGGGTCATTCTTGGATGGTGGATCACAGTTCTCTCTTGGTCATTGGAGGTGAGGGTGGTACACGGACTTCCTTATTGAACACTGGAAGAATCGCATCAGGTTTCTCATTCCTGGATAACTGGGAGGGATTAGGTTTTTCCTCGGAGAATTGGGGAGGGGATTAGGGTCTTCCCCACCGCCTCAGGTGACTGGGCTTCAATAAGAGGGGGTGAGTTACTTCCCTGTAAATGTACAACCCCCCCCCCCCCGCAGGATCTCACAGTTGGTCCCGGCGGAGGAGCAGGTAGGGTCCTGTTGGTAAGCGATAGAAACGTAGAAACCACCTCGGAACACAGCAAGCTGCCTCATCCCGACGCATGTAGCTCAGTGTTGTCAACACTGGCTGGCAGCGGCTCCCCTGGGTTCGAGGCAGGATTATCTTTCCTGCCTGCAGATGCGGGGAATCGAACCGGGGACCTTCCTGCATGCAGAGCAGATGCTCCACCGCTGAGCTACGGCCCTCTCCGGGATTTCATTCGGCAGACATCTCCATCCCTACCTGCAGGTGCCGGGGAACCGAACCTGAGAGCCTTCTGCACGCCGAGCAGATGCTCCAGCATGGAGTTACAGCTCTGCCCCAAAGGGGAGGGAAAGAGTGATGGAGTAGAAATGGGATCTTCTCATTAGGGTGGGAGGAAAACCCTGGAATATCCTTCACTCCCCCTAGGAAGCCCCTTCTAGCCTCCTCGCACCCACACCAGCCAGAGTTTCTTTGCTTATCTCTCTCCCCCCACCACCACCACCCGACTGGCTGTGATCTGCATCCCCAAACAACCGGCCCTCCCAGGACAAAATCGATCGGGCCGGCTGATGGATGCTGCGAATATGGTCCCTTCTGGTGTCTGTGGGTTTGATGGAGTGGTACCCTGGTGGGATCTGTGGTGGGAAGCAGGAGGAGGAGGAAGGGGGAAAAGATGATCCGGGGAAGGGAGAAAAAAAAGACAGCAGGTTTTTTTTTTTGGAGCAGCGACATCTCTCCCCCCCCCACTGCTCCATTGCAGAAGCTGCGCGCGGTCCTCTCCGCTCCCCCCACCCCACCAAACCGCCCGCCCCACCAAGACTCTCTCCAGGGTGGAGCAAAGAGGAGAGGAGCAAGAGGATGCTGGTCGCATAAGCCGAGCATCTTCTCCGTGCCAGAGACCGGGGGAATCTGCTGGGGAAGGAGGGGTGGGGAGAGCTGTTTTGCTGGCACCCCAAAGCCTCACATTGGCGCCCCACCCCCCTCAGCCTGGTCTAATAGATCCGCTCTTGCTTTGTAAGCAAAAGGGGCAGAGCAGGCTGGGGGGGGCACAGAGGAGGAGATGGTAGCGGGAGACACCCGCTCGCTTGCAACATGGACAAGTGATTGAAGGCGACAAGTCAGCTCTCCGTCCCAGCCTCCAACCTCTCCCCCAACATAGACACCTGCCCCCCCAACCAGGCTGGTGGATCTGCACGGATCTGAAGGGAGGAGGGGGCAAGGAGTCGCCCCCTCCCATCCGATTGACTTCTGTCTTTGGCTGTAAAGACCTTCGGACAATCAGGTGAGGAGCTGTGTTGTTGTTGGTGGTGGGGGGAAGTGGGGGAGAAAATACCTGGGCTGGGATATTAGAGCGGGTGGGAGGGGGTCTCCTTGCGAGGTGGAGCGTCTCTGGATGCAATTCAGGAAATAAGGAATTGTGATTGTTTTCTGCAATGAATTCTGTAGCGGTCTTCCCGCCCAGTCCCATCTTTATATATAAAAAAGTTAAATGTGGCAATAGAATGGGTTTGTTTGGTTTTTTTTTGCGGGGGGGGGGGAGATTTTAAAAAAATCTGTCTATATGTGCCCCCAAAAGATGTCAGGTTGTGTGCTTCCCCTGGGTAGAGGTGGGCTTTATGGGGCAAATATGCATTCCTAAGATGTTTGCTCTGAGAAGGATGGGGTTCAGACACGGTGTGTTGGGGAGGGAGGCAGAGAACATGCAGGGAGATTGTAGCCAATTGAGCTCTACTTAGAGTAGACCCAGTGGAACCCATGAACCTAAGTTAGTGGTGTCCATTTGCTGTGAGTATTATAGTGTCTGGGAAGGGAATGGGTGGCTGGTCGTTTGGGGAAGTGGGGATAGGATCACAGAAAATTGGGGGAGGACAAAATAATAATAATAATAATAATAATAATAATAATAATAATATCCTAATATCCAGGATGGTTAAAATGAGGGAGGAGTATTTTCGGCTCAAGGACCAAGAGGTCTCTCCAACTATATCCCAGCTCTATACCTCCCCAGACTTGGGAAGAAAACACCCCATGCATTTTAACTGTAACACACACATACATATGCAGAGAAGTTTTAAGGTTCAGTGATCCCAGTCAAATTCCCCCTCCACTTCTCTCCCAAACACACACAGAGTGCAGATTTCTCGGCTCATCTCATTGCTGATTCTCTCCCATACCTCTTTCCCCACCACCCACCGCTGTCCAGGAATCACTTTTCACACAAACACAAGAAACAGAGAGCCCCGGCTGAATCTTGGCTCCTGGCTGGGACTGCCAGTGCCAAGGATTTAACCAGGGGGATTCCCTCCCCCCCCTGCCCGCCTCCACACACTTCCTTTTCCTCCTCCCCATCCACTCCGTGTGAAAAGAGGTTGCAGGGGGAGGAGGGTGGGGGTGGAGGGTGGCTCCTGCCTTCAAATCAATGGGAAACCAGCAACAGGAACTGCACCAAGGCAGAAATGGGGGGGGGTAAGGAGGGAAGCATGTGGGTGCCTAGCCTGGCACCAGCCTGGGCACATTTGCACCGCCTTGCACGAGGGCATCCGCTGAGTCTCGTGCTGAGCGGCAGCAGGCGTGCACACTCGAGGGGTCTCCCCTCCCCATATGCATGAGGTCAGGCTGTGCGAAGACTTTTAAAACGCTGTAATTTTTTTGCTGGGAAGCGCCTTGCAGAGCAATCTCAACAGGGTCTGCTGCTCATGGAACACTGATGTTCCTTGCGTCTTAAATGTGGCACAATTCTGCGGAAAGGCTCCACGGTAAAGCATGTCAGCATCTGCTTCGCACATGGAAGACGGTTCCATGTTCAATCCCCAGTGTCACTGCAGGGAGGGGGGACCCTTGCCCGAAATCCTGGAAATATGCTGCCAGTCAGTGTGGACAGTACTGGCCTAGATGGACCAACGGTCTGGCTAGGTGTATTGCAGTTTCTAGGGATAGGCACGAACCTGTGCAGAAAGGGAATTCGATTGGGTGTGAGTGTGCAAACATCCCGAGGAGGTTTCGGAGGGCTGAATTGTTCAAGGCAGAAATAATTGCAAGCAGAAAAAAGGCATGTGAAATTGCGAGGGGTCAAAAGGGCTTGCAAACAGAGGACATCGCCGGTTACTCTGGTTGCCACAGGTGTCTTGGGGGCAGGCCCCACACAGCCTGGTGTTGGACGGACACAACTTGACTGGCTGCATCCCAGCGGGTAGCTCCTCCTGCCAGGGTGCCCCTGTTCTGCCAAGGAGCCCTGGGCATATGTCACTTTCCCCGCCTCCCCCAGGGGTTTCTTGGGATGTCCTCCTAGAGCCAAGGCCTGGCACAGCATCGCCTGTTCATGCCCCCTTGGCAGTGCCAGTTGCTGCTGCCAGTGAACTCGGAGGGGAGCTGGCACCTGCTCATGGTTGGCCCCTTAACGCTGCGGAGGAGGTGATGGCAAACACATTATTACTACACACACACACACACACACACACACACACACACAAACAACATTACAAGCGGAAGGAAATGGAAAAGCCTACTTGGATACGTGCAACCTCAAACCCAGAGAAAACACCTCTGTCACATCCCGCCCAGGCTGCAACTTTCTATACAGACAGGGCTTTTTCCCCCAGCTGGAACTCAGCTCCTGCACCTCTCAGGTGGGCACCACTGCCATTCTAAGAAATGCTCATGGCGAGTTTCGGAAATCCTTTCCCAAGAAAAATAGCACTGTATACAGGCATAAAGTGTGGTTCAACCCTTGGGGAAGGGGCAGAGCTCGGTGGCAGAGCATCTGCTCTGCATGCGGAAGGTGCCGGGTTCAATCTCTGGCATCTGCAGGTGGGGAGGGGAATGTCCCTTACCTGAAACCATGGAGAGCAGGAAGACTGAGCTAGGTGGACCAATGGTTTGACTTGGGATAAGGCAGCTACTCCACAGCTTGGCTTCTGGGCCCAATTTCAGTGCTGGAACTATAAAAGGAGAGCGCATCTCAGCATGCGTAAAGTACCTGCTCATCTTTGCCCCGCAAGGCCTGACCCTTGTAAGATGAAGGATGTATGTAGGGGCCCATTCAGTCCAGCATCCTGTTCTCAGAGTGGAAGCCCTTATGGGAAACTCCCCTCCTGCAGTTTCCGGCAACTGGCATTCAGAAACAGTTCCTACAGTGGGGGCAGTGGGCTTCTGAAACCTAGGGTGCAATTTCCAGGCTGACATATCCATCAGTTTTGTTTTCCCTAATTTGTAGAAATACTGCCCTTTGCGCCCATGGATCAGCTGCGCACAGAGGCACATGTCGAGCTCCTTCACATAATCTGTGTGTCATCTTGCCCGCTTGCTTGCCTTTGCCTGGCAAATGTGACCCTTCCATGTGCTCCTGTTTCACCGTCTATTGAATATATTCTCATCCACAATGGACATTTTTCGCAGGCTGTGGGCTGCCCGTTTTCAGTAGCCTTTCACCTGCCCGTCTGCTCTTTTTTTGCTTCGGGACATTGCCTGGGATCATGCACTCCTCCCTCCGCACAAATGCATGCGCAATTAATGCCACTACTGTATCTTTTGCATCGCATGACAGAGCCCTAGCTACCACTTTCCTCTCCTGATCTGACCAGTTCACACTTGGCTACTTCCCTACTATGAGCTGTGCAGGAAACTAAATGCTCACTGCACCACTGATAAAGAGACCACATGTGCGTTTTGCTGCGCATACAATGCCATGGGAAGCCTTGGCAAGCAGCTATCGGATGCATTTTCCCAAAGCGGGTATGTGTTTGGAGAATCAGAGGCTAGAGGAACAAGCAAGGCACCCTCCTCAGTGCTTTACCACCTTAAAACCAGAAGGCCGGTGTGCGCACTGTGTTTGCATCACGTATAGTATTTTCTACAGAGCCGTAACCTCTGCTGGGAGAAAGAGAGGAGGAGAGGCTGGCCCTGGCCGACCCCTCCAGGGAGAGGGCAAGCAGAAGGGGAATAATGGGGGATCACCAGTCCTCTCTCCGCCCCCCCCCCCCGCCCCCATGCATGACCCAGCACAGAAAGCAGTGGTGGATTAATGGCGGGGATTACAATGCCAGATTGCCCAGCCAAATGGGCACAGGGACCAATTTAGGACAGAGACTATGGGAGGGAGGAGGGAGGAGACACTGAGACAATGGGAAAGAAGGAAGGATCCCACGGCAGCGGATGCAAGCTCCCCTGCTACCTCCTGCTCTAAGGTCCCACACAGCTCCTCTGACTTGCACAGGAGCTGTGTAGAAGCCTTCCTGAGCTGGGGGGAGAGTTACATCTGCAGAAGGAAATTCCCTGCTTTTCCTCTTCTCCTGATCTAATCATAGGAACATGCAAAGTCACTTTATACTGAATCAGAACATTGGTCCATCTAGCTCAGTATTGTCTACTCTGACTGGCAGTGGCTCCCCAGGGCTTCAGACTGGGAGGCGTTACCAGCCTTTCCTGGAGATGTCAAGGACTGAACCTTCTGCATGCAGGGTGAATTCTTTACCGCTGAGCTACAGCCCTTCCCTCAAAGAAGCCACTCTGCCCTTGGATTCAACAACCCCCCTCTGCAGTCTTCATCAGTGGGAGAGCAGGTGGCTAGGAGGGCAAGTGATGGAAGAAAATCCCTGGTTCAAATCTCACCACAAATTCACTAGGTGGCCTTATTCTCCCAACTTCCAACACCTGCAGTGTGTCAGGAAGCAGGGGGGAAACAATAGTATGATGGTACCTCGGTTTCAGAACAGCCCTGTTTACAAACAATTCAGTTTACGAACTCCGCAAAACCAGAAGTAGTGTCCTGGTTTGAGAACTTTACCTCGGTCTAAGAACAGAAGCCGAACGGTGGAAGGGCACAGGCAGCGGGAGGCCTCATTAGGGAAAGCGTGCCTTGGTTTAAGAACGGTTTCGGTTCAAGAAAGGACTTCCAGAACAGATGAAGTTTGTAAACTGAGGTACCACTGTACTGCCTACCTCTTTGCAGGGTTATTGTGACTCGGGGTGGAAGGCTCTGTTGATTTCAGTTCTCTCGATTTCTCATTTGTCGGATGAGAACAGTCAGATGCAAGTAAGAATGCAGGCAGGTGAGGGGCTGGCTGAGCTCAAACTGAGAAGTTTGTTTGTTTGTTTGTTTAATAAATTTGTATCCTACCTTCCCTACAAGGAGGTTCTCTCACTTCCCATTTTATTCTCACAACAACCCTGTGAGGTAGGTTAGGCTGAGAGACAGTGAATATCCCAAAGTCACCCAGCGAGCTTCATGGCCAAGTCAGGATTTGAACCCTGGTACCCCAGGTCTAGGATGCGGGTGGCGCTGTGGGTTAAACCACAGAGCCTAGGGCTTGCCGATCAGAAGGTCAGCGGTTCGAATCCCCGCGACAGGGTGAGCTCCCATTGCTCGGTCCCTGCTCCTGCCAACCTAGCAGTTCGAAAGCACGTCAAAGTGCAAGTAGATAAATAGGTACAGCGGGAAGGTAAATGGCGTTTCCGTGTGCTGCTCTGGTTCGCTAGAAGCGGCTTAGTCATGCTGGTCACATGGACCGGAAGCTGTACGCCGGCTCCCTTGGCCAATAAAGCGAGATGAGGACCGCAAGCCCAGAGTCGTTCGTGACTGGACCTAATGGTCAGGGGTCCCTTTACCTCTACCTCCCAGGTCTTAGTCCCACACTCTCGCCACCACACCACACTGGCTCTCTGTTTGATGGGGCAGTGCTCCTTTTGCCTCAGTGGGTCAGCCCCCCACTGAACCCCTGTCAGGTATTTCCTTCCTCCAACCCCATCCTCCATAGCTTTGGGGAAGGATCGCTCAGATCACTCTCCTCTTCCTTTGCTGGGAATGGGTCCAGAATCTGGTTGATCTCCCAAGCGTCCATTTCCCACAACTAGAAATCAAATCTAACCAGCCCAAAGGCTGCTTAATCGGAATAATAATAATAATATTTAGTATTCCTAAAGCATCCCAGCACCTGGCACCGCACAGCCATTGAGTTTAAAAGTAACAAGCCTGTAGACTTACGACGTGGCGACGCTTGATTTTTACAATGCCGGTTTTGATTTCTCTCTCCCACTTTCCATACATAATGAGCAGCGTTCAACAGTCGCAAAGTCCAGATGAAAAGGTGCTTATTGACACTGCAACAGCCTCTTATCTGGTGCCGGCTTCTGAAGCGGAATGCATTAGCAAACGGGCCCATCATAATTTCCTTTAAAACACACACACACATAGTACACAGAATGGAGCACATTAAGAATTTAAATGGAATACTTAATCTGACTCTGGTCACACTTATTATGGAGCTGAAATGAATTCCGTGTCTCTGCTGTTATGGGGAGGGGAGGGGAGAGTTTGTTGGCATTTTGCGTCAGCGTGAACGCATTTAAGAGCTTGTGCACCAGAGGCAAACTGCCCCCACCGCTTAAGTTCTCAAGACCCAGGAAAGGAGTCTGAAATCCGAAAATCACATCTGCGAGGATGCACAAACAACATTAAAAAAATAATCTCCAGAATGGTAGCTGTGTTAGGCTGTGTACATATTATTGGCTAAAAATAAAAAATAAAAATTGCAGCTAGCTCGTTCTTTTCCTCAATGCATTGAGGTGTACTCTTTCATAAGCAACGGCAGGAGGGATATGGATTTTGGATAATGTCATGTGTATGCCACTTCCTAAACCAGTGGTGGAAACCAATGGTCGCAAACGGGAGTGCACAGCCTTAGCCTCTTGCAGCAAAAACAACGGTGAATCTTGGGGAACTGTAAAGCAAATGTTGTTCCCAACATGGTGCTGGAAAGGCAGGCCAGGGACTCCTAGGGATGTAAGAACAGCTCAGACCAACAGTTCATGGAGCCCATCATCTTGGTTCCCCTCAGGGGCCTGTTAGATGCCAGCGGGACCCGCAACCAGAACAAAACGTAATGTGGAGTGTTCCTGCCCAGGGTTTCAGCCTGCGGTGCCTTCTCCCAGGATACTCCATTCCAACGTCCCCTTCATAGCTGCCAAGTTTTCCCTTTTCTCGCGAGGAAGCCTATTCAGCATAAGGGAATTTCCCTTAAAAAAAGGGAGAACTTGGCAGCTATGGTCCCCTTCTCCCCATACCCACCCAGTTTTCTCTTTATCCTCTCAATAGACATTCAGTGTTCTGTGGCTGCTGAATACTCAGTTCTCAGCCAGGACCTGGAGATGACAAACCTCCCCTCAGTGTTTTTACCTCAGTAACTGATATTCAGAGGTAGACTGCCTCTGGACGTGGAAGTGCCATTGCTAGCTATCATGGCTAATAAGGCCAAAGTTATGTCTGTTTTCCTGCTGGGACCAGCTGGGTGCTTTCAAATAAAGCTCACAAGCTGGGTGAGAAGGCAACTGCTCGTTCCCATACTGTACTGTTTATTTCCCGTAGGCCGGAATTTGGGGCGTCTAGCCTCCAAACACAGCTATTCTAGGTAGCCATGCAGAAGCCATCAACAAACCTACGGTTTGTATGTAGAAGTAGCAGCAGCAGTAATAACAGAATATATAAAATATTAGTCCTAGTTAGAGCATGCCTATTGAAAACAATAGACATGACTACATGAATTCTATTCATTTCAATGGGTCTGCTCCGAATATGATTTAGTTGGATACAGGCCAACAATTCTTTTTAAAAAAATTATATGGCCAGCTAATTATGAAACAATCTAACCTGTCTATAAAGCGAAACAAACATAATACTTTTCTTTTTAAATGCAAAGCACAAAAATCAAATCAAGAGGAATTAGAAAGCACAAAGCTTTCTAGCAAAGGCAGAAGAGTAGTTGTAGTAATTCTTTCTTAAATTTCTACAGCCAGCCATCAGGAAGATTCCTTAAGGCTGTTCACGAAGTGAAATAAGCATAATTAAAGAAACACCGCCAACACCCTAATAATTAAAACAAAACTAGTATAAATAACAGCACAGAATTGAAACAATTTGTTGCTCAGCGTAAAACCATAGCTGCCAAGTTATCCCTTTTTTAAAGGGATTTTCCCTTATGCTTAATAGGCTTCCTCGCGAGAAAAGGGAAAACTTGGCAGCTATGGTAAAACTGCAGTGGAAGAGCGAAACCATAAGGTTTGTTTAAAAACACATTAAAACGGCCGGGGCGGAGGCCCATTTAATCTGCTTTTAAAGCTTTCTAAGCCAGAGTGAGTGTTGTAAGTCAATTACGCACCGTGTGAAAAAGTGCTTTCTTGTGTCTGACCTGAATCTCTTGCCCAATCAATCAATTTCACTGGGATTATGACACCCCCTGTTGCCCCAGCTTGGTCCAGTATGTTGAGAGAACAACAAAAACTCCCTAGCCACTCTCCAAACCCAGCAGCTTCATTTTATAAACCTCTCATACGTAAACAACAAGAAGTAGCAAGGGCCAAATAAGAACAGAAGAGCCGCCTGCTGGATCAGGCCAATGGCCATTGGGAAGCCTCCAAGCAGGGTCCAAGCACCAGAGCACTCTGCCCTCCTGTGCCTTCCAGAAATTGGTACTCAGAAGCATTACTGCCTCCAGCTGGGCAGAGCATAACCGTCAGGGTCAGTGGTCATTGAGAGATAGCTTCCCCACCCCCCACCAAAGCTGCCCAATCCTCTTTCCAAGCCATCCATGTTGGTGGCCAATACTGCCTCCTGTGGGCATGAGTTCCACATGCCGTGCAACTATCCTGTTTTAAGCGGGACATGCCGGAATTACAGAAGCTGCCCCAGCTTCCGATTCTATCCCAGAATGTGCTGTTTTGGATTCCGTACTTCCAGAAGCACTGTGGTGGCAGATGGGTGGCGGTGGGCAGTCAGCGGCAGTGGCAGGCAAAGCTGCGTATCATCATAGAATCATAGAGTTGGAAGAGACCACAAGGGCCATCCAGTCCAACCCCCTGCCAAGCAGGAAACACCATCAAAGCATTCTTGACATATGCCTGTCAAGCCTCTGCTTAAAGACCTCCAAAGGAGACTCCACCACACTCCTTGGTAGCAAATTCCACTGCCGAACAGCTCTTACTGTCAGGAAGTTCTTCCTCATGTTTAGGTGGAATCTTCTTTCTTGAATCAGGATGGTGCAGGGCAAGGAGTGGTGGACCCCAAGGGAAAGAGTCGAGAGGGGGGGGCCCATCGAGGTCGTGCCCCAATTTGCCTCACCGGGATCTTGGAGTGTACGGTTCCATAATTTAACTCGGTGCTGTGAGAAGAAGGACTTTATTTTTCTCTGTCCTGATTCTTCCCACATTCAGCGTACCTGATTTTTAGTGTTAAAAGTGAGGGAGAACAACTTTCCTCTACCCACTTTCCCCGTGCCACGCATAGTTTTATAAACCTCCATAGTGTCGCCTCTTAAGCACCTGTTTCCTTGAAACTAAAAAGCCCTAGACCTTTCTTCATAGAAAGAGGATGAGAGAAATTCATGGAGGACAAGTCTATCGGTGACTATTGCCACAATGGCTAAGTTCTCTCTCTCTGGTTTCGGAGGCAGTGTGAATCTGGATACCAGTTGTTGTGAACAGGGCTGTCCCATGGGGCAGAATCAAGGCGGTTGCCTCAGGCGGTGGAATCTCACGGGGCAGTGCCCTCCAGGGTACCTCCCTCACCAACCACCAGGCAAGCGAGGGGAAGCAGTGCTGGGGGCTTCCAGTGAGATCTCACAAGATTCCACACAGCTCACAAGAGTTCCAGAATGTCTTACCAGAAGCTCTGCTACGCAACCCTGGTAAGCAAGGCTTCAGCAGAGGGGCAGCAGCAACAGTGGGGCGGGTGGCATCTTCCTGTTTGCCTCAGGCAGCAAAATGGGATGAGCCACACTAGCTGTGAATCACAAGTGGGGGGTGAGAGTGTTGTTCTTTGGTGAACAACCCATAAGGGCATCTGGCTGGGCACTGGGAGAACAGGATGCTGGGGGATATGGGCCTTTGACAGGCAGCCCTTTCTTACACCCATATGCCTTACATCAGAAAACTGGAATTGCAGAAGCTCGTGAGAAGTAGGGTAGTGAAAGGCAGACCCTCCCTCCTCCCTTTCACCGAATATTTATGGGGTTTAAATCCGTGTTAGCAACTGGTATTCAAACAGGGATTGGTAGTTATTCTGGATTGATGAATGGGGGAACAAAGGCGTGATTGTGCCTCTGTGTCATCGGTGCGGACGACGGGTGTCTAGAGGAAAAGGCATGTAGTAATAGCAATTCTATTCTTGGGGCTGGGGCTGGAATCTATTTTTCAGCATCAGTAGGCGGTGGTGTGCGTGGGAAGGGGGGAGGGAAAGGGATGTTGCTGTCTCCCCTCTTGCAGAAAAGGAGTGAACAAGGAAGTGATGGGGAGGACAGAGAGAGCTCCTTTTGGAAACATGTTAGCCCAGAATTCTGGAAGTGAGAAGCTTGGAACACAGAAGTGACGTTTCTGGAATATCCTAGTACTGTACCAAAAGAGGGCCCTGTGCCTTTAGATTGGAGTCCATTGTTGTCAATCTAAAGGCACAGGGCCCTCTTTTGGTACTCTTTTGTCCCATAAACTCTGTGGACAAAATAAAAGCACAATTAATCTGATTTACGTACATAATTTTTTATTTCCGTCTCTTCTTTCAGTTCCTGATACATGTACTCTTCTTCTGCCGCCAAGTCCAAACCTTCATTATCTTGCCTAGTCATCGCCTTTTCTACACTGGCTCTGAGCACAATTCAAAGTGTTGGTGCTGATTTTTAAAACCCTAAACGGCCTAGGGTATACCTGAACGAGTGTCTCCATCCCATATAATTCAGCCAGGACACTGAAGTCTAGCTCCGAGGGCCTTCTGGCAGTTCCCTCGCTGCGAGAAGTGAAGTTACAGGGAACCAGGGAACCTTCTCAGTCCTAGCGCCCGTCCTGTGGAACGCCCTCCCATCAGGTGTCAAGGAGATAAATAACTACTGTATACAAGTTTTAGAATACATTTGAAGGCAGCCCTATATTTGACGTTTTATTGTGTTTTTATATGTGTTGGAAGCTGCCCAAAGTGGCTGAGGCAACCCAGCCAGATGGATGGAATATTATTATTATTATTATTATTATTATTATTATTATTATTATTATTATTATTATTTCACTAACACTCTCTGCCCTACCTTACAGGTATTGTCTTCCTCGCCATGTCACTCCTGTCTCAACTGAAGGCTTCGGCCTTGCTGCTGGCCTTGTTCCTCCCTTCACCGCTGGCGACGGTGGGTGGCCATGGCGGCACGCACGGCATTGAGACAGCGTCCCCGGACAGTGGCAACAACACCGCCAAGTGCCAAGAGGCCACGGTGTGCCAGGAAGGTGTGATCTTGCCAGTGTGGTTCCCACAGAACCCCTCTGTGGGGGACAAGGTGGCAAGGGCCATCGTTTACTTTGTGGCTCTGATCTACATGTTCCTGGGCATGTCCATCATTGCCGACCGCTTCATGGCCTCCATAGAAGTCATCACCTCACAGGAGAAGGAGATCACCATCAAGAAGCCCAACGGGGAGACCACCACCACCACCATCCGCATCTGGAATGAGACCGTCTCCAACTTGACCCTGATGGCACTGGGTTCCTCAGCCCCTGAGATCCTGCTCTCCATCATTGAGATTGTGGGTCACGGCTTTACCGCAGGAGACATGGGGCCTAGCACCATTGTCGGCAGCGCAGCCTTCAATATGTTTGTCATTATTGCCGTCTGCATCCATGTGGTCCCCGAGGGCGAGGTACGGCGCATCAAACACTTGCGGGTCTTCTTTGTTACCGCTGCCTGGAGCATCTTCGCCTATATCTGGCTATACCTCATCCTGGCCTGGTTCTCTCCTGGCATAGTGGAATTGTGGGAAGGGCTCCTCACCTTCCTCTTCTTCCCACTCTGTGTGCTCCAGGCTTGGGTGGCTGACAGAAGGCTCCTCTTCTACAAATATGTACACAAGAAATACCGGGCGGACAAGGCCCGAGGCCTGATCATCGAGACTGAGGGTGATACTGCCTATCCAAAGCTGGACATGGAGATGGACAACTCGCTAAAGGAAGGATCCGAAGGTCTTGTGGAAGCAGGGAAGGACCAGGATGATGAAGCTCGCAGGGATATGGCTCGCACCTTAAGGGACCTCAAGCAGAAACATCCAGAAAAGGACATGGAGCAGCTTATCGAGATGGCCAACTATCAGGTGCTAGTCCAACAGCAGAAGAGCCGGGCTTTCTACCGCATCCAGGCCACACGCATGATGATTGGAGCAGGGAATATCCTCAAGAAACATGCGGCGGACGAAGCCCGCAAAGCCATTAGCATGCAGGAGGTGCGTGAGGAAGAAGACGAGTCCGTGACCAAAGTTGGCTTCGAGCCAGCACACTACCAGTGCTTTGAGAACTGCGGCTCGGTGGTGCTGACTGTGGCCCGGCGGGGAGGGGACCCAGCCTGCGTCACGCTGCGGGTGGATTTCCGCACGGAGGACGGGACGGCCAACGCCGGCTCAGACTACGAGTTTGCGGAGGGCACCTTGCTCTTCAAGCCAGGGGAAACCCACAAGGAAGTGCGGGTCGGAATCATTGACGACGACATTTTCGAGGAAGACGAGTATTTCTATGTCCACCTCAGTAACGTGCGGGCAGCCTGGGCTGAACCGGGCCCCGAGCCTCCCCCCAAAGCATGCCTCGGGCCCTCTAAGATGGCCACTGTCACGATCTTCGACGACGACCATGCCGGCATCTTCACCTTCGACGGGGCCTCCATGCGTGTGAGCGAGAGCGTGGGGGCTGTGCGCATCAAGGTGCTGAGGACCTCGGGGGCACGCGGGAGAGTGGCCATCCCCTTCCACACCATTGAGGGGACCGCTAAGGCCGGAGAGGACTATGAGGAGGTCGCCGGCAAAGTGGAGTTCCAGAATGATGAGACCATGTAAGAGACTAGGGAAGGCGGTTTGTTTTTGTCTTTGAAAAGGTTGGTGTGGGCACTGTGTACTGAAAACACGAGCAGGGATGCTGTGACCCACACAAGAGGGCCATCAAATTGGATGGCTTTAAAAGAGGATGGGGGGGGGAGGAATAATAGAGCATGAGTCTACCAATGGCTGGTTAACCATGATGGCTATGGTCCTCCTGATAGGATGCCATCTGTAGGATGCCCTCTCCTGCAAGACACAGTGACTGGTGGGATATATAATTGGTGAGACCAGGGCTGCTTCACCCATGAGGCAAGGCAAGGTGACCGCCTCAGGCCACAGGATCCACAGGGGCAGGAGAGAGGGCCTCTGAGGAATTCATCACCCATTGCCTTTGTAGCAGTGGCAGTGACTGCTGCGGCAAACTCCTCGGAGGCCAAATCTGCCTCCTCCTCTGCAGCCATGCCGCCTCTATAGCGGCCTTTCGGCGAAAAGGAGGTGCTGATTGATGCTTTCTCCTATCCCCAAGAAGGAAATGGCGGGGGCTGCCCTCTGCACCCACCTGGCATGATTCAGCCCTCTCCCCAACCACAGCAGCCTTTGATTCCCACTTCAACCATTGGGGGAAAGTGGATTTATCCCCCCCACCCTTTTCCTAATGTAGATCTTCATTCACCCTTTCTTCCCTAGCCGGAAGCACCATTTTGCAGTTTGCCTCAGGTGGCAAAATATCTTGGACTGGCCTTGGGCGATATGATCTTTTAGGTATCCTGGCCCCAGACTACATTCAGTAATTTGTGGCTGTTACTGTTGTTTTAATGGTGTACGTTTTATTTCCTGTTCCACTGGGTTATTATCGAGCAAAATTGATGCTTGACCTAGTATAAAGGTAAAGGGACCCCTGACCATTAGGTCCAGTCGTGACCGACTCTGGGGTTGCGGTGCTCATCTCACATTATTGGCCGAGGGAGCCAGCGTACAGCTTTCAGGTCATGTGACCAGCATGACTAAGCTGCTTCTGGCGAACCAGAGCAACACACGGAAACGTTGTTTACCTTCCCGCCAGAGCGGTACCTATTTATCTACTTGCACTTTGACATGCTTTCGAATTGCTAGGTTGGCAGGAGCTGGGAACGAGCAACGGAAGCTCACCCCGTCGCAGGGATTCGAACTGCTGACCTTCTGATCGGCAAGCTCTAGGCTCTGTGGTTTAACCCACAGCGCCACCCGCATCTCTTTTGACCTAGGGTTGCCATATTTCAAAAATAGTTGACCTTTTTTTTTTTTAGGAAGACCACAAAATTGTTTAGCTATGGCAGCCCCAGTAGCTGAGTGGCAGTCAGAGATTGCTTTCCCAGTTCCTCCCATCACACCTCCCCTCTTGAAAATGCCAACGCAGCTCATTTCCCTCTTCCCAACCCCCCAACCCATTCTCCTCTGGCTCCTGAGATACAGTGCTTTGACGCAAGCAGAAATTCAGCTGCGGAGCGTTGCTTGGCTAGAGCTAAGAAATGGGAAACAGATTTAATTTTTTTAAGGGTACGGAGCCTGATGGCCCCCAGTTGTCAATGGATTACAACTCCCATCATCCCTGCCGCGGCACCTGGAGGACAGTAGATTCCCCACCCCGATTTAAGAAATGGGAATAGCATGTTGAATGTCTGTTGCACATACCAGGTTTATGTTAAAAGGCATGGGAGGTGGCTTGAGCAGGGGCAGGAGTGGCAAAGCTCGATAAAGGTGCTCTGTACATGCTCAATGGCACCCTTCCTTCATGATGCAACTTACTTCATGGTGCAACATGAAAGAAAGACAAGAAAGAAAGGCACACACTGCCATAAGTCAGTGGTAGAGCATCTGAAATGTTCTACTGAAAATGAGGTGCTGCCTTTATTAGAGTCTTTCTCCCTCCCTCCCTCTCCCTCTCCCTCTCCCTCTCTCTCTCTCTCTCTCTGCCTGTGATGCCTGCTTAAACTGGCAGCTAATCCCTGAGGTCTTGAGTAGACAGCAGTCTTTTCCCATCACCTGCGATCTGAGCCTGTTAACCTGGATAACACACCCATACCTTCCAAGTGTCCTGGGGTAAAAGGGACATTCTGTGTTTTTTTTCATGCAAGATCTCGGCGGCCATTTTGAGTGCCACGATCTTGTGCACTCTCACCCCGAAAAGGTGCACTTTTTTTTTGCAGCAGGAGCAAGGTGTGGGTCACGTGACTTTCCTGGGAGTGTCTCCTGGAAGGCCTACATCCCAGTTTTGCATCAGAAAAAGTTGGATGACAGGGAAGGACTCCGTAGTTTCAATGCTAGAGCTTCTGCTTTGCACACAGAAGAAGGCCCCAGGGTTCAACCCATGGCATCTTCAGCTAGTCCTGAGAGACGCTTCCTGTCTGAAACCTTGGAGAGCCACTACCAGTCAGGCAGTTCTGAGCTAGATGAACTAGTGGTCCGACTCAGTAGAAGACTCTTTCTTAAGGACATTCACTATGAGTGGCAGGAGGGTCCCAGGCTCCATCCCTCAGGAGCAGGAAGCATCCTGCGCTCACACATACATCTCAGAAAATTATCTCCTCATAATTGCTGCTCGGCTGCCTTGTCGCCAGCCTCCAACCAACACCGCCACTCACCCCCAGCATCCCTCCGGCTTCGTCAGACACATGGAATTAATTTCTTGAAATCTTAATCTTTCACCCGTCAAGCTGTGCTGCAGCAACCTCCAGCTCCCAATTTGACAGGCTCTGACCTAATTGCACGAGAAGGGGGGAAGTGGGGTGGCGGGGGGGGAGAGCGGGTCGTTTGGCCGACGGCACACGCGGGAGAGAGCGTGAAAGCACCCGTGCGTGGGGGCGAGCGGCTGGCAGGCCGTAAGCCGATGTGCGACGGAAATGGTGCGAGTGCGAGCAGATATAAATGGGTGCTGTGTGCCAATAGAGCGGAGCATGCAGGAGTTTGTGTGTGTGAGGGGAGGGTGGTGGCAGACAAAAGTGAGTGAGTGAAAATTTATGGGATGCGCATTTATGTGTTCCTTTGTGAACTAGCGGAGAGCAATGCTTCTTCCAGAGGAAAGCGGATGGAAATTACCTCACGGCAGTCGCTCTTCAAAATGGGGATGTGGAACCACAGGCCCTTGAGGCCTCTTTCTGGCCCTTGAATCTCTCCCTAAACCGCACCCTTCCCTGACCCCTTTGCACCCCACACCCTTGAGTGTTTTTGTCTGACAGGGATGTGTCCTTGAACTCTGCAAGAATGCCTCTTGTTTGTCCGGATGGAGAACAGAGAGAGGCGTCTGTGAGTGTATGTGTGGAAACTAGCCTCCTATAGAAAGATAAAATTGGCATACTTTGCTCCACCCACTTTTGCCCCTGGCCCCACCCACCACTAACACGTGGCCCTTGAAAAGTTGTCCAGAATGGAATACGGCCCCTGGGCTGAAAAACCTACCCTGCTCTACAAACACTATCATCTATCTATCATCTATCTATCTATCTATCTATCTATCTATCTATCTATCATCTATCTATCTATCATCTATCTATCTATCTGTTGTGACGTGGGGTTTGTGATTTCAGCTCTCTTGACAAAACATGCTGGAGACAGTTCTCTAGTAACAGCTCTTTATTAAAGTGAACAAGACTGAAGACTGAGGAGAGGAAAGCTACATTTATAGGGACAGGGGACTAGCTAGGAAGGGATACATTTTGGAGGGAACAATATCACGCAATCACAGTGCTGCCTTTTGGAGGAAACCAATAAGACAGAGGATCCAAATACAGCAGCTTAAATGAACCAATAGTAGCTGTACCCTCTGGGACCAAAAGGCAGTTACTTTATCCTAATGCAAATACAGACAATAATAATACAGATATAAAATCCTTTGACTCAATACACAACACCCCTCCCCCCCTAGTGAGCACAGCAGACGTAATCCCTCAGGTACTGTGGGGTCCTACAACTTCTACCTGATCTCCTGACAACAGGTGTTGCAGGTTCTGGATTGGGTGTTACCTGTGGTGGAGGGGCTGCTATAGGGGTTTCATCAGGAACAGAGGGAGTCCCAGACATCTCAGGGTCCCCGACCTGTACCTCGTCATCATGAGGACTAGCAGACCCTGGTTCATTTGCTGAAGCCCCTGGTGACTGCACCTCTGGACCATTTTCACTCTGGTCTCGCAGCTGTGCGTCATTAGCCAGGGATGAATTATCTGACTCCTCCCTGCTGAGCGCCCGGCGCCTCAGCTGATCTATATGTCTCTTCCAAACTTGCCCATTTTCCAAGGTCACATAATAGGACACAGGTCCACTAGCCCGGGTGATCACACCAGCCACCCACCGCGGACCTCGTGAATAGTTCCTCACCCAGACCAGATCTTCAGGGGCGAGATACCTTGTTGTGTCAGTCTCAGCCTGGGGGGTTGCTCTTGAATTACGGTTTGGCATTTTATCTGGGTGGACATAATCCAGCACCGTTACCAGTCTTCTACCTAAGAGCAGCTCGGCTGGCGACTTGCCCGTCGCAGTACACGGCGTCGCATGCTGCAAAAATAACATTCGCGCAATGCGAGCCGACCAGTTACCCTCCATTAAGCGCGCAATGGATTCTTTGGCTGTTCTTACCATGCGCTCAGCCTGCCCATTGGAGGATGGGTGAAAGGGCGCGGATGTGACCCCTCTTATGAAGTTATCAGCCAAGAATGCCCTGAATTCTTGGGATACAAAAGCTGCCCCATTATCTGATACAATGGTCTCAGGTAACCCGTGGGTAGCAAACAGCTGCCTCAACACCTTGATTACGGCAGCTGATGCCATGCTAGGGACCATCGCCACTTCTAACCATTTGGAATATGCATCAACGATAACCAAAAAGACCTTCCCTTGGAATGGCCCCGCAAAATCTATGTGCAGCCGGCTCCAGGGAGTCCTGGACTGCTCCCACCAGTGGACTGGTGCTCTGGCCACTTCTGGCCGCACCTCTTGGCATGCCTTGCATGTTCGTACCCATTGTTCTATGTTCTGGTCCATTCCAGGCCACCACACATAACATCGGGCTAGCGACTTCATCCTGACCATTCCCGGGTGTCCCATGTGAAGCGTCTCAAGAACCCTGTTTCTCAGTGGTGCTGGGATGATCACCCTATCTCCCCATAGGAGACAACCCTTATGCATGGACAATTCGTGCTGCCTTGTCGCATAAGGCCTGAATTTTTCTTCATGCGGACCACCTGGCCACCCCCTCCCCACCCAAGTGAGCACACGGGAGAGAACAGCATCTTTCCTCGTTTTCTCAGCTATATCCGTAGCTGTTACAGGAGCCCCCGGAAGTGTTTCTAGCATCATAATGTGCTCCGCCGGAGCAGGATCCTCATTGCTCCCGCCAGGAAGGGGCAAGCGACTCAGCGCATCAGCATGGCACAATTGTTTCCCCGGCACATGGGTCAAGGTGTACTGGAACCCATTCAGGAATATTGACCAACGCAACATTCTGGGGGAGAGAATTTGTGGCGTTTGTTTGTTTGGGTTGAACAACCCTAACAGTGGTTTGTGGTCCGTTTCAATGGAGAATTGGCGACCGTACAAATAATCATAGAACCTTTTGATTCCGGACACAATAGCCAGTGCCTCTTTATCAATTTGAGCATAGTTGCGCTCCGTGGGCGACAACGTACGGGAATAGAAAGAGATGGGCTTTTCCGACCCATCCGGTTCCCTATGACTCAGCACAGCCCCCAGACCGTATTGAGAGGCATCACATGCCAGGACCAGCGGCTTTGACTCATCATAATGAGCAAGGACGCTCCTGCTACTCAGCATTCCTCGCAAGGAGTCAAAAGCCTTCTGCTGCTCCCGCCCCCATCGCCACACATTCTTTTTCTGCAATAGTCTATGTAATGGTTCAGCTACCGAAGCTTTCTGGGGTAAGAACGAATGATAAAAGTTAATAAGTCCCAGGAATGACTGCAACTCCGTCTTGTTCTGTGGTCGTGGTGCCTCGATGATGGCCTTAATCTTAGCATCTGTGGGGTGGATGCCTGATGCATCAATTTTAAACCCCAAGAAATCCACCGTTGGCACCCCAAAACTGCATTTTTCCTTTTTCAGTTGCAACCCCACCTCCTTGAACTTGAGCAACACTGCACGGACACGCACAACCAGTTCCTGTGGGTCTTTTCCAGCAATCAAAACGTCATCAAAAAATGGCAAGACCCCCGGCAGACCTCTTAACAGGCGTTCCATGAGCCCTTGAAAAATCCCTGGGGCCACACAAACTCCGAACTGTAATCTGTTAACTCTGAACGCCCCTTTATGTGTGACAATAGTCTGTGCTTCCGCTGATTGTGGGGTTACTGGCAGCTGTTGGTAAGCTTGTGCCAGGTCAATTTTGGCGAACACCTTGCCCCCAGCCAGTTTAGCCAACAGATGTGATACAACTGGAATGGGGTATGAGTTTCCCCTGAGTGCCTTATTGATAGTACATTTGTAATCTGCACATATCCTGACTTCCCCATTTGCTTTAAGGGGCGTGACGATTGGAGTCTCCCACTTAGCAGAGTCCACGGGTGAGAGAACTCCCTGCTTGACCAATTTATCCAGCTCTGCCTCGATCTTGGGTTGCAGTGCAAATGGCACTCGCCTTGGTTTGAGTCGGATTGGAGCCACCCCGGGGTCCAACTCGAAGTCAACTGGGGGCCCTTTATAACAACCCAGTTTTCCATTAAAGAGACCAGCAAATTCCTTGCATAATACCTCGCTCATCTCAGGGCAGGTTTGGATTGAATTAAGCCCTGAGATACTCAGTCCCAGGGCAGGGAACCAGTCAGTGCCCAGGAGACTGGGGCGACTGCCCTTCGCAATCACCAGTTGGAGTACAGCCTGTTTGTCCCGGAACTGTACTCTCACGGCACACATTCCCATAACATGGATGCGGCCTGCTGAGTACGACTGCAAGGTTGCCGGAAAGGGCTCCAGAGGGGGCAACTTACCCCTGGGGAAGAATGTCTTCGCGGTCTGGTCTGACACGATGGTGAATGCAGATCCGGAGTCCACCTCCATGTCGCACTGCTGACCCTCAATCTTCACCTTGACGTGTGCCTTGCCTTGCGCTGGAAACTGCACAGCCCTCCCATTGATCTCCGTTACGTAGTGGCAGTCCTTTAGAAAACGAGTTGCTGTGGGCGGTCTGCGATGCTCCAGTCTAGGTGCTCCTGTCGCTCCCGACGCCGCCGATCTACAGACCCTGGCGATGTGACCCGTCTTTCCGCACGTCCGGCAGATAGCATCCCTGAAACGACAACTCTTCCTTTCATGGTTTCCGCCACAACCTGGGCAACTGCCTCGGCGATCTCTGTGCACTGTGCAGGCCTGACGCACCGACTCAACCCCACGGACTGGGCTCTGGCTTGGAGTAGCCTCTAGCTCGTCCATGGCATGCGCAACTTCTATCTGTGGCTTAGTGGCCTTGCGACTGGCATCAAGCTCCTCTCTTTCATAATTCTCCGTGGCGGTGGCCTCCTTCAAGGCTGAAGCAAGGGTAACCTCTTCTTTAGCCACGATGCGTCTTCTGGCTTTCTTGCTGCTCAGACCACCAATAAACCGATCCAGGAGAGTCTCTTCCAGATTTTGGAAGCCGCAGTGCTGAGCGAGCTTCCGGAGTTCAGCCAGAAATGCGGATACAGACTCCCCAGCATGCTGCTGCCTCTTATGGAACTCCATCCGCCGGGCCATCTTGGTCTCAGTAGGCGCCAAGTGGCTTGTTAGGAAGGCAAGAATATCTTGGAGAGATGTCTCACTCAGCTTCGCTGGAGCAAGTAATGCCTTGGCTAGCTTGAAGGTCTCGGGCCCACAGTAGCTCAGGAATGTGGCCCTTCTTTTGCTGGCATCGGTGATCCCTTGAGCCACTGCGAAGAACTCGAAGCGTTCGACGTAGTCTTCCCAGGTGTGGGGCTCTGATGGCTGGAAGGGCTCCAATACCCTTGGACTCTCCATTGTCCTAGCGGGCAGGGTCGTCTTCTCAGCTGGCAATCCGGACTCTGAGGCAGGGTTGTGTTTAACCGCTCCTCAGCATTCCGGATCCCATCCTCGTCGCCAGTTGTTGTGACGTGGGGTTTGTGATTTCAGCTCTCTTGACAAAACATGCTGGAGACAGTTCTCTAGTAACAGCTCTTTATTAAAGTGAACAAGACTGAAGACTGAGGAGAGGAAAGCTACATTTATAGGGACAGGGGACTAGCTAGGAAGGGATACATTTTGGAGGGAACAATATCACGCAATCACAGTGCTGCCTTTTGGAGGAAACCAATAAGACAGAGGATCCAAATACAGCAGCTTAAATGAACCAATAGTAGCTGTACCCTCTGGGACCAAAAGGCAGTTACTTTATCCTAATGCAAATACAGACAATAATAATACAGATATAAAATCCTTTGACTCAATACACAACACTATCTATCTATCTATCTATATCTATCTATCTATCTATCTATCTATCTATCTATCTATCTATCTATCTATGTTTATCACATGCCATTTGCTCTATTAATTTTAAAGGGTATGGCTTTTCCATCTTTTCGTGACAGCCTCACTCACAGAAATGGAAGCAGGCAAAGTTTTTATTCCACATAAAGTTTGGGCCCTCCAGGTGTTGTTGTTTAGTCGTTTAGTCGTGTCCGACTCTTTGTGACCCCATGGACCATAGCACGCCAGGCACTCCTGTCTTGCACTGCCTCACGCAGTTTGGTCAAACTCATGTCCGTAGCTTCGAGAACACTGTCCAACCATCTCATCCTCTGTCGTCCCCTTCTCCTTGTGCCTTCAATCTTTCCCAACATCAGGGTCTTTTCCAGGGAGTCTTCTCTTCTCATGAGGTGGCCAAAGTATTGGAGCCTCAGCTTCACGATCTGTCCTTCCAGTGAGCACTCAGGGCTGATTTCCTGAAGAATGGATAGGTTTGATCTTCTTGCAGTCCATGGGACTCTCAAGAGTCTCCTCCAGCACCATAATTCAAAAGCATCAATTCTTCGGCGATCAGCCTTCTTTATGGTCCAGCTCTCACTTCCATACATCACTACTGGGAAAACCATAGCTTTAACTATACAGACCTTTGTAGGCAAGGTGATGTCTCTGCTTTTTAAGATGCTGCCTCAGTAACACCTCCAGGTGTTACTCCAGGTGTTACTGAACCACAACTCCCATCAGCCCGAGCAATGATAGGAGCTGTAGTTTAGCAACATCTGGAGGGCCAATAGTCTCCACATGCCTGTTTAATTGGAGTAAGAATTGTTGTTGTTGTTTAGTCGTTTAGTCGTGTCCGACTCTTCGTGACCCCATGGACCATAGCACTCCTGTCTTCCACTGCCTCCCGCAGTTTGGTCAGACTCATGTTGGTAGCTTTGAGAACGCTTTGAGAACGCTGTCCAACCATCTCGTCCTCTGTCGTCCCCTTCTCTTTGTGCCCTCCATCTTTCCCAACATCAGGGTCTTTTCCAGGGAGTCTTCTCTTCTCATGAGGTGGCCAAAGTATTGGAGCCTCAGCTTCAGGATCTGTCCTTCCAGTGAGCACTCAGGGCTGATTTCCTTCAGAATGGATAGGTTTAATATTCTTGCAGTCCATGGGACTCTCGAGAGTCTCCTCCAGCACCATAATTCAAAAGCATCAATTCTTCGGCGATCAGCCTTCTTTATCGTCCAGCTCTCACTTCCATACATCACTACTGGAGTAAGAATTAAGGTAAAGGTAAAGGGGCCCCTGACCATCAGGTCCAGTCGTGTCCGACTCTGGGGTTGCGGCGCTCATCTCGCTCTATAGGCCGAGGGAGCCGGCGTTTGTCCGCAGACAGCTTCCGGGTCATGTGGCCAGCATGACAAAGCTGCTTCTGGCGAACCAGAGCAGCACACAGAAACGCCGTTTACCTTCCCGCCGGAGCGGTCCCTATTTATCTACTTGCACTTTGATGTGCTTTCGAACTGCTAGGTGGGCAGGAGCTGGGACCGAGCAATGGGAGCTCACCCCGTTGCAGGGATTCGAACCGCCGACCTTCTGATCAGCAAGCCCTAGACTCTGTGGATTAACCCACAGCGCCACCTGGGTCCCTGTGGAGTAAGAATTAGACCTGCTTAATTTACGTGTGCCAGGCAGCTTCTGTAAAAAGTGCAGGAGCCAACCCTGTAAAGGAGGTGGCAACTTTACCTCAGGTTTTTGAGGTATCAGTCAACTGGACGTTAAAGAAAATGCTATACAGTCATACCTCGGTTTAAGTACGCCTCAGTTTGAGTATTTTCAGTTTAAGTACTCCGTGGACCTGTCTAGAACGGATTAATCCACTTTCCATTACTTTTAATGGGAAAGTTCGCTTCAGGTTAAGTATGCTTCAGGTTAAGTACAGACTTCTGGAACCAATTGTGTTTATAAACTGAGGTACCACTGTATCTATCTATATCTATATCTAATCTATATCTATATACAAAACCACAGCCTCAGAAGAATAAAGGTGACATGTGGAACTAACAAGCATAGCCGTTCCAGGGATATTACAACATTTTGCTATATTGCCACCTGTTCAAGTGATGGATTTATGAGACCCCCTGCAGGAAGATACTCAGAAGCGCCTCTAAGGATCGAGCCAGGAAACCAGCTCATAAGAGGATAAATTATGTGTTCTCTATCCCCTTAATAAAATCTACAGTAGAGAAACAGACACGAGGCTGTTTCAAGCTCAACATGATCGCAAGGGCGACAGCACCTGTCACTGAAGGGAACTTCAGCAAATCTGTTGCTGAGGATCTTGGGAAGGCAAGAGGTTAAGACAGCCCAGCAAAAGAAACGCTCTTCTGTACTTACGTACCGCCAGAAAATATAGCTGTGGCATGCATTTGATCAGATTTGTTGTTCTGACGCAAATGCGGCAGAGTTTGGGGATATGTCTCCGTGTCAGTGAGACCTGAATCTTAAGATCCGAAAGGGTGGCTTGTCTTTCACCCCCTTGGCAGCCCTATAGCGTTGACATACCCACATATATTCCCATCCCATTAATACCAAGCCGTCTCTTTGTGTTTGTAATTAGGGAACTAAAAACAGATGGCATCAAGCGAGGCTCCGGCTGCCAGGCTCGGCTTAGCGTACCCGGAATGTGTGCATGTGTGTGTGTTGTGCCACAGCTTGGCGAGAGCGAAGCCATGGGGTCATGCATAAGCAGAGATGAGCTCGAAGGAGCAGGAGGTGGCTATGGGGAGGGTTGCTTCTCCCTGCTGGCCTCGCTCCTCTGTGCAGAGGGGACTGGTTCTGGGGCAGAAGGCAGGGGCCCCAATGGCAGGTGGAGCCTGAACGGATGACAGGCAGGGCCCGGATGTGAGTTCTGCACACCCAGATTTGGTGATAAGATTTGGGTGGAGGGTGGTCCAAGCTTCCCCCCCCCTCTCTCTTAACATAATTGACCAGCCGTTGCTGGGGCCTATCAGGGCTGTTAGGGCAGAAGCGAAGGAGCCCACCAGTAGGTGGCACCAGAGCCAACGGCAGGCGGAGCCAAATAGTTCTAGGTTTGTCTTGTCCCCATCCTCCTCTTTCTCCCTGCTGATTACTACAAGGGGCAAAGCTGAGACTATGGAGAAGGAAGCTGCCAGGCAGAACCACCTGCTAGACTGGGTGCAAGGAAGAAGGCAAGAAGGCCGGGGATGGCTGACGGCAGTTTGAAGTTGACGAGGCAATGCCTCATTCTCCCGAACGCACCGGCCTCCGCTGCGTATGACTTTTAATGGCTGCCTGCTATGCTGATATTAGGTATGCGGGTTGCGCTGTGGGTTAAACCACAGAGCCTAGGGCTTGCCGACCAGAAGGTTGGCGGTTTGAATCCCCGCGACGGAGTGAGCTCCCGTTCCTCGGTCCCAGCTCCTGCCAACCTAGCAGTTCGAAAGCACATCAAAGTGCAAATAGATAAATAGGTACCGCTCTGGTGGGAAGGTAAACGGCGTTTCTGTGTGCTGCTCTGGTTCGCCAGAAGCGGCTTTGTCATGCTGGCTACATGACCTGGAAGCTATACGCCGGCTCCCTTGGCCAATAACGCGAGATGAGCGCCGCAACCCCAGAGTCGGTAACGACTGGACCTAATGGTCAGGGGTCCCTTTACCTTTATGCTGATATTAAGCCAAGGAGTGCTTTCCCTGTTGCTTCACTTCCTTGCCCAAGAAAGTATGGGCTTACTAAATTTCCACTTGCTGGGCCCAGAGCAAAGCCAAGGCCAGGCCCAGGAGAGGGAGGGGAAGGGGAAAGCGGGGCAGTACCTTGGGAAGATTGCTTCCTGCATTAGTCTGCCTGCTCCAGGGAACCCAATATTTTCTCCCTCGTCCCCAGGAGATACATCGAAATTAAAATTATTGACGATGAGGAGTATGAGAAAAACAAGAACTTCCACCTGGAGCTGGGGCCACCACAACTGCTGGACACAGGTCCACGGCATGGTAAGGTTAAAGGTGGGGAATCCTGGTGTGTGTGTGTGTTGTTGTTGTTGTTGTTGTTTTAGTTTGTATTATGTGATGTATTTTGTGTTGTTATATTGTAAACTGCCCTAGGATGAAGGGTGGCGTAGAAATTTTAAAAATAATAATATTTGCAGGAGAGACATTCTAAGATAGTTGAGGGGCAGAGGGGGATGTGGGGTGGGCTACACCTGGGATGAGGAACCTTGGGCTTGGGGGGCAAATGTGGTCCTCCAGGTCTTGCAAGCCTGCTGTATAAAGGTCAGGTTCACATTCATTGCTCTGCCCACTTTTGCCTGTGGCCCCACCCACCATTGTCTTGTGGCCCCTGGAAAGTTGCCCAGAAGGGAATGCGGCCCTCAGGACGAAGAAGGTTCCCTTCCCCTGAGCTTATGGCGGAAAGACTTAAGGAAGACATGGTATTAGCGGAGCCCTTTATTTGTAGGGTCGTGTAATCCAAGGTAAGTTTAAAGATACAGTAAGGAACTCTCAGAAGAGAGAGAAGTTGTCCACCCACAGGGAGTGAGAAGCAGCTAGACAGCAGACTAAGCAGGCACGCAGGTCATCGGCTCACACTCTTCCCTAGAATCACAGAATTGTAGAGTTGGAAGGAACCCTGAGGATCATCCAGTCCAACCCGCTGCAGAAATGAAAAGTGTTGGTTTTTCCCCCTTTCAAATTATAGTCACCCTGTCTAAATTCGCATTGTCCACATCATACATTTATAACACACTGTCGTCGTCGTCCCCCCCCCCCCCCGAATAATCCTGGGAATTGTAGTTTACCTCCCACAGAGCTGGATTTCCCAGCACCCAGCTCCAGTTCCCAGGACTCTTAGCGGGAAGTCATGTGCTTTAAATGTATGGCGTGCACACAGTTGAAATTAACACAGTCCTAATTAATGCAAAACCGTGTCCTCTTTTTGGGTGGTGCTCAAACGATTGCAGGATGATGTCTCACGAGTTGTCTCGGTTGTTTCAAGTCCAAGAGCAAAATTTAACCGACTTGCCGAATTAGTGGGGGAAAGGCTTTGCCTCCAGGTTTCTATGATCTTTGCTTAAAAAAAATAAAATAAAGGAGGAGAGCACAAAGAGAGATTGCCAACATCTGTTCCCCAGCTTTTTAAACAGCAGGCTGGCAGGTAGAAGTTTAGCAGGTGATGGTTTTCATGAAAGGGAGATAAATTGATAATAAAAGCTTCACCTTCTGCATGCTGGACTGCTGTTTGAAAGGCAGAAGGGCCAAATTGTTAGGAAAGTGGGCAACCTTGGGTCATTAAGGAGATGGATTGAAGCAACTGGGAAGGGGACTGAGGACGGTGGGTGACGGAAGAGGTTAGATAGTTGGAAAGAGGTTTCTGGAGGCTGGCAGAGAGGGGATGTTGGGATTCCAGCCTCTCCCTATGTGCCTGTTTTCTCCCCACCCCCACCCCAGGTGACACTAATGAAAACCGCTTGCCTAATGGAGAAAAGGAAGCAATTGCCAAGATGGGGTGTCCTAGCCTTGGAGAGAACCCCAAACTTGAAGTTGTTATTGAGGAATCTTATGAATTCAAGGTAAGAAGACACTCTCTCACCTGGCACTCCCTAGCAAGAGAGACTTTTCAGTCACAATCCCCCTCCTCACACTTCAGCATCCACACACACCCCTCCCAGTGGTGCCTGGTGCCCATTGGGACTGGTAGGGTGGAAGGCAAGGAGCCTACCAGTAGGTGGCAGCAGAGCCAATGACAGGCAGAACCAAATAATTCTAGCTCCCCCCCCCTCTGCTGAGTTCTACAAATGCTGAGACTGAGGAGGAAGCTGCCAGCAAATGCCATCCCTTGGACTGATTGTAAGTAAAGAGATAGACAAGTGTGGGTGGACTGAGCTTGGTGGGGCGGTGCCCCATTTGTCCTAGTGTGCCAACCTCCAATTTCCACCATCCATTAATTTTTTTTTAACAAACAAGGCTATTTGCAGTTTGGAAAGTGACAGGGAAATGCGACGAAAAGTGTGGGATGAACGAATGACTAACAGGAAGATGTTTAAACATTCCGCAAGCAAATCAGGATATAGCAAGGGGGATGCCCATTGTCGTATAACTACCCCATTAACAAATCAGAACAAACGCTCAGCCAAGACCGGACATAGTCTGGCCACTGAGTAAGCAAACTAGGATGAATGCTTAATAAAAAGGCTGTCTTGAAAGAACCCTTGGGCTTTTGAATAAGGAACCAAATCAGGAACCAGCTCCTTGCCCATAAACAGGGGCTGAGAATCCCCCAGAATAAAGAGCTGAAGTTTAAACATTTCTGTTTCCCCACCCGCTCGACCCCAGCCATGGACTTTTGGGCCACCACAAAACATCCAACCCTGCCCAATGTGAGCCTGCGCCCTACAAGGTGCCCTCGCATCTTGTTCAGCCTCCAAGCCTTGTGTGTTTTTCACAACCTGTTATTGAGTGTGATGTCCCTGTGTCAGTTACCATCTCATCCTTATGCACTCAATGGATCACCGCCCTCTGCAGGTGAGGGCTTCCTGCAGATATCACCTTGCCTGGACTTCCATTCCACACAATGCAGGAATTGTGCCTTCTTTGGTATCGTGGCACTTTACTTACCTTTTGGAATTCCCTCTCTTTGAATATATAAGTTACAGTAATAATAACAAATTTATTTCTGAGATGGGCAAAACGTCCGTCCTGGTTCTTTATTAAAAACAGATTTGTTTCCTTTGAATCTGTCTCCCGGTTTCTCACGCCACCTTTTGCTCCAGTGCCCTTGTCATCATGGCTGGTTAGGCAGATGGCAGGGTGGCACGGGGCCCAAAGATGCAATGACATTTCCCACGCCATCCCTGACCACGGGCGCTGAAGAGCCAAGAGGAGGAGGAGGATAGCAATACTGGTAGCGGTGGTGGCGGAAAGGGGTGGGTGCGGGGAGAAGTTCCATAGGGACTAGCCCCTTCTGCCTGCTTGAAGTTCTCACCTCCCCCCACCCCCTTTTTCCAGAGCACTGTGGACAAATTAATAAAGAAGACAAACTTGGCCCTCGTCGTCGGCAGCAGCAGCTGGAGGGAGCAGTTTGTTAGCGCCGTAACCGTCAGCGCTGGTAAGAAAGAAGATGGACGTTTTTGGAGGGGTGTAGGAGCGTTGGGACAGAGGGTGTAGCCAACTTCTGGACACCGCAGACAGCTGCTTCCAGTCACCAGCCACAACACGCTCAGACGTAGCCTCGTCCCTGTGGGGGGCATTTTGATGAGAAAAATAAGAAAAGGGGGGAAAGGCAGCAGGTCTCTGTCCCAAGGAACTTCTGGTTTAAATATTCCACAGTGGAAGAGAGAACCCACTAGAGGAGGCCATGGGGTGAATGTAAGAAAATGGAGTTACATGACAGGGATGGGGGAGTTGTCAATTTTGTTTTCTCCCAGTTACTCTTTTCTTTTTCCTTCTTAAAATCAGCTGTGGGGAGGTTGGCTAAGGTGGGCTGGTGGCGTCCCTTTTCGATTCAAGGTGTCTCTCTGTGCTCCCTCCCCCCTCCAGGTGACGACGAGGACGACGACTCTGGCGAGGAGCGCCTCCCCTCTTGCTTCGACTACATCATGCACTTCCTGACGGTTTTCTGGAAAGTTCTGTTTGCCTTTGTGCCGCCAACCGAATACTGGTGCGGCTGGGCCTGCTTCTTCGTCTCCATCTGCCTCATCGGAGTCCTCACCGCCCTCACCGGAGACCTGGCCGCCCACTTTGGCTGCACCATTGGCCTCAAAGACTCTGTCACAGCCGTGGTTTTCGTGGCCCTGGGCACCTCCGTGCCTGGTCAGTGAGGGGCGGCGAGTGGGGCAGATCATATCAGGGTCAGGAGTGACCTCAGTGAGGGGAAGGGTGGAACCGCCACAGGGCAAATTGTATTTTATGGGTTCTCTTGGCCCCGATCAGCTGGGAGGAATCAAGGTTTCTTGCCTCTTCCTGTCCTGAAAAGCTTTGCTGTAAAGGAACATTAGCCAGGCCAGTTAAAAACAAAAGAAGCCACCAAACTATCCTGAAATAGGCATCGCATTGGTTAAGGTTGGCTCACTCCCCACAGAACACCCCTGGAGAGAAATTGGCAGAGGGGCCTTCTTGGGAGCTCCCCTCCCCTCAGATGTTCAAGGAGGAAGTAGGGGAAGGTCCGAGAGAAGGGCTTTCTCTGTGGTAGCCCCCAAGCTGCGGCATTCCATCCCCAGAGGTAAATCCCTCATTGTGCAGCTTCTGTCATGTGCTGAGGAAATACCCGAACACACAGTCTTGGCCTTTGGTGTAGGACCTTGTGATGAGGTGTGGGTAAGAAACTGAATGGATAATAATACTACTTATAGTAACGGTAGCGGTAATTGCTGCCACCATGGGCTCATCCTCATCCGGGAGGAGAGGCAGGATATAAATGGACTAAATAAAATGAAATAAAAGAATATTAATTAATTTGGGGCTTGAAGAAACCTTTGGCCTATCCCAAGGCATCAGGGATATTATCATTATTATTATTAGCCTTTGTTGCCTTGGGTTAGACCAAAGGTCTCTACAAACACACACACAATTTATATCTCTAACAAGTCCAGGGCAGGGCAGACAATTCAGTAATTTTAAAAATATAACATTAAAATCAGCTAAAAGAGATCACAGTCAAGAAAGCAGTTTATCTGCCATCCAGGCTCTCCTTTAACAATTTTTAAAATTGATTTTCAACAAATTATTTTTTAAATAATAATAATAATAATAATAATCCTTTAAGGAAGACTTTGGGTGGTGGATAGACTTTTCTGCTTTCTTGACTGCAATCAAAGAAGCAGGGAGGTATATTTGCCATCCATACACTTAACAGCATAAGCAGACTTTCCAGGATGGTTTGTCTCACAGCACCTGGGATTTAGAGGCAAACTCTCTCTTTACACAGACTTTGCATTTTTAACTGTCAACAGCTAATAGCCACCGATAGCCTTGTTTAGTCGTTTAGTCGTGTCCGACTCTTCGTGATAGCCTTAATTTGCCTAATTCTACAATCAATCACACACACAAACAGACTGTGAGCCTCTCTTAGTTACCTGGGAATAAGCCCCATTGAACTCAGCAAGACATACATCAGGGTAGTCACGTGTAGGATTGCACTGTAGGGCACGAATATGCTTTAATCATAAACCAGAGCAATCCTATAAATCATAGCGGGGTACCGTTTGCCAGCTCGAGGGCCACATTCCCCTTTGGGCAGCCTTCTAAGGGCCACATACCAGTGGTGGGTGGAGCCAGAGGTAAAAGTGGGTGTTACCACCTTCAGCCTCTTTGTCCCTGCCCAAAGTTAAGTATTTTATTTTGCCTTCTGGTTTATTACGTACTAGAACCCCATATAATCCCATCAACCCAGAATAAAAGGGCATAGAGGGGAGAGGAAAAAGGCATTTATGCCTCAAGGAAGAAAATGGAAGTTTTTAGCTCTGCAGTCAGTCCTGCAGACAGATCAGAGCTCTTTCTCCAGATCTAGACTCCGGCCAGCCCACCTTTACTACTGCAGAGGTAGGGAGCCCACAAACCTTATTTTAATTTGTCCCCAGAGGAGCTGCTTTTGCAAAGTGCTTCCCCTCGAACTAGCAAGATAAATTATTGGGAGATAAAAATCATAGAATCATTAGAGTTGGAAGGAACCATGAGGATTATTCAGTCCAACCCCCTGGGCTGGAGGAATCTTTTGCCCGATGTGGGGCTTGAACCCACGGCTCTGAGATTAGGAGTCTTGTGAGCTACCCCATTTCTTTAATTTGTTAATATTGGCAGCTAGGAAGCTCAATCAGTTGTCCCAAATGAAGGTCGTTGGGGGCTGATGGGAAATAGAGGCCCAAAAGTTCCCCATCACTGGATTTCTGGCGTGCACACACCAGGGGCTCTTAACAAATCCTAAACCTGCTCTTGCTATTTAGGGTGAGCAGAGCGGGGGCGAGCCTTGGGTTCATATTAATGGCTCAGGATGAAAAAGCAGAAGACTCTCACGTCTCAGAACATGTGGCCGACAAAGCCAGAGGCGACGGCAAGAGGATTGTCGGGGAAAGAGAGGCGGCTGTATTTAACAGGCAGTCTGGAGAACAGGATTAGAAAGGAGAAAACTTGCCGTCTTGATGAGCTGGTGGAGAAATGATGATAAGGCTAAATCTCATATTGAGAGAGTGGGAGAGCGAGGAGCTAACCCTGCAAAGTGCTGAAATGCCCAAATATATATTACGTCGCAGAGAATGAAGGGTTCTGGAGAGGATTGGAAGTACGATTGCACAGCAGTGTAATACAGATTTTTACTTTATTTTATTTTGCAGACTTTTTTTAAAGGCTTGGCAAGGAGGGAAATGGAGGCATTAGCTTGGGGAGATTTGCCTCCTGCTCGAACAATTTATTCTGCTTTCACAGTGTCCTGGGAAGGTGTAGGGTTGCTGCACCCATAGCAGTGCCAGATTTAGGACGGTGTGGGTGGTTAGCCGAGGGGGCACAAAATGATGATGATAAAACCTACATTAATATGGAAGGAGCACCAAATCTTGTCCTTGCTCGGGGCACTAGGGTGCCCTGCCCTTAGCTTCCCAAAATTCTGACACACTTACCTCTTAGATGAGAAATGGAGAATCCTAGCAACAAAACATGGCCCTCCAAGCTGTTTGGCCCTCCAGTTGCCCCAGGCTGCATCCCACTCACCAGCCCTGATCTGCACTTTCCTTAAGGGCTTTTGCCAGCCTTGAATGGGTCCTCGTATGGCAGGAACATAGGAAACTGTCTTCTGCCAAGTCGAAATAGTGGTTTGCCTAGCTCTGGGTTTCCCAAACTTGAGTCTCCAGCTGTTTTGGGGCTACAATTCCCATCATCCCTGATGACTGGTCCTGCTAGCTAGGGATGATGGGAGTTGCAGTCCAAAAACAGCTGGAGATTCATGTTTGGGAAACCCTGGATTAGACGATACCCTGTTTGAGCCTCAATGTGGTTAGAAGGAAGCATGGCCGTAGCTCAGTGTGAGAGTATCTGTTTTGCAACCGCCTTCTGCCCTTTTGTCTCCGCAGATACCTTTGCCAGCAAAGTTGCCGCCATCCAAGACCAGCACGCTGACGCCTCCATTGGGAATGTGACGGGTAGCAACGCAGTCAACGTCTTCCTGGGCATCGGGGTGGCCTGGACTATTGCAGCCGGGTACTGGGCCAGCAAAGGTCAGCCCTTTCGCGTGAAGCCTGGCAACCTGGCATTCTCGGTCACCCTCTTCACCATCTTCGCCTTCTTCAGCATTGCAGTGTTAATGTACCGCCGCCGCCCACCCATCGGCGGAGAACTGGGTGGTCCCCGAACCCCCAAAATCCTGGCAACCCTTCTCTTCCTGAGCCTATGGCTGGTCTACATCCTTCTGGCTGCCCTGGAAGCCTACTGCCACATTCAGGGCTTCTGAAAGACAAGTGCAGGCTGGGAGATTCGCTTTCGGGCTTGGCCTTGGGGAGGCCCCTGTCCAAACCTTGGGAAACTGACCCCTGGATGACTTGGGGGTGGAGGGAGAGAAAGGAAAAGGCAAACCCTCCCTCCCCAAGTTGGGGGATCCCTTTTTTCTCAAGCACATGGGAACACCTTCACTTCCGCAACAGTTCAGTGAAGACTTTCGCCGACGCCAGCCCTGCAGTCTAGTAATGACTAAGGTGGTAACAAAAATGGGACAAAGTTACAGGGTCGAATCCTGGTCAAGGCTTCTGCGATGGACTGATGGCAGAGTCGCCCACCTCCGTTTGGAGAGAGAAAAAGCCAAGCTATTAAGAACCCTGATTTTAGACACATCTTAGGGGTGCAACAGATTCAAGGGAGGCTGAGCCAGGACATAGGCCACCCCCTTCCACACTGACCTGGGTGAATTAGTAGCCTCAGAAAATGGTGGGGTGGGGTGGGGGGATATTGACCAGCCCTGCCAATTACCATTCTTATCCTTGCAAGTATTGGAGGACTACTTAGTTGGACACACTGTCCTTCCCATTGCAAGCCTGGCCACAGTTTCTTGCAGCGACAGAGAGGGGGCACTCTTTGCATCCCAGTGGATGGTAACATAATGATGTCAGCAAAACTGGAATGAGAGAGAGAGAGAGAGAGAGAGGTGGAAAAAGCAAGCGAGGATAGGACAGGCATCCCCAAACTGCGGCCCTCCAGATGTTTTGGCCTACAACTCCCATGATCCCTTACTAACAGGACCAGTGGTCAAGGATGATGGGAATTGTAGTCCAAAACATCTGGAGGGCCGAAGTTTGGGGATGCCTGAGATAGGAGAAGGGGAGAAGGATCCTAATCAGCCAGTTTACCTTGTTCCAAGCACAGTCAATACCCTCCGAAAAACCTGCACTCTTTACAAACCCCCCAGAACAGCACAAAAGTATCAAAACAGCAAAAAACAGAAATATAGCTAGATCTAGGATAGCTGCTTTCCCCTCCCTTCCTCTTCCACGGCACAGCGCTCGCCCTTCCCAAATTAACAACTTCCACCACATTAGTATTCGACTCCCCTTTTCGGTACAGAACTCAGATTTCTATTTAGTTGAGTTTATTTTACTTACAGGGGGGGAAGCCCCCCACAGAAATTATTTTTTATTTAAAAAGAAGAAAACCCACAAACCTCTGGCACCCATGCAATTGTCTGCCCCTTCTCTGTCCTTTAATGTGGACACCCCCCCTCCTTCTGTCCAGACGCCACGGCCTCTGCGCATGGTGCTTCCCTCCTCTCTGGGGAGGGCCCCCCCCGACATTGGTACATCCCATGCCTCAGTTTGCATGGTGGCCCCTGTGACCCCGACCCATACAATCTCGTGTCTCTGTAAGTCACACTGGTGTCCATGCTTGCCCGTTCCGTCTTTTGCGCCAGTGCTTGCCTGTTGCTCGTGCCTGCTGTCTGGTTTTCCAAAAAACAATGTGCCCTTCCTCTTACGTCCTGTTGCTTGCACTACCTTGGATTTGTGTCGTGTTGTGTGTGTGTGTGTGTGTGTGTTTTCTAAAAAACAAGAACAAAACCTATTTAAAACTTATTCTAGAAAGCTGTGCATTTTTTAAAATCTCTATATATGTATATCATCTTATTTAGGAAAAAAACGGCATTTCCCAAACTTGGGTCTAAGGTTCCCTGCAAGCTGGACAAATGGTCTTATCTGCTTCACTTGTCTTTATGGACTTCCAACAGGCAAGAGGATGGTCACAGAGGAAACAGTGGCCTAACCCAGCTGGACTTTGCTTATCCCCCAGTTTTCTGTTGCTGAATTTACAGCATCCCCAAAGCAAGCCATGTTTAAGGCACTCCTGTTGTTGTGACTCAAGGAGGTGTGGCTTGGTTTCTGACCAGGTGTTTTGGACAGGTGCACGTCCTTCACTTTCTCCCCCCCCCCAAGTGTGCCAGGTGGAGTGCAAATTATACTAAGGCTACATGGCTTGAAACACAGCAAGGTTGCTCCCTGCTGTTTCAAGTCACTTTCTTACACAGCTGTACAATGAGAGAGTGGGGGGATGTCTCTGCCCCATACCCAGTATCTGGTTTGTTTTCCTGCACCAAACTCCAGTGTTCTTCTCATCATACGTGCAAAGGCTGTCTGAATGCTACACACCTCAGCTTAGCTGTGGCTTCGGTGTTCGAACTGGACGTAAACCGGTTTGAGGAACGGGAGTATTTCTCAGGAAGCCACAGGATACAGGGGAACTGGGGTTAACATAATGAGTAAAGGTAAAGGGACCCCTGACCATTAGGTCCAGTCGTGACCGACTCTGAGGTTGCGCGCTCATCTCGCATTATTGGCCGAGAGAGCCGGCGTACAGCTTCCAGGTCATGTGGCCAGCATGACAAAGCCGCTTCTGGCAAACCAGAGCAGCACACGGAAACGCCGTTTACCTTCCCGCTGTAGCGGTTCCTATTTATCTACTTGCATTTTGACGTGCTTTCAAACTGCTAGGTTGGCAGGAGCTGGGACCGAGCAACAGGAGCTGACCCCGTCACAGGGATTCGAACCGCTGACCTTCTGATCAGCAAGCCCTAGGCTCAGTGGTTTAACCCACAGCGCCACCTGGGTCCCAACATAATGAGTACTTGGCTACAAACACAGGGGTGGGATCACCCTAGAGCTGGAGCAAGCGGTCATGTGAACATAGCCTAAGCTATTTCAGAGCGCTGTTCTCTAACAGGGCTGGGGAACCTGTGGAACTCCTTGTATGGCCGGTGTTCAGGGACAAAGGGAGACATAGTCCTGCAACATCCGCAGGGACCCACAGTTCTCCCAGAAGCTGCAGACTTTCTTGCTGAGGAGTCAGACCAGGTACAGGGCTCGGAGCCTCCTGTTGGAGGTCAGGAAACCACTGAACCCAAAGCTGAGAGGAGCATAAACTTGCAGAAGACCCTCTTGGATCTGTGGGGCCACAGTCTAGACCAGCATTTCCCAAACTTGGGTCTCCAGCTGTTTTTGGACTACAGTTCCCATCATCTCTGACCACTGGTGCTGCCAACTAGAGATGATGGAAGTTGTACAGCTGGAGACCCAAGTTTGGGAAACAAGCTTAGACCTTCACAGGTTCCTTCCCCTAAGCAACTCCAATGCTTCCCACAGGACTTGCCCAGTCCAGGAAGTGCACATCTGAATGGAAGCTAGAGAATCGAGGGCCTGTCTTCAGGCAGATGGCGGCTCACCCTTTAAGATGTAGTGAGTCACAAAGGGGTGGAGCGTGAGAGAGGTCGGCCTGAGGGGAGGGGCTTAAAAAGGCTCAGCCTGCTTTCTACCTTTGGCCACACCCACACCATACATTTAAAGTGCTGTGATACCACTTTAAACAGTCATAAAGTAAAGGGACCCCTGACCATTTAGGTCCAGTCGTGACCGACTCTGGGGTTGCAGCGCTCATCTTGCGTTATTGGCTAAGGGAGCCGGCGTACAGCTTCCAGGTCATGTAGCCAGCATGACAAAGCCGCTTCTGGCGAACCAGAGCAGCACACGGAAACGCCGTTTACCTTCCCGCTGTAGTGGTACCTATTTATCTACTTGCACTTTGACATGCTTTCAAACTGTTAGGTTGGCAGGAGCTGGGACCGAACAACGGGAGCTCACCCAGTCGCGGGGATTCGAACCGCCGACCTTCTGAACGGCAAGCCCTAGGCTCTGTGGTTTAGACCACAGCGCCACCCACGTCCCTTAAACAGTCATGGCTTCCCCCAAAGAATTCTGGGGGAAGGATGTCAAGGATGCTGAGAGTTTTTAGGAGACCCCTCACAGAGCTCCAATTACCAGCATTCACTGTGGAGAGGGACTGCTTGTTAAATTACTCTGGGAATGGTAACTGCGGGGGGGGGGGGGAAGTGAGGTGGGAAAAGTCTGGACTTTTACAAGGATGAGATGTGGGCCAAGTGTTCCTATGATAGTAATAAAGCCACAAAGCTGGCTTAATAAGGAAAAAGGAAAGCGGGGTGGGGGGGAGTTATCTATTCCAAAACCACCCCATTCCATTCTCCGAGCCAAGGAAGAAACAGAAGGCAACAGAAATACACGTTTATTACATATGTTTTTTTAAAAAAAGTTAAGGCAAGAAAAAAAAATTACATCCATAGGAAGGAAATAAGAAATAAAAAGAGAGGGGCTCTAGGTTGTCTTCCTGCCACAACCTCACATGGGCAGAACAAAAGCCCTCCCCCTTCCCCTTTTGCTCTTTGCACCCTTCTCCCAAAGCAGCGAAGGACCTGCCTCCCAGGATTTTTTAATTAGCCGTTTTGTTGCATTGCCTTCCCAAATCTGTTCACCGCTTCCCCCCCCCCCCCCCGAGCTCCTCACCCCATAGAAAGGGAAGAAGGATGAGAGGGAGAAACATACATAGGTTGTGTACATACCATAAGATCTAAAGTGCACGACTTCCCCAAGAGAACCCTGGGAACTATAGTTTGTTAAGGGTGCTGGGAATTGGAGCTTAGAGAAGGGTAAACTACCATTCCCAGGATTCTTGGGGGCGAAGGATTCATGCTCTAAATGATCAGTGTGTATGGTAGCCCTCCTTTGGTGAGAAAAGACCCTGGCGGATCAGTCCCACGTAGCCATACTGTAAAGTCCACAACATCCACCAAAGAATCCTGGGAGCTACAGTCTGCCCCCTCACAGAGGAATAGTTCCTTGTACCCTCAAGAAACAACAGTACCCTGAATTCTTTGGGGAAGTCATGTGGTTTACATATGCAGGCAGCCTCACTCCTCTGGGGGAGAGTGGAGGTGTTTCCCCACAGGTTTCCCATCATTTTTTATTTTTTTAAAGAGGAGGATCTTATATTTAAAATAGCCCTTTTTGCTTCCTTCCCCTCTGCAGGGGGTTGGGGAAAGTATTGGGGAGTATGGGAGATCCCAACCTCCCTAGATAGTGCATTAAAAGAAAAGAAAAACACAAGAGAGGCCGCCATCAGCTGTCCTCCTCCCCGTCTTGCCCCAACGACGTGTGAGGTGCGCATGAAGGCATGTTGGTGGTGCCAGGATTGCCTGATACTTCAACCCTCACCAGTCACTCCAAGTCTTTCTTCCAGCTTCAAAAAGCACAGACCGAGAGGTTGGGAGAAGACAAGTTGCACTTAGTTAATGAATTAAAAAAAATTAGTTTAAAAAAATAAAACATTTGCTCTTTTTGCTTTTTTTTTTTAAGGAAAGGGGGTGGGGAAGCCAAGTGCCTTTAGTGTGTGTGTTTTTCTTCCATAGGCTCTGCCCTGCAACACACTTTTTAACAAGCCCTGGGATGGCAGGAGATGCCCCAAAGATGCCTCCCACTCCTCTCTCTCTCTCGTGCGCATGTGCACATCAACACTGCGGCCACTGCCGGGTGTCCTCCTCCAAGTCTCACAAGACGGTCAGGTCTTCTTCGGGAGGGGTGGGGCTGAGGGGAGACCCAGGGGGGTGCCCGTTGCTGACGCTGCCATCCAGCTCTTCCTGCAGGTAACGGCGGATCTCCTGAGGCAGGGTAAGGCCCTCCAGCTCGCACTCGCGCTCCAACTGGGCTGCCAACTGAGGAGGAATGGGGAAAGGGAGAGAGGAGAGAAGCGGGAGGGGAGAGAAATGAATGCGCTCCGATTCCTGCTACCAGCCGTTTCTAACGTTTCACAAAACTCGAGGGGTGGCGCTATGCCCGCCCGCTCCACCGCTTCCATCGGTGGCAGGGAGGCATTCTCACATGTGGCACTGCTGCTCATCTTCCCAGTCCCCAGAAGTCAAGTGAATGGCAAGACTTGAAGGAGCATGCCAGCTCCCACCAGGATTGGCAAGAATCAGGGTGCGGCGGTGGTAGCGGAAGCGGGGCATGGTGGGCAGGTACAGGAGGCGCCAATTCTCATTTCGCCTCCGGTAGCAAAACGAGAAGGGCCACCCTTCACACACACACACACACACAAACACACAGAGTGAGAATGAGAGCTGCTAAAATTTTGCATCACAGGTCTCTCTGCAGGGGGTGATTATTAGGCTGCCCATCCCTTTGGCAGATGGGCAGCTCCAACAGCATAGAGTAGGGCCATAAGCTTTGTGCTAGCACATTTGCTATGTGTGCAGAAGGTCCCAGGTCCAATCCCTTGCCATCTCCAAGTAGGGCTGGGAAAGACTTCCCGGCTAAAACCCCGAAGAGCTGCTGCCAGTCAGTGTAGACGGTACAGAGCTAGATGGATCAATGGTTTGGCTCAATATAAGGCAGCTTCCTGTGTTCCTATTGGCAAAGGGGCATAGCTCAGTGGTACAGCATCTGCCCTGCACGCATGCAGAAAGCCCAAGATTTGATCCCTGGCATTTCCAGGTAAGGCTGGTAGAGACGCCGTTCCTTTAAACCATGGACAGCCACTGCCGGTCAGTGTTGATGATACTTGGCTAAATAGACTCAGCTCCCTATCTATTTAATTTTCCTGTGGCAGCCCATTTCTGCTTATGAACACACACAAAAATGGGAACGCTCCCGAGGCCTGAGAACGTATAGCCAGAATGAACATACAACTCGAATTCATAGAAGAAAAGCAACGGTTAGCAAACACAACTACTACGTACACAACAGAAACTAATCCTAAACCCTCTGTAACACCATCCATTCTTAAAACCCTAGAAACAGAAGATTTTGAGCCTAAAACACAACCAGAGAGGGAGAGAAAGAGAGAGAGAGAAGGACCCACACTCTCAGGAGCTACTTGAGTCAGTGGGAAGGCTCTTCACACTGTTCAGCAGATTGCAAACACTTTACAGCTTGGGTAGGAAGCAAGGACACTTGGAAGCGCTTCCTCGATGGCCTCAGCTCGCAGGCTGCCTGCGTGTTAACACTTTAAATTGGCTCAACAATGGGAGGTCTTTGGTGCTGGCAAGCGTGGAAAGTGCTCTCCGGCTGGGTGGCTGCCAGGTGACGGGAAGACGCAGCCGCTTTATGACTTGGCAACCAGCCCTAGAAGGTGGAAGCAGCAGCCTCAGCCTGGCTTCTTTGTTTGCCAGAGGGCACAGGGCGGTGGTGGCTGGGGCCAGAGGCAAAAGCGGGCAGAGCAACTAACACAGATTTCCACCTTTGAGCAGGAGGTTAGTCTCCACACAGAACACACACATTCATACCCTGCCCTCTATCCTCCACCTGCACAAACAAGAGGCATTATCAGAGCCCAAGAGCTCATTCCAGGCAGGAAAAGCCCTGGAGGAGGGTGCGAAGCCTGGGGAGACTTCTAAGGGCCAGAAAGAAAGGCTTGGAGGGGCGTATTTGGCCCCTGGGCCTGAGGTTCCCCATCCCCTGCCTCTACGGCCATTCTTTCAAAAGAAAAGGTTTTCTCCCATGCTTGCCTAAGAAAACAATGCAATAAAAAACTGCGCAGGATCAGGCCAATGGCCCATCCGGTCCAGCATCTTTTTCGCAGAGTGTCCAACCAGATGCTTACAGGAAGCCCAAAAGGAGGACCCGAGTGCAAGAGCAACTCTCCCCGCTTGCGATTGCAAGAAGTATTCAGAAGCACATTACCACCCTCAACAGTGGAGGGGGAACATAGCCATCATGGCTAGTAGCTACTGATAGTATCACCCTCCATGAATTTTTCTAACCAGTCTTTCAAGCTGGTGACCGTTGCTGTATCTTCTGGAACAGTGAATTCCAGAGGTTACCTATGCGTTGTGTGAAGGAGAACTTCTTTTTTGCCTGTCCTAAAACTTTTAGCTTCGTTGAACGACTCGCAAGTTCTCCATTCTGAGAGGAGGAGAAAAGCTTCTTCCCACCTACTCGCCTCACAGGGAACTACATTTCCCAGAGTTCCCTGGGAAGAGGGAATGATTGTTAAACCATCCGAGAGATTGTAGCACTGGGAAGGGGGAAGAGTGAGCTTCCTAACAATTCTCAGCACCCTGAACAAACTACACTTCCCAGGATCCCTCTAACCAGGCAAGCAAGCGACATTGTCACAGTTCAAGTAAGCATTCGACCCAGACAAAAGCATTTGTAGAGGTTATTGAGCAGGGCCAATGGGTGAGGGGATATGACCTAGGGAGGAGACGTGGGCAAAGGGAGTCGCACAGGCCCCTGTTGCCTCTGGGTCCCAATAACCCCCTTCTCTGCCCAAATATACATTCTGGAATTTTTCCAATGGGCAACTTGAAAAATAAAAACCCAGGCTCAGAGCATGAGACTCTTAATCTCAGAGTCGTGGGTTTGAGCCCCGTGTTGGTCAAAAGATTCCTGCATTGCAGGGGGTTGGACTAGATGATGCTTGTGGTTCCTCCCAACTGTACAATTCTATGATTCCCAGAAGCATTTGGCGCACTCTAAAGGAGAGTGGTGGATAGGTGGCGAAAGAGTGGGAATAGGGTGAGGAGAAACAATGGGTTTTTTTCTGACGGATTAAGATGGTCCCAAACTGGAACGTTTTATGGAGCTGGTTGGTACATCTGGGAGATCCGGAGTCCAGGGGAAGGGGGGGGTAGAATTAGACAAATGTGGTTAAAAGTATGATAGAAGAAATAACATTTGAATATATGGGTATTTTTGGGGTATAAAATGTGAGGCTAAAGGAAGAATAAGAGATGGATGGAAAATAAAGTTAGATTTGGATTGTTGTTGTTGTTTAGTCGTGTCCGACTCTTCGTGACCCCATGGACCAGAGCACGCCAGGCAGATTTGGATTAATTAATGAATTATAGGTTGAGGGTATTTGTTGTTGTTGTTTTTGGCTTTTTTTGAATAGATTAGAATTGGTTGGGAAATAATGGAAAAAATTGTGCCAGAATGATTTAAGATGATAAAAGAAAACTGCTTAATTTAGATTTAATAAATGGACCCAGTGTGGGGGGGAATCGAGGAAGTCCACAATGTTAATTGTAATGAATTGATATGTTTTTTCTTTTCTTTTTTTATTATGTTTCAATTTTGCTCTTTTGTTATTCTTTATGTGTTAAAGTTTTGAAAACTAATAAATAATATATATATTTTTAAAGCATTTGCTGCACTTACCCGCGGCTCTTCGTCCTCAATCAGCTGTAGTATTCCCTGGTGCCCTGCCAGTAGCTTCTCTTGGCGCCGTTTCTGGGCTTCCTCAAGCTTTGGGATGGAAGGAAGACCAGAGTCAGTGAAGCAGGGATAATGTTAACATAGCTCTTTTTTCACCAGATCGCTCAGACTTGCAAGCTGCAGTGTTTCCTGGGGAAAATAAGCCCTACCTCCCCCCCCCCCGGTCATTCCTGCCTTTGATGCTTCCAGGTCGGACTCCTGTAATGCACCTACTCTTGGAGATGGTCCAGAAACTTTAATGAGCTGAGGAAGCAGCAGCCAGAACTTGTGTGTCTAGGGCTGGCGGGATGAACCAAACTCTTAGGTCATAATTGGATTGCGATTTGTTTCCAGGCTCTTTTTTATATACAGTGGCACCTGTAGAAGGCCGGCCTCGCAGCGGCGGTGAGGCCCCAATCCTGCGAGGCCAACAGAAGGCCAGCCTCACAGCAGCGGCGAGGGCTCGATCCAGCGGTGGCGGTGAGCGCAGGGCAGCGAGGGAGGTGAGGCTCCCGAACGAATTAATCCGTTCCCAATGCATTCGTATGAGAAACCGTGTTTCGACTTACAGATGTTTCTACATACGAATGTGCATCCGGAACGGATTAAATTTGTAAGTAGAGGTTCCACTGTATGAATAAAAATTGCCAGTTTTGAATGTTCTAAATTTACAACCTGGGAAACAGGGTTATCTCAGGAATTGTCTCTTTTTCTATATACATGTGTGGGATTTGTGCTCAATTTGCTTTGCCAGGAAAAACGCTCTTTATGGAGTTGAGCAAAAGGGCCTTTTCGGTGGTGATGCCTACTCTATGGAGCAGCTGAACAGGCAGCCCTGTTCAGGGAAGTTTTTAATGTGTGACATTTTAATGTATTTTTAATCTTTGTTGGAAGCTGCCCAGAGTGGCTGGGGAAACCCAGCCAGATGGGCGGGGGACAAATAATATATTATTATTATTATTATTATTATTATTATTATTATTATTATTATTATTCCCAGGAAAGGCATGCTTGGGTCCCTCTTTTGCCTGCTTATAAATTGACCCTTAAGATTTTGTTACGACTGGTTTTAATTGGGGTGGTGTCAGTTGTGTGGTTTTTATGTTGCTGCACAGACCACCCTCATTATTATTTTTTATGAGATAGCACTATATAAACACTTTTATGGGAAAAAAATACAATCAAAATAGCAATAAACACAATGTTTTTTTTATAAAAAAAATCCGTTAAAAATGCTTTCGAGTTTTGCACAAAATAAATAAAATAAATAAATAAATGATAGCAATCATTTAAATCAGGCACCCCCAAACTGCAGCCCTCCGGATGTTTTGGCCTACAACTCCCATGATCCCTAGCTAACAGGACCAGTGGTCAGGGATGATGGGAATTGTAGTCCAAAACATCTGGAGGGCCAAAGTTTGGGGGTGCCTGATTTAAATGATAGGAATAACACTTTCATACGTGAAAACAAATTAATGTGAAAAGTTCCCAAGCAGTCAAAAAATGTTTTCTAACCAACACTACTGCTGTATGTTGTTTGCTGTGCATGTTGAAGATGCCAATAAAGACTTACAAAAGAAACAAAAACACACAAATTCACATGCAAAACAATTTCAAATCCAATACAGTACTGCACAGATAAAGAACGGGATAAAATTTTCTCCGCTTAAAAGGGTCATTGAAAAATGAAGGTCTTCAATAGGTGCCAAAAAGGTGACAGGGGTGGCTTGCCCAAAGCAAGGGAGTTGCAAAGCGTAGGTGAGATTTCAATAGTGCTATCCCAACTCAAGAGCCAGCGTGGTGTAGTGGTTAGAGTGTTGGTCTAGTACCTGGGCGATCGGGATTCAAATCCCCTGCTAGACACAGCTTTGAGGTTTTTCTACAATCAAGTGGTTGGTGTGTGTGTGTGTAAAAAGAAAATTCATTTTATTTTAATGTCCAATTTATAAACAGACACTGTATGCCCTTGGGCTAGTCAATGCCTCTCTGTATGCCCTTGGGCTAGTCAATGCCTCTCAGCCTAACTTACCTCACAGAGTTGTGGTAACTCCTGGTTTTACCCACACAGCATGTGGCACCTTGAGCTCCTTGGAGGAAGGTGGGATAGAAATGCAATAATAATTGAAAAATGAATAAAAATAGGAATGGGAAACTCACCCTGCGAATGGAGTTCACCGACTCGGTGATATGTCTCCTGTTTATCTCCGTCAGTTCCCTGAGGGAAGACAAAGAGCCTTTTCAGGATGAGAAGATAAGCCCTTGTTTCCAAGTAAACTGCCCTCCCCCCCCCCATTCTCTCCACACAAACAGGAACAAGACACTAGTCGTAAACTGAAGCATGAACAGAACTGGCAATCCCACGTCTCTAAGCAACCCAGGTTGGGGTCTTCCAGCTCTGGTGAGATGGGCCTTCAAGAATGTGGCCCGATGCTTGAGGCCCAGCAGCTCCCATGGCCTTAAGGGTTTGCCCCCTAAAAACTGTGCGCTCCTGCAAAGTGCAGCCAGGGGAGGATGGTGCCCATGGGGTACCATGGCAGAAGGCAGGAAGACCAATAATAAGTGGAGCCAGAGCCAATGATATACAGGTGAAACTCGGAAAATTAGAATATCGTCAAAAAGTGCATTTATTTCAGTAATGCAACTTAAAAGGTGAAACCAATATATGAGAGAGATGCATGACATGCAAAGCAAGATATGTCAAGCCTTCATTTGTTGTAATTGTACAGTCATACCTCGACATCCGAACGACTCGACTTCCAAAGGTTTCGACTTCCGTAGTCGACAACCCCGGAAGTCTTTTCGCCCCGCGCGCCCCGCCTGCGCAGAAGCAGCATGCGCACAACGAGCACTTCGTCAACTGAAGACTTTGACTTACGAAGACGGCCGCGGAACGGATCGTCATCGTAAATCGAGGTACCACTGTAATTATTTGTCGTTAGGCGGGTCAATTATAGATGGAATGTAATTATTGAAATGCAATAGCGATGTTTATTTTTGTATTATTGTTACTATTTGTTTTATTACTGCGGAATTTCCAAAAGAAAGCATTTGTAAAAATTAAAAGAAAAATAAAAAATAATAAGTTGCATTACTGAAATAAATGGACTTTTCGACGATATTCTAATTTTCCGAGTTTCACCTGTACAGCCTAATCATCCTGGCTTTGCATCCATTCTCCTCCCTGCTGAGGGGAGCAATGGCAAGACTAAGGAAGAGAACACTGGCAGCCAGTGTCACCCACTAGACCGGTCTGTAATGAAGAAGGCATGCAATGCGTACAATGTGGGGCTACCTTTGAAGGTGACTTGGAAACTACAACTAATCTAGAATGTGGCAGCTGGACTGGTGAGTGGGAGCAGTAGGGAAGATTCTTCGTTTGTTTTATAATTTTTGGGTGATTTTTGGGATAATTTTATACATATAAAACATAACCATTTCAGACATTAAAACACAAGGTTCTTTTGAACCTTCGGACCTTCTTCCCTCCCTCCATGGGTTGCATATTTAAGTTTAAATTTGCTGCATCTTTTACCATTATCCATCTACAGTGGTAACCTCGGGTTACAAACGCTTCAGGTTAGAAACGCTTCAGGTTACAGACTCCGCTAACCCAGAAATAGTACCTCGGGTTAAGAACTTTGCTTCAGGATGAGAACAGAAATCGCGCGGCGACAGCGGGAGGCCCCATTAGCTAAAGTGGTGTCTCAGGTTAAGAACAGTTTCAGGTTAAGAACGGACCTCCGGAACGAATTAAGTTCTTAACCAGAGGTACCACTGTATTATATAACCGTAATTGTTACAAATAATTCCACATTACAAGTGTCATTGCACCCCCGCCAAAGATTTTAAACTGTTGACAGTGGTCTTTTAAATAAATTACAAATTTACTCCAGTCTTTAGAAAATTCTAAAGTGCTATAAGGGTGCTTTGGACATATGGTTAAGATGTGATCTAAGACACTGCTATGAACTTGAGGATACTGTTTCTCTCCATTTATCTCAGTTTAGGTTTAATTTTGGTTTAGTTTAGGTTTTTTTTAAGGAAGAAGAAGAAGAAGAAGAAGAAGAAGAAGAAGAAGAAGAAGAAGAAGAAGAAGAAGAAGAAGAAGAAGAAGAAGAAGAAGAAGAAGAAGAAGATGATCGTGGCTGCTTTGATCTTACTGGAAAAGCAGCCCTAGAAAGCAGTCGAAGGAAACCAACCCATCCCTGAGCCAACTCAACTCACACGTCCTTTTTGCTCTTCCTTTCCCGGGATTTGGCTTCAGTGATGCTGTTGTGTCGTTTCCGGTCCAGGATTTTCTGAAGCTCCTTCTTCTCTCTAACCAAAGGTTTGGGGGTGCAGGGAGGGAAAGAATGGGTGTGGGGCTCAGTGGCAGAGCACCTGCCTTGCCTGCAAAAGGTCCCAGCTTTAATCACCGCTACCTCCAGGTAGGGACGGAAGACACTCCTGTCTAAAAGCCTGGAGAATCGCTGCCAGTCTGTGTAGACAACGCCAAGCAAGATAGACCGATGGTCTGACTTGGTATAAAGCAGCTTCCTAAGTTACTTTTTGATTAGGAATTTCATTCAGAACAATGAGGACTAGAAGCTTACTTTAGCAGAGCAGCAGTGAAGCACCTGCTTTGCGAGCAGAAAGCTGCAAACCCTCCACTGGAAAAGGCTCCAGTTTGAAACCCTGAACAGCTGCTGCCACTTAGAGTAGACCAGAGATGGGGAGCCTTGACTCCAACTCCCATCAGCCTTGGGCAAGCATGTCCAAAGGTCAGGGATGATGGGAGCAGCAGTCCAACAACCTCAGGAGGATGAGAAGGTCCCCGCAAACACAGAGCTAGGTGGACCTCAGTTTGACTCAAGGCAGCTTCCTATCAAAAAGGCAGGCAACATATAGCTCCTGAGAGTCCCCAAGAGAGTCTGCTGCTTCCTCTCCCATTTTGCCTTACGCCAGTACTCACTTTTCACTCATCTCCTTCAACTTCTTCAGCTGGGCAGCCTGGCAATCCTGGGCAATCTCTTTCAAGCGCTGCTGGGCCTGAGACAAGGATAGGGGCAGCGAGGTGGGAGAGAAATGGGGGCAGGAATTATTATCCCTCTAAAATGGGCCCAGTGTGTGCCTGTTGTTATTAACTTCTAAAAATTGATATACTGGGTGACTGTGAACAAATAAACAAACAATCAAACAAACCCCAGAGTGGTTGACAAAAGTAATAAAACAATGCAACAATTAAAAACAACTGTTTTTGCTTTGCTTTGCTTTGCTTTCTTACTTACTTACATATTGCACTAGCCAAAGGCCATGGCAACATCCAAAGAAGGGTAAAAGAAAAAGAAAATAACAGCAGTCGCTTTATATGCAGTAAAACCATAGACAAATCCACCAAAATTTCTTATTACACAGAATAAAAAGTAATTCTCAAAAAAAAAGGTGCAAATTAGAGTCCCCATTTCAATTGGCTACTAGCCCATCTAGTTCTTTCTTCCTAATCTTCCTAGCTGTCAGGGCGTCAAGGGCCACCTTATAAGTCACAGAATCATCAGTATCACTCAGCAGCCATTTCACCCTCTCCGCAGGTTAGATTTATTTCCTTCATGAAAAGAGATTTATTATTATTATTATTAACATTTCTATACTCGATTCAGCTTAGGATCACAGAGCAGACTACAGCATAAAAACACAAAACCCTTAAAACAAAAATAATAGCTCTCCCCTAAGGTTTAAAAGGACATAGATTGTTTAATTAGAAGAGGAATGTTTTCACTGCCACCTAAGGATATGAAATGAAAGGTGCCAGGGGAGGTTTCCCGGGGAGAGCATTCCACAAGTGGGGAGTCACAGCAGAAAAGGCCCCGTTCTCATGTTGCCACCCTTCGAACCTCTTGGGGAGGAGGCACACAAAGAAGGGAGTTTTTAATGCTTGACATTTATTGTGCTTTTAATATTCTGTTGGGAGCCACCCAGAGTGGCTGGGGAAACCCAGCCAGATGGGCAGGGTATAAATAATAAATTAGCAGCAGCAGCAGCAGTAGTAGTAGGACCTCAGATGAAGATTGCAGCGTTATATAGATGTCACGATGGAGCCCTGTGGGACACCACCGCCAAACAGCAGCCTCTTATGACTACTTTCTGAAAATGGCCCCAGAGGTACGAGCAGAACCACAGGAGCACAGATTTTGACCATAGCTGCCAAGTCTCCCGTTTTTCGCGGGAAACCCCTGTATTTTAAACCGTTTCCCGCTGGCAGCCCGGATTGGAAAAAAAATTTTAATAGCTAAGAACTGGAAATCACATGTACTACCAACAGTTGACGACTGGCAGATGAAGATGATGGAGTTTATGGAACTGGCTGAGATGACCGGAATAATCCGCAACCGGGGAGAAGAAGCGACAGAAGAAGAATGGAAAGATTTTAAGTTATATTTTAAAAAATATGCAAAAGTAACTTATTAAGATCAGAATTAGGTTAAAAAGATACTGTGGAATGTATGAATATGTTAAGTGGAAAGGAGTAAAATAAGTTTGTAAAAGGTGATTAAAATGGTGTAGAAATTGCTAAAATTTAATCTGATAAAGAACCGCAGTAGACGGGAACCCGAGGGGGTCCCCATATATAATGTGAAGGGAAAAGGAATAAGTAATTTGAATTTGTGTGTTTATTTTTTTTATTGTTGTGTCTTTTTATATTTTTGTGTTTTTTATTGTTTGTGTTGTAAAAACTTTAATAAAAATTATTATTATAAAAAAGGGGGGAAATCCCGTAAATCCCCCGGATTTCCTATCTGCCAGGGAGGCTCCATTTTGGGTCCTGGCGCCACATGGGTAGCGCGGAACCAGAAGTCGCTTCTACGCATGTCCGGACATGCGTAGAAGCGACTTCCGGTGCCGCGCCGCTGCTGATCCCGCATTTTTCAGCGGGAGACTTGGCAGCTATGATTTTGACATGAGGACAAAACTTGGAATCATTTCTTTCTTCCTTTTTTTAAAAAAGGCCGAAACTAGAGCTCACCACTACAAGACACAGAACCACCCGCTTAGACATCTCAAGGAAGGTATTTGTGCAATTGACCATTGTGCACACACACACACACTTTCCCAGCAGGGACAGGGTAGTTTGGGAACAGGGATGCTGAATCTCAGGGCTGCCAGGGGGGTGTTGTGCTACAGCTCCCATCATCCGCAACCATGCTAGCTGGGGCTGATAAGAGTCTAACAACCACACATGGACACCCACAGCACCTCCGGCTTAGAGCCCACTATTTTAAGCCCCGCCCTGCCTTTAAACACCTGGTGCAGGTGCCCTCGCTTGCAGGCCCTCTCCAGCTGGTGCTGAACCTCCCGCAGCTGCAGCAGACCTTGCATCTGGCTCTCCTGATCCAGCTCCAAAGAACTCTGAGACCTACAGAGGGAAGGGGAAAAGCCACACGTCAGGAGGCGCAAGTTGGCAAGAAAGGGCTAAGGCTGCCAAGCACAAGCTCAAGCAGAACGGGGGGAGCACACAGTAAAATTCAACAAGGAATGAGTAACCAAGCAGATGGAAGAGAGTTGGGGTGTGTGTGTCATATACCGTCCCCCTTTTTCCTCCCAGTAAAATCCTGCCTCTTGGGTAAGTTCAACGGCAGCTGCTACCTAACTAGGCGAGGCATGGGGAGGGGGGGGAGAGAGAGAGCCCTACAGTAGGCAGAGCCAATCACAGGCAGAGCAAACACACACTACTGCTTGTCCCAGGCCCAGAAGAGCACAGCTCTGAGCAGTTTTCTGCTTGCCCCATACTTTCTCCAAGCGGTTTTGCCTCTGCCCTGCCGCTTTCTCCTACCCATCAACTTGTCCATTCCTCTTCTAAAGCCATCCCAAAACCGGCCACCTGCACTCTGCTTATTCCAACCCCCATCCCTGGACAGGGATCTGGCTGGCTCTAGCTGCACAGAGCGATAGGACTGTAGAATTGGAAGGGACCCCTGAGGGTCATCTAGGCCAACCCCCTGCGGTGCAGGGATGGCAATGCAAGAAAAATAAGAAATGCCCATGGTTTATTGGACTAAAGAGCAATTCTGCGGATTTCTGGTTTTTTTGTTTGTTTGTGGGGAAAGCTGCAGGACAAGCTGACAACCTCTCGGACAAGTGAAGTATGGATGAGCCCTCTGTTAGTGTCCTCCAGCAAGACTCTCCCATGAAGGCAGCTCTCCCGCTTCTAGCCACGGACGCCTGAGCCCAAGCCAGTCCCTTCTCACCCTTCCTGGCTGCGCAACCGGCTTTTTTCCCCCTGGGAGAACTGGGCGCTCTGCTTCTTGTTTTGGCTGCAGATCTTCTTCATGTGCTTCCGCCGGAGCTCCTTCAGCTCACGGTACTGTTTCTTCAGCAGCTTCACAAAGGACTTGTGCTGGCGCAGCTCCTCCAGGGACTGGGGGGACACTTCTGGAAGATATCCCCCAAAACACCCACCCAGGCACAACAGGTTACAGAATATCGTAATCCCCGTCCAACAACAAGGTGATGAGAGAGCGCACGTGCAGCGCAAGGCAGTTCCCACCTGCCCCTGTCCACACGTTTTCAAGTTTCTCTCTGGAGCCCTAAGGACTAGGAACTTAATTCCAGAGAAAACTAAAAATGAACGTCCGTGGTTCCACCATAAGGCAGCTTTATTTTTGAAATCCGGAGTAGCAGTTCAAGACTTCCCCCATTTGAAAATTGATGAGGGTCTTGGCAGATGGGTTAATTACCGTATTTTCCCGTGTACAAAACTAGGGGGTTTTTTTAAACCAAAAAAGTACAGTAGGTTTAAAATTGGGGCTCATTTTATACATGGGTAGTGCTAGGGGGTGTTTTCTTAATTTGGAGTCCTCAAAAAATTAGGGGGCGTCTTATACTGTACATGGGGGAGTCTTATTCACAGAAAAATATGGTATTATACAAATAAAAAACATCCACAACTTTTTTTCTCTCTAGCACTGGCATCGAAACCACCATCGCGTTATGAAAATGTCACAGGACAGGGTCTTGTTAGCCTGTGTGGCAATTTATTTACAGTGGTACCTCTACTTACAAATTTAATGTGTTCCGAACACACATTTGTAAGTCGAAAAAATTTGTAAGTCGAATCCCATAGGAATGCATTGGGAGAAAAAATTCGTAAGTCGAAGCAACCCTATCTAAAAATTCATAAGTAGAAAAAATCCTATCTAAACCGCATCCAAGGTGGCGGATGGAGCTCCATTCGTAAGTAGAAAATTTGTAAGTAGAGTTATTCATAAGTAGAGGTACCACTGTATTTGTATTTCTAATTAGATTTATATTCTGCCTTTCCTCCAAGGAGCTCAGACGGCACACACTGTTCTCCCCTTCCCTATTTTATCCTCACACTGACCCCGTAAAGTACGGTAGGTTAGGCTGAGAGAGCATGACTGGCCCAAGGTCACCCCATGAGCTTCATGGCCGAGTGGAGATTTGAAGCTAGGTCTCCCCAGTCCTAGTCCAACACTCTAACCATTATGCCACACTGGCCCTGCCTGGGCAAAATGGCCTCGGTCTCCATTAGCCGAAGAAGTAAGCCGAAGCACAAGAGTCAAGTTCAACTGGGCCGCAACAGATAGCCCTGAACGGGGCTTGCGGGCCCACAGTTTAAGAAACCAGTGATCTAGAGCCTTGTTCCCAGTTATGGGACCCTAGAGGTTGCTGAACTACAACTCACAGTGGCCCCAGCCAGCGTGGAGGAGTGGTGGGAATTGTAGTCCAACAGCATCTGGAGACTCAAGGCTGGGAAAGGCTGGTCTAGAGGAGCTTCAGATTCTATCTTCAAGGGTGTTGGTGCAACAATGTCTTCTTACCTGCAAGGATGCTGGCAATCAGATCGTCCCTTTGCACTACAGGTTTGAGAGAAGGCGAGAGAGAAAGAAACGAGAAACAGGAGTTAAAACAACGAAAGGGGTGTGAAGGTATCCTGTTAGAAGTTTGTTCTTAAAACACGGGCCCGGGAAAGTATGGGGAGGTAGTGAGGCACATTCCCAGAAAATGTACCCACTGCAAGGACAGCAATTGTGGTAGCAATAACCCCAACTACATAAACCCTGTAACTAGTACATAAACCCCAATTGCGTTTTCTTGGAACTTGTTTATTGCTAGAAGGCTGCTACTGGCAGTTCTTGGGAGCAGGCGGATCAATAATATTAATATTAGTAGGAGTTTAATAATGAATATGCCGCTTACTTGCCAAAATGCCTTCTAACTGCTTTACAAGTATAAAATAGATTATACAAAGTATAGCCACACGTGATTTGTTGTATTCAGTTAATTGGCACCGTGAAGAAAGCAATGGGAAGATAAGCATTATAAAAACTGTAAAAGTAAATGAATACAGAATAAATCACTTCCATCAAAACACTGAAGAGAAGCATCCACAATTAAAATTGTACAACAACCCATCCCCTTAAAACAGTCAAAACAGCAGGTTCAACTCAGGAGAGCAGGAGAATGCTTTTCTAAGCAGGTGTGTCTTCAAGAGCCGGCGGCATGCCAATACTGATGGGACCTATTACAGCAGGGAGAGTATTCTGTGACACTGGTGCCACCGGTGGAAAAACCCACACCTCTGCATTACCACGAGCTGATAATCACCAGGCCACAGCAACATAGGGGATCTTCCCAGCATAGTTCAGGGGAATGTGTCTCCATTTTTTGTGGGGGGAGGGAAAGAAAGAAAGTAGACGCCCTGCTGCTGTAAGGCTATAGGCAAAAAGAGGTAAGCAAAAAAGCAAAAGAAAACCCCAGCCATTCGCAAGTAGTGGAAGGAGAACCTGAAAAAAGAGGCAGAAATATAGCTCAGTTGGTAGAGCATGAGGCTCTTAATCTCACGAGTTGTGGGCTCAAGCCCCACTTTAGGCAAAAAAATGCCTGCATGTAAACTTGTCTGTACAATAGACTAGCATATCCAAGTTCAAGGGCATATTCCAGCCAGGCAAAAAGAGGGAGCACAGCAGGGCTGTTGAGGGGTGAGGCCTAGGGAGAGTTCTGCAGGACATACATAAAGGCCTGGAGGGCTGCAATTGGCCCTTGGGGCCTGACGTGCCCTGTGCTTGCTTTAGATCAAGCATAGGCAACCTTGGCTCTCCAGATGTTTTGGGACTACAACTCCCATGATCCCTAGCTAACAGGGCCAGTTGTCAGGGATCATGGGAGTTGTAGTTCCAAAAAATCTGGAGAGCCAAGGTTGCCTATGTCTGCTTTAGATCTTACCTTGACTGGGAACTACGCTGGGGCTCCGGGTCGGGGGGAGCAGGGGTCGTGGGGGCTTGTGTGCCTCTTCAGTGGGGCCAGCGGTCACGCCAGAGGAACTTCTCGACACCGATGTCCGTGGCTTCTCTGCATTCTCCTGCTGGCGAGGAGAAGTAGCACAGTGGCAAATTCAGAAGTATGGGATCCCTTCAGGACAGTCACACCCTCACCCTTCTAAGATTGTACAATAATATTGCAATTACACAACTGTAATAAGAAGGGATACGTTGCAGTTATCCGTGCCATGTGCTTCATTGTACGTAACAGAACTTGCACACATTCTCTTGAAAATGAAGCACCCCTAGATGCTTAGTTTTGGAACATGCAATGGCTAAAAACAGGCATCCCCAAACTGCAGTCCTCCAGATGTTTTGGCCTACAACTCCTGAAATATACTCGGAGTCAAGAGTGAATTCATGCTCTTTATTCAGCTCATAGTCATCAAGGAGGAGAAGAGAAGACGAATAGCTCTTTTCCCAAAACCATCTGCTTATATACATTATTTACACAATGGGCCTTGCGTGATTGGCTACTTCAGGGCTACACCTGTGGGCCAATTATATTGTGGATTGACTTTTGCCTGCAGCCTGATTGGCTGCTCCTACAGGCCAATCAGGTAGCAGATTCACTTCTGCCAGCCGCCTGATTGGCTGCTCCAGCAGGCCAATCAGGTTGCGGATTCACTTCCACCTGGAGTTGGATTGGGTAGCTCCCGCTGAATCTGAATCCTATTGTTCTAGGATTCAGCTCAGTACATAACACCTCCCATGATCCCTAGCTAACAGGACCAGTGGTCAGGGATGATGGGAATTGTAGTCCAAAGCATCTGGAGGGCCAAAGTTTGGGGATGCCTGGCTAAAAAGATTCCCTTTCATGCTGATTGGGCAGCTGTAGGATGCTGGAGATAGAGACCCTGCTGCAGAAATAGTAAGGAGTCCTTGACCCTGGACCGTTACATCACTGGCAAGGAGGGGGGTTGCCTGCACTTCCATAGGTTTCATCCCTTGTCCCGCCTTCTTAGCAACAGGTGAAGCTGTCTCTTCCCAGTTTCACACAGGTTCTTTCGTGAATCCATTTTCTGTCTTAACCCGTAACTTTTTAAAATCCCCATTCTTCATTCAATTTTTAAACCCACCCTTCACCACAAGATGCCAGGGTGGGTTAAAGCCATTTTTTTTTAAAAAAAAATTAAATTAGTTTTTTTAAAAAAACACTATTATTTCCTCTGAAAAATAAATATGTATTTTTTAAAAAATACACACTTGTAAACATGCCAGGCTGTATCCAAGTCTGTTTTATTCTGAGGAGACTCACTGACATTAATGAACCCAAGTTAACAGTGTCCATTAATTTCAATGGGTCTAGTTTGAGTAGGCCCACCATGTGTACAACTTTTTATTACACATTAAAGTAAAGGTAAAGGGACCCCTGACCATTAGGTCCAGTTGTGACCGACTCTGGGGTTGCGGTGCTCATCTCGCGTTATTGGCCGAGGGAGCTGGCGTACAGCTTCTAGGTCACGTGGCCAGCATGACAAAGCCGTTTCTGATGAACCAGAGCAGCACATGGAAACGCCGTTTACCTTCCCGCCAGAGTGGTACCTATTTATCTACTTGCACTTTGATGTGCTTTCGAACTGCTAGGTGGGCAGGAGCTGGGACCGAGCAACGGGAGCTCACCCCATCGCGGGGATTCGAACCGCCGACCTTCTGATTGGCAAGCCCTAGGCTCTGTGGTTTAACCCACAGCGCCACCCACGTCCCAATTACACATTATGCCCTCCTGATACATTTTTTTTATAAAAAAGTAGAGGATTCCATGGCAGAATTCAGAGAACTATGAAACCTGGGGGGTAACCGTGATCCAACCCAAGTGGGGAGGTGCAGATCAGGTCTGACAAAAACGAAACCCTTCCAGCCCCACATCCGCTTCCCTGTGTGCCATGGCTGCCCTCACCTCACTCTCTCCTATCAGAGCCACAAGCTGCTTGGCTCGCTGGTCCATTAAGCTGACGTGTTTAATGGGGTTGATCAGAGCCTCTGCATAATCTGAGGGAAAAAGAAGATCCATTAGTTTTTAACACATGAGGAAGCCTTTTCGTGTGTGTGTGTGCTTGCACCAACTGAAGTAGACCCAATGAAATTAATGGACCTAAGGTCATCACTGTGAGACACAAAAAAAATTAGAATATGTCTCCAAAGTTGGATTTAAGACACAGATTCCTTAAGACATACTAGCTCTGCTAAATATACCCGTGTTTCTCATATTATAAGACACGTCTTATATTTACTTTTTCCTCAAAAAAACACACTATGGCTTATTTTCAAGGGATGTCTTATTTTTTCCTCCTCCTCCTGCCGCGGCCGGCATTGCTGCTGCACTATGTCTTATTTTCGGGGTATGGCTTATATTCCTTGAATGCTTAAAAATCCTGCTATGGCTTATTTTATGGGTATGTCTTAAAATATGAGAAACAGGGTATTTTTGTTTACACAAGCCCATCCAGACACATAGAATGTTCACATGTGTTTTAAATCTTGTTTTTAGCTTATCATTGATTTTAATTATTTTTTCTCCGCTTGCTTCGGCAGCACATATACTGATTTAAATTATTATTATTTTCAATCGTTTTAGATAGCCGATTTAAACATTTTTTTAAACTGCTAATTTTATTATTGGTTTTTCTCATTTGTAAGCCACTTTTAAGGTTTTATTACAATCCAGAGGTATAGAAATCTTGTGAAATAAACAGTCCTACTCAGAGTTAGCAAGTTCATGCACATGGCTAATAACTAGGTCCCTTAAATTCAGCGGGGCTACTGAGAGCACAACTTTGTTCAATACAATGAATGAATGAATAAACAATACAATAAATGTATTGTTAAACGATACAATAAATGAATAAACGCAATAGAACACAACCCAAAATTGATTAAGAGCCCCCCAAAAAACCCACATGTAAAGTGCTACTAAAATGTATCCAATAATAAAACACAACTATAATCTCAAAAAAAAAATGTGAAACATATAACAAAGAGGTGGCTAAAATTAAACTAAAATACAGCAGGCTGATACAGTGTCCTAGCAGCAGTCTGATGTGACTAAGAATGAACAGATCTATACTGGAGACAAAACGTGTTTCAAACCCCAAGGGGTCTTCCTCAACAGTCAAGGTGAGCAGGCACAAGCAGAAGGGTGCTACCTTTTCACACCAGCTCATACATCTTCACAGGCGCGTACAGAGCCTCTCTGCTGCCCGGGGCGGCAACCCGCTCCGTCGTGACACATGCGTCGTGACGTAACGTCATGACGTAATGTCGCTATATCATGACGCATGTGCACGACGGAGCGGGTTCCTTGCGCACTATGGAGCATGTTGCTGGGGGCAGTGCTCCAGCGCCCGGATCCGAGGATCCCGATGCTAGAGCAGCGCTGCCGGCAACCCAATCCGTAGCGCGCTTTGTGCTTCTTCCTACTCAGGTGGAGCGGCGAGGGGCAACAGCGGCCACCGTTGACGCTGCTCTCTGGCCTGCCCCTTGCCTCTGCCCCACCAGGAAGAAGCGAGGGGCGAGGCCAGCAATATCGGGGCCTCTGTGATGGCGGTTGCGCCGCCGCCACAATAGCAGCGGCCGTCGGTGGAGGTGGCGTCGCGCTGCCCCCTGCAGTGTGGAGCCTGGGGCGCCCTGCCCCCCTCGCCCCCCTGTTGCGACGCTCCTGCATTTTCATATTCTTCTGGCGTGCACAGTAGCCTTCTAGATACGATTGGTCAAGCTCATTTTATCATCGATACTGAGCAGCCAAGCGGCTAACCTTCAGCGACAAATCATGTGCCCCCATCTGCACTGTATAAAGCGGTATCATATCACTTTAAACGGGCATGGCTTCCCCCTCAAAGAATCCTGGGAAATGTAGTTTCCTTGGTTTGGCACTGAGAGTTGCTAAGAGAACCTGCTCCCCTCACAGAGCTACTACAATTCCCCTGAGCTCCCTGCGAAGAGGGACTGATCATTAAACACCTCCCACCGCAAGCATTCAATTACTTTGGTGATCATCTGGGATGTAGTCATAGGCTTCAGTATAGACCAGCAAGGCTGGGAGGCAGAGGGGCTGGTTGCTTTCGCTGCGCAGGCAAATGTAGTGGTAGCCTGTGGGACAAAGGGAGGGGAAAACGCAGAAAAAACCCAGTAAGAACGGAGAGGTGGACATTCAGGGGCAGCAAGCACAGGTGTTAGGAAAGGACAATACTGTACTTGGAAATGGAGAAGGAACGGTCATTAGGGGAAAGGACCACCGGCCTGCTGAAAACCTTGTTTTCAGCCAAGCCTGTACAGGCAATATGCATCCTTCCTCAAAGAAGGTTAATTGATGTCTGTTTTAAAGTTTTTTATATGGCTTTTTTTGTACGGTTTTATGTTTTATTGCAGTAAATCGCTTTGATTTCTTTTTTAGACATGGGGGTATACACATTTGTTTTTTTAAAAAAATTAATAAATGTAAATAAGCAAAATACTATACTGTAATACCACTTTATGCAGTCATGGCTTCCCCCAAAGTATCCTGGAAACTGTAGCCTGTTAAGGCTTCTGAGCAAGGGTGCCAGTTCCAGGGGGCTGAGCTCTTTTGTTCCCCCCTATATATATGGGGTAGGTTCTGCCCCTCTTATGCTCAAAAAGCATGGAGGCAAAGCAGCTCTAGTGACTGGCTTCTTCCCCTCCTGCCACAACACTGGCCTCCCCACTTCCCCTCACAAGATGGCGCCTCTGGTGCTGAGAGCTGTTAGGAGATCCCTATTCACCTCACACAGCTACTATTCTCAGAGTTCCCTGGGAAGAGCGGCTGTTAAAACCACTCTGGGAGCTGTAGCTTTGTGAGGGGAACTCGGGTCTCTTAGCAATTCTTTAGCACCCCTAACGGACTACAGTTCCCAAAATTCTTTGGGGGAAGCCACGACACTAAAAAACTTGTATATGCAGCTTTAAATGCTTGGTGCAGATGTGCCCTAACTCCCATGAGCCTCTGCCAAGGACATCTGCTCAGCTAACGACGGGGTTGTAGCCCAACAACATCTCAACAGGGTCAAAGGTCCCCCATCCCTGACTTCAACAATCTCAAGCATTGTGGGAAGACTTTGGAGCAGGCATCCCCAAACTGCGGCCCTCCAGATGTTTTGGCCTACAACTCCCATGATCCCTAGCTAACAGGACCAGTGGTCAGGGATGATGGGAATTGTAGTCCAAAACATCTGGAGGGCCGAAGTTTGGGGATGGCTGCTTTGGAGTATCAGGCATCTTCGCAGCTTCAGGCACTAGCCAATCATCCCAGTGCCTTTCCATTCAATTGGTGTATTTTTGGGAGAAGGGCTGCAGTTCATTGGTAGAGCAGATGCTTTACATGCAGGAGGGATCGGGTTCGATCCAGTTAAAAATGATCCAGTAGCAGATTGTGGCAACAGCTCCCTCTCTGCCCAGACCTTGGAGAGCAGCTGCCAGTCAGAGTGGACAATACTAGGCTAAGCAGACAAATAAGCTGAGCTGATATTAAAGCACCTTCCTATGTTTATAGTCCTTGTCTGGCAAATTATACAGCACACACATAGTGTGTGTGTGTGTGTGTGTGTGTGTGCGCGCACACACACACACACATACACACACACACATAGAGGTACAAAGAGGAAAATGATTTGGTAAACAATGAGGCCAGAAGGCCATTAAATGCAAAGTAGCGGGTTTCTGACATTTCTATGCAAAGCACAAATGTATACAAGATAAGGGCCACATTTCCGGTGATAAATCAACCCAGCTAATCTAGAAATCTAGACGGCTGCCCTTATTTTGCATGCATTTGGCTCTCCACAGAAACATTGCATATCCAATCTTTACACTTCACGGCCTTTTGGCTCTGTTGTTTAAAATGTGCGTGCATATAACTAATAAAATCTGCTCCCTAAGGATAAACACTTCTACTTTCTGATAAAGCAGGCTATAGGCTGGGCATACGGTAGATAACCTTTGGCTTGTCAAGGGTTGCAATCCCTTGGAGGTGACCCCTGAGGCGCTGCATGCTGGCTGTGGGTGGGACAGCGGAGGGCAGGGCCTGAGCAAAAATGAGTGGTGCCACCCTCTTCTCTCCCCAGGCTGCTGTGGGGAGAGACACATAAGCTTACTGAGGGCCACAGGACTGTTCAGGATAACCACCAATGCTCTAATGCACTAAAGATGGCGCAAGAATAAGTATTTTACAGCGCTGTCATGTCTAACCTCAGAAATAAGCCCCGCTGATTTGAACAGCAGTATCTCAGTAAATGGGGATGGGGAGGGGAAGGGGGGTCACCTGAACGGATGGCAGAGACGGGCAGTATCCGATGCCCCACAAATTTGCCCCCCTCTTCAAAGACAGCTATACGCAGCGAGGCTAATGTAGGAAGCACCACCTGAGGGGACAGACAAGACAGGTGTATTATTAGGGAAAAGGCAGAAACACAAAGACACGACACCTTCCACTGTGATTTTTAGAATCAGAATTTGAGGGGTCCTACAGGTCACCTAGTACGACCCACTGGCTGATGGAGGAAATTCAGAACATCACCGATGGATGGCTGCCCAAACCTCCACTTGGGAGGGCTCCACATTTATCATGCCAAAAGCCAAAACAGTTGGAACAGTCCCGCTTGCTTAACTTAATCTCTATCTACTTCTCGTAAGACCCCCCCCCCCACATTACAAGTATGCAGCTGTTTCGTACTATTTTCAAAATAAAGCTGGAAGTTGTAGATTGACAGGGGTACGAAAAACTGACAAGACAGGTCTAGCTCTCCCTCAAAGGACTAGAGTTCCCAAGGTTGTTTGGGTAAGGGAGGTGGCAAATATTAAACCACTTGATGGCATTGATCTGTCCCTACACAGGCAAGTACAATTAAGAAAATGCATTCTGCATGAGCTCAGAAGCGCTCTTATTTTAGATACCAAATTCAAATTAGATTTGAACAGAGACTTTATTATGGCTTCTCATTCTTCAAGAGCCGAGTCCTTGGGCTAGAACTGCATTCACCAATACCTTGTGGAACAAAAAAGGTTCCTCATCCCACACCGGGTTGAAGGAATTCCCCTGCGATGTCCGCGTCCGGAATTTGCGCTTGGTGTCCACCGGCAGCCCAAACATGTCCACCTCAACGTAGATGCCCACCCGCTTATCCGAAAGAAATTGTCCTGAGATTATCTGGGAGGAGGATTGGGGGGGGGGGGAGAGAGAGATGGGACAGAATTTTTACTCTTTATAAAATGATAAGGGTTAAATCTTCTCTATATTTTTTGTTGGGACGACAGTATTGTCCAAACCCTTGTTTTAAATCAGTGTGGGGAACCTGCCTCTAGCAGTTGCCCAATCAGGTGCAAGCAGGGCATGAAAGAAGAGCTCCCCCTCTTTGTTTAAGTCTCCCAGTAATATATTAAGCTGGCAAATCATCATAGCAACAGCCCAGGGGTGAGGAACCTGTGGCCCTTCAGAAACTACAGTGGTACCTCTACTTACGAATGTTTCTACTTACGAATGGAGCTCCGTCCGCCATCTTGGATGCGGTTTAGATAGGATTTTTTCTACTTCGAATTTTTTCTCCCAATGCATTCCTATGGGATTCGACTTACAAATTTTTTTGACTTACAAATGTGTGTTCGGAACGCATTAAATTCGTAAGTAGAGGTACCACTGTACTGAAAAACAGCTCTCATCACCTATGACCACTGGCTAGCAACATCTGGAGGGCCACAAGTTCATCATCCCTGCAACCCACCACCCTTCGAACCTTCACTTTGACAGTATTAGCCACGATGCCGTCAATGATATCTTCGGTGAAGGGGTCAAAGAGCTTGTCCTGGCGCCGCATGAACTCTGGCTTGAGCAGGTACCCGCTCCGGCGATTGTACTCGAAGCTGCCCAGATTCAGCTGCATTGGCAAGTCTGGGCAAACAAGAGATTCAAGCACAAGTGTTGATACATCATACAAGCGAGAACAACCGATATTCTATCCTTCCTCCTCCCCCGCCTCTTGCAACCTCCATCTCTGCACAGCACAGAGACACTACAGCAGGGATGTGGGGAAGCTGTAACCCTCCAGATGTTGTTGGCCTACATCTCCCATCATCCTTCACCACTGGCCATGCTGGCTGGGGCAGATGGGAGTTGGAGTTCAGCAATGTATGGAGGACCACAGGCTCCCCATTATTGCCTTATGCATACATGAAAGTGAACTGTGTGTGGTTAGATCCCTCTTTAATTTGGTAGGACAACAAGTCAAGAGAGTTGCCACGGGTCTTTCCTGCTTCTGGCCAGCTTAAACCAAAACGCAGACCAGCAGCCATGTTTGGCAACCCACCAGGGGCTTGACAAGCTTCTTTTGTTTTCCCCCCCTTTCTTCCTGGGACTGACCCAAAAAAATGCAACCCAGAGGATGAGAGGGCTCTTCCTTTCTTTCATATGAAAGCCATGCAGTCTCAGCGCTGTGGGCCCCAAAATGTGGAGTTTCCTCTGGGCTGAGCTTAAACATGCACCCTCCTTGCGGAGTATCAGACACACAACAAGGACTTTCTTATTCCAGAAGTCATTTAGTTTGATTTTACTGTCACATTCACTGAATGGTTTATTTTTTCACGTACCCTGCTTAGAAATGCTAATGATTAAGCAGTATATAAATGCTGTTCTCACTGTTAGCAAGCGGGGGGGGGGGGAGAGAGGATAGCACTTACCAAGCGACTGGAAATTGAGTGCCACCATCTGGCAGCCAGCATTCCAGAAGACCTGAGGCATGTAGTTGGAGGAATCCACTCGGGTCCCTTTGGGGTATATCCGGCTCAGCTGCTGCTTGTTGTATCTGGGCAAGGGGTGCTTGTTAAGGCAACAGCCAACGAGGGCACCTCAACTCTACTGTGGCCATCAATGACCATGGATCAGCTGTGAGCACTCAACATGCCCTTGGAGGCATTCCGTTTTCTCAGGCTCTCCATCCCTCTTTCTAACATTAGTCATCAATTATTTACACACACATATAAACACACATATCAAGACGTAACCCAAGGGTGGGAAACCTTGTCAGCTCAAGGGCCACATTATCTTCTGGGCCATGTTCCAGGGGCCACATGCCAGTGGTGGGCAGGGGTGAAGGCAAAAGTGGACAGAGCAATTAATACACATTTTACCTTTGCACGATAGGCTAGCTTCTACACATGCCGCTGGAGAAATCCTGGAGACCTGCTGACAGTGTAGACACTGGCCAGGAATGGAGCCTATTGTACAAAATGCAAGAATCCTATACATTGCTCCACCCACTTCTGCATCTGGCTCCACCCACCATTGGTATATACACACACACACACACACACACACACACACACACACGGGAACGAGGTCCTCCAAAATGAAACCGGATTCCTCACTCTTGGCCTAAGAGAGACCAATGGTTCAAACCAGGCATAGGCAACCTTGGCTCTCCAGGTGTTTTGGAACTACAACTCCCATGATCCCTAGCTAACAAGGCCAGCAGTCAGGGATGATGGGAGTTATAGTTCCAAAACATCTGGAGAGCCAAGGTTGCCTATGCCTGGTCCAATCCAATAAAACTGATGTCATCCCTTTGCTCATGGAGAGGCTTAGACTACCTGATTTTACCACTGAGCATTTGCAGTTACTCCCCCAACTCCTACTGATGCCTGGGTCTATGGAATGAGCCCCACATACATAACCTCCTATCTTGGATTTTCTTTCCCACAGTTCCCAGAAGCAGGACACGCAGCAGCCAGTGCCAACTGGTGCCCATTGGGACTAGTAGGGCAGAAGGCCCTACAGAAGGTGGTGCCAGAGCCAAGGATAGGCAGAGCCACTCCTGGACTGCTTGCAAGTAAGAAGGCAGAATGAGCTTGGTGGCCCCATTTGCCCTAACGGATCAGTCGCTACTAACAAAAGTGGTTCCAAGCACTCAAAACAGTCGTACCATTCACTGTTGTAGCAAAAAAAGGTGCTACATCTAGGGCTTCGTCTACACTAGACATTTAAAGCAGTACCATACCCCTTTCAACAGTCATCGCTTCCCCCAAAGGATCCTGGGAACTGTGGTTTGTTAAGGGTGCTTACAGGAGACCCTTATTTTCCTCACAGAGCTAAGGAGTTCTCTGGGAAGAAGGGCTGACTTGCTAAACCACTCTGTGAGGGGGAATACAGGGTGTGTGTGTCTCCTAGCGAGTCTCAGCACCCTTAGCGAACTACCGTTCCCATGATTCCATGGGGGAAGCCATGACTGGTTGAAGCGGTAGGATAACTATTAAGTAGTGAGTAAACTTCAATACATAGCAATAACTGCTTTAAAGGTACAGCACAGGAGAGGCCTGGGGGTTGATCAGCAGTGAGGCCAACTCTGCTTCAACCCACCCTACATCACCAGGCAGGATACTCAACGAACTCCATGGGGCTGTTGGTCAGCTGCTCCAAACCTTTGGTCTCCACGAAGGAAGACATCTCGAAAGATTTGTTGCGTTCTTGGGAGGAGAAAAGTAAAAAAAGGCACCGTGTTAATGCTCCACATTACGCAGACAGCCTTGCGCACAGACCTCTCCCAATCTGCCTACTGCTGCTTCTTCCCTCTCAGGGGAATATTTACACACTGGGGCGGCGGATGTCAATGGGGAGGGGGTCATAGCTCAGTGGTAGAGAGCACACACTTCGGATGCAGGTGGTCCCGGGTTCAAGTCCCTGGCGTCTCCAGTTATAAAGGAATCAGAAAAAGACCCTATTCTTTCAGAGACCCTTGAGAACTGATGTCAGAATAGAGAGTGCTAGTCAGACACCTTGTCCAAACGTAGGTTGCGACTGGAATCCAAGGCCACATCCGCACTTATACGTTTAAAACAGTATCTTACCACTTTAAACAGCAATGGCTCCACTGCCCAAAGAATCCTGGGAATTGCAGTTTGTTAAGGGTGCTTAGAGTTGTTAGGAGACGCTTTATTCCCCTCACAGAGCTACAATTCCCAGAATTCTCTGCGGCGAGAGGCTGACTGTTAAACCACTCTGGGATAATGGAGGTAGAACATAGCCATGTTGGCTAGTAGCCACTGCTAGCATGAGCCTGCATTATTTTTTGTAACTGTATTCTAAAGCCATCCATGTGGGGTGTCCCTCACTGTGCACACGTTCACGCCATACATTTAAAGCAGTGTGATACCACTTTAAACAGTCATGGCTTTCCCCAAAAGGATTCTGGGAGCTGTAGTTTGTTAAGGGTGCTGTTAGGAGCCCCCTGTTCCCCTCACAGAGCTAGAATTTCCAGTGTGTTTTAACAATCAATCCCCCTTCACAGGGATCTCTGGGAATTGTCGCTTTGTGAGGGGAATAGGGGTCGCCTAACAATTCTCAGCACCCTTTACAAACTACAGCTCCCAGAATCCTTTTGGGGAAGCCATGACTGTTTAAAGTGGCATCACACTGCTTTAAATGTATGCTGTGAATGTGGCCTACATCTGGATGGGGAGTCTGACAATGCATGGAGGGCCACAGATTGCCCGCTCCTAAACTTACACCGACACCTTACTGCCAGCATCCATCCCCCTCCCCGCTCTCACTCACTCCTGGCCACCTCGAAGCATTTGAACTTGACAGGTTCGATGTAGTTCACCAGTGTAGACATCTCTTCTGTGGCATTGACCTCACTGCTTGCGGTGCCCTGTCACAAAGGGGAGAGGGGAGGACAAGGGGAGATGGAAGCAGTTTAGGGGGGGGGGAGTTTAAGATCACATCTGCACCGTATGTTTAAAGCACTCTTTAAACGTGTGTACAAACACACACACAAATATATACACACATTTGTGTATGCATGCAGGTTAACACATGAAGTGATGCCATAATGTCATCTTCCTGTTACTACAATTCATGGGGAGAGACGATGGTCAAATGTGATGAAGCATTTGAAGTTTTTTGGCATCAGCCCACTTGCCATTTGTAGCATCAAATTCTATTATCCTTATTATTACATTTCAAACCCACCTTTACTCTGAGGAGTTTAAGGTGGCGTCCGCCACTCTCCCCTTCACCTTTTTCTCCTCACAGCAACCCTATGAGGTAAATTAGGCCTAGAGTTGCCGACGGGTCCTCTAGGCCAGGCTTCCTCAACCTCGGCCCTCCAGATGTTTTGAGACTACAATTCCCATCATCCCTGACCACTGGTCCTGCTAGCTAGGGATCATGGGAGTTGTAGGCCAAAAACATCTGGAGGGCCGAGGTTGAGGAAGCCTGCTCTAGGCCACCCAGTGTTCTTCATGGCCAAGCAGGGATTTGAGTGCTGGCCTCCTAGACACACCCTTAACTGCTACACCACACTGGCTCTCTACCCAGAAGTCTGCTTAAAATACAGTGTGCACAACACTCAGACCAGTCCCCTTGACACCAGTGATGGGACCCCTCTGTTGTCGGCCTACAAAACCTCCCATCATCATCATCCTGGACGACACTGGCTGAGGCTGATGGGAGTTGAAGTCCATCAACATCTAGAGGGGCCACGGGTTTCAGATTCCTGCTTTGCACGCACCTCATCTGTCGTGGGCTTTTTGGGATCCGGCTGCTCTTCCTCCTCTTCGCTCTCAGCTTCACGGTCTGGACATGGAAAGAAGGAAAGGGGTTAGAAGCTCAAGGCCAAAAAAGTCTTGCTCAAACTTTTAACAGCCCTAAGTGGGCTATGAGCTGTTGAATCAGAGGATCACAAAATATGGTATCCTTTTGTTGACTTTGTTAAGACAAACATATTGACTTATGGAACCTTATGGAGAGACACTTTCATTGGATTGCCTTTCTTGAAATGTCTAAAACTGCAACCATGAGCTGCTGTTTTGCTTTTCTTTCTATACAACTTCTAAGCCCCGTTTTCCTTAAATGGGTATGTTTTGTTACTTGAAATTAAAAATCAATTAAATAACAAAAAACAAAAAACAGCAGCAACAGCGAATACCAGTCACATTCCCTGCATTGACTTCTGTTCCAGACACGGCAAGAATAAGCAAACATTGGCCAGCCATTTCCCTTACTGATTTTTTTTCTTTAAATTTTTAATACTGTACTTTATTGCTCAAACCAAACCATTAAAATCTTTAAAATAAGGGATTCTAACAAGTAAGATTCAACAAAATAAAGCAGCATAAGGTTGAACATTATCATTAAACTTACTTATTATTACAAAGCATTGCAAAAAGTAGCCCTTTTACCATTAACATGTTAGGCTTTTTATATGTATTCCTTTATAAGTTAACTTACGTAATCGTTCTTACTGTAGACCAAATTTTGCCAAACTATCCACATGGAGATGTACTTTCCCCCAGTTTTTAGGCTGCAGTTATACTATTTTTCAGCCTTTTCGGAGCAGCATCCTTCAAATAACCGAGCAGACATATTTTGGGTTCTAAGGATACATGGCATCCTAACATATCCAGAACATTAATCTGTATGTATTCCAATTGCCTCTCCAATTTTCATTTGAACTCTCTGGCAACTCAACTGGCAAATCGATTGGTACCTCAGACAGCCTCCTGTCCTCTCCGAAGGACACTCACCAATAGACTTACGGGGTTCAACCAGCTTCGCGATTCTGTCGGAAGACTTCTCCTCACCATTGGTCATGACTGGTGACAGTATCTCAGCCTGCTCTGCAAAAGGAGAGCCTGTTTTTTGGGGGGGGAGGTCAGGGGGCAAGGGAGAAAAAAAAATGTGAGCGGCAAGAAAACGTAGAGCTCACGCAGGGATAACTGAGAAGGGGGCTGCAAATATACCATGTATTTAAAGCCCTCAAAAGCACCCTCAGAACTACATACAGCTACAATTTTCAGCACCTTTAACAAACTACAGTTCCCGGGATTCTTTGGGATAAAACATGTGGATGGTTGTGTACGCAGCCTATTTTCCAAAAGGGAAAAACAAACAGAGAAAGAAATCTTAATTCTTGCACCTTTGAACCAGTGAGACAAGATCAGGTGCGTTCTTCCACCTAACTGGACTAAGACCTGGAAAACCAGAGTTCAAATCCTCCCTCAGCCATTAAGACAGGTCACTGGGTGACGTTGGGCCAATCACTGTCTCCCATCGTAACCTACGTCACAAGGTGGTTGTGAGGATAAAATGGAGATGGGACGAACAGCGTTCACAACTTGAGTTCCTGGGAGGAAGGGTGGGCTATACAATGAATGAACAATACAGTAGACAGGACGCGGGTGGCGCTGTGGGTTAAACCACAGAGCCTAGGGCTTGCCGATCAAGGTCGGCAGCTCTGTGGGTTAAACCACAGAGCCTAGGGCTTGCCGATCAAGGTCGGCAGTTCGAATCCCCATGACGGGGTGAGCTCCTGTTGCTCCGTCCCAGCTCCTGACAACCTAGCAGTTTGAAAGCACCTCAAAGTGCAAGTAGATAAATAGGTACCGCTCCAGCGGGAAGGTAAACGGTGTTTCCGTGCGCTGCTCTGGTTTGCCAGAAGCGGGTTTGTCATGCTGGCCACATGACCTGGAAGCTGTACGCTGGCTCGCTCGGCTGATAAAGCGAGATGAGCGCCGGAACCCCAGAGTCGGTCACGACTGGAGCTAATGGTCAGGGGTCCCTTTGCCTCTTTAGACAGAATTCTAGAGTGTAAAGGACCTCAAAGATCAATCCTCTTATAGGGTAGCCATTCAGTCTCTGCATTAAACAAACAACAACAACACAACAACAACACAACAACAACAACAACAACAACCCTCTAACCAAACTGAACTCACCATCTTCTAAGGTAAATCTGCTCCACTAAACTGTTTGTACCAGCCAGAAGTCCTTCTCAACATTTAATTTAAAATCACATTGTCATTTCTGAACCCTTTCTTTTGGGTCCTACACTCTAGGCGTGACAGAAAAAAAGTTCCCTCCATCTTCTATGAGATAGGCCTTCAAATATGAGAGCAGTACATAGGAAGATCTGGCCTGGACCCCAAATGAAGGGAGGGCGATAAAGCTCCAAAGGCGTTGAAATCCCAACTTGGGAGGAAGGTGGGATATAAAAACATTAAATAATGATGGTGATTAAAGACCTCTCCCCTCTCTTTGGAGGGAGTGGCCCTGGCTCTTTCTGACCAACGAGAGCCATAGCCATGCTTGTAAGGTACGTAGGAGGAGAGCTGACATCCTGTCTCCCAGGTAGGCCTCTTAAGCTACCCTTCTGCATTTGAATAAAACTGGTGGGAGATATGTGACTCTTGGCTTGGGGAAAATGGCGTGGAAAAGAGTCCAGGGCTTTTTCTCTACAGCCCTAATGAGTCTGTGCCAAGTATTGTCAATGTACTCATCAATGCCAGGCTAAAAGAGCTGGAGAGCAGCAGTATTAAACATTGATTAATCATATTCTGAGGTTTCCTACGCTGTGCTCTTTCCTGTGCCTGCAGTATACATGTCTGGGGAGATACACAGTGTATAACACTGAAAGATTGCATCTCCCTTTACCTGGCTGCAAAGATTCTTAGGTGAGCACCTCCTCTCGGTCCCATTAACATCAGAGGCACAGTTGAGAGAGAGAGAGAGAATCTTTTCTGTGGCTGCTCCCAGACTGAGGAACTCCCTCCTAGGGGAAGTTCAATTCCCTCCCTCTTTGTTGCCCTTCCGCCAGAAGACTAAGACCTTCCTGTTCAGACAGACCTTTGGAAACTAAGGTGCAGACAAAGCTGGCCGGCGGGACGCTGTCAGGGGCAAACTGGCTGGCTCCACATGTGTTCTATTGTGTTTTAACTTTTGGTTTCAAATAGTTTGTTTTTGTTACTTCGTATTTCATAATGATGTTTTTTTCTATATATAAAAAATCTAAGCCACCTTAATTCCCAACTCAGGAGAAAGGCAGGATACAAAGACATTGAACGATAACAGCAATTCTGCTGCTTTGATGCAGAAGTTTCCCATGTTCGGTTCCTACCACCTCTAGTTAAATGGAGCAGGGTTCTCAAGGATCGCTACTGCTATTCAAGGCAGACAGTGCTGGGCTAGAGGGAGCGCCTCTCTGACTGTTGACAGCTAAGCTCAGATGTTTCAAGGAGGAAGCAAAAGCAGGGGAATTTGATTTGCACTTACTCTGCCCCCCTCTTCTGGGTCTGATGCAACGGAGGAAGGAAATGTGTGCTGTGCCTCACATCAGCCTCCAGTATACTGTAGTTTTACTGGATTCGTAAGAAGACATAAGAATCATAGAATCATAGAGTTGGAAGAGACCACAAGGGCCATCCAGTCCAACCCCCTGCCAAGCAGGAAACACCATCAAAGCATTCTTGACATATGCCTGTCAAGCCTCTGCTTAAAGACCTCTAAAGAAGGAGACTCCACCACACTCCTTGGTAGCAAATTCCACTGCCGAACAGCTCTTACTGTCAGGAAGTTCTTCCTAATGTTTAGGTGGAATCTTCTTTCTTGAAGTTTGAATCCATTGCTCTGTGTCCGCTTCTCTGGAGCAGCAGAAAACAATCTTTCTCCCTCCTCCATATGACATCCTTTCATATATTTGAACATGGCTATCATATCACCCCTTAACCTTCTCTTCTCCAGGCTAAACATACCCAGTTCCCTAAGCCGTTCCTCATAAGGCATCGTTTCCAGGCCTTTGACCATTTTGGTTGCCCTCTTCTGGACACGTTCCAGCTTGTCAGTATCCTTCTTGAACTGTGGTGCCCAGAACTGGACACAGTACTCCAGGTGAGGTCCGACCAGAGCAGAATACAGTGGTACTATTACTTCCCTTGATCTAGATGCTATACTCCTATTGATGCATCCCAGAATTGCATTGGCTTTTTTAGCTGCTGCATCAAACTGCTGACTCATGTCAAGTTTGTGTTCTACCAAGACTCCTAGATCCTTTTCACATGTATTCGCTGAATCGGACCAAAGCCCCATCTGGTGCAGAATCCTGTTCTCACAGTGGCCAACCAGAAGCCCGTGGGGAACCAGCAAGCAGGATTCGAGCGCAAGAGCACCCTCCCCTGCTGTGGCTTCCACCAACTGGTATTCAGAAGCATGGCTGCCTCCAACTGTGACGGCAGAGCAGAGCTCTCATGGCTAGTAGCCATCAATAGCCCTCTGCTCCATGAATTTGCCTGATCCTCTTTTAAAACCATCCAGGCTGGTCCCTCCCGCGGAAACGAGTTCCATAGTTTTAACTATGCACTGCATGAAGACGTACTAAATTAGGGTTGCCATGTGTCCTCTTTTTCCAGGACACATCCTCTTCTTCAGGGGTAAAAGTTCTGTCTGGGTGGATTTTCTAAATTTGCCAAAATGTCTCTGGCTATACTTTCTGGATGAGACATAGCC